>NC_065446.1:198437459-199093959 GCF_917563875.1 Diabrotica virgifera virgifera | reverse complement strand
GTGTTTTCATAAAGTTTCCTCATATCATTAGTTGTTGCAGCTTGTTAGGCTTCTGTTGCTAAATTATCGTAGTATTTTCTTTTGTCTTTTCTTGAACTCTTCTTTACTTCATTGTCTTCTCTCTTGTATTCCTCTTTTAGTTCGTTTTTTCTATCTTCCTTTGTTGTTATTATTTTCTGTTTAATTTCTCTTCTTTGTACAATCTTGTCCCAAGTATCCTTTGAAATCCATAGTTTATTGTTCCTGAGTTTTTTGCCAAGGACATATTCGGCTGTATCTTTGATAGCTGTTTTTAAGTTTGTCCAGGATTCTTCGATATTTTCGTTAACTACTTCTTTTCTTCATATGTTGTTGTCGAATTCATCCTGGTATCTTTTTCTTGCTTCTTCATTGTCAAGCCATTGCGTGTTGTATCTGATCCTATTGTTATCCTTGTGCTTCTTTTTGGCAGTTAGTCTGATTTTCAGTTTTGCTCGTATTAGTGTGTGGTTTGTTGATGCGTCTGCTCCCCTCTGCGATCTTACATCTAATAATGAGCTTCTCCATCTTTTTGCTATACAAATATGATCGATCTGATTTTGTCTCTTCGATGTTCATGATTTGTGTATATGTTGTTTTATTTCTCGGAGAGCGTTAATATTATCCTATATACTGCTAAACGATATTACTGCTTGCCTCATTACACTCTTGACGATGAATCCTATTTAGAGCGTTCTGTCGTTCATACCATTTTTAAGAAAATTGTGTCTTATAGTTTCTGTACATGTTATTGTGCTTCCTGGAGAGTGTTCATATTTATTATATATTTGTTACTTCCTAGAATAAATATTTCAACCTGTCTTCATAAAATGTTTATCCCCACCCCTCTAAAATTTTGTGTCGTTTATCTGAACCCTCTGAATGCTGATGACGTCTATAGACGTCATATGACGTCTTCAGGGGTCATATGCAGATATTCACACCATTTGACTGAAAAAATTTGTATTGTAATGTTGTATTTCTATTGCGTACGTAAATAAAAGGGTATTTATAATGTCAGTTTAAATTAAGGCGCAGGCTCACGGTTCGATTTAAGTTGATCAACTTTAGTGGATGAACTAAAATCGAATTATAATAAATGTGAGAAAAAATTTTTCAATTTTAATCGGTCAACTTTTGTCGATTTAACAAAAGATTGATTGAGTCAAACTTTATCGTTCAACTTGACATTTTTCAGAGTTGAATCATGTTTGAAGCGTATGAACATTTGTTGGTCGACTTGAATCTCTCTTGTCTGCCTAAATTGTTATCCCTTATATTAACAAAATGAGTTTAAAGTGGCCAGAAAGTGTTATAGTCAGATTTAGAGAATAATTATATCATATCCATGAGCTAGAATCGTAAACTGGACTGTTACTAAAATAAAGACGCTAGAGAAAATGCATTAACTATATAGTACGGGAAATACAACCTGCTGTTGCTAAATATCGCAGTTATTTTCAATTTTAAAGCTGCGGCAAGTGCTTTTCGGATAACAGTATCCTGTTATTGGATTTGAGGACCAATTTTTAATAGTAGTTCTTCAAACTTTCCTTCGGACATTCCTAAGTGATATTTATATCCTTCTGTATCCTCGAAAGCAAGCTCTTTTAGCATATTTTCTGAAACACCACATTTATTTCTTCTTTTAATCCAATTTCTTATCAGTAAACTGGATTGATGGATCAGTAAACTACTAATAATATTTATACTTTTACGTATAATGACACTTGGCGCCGTTTTATTAAAACTGCTTTCATCAATGTTGCTTGAAATGCGTGAACAATAAAATTCACCGATTTTAGTTGATCCATTAAAGATGATCAACTAAAATCGAACTGTGAGAATGCGCCTTTACTATTATGGATAAAGCAATTCTAGGGCCATCTCGACGAAAACACTATAATGTAAATGCAGCGAAAAATCGAGTTAGCACCCAGGTCGCGTTACGTATATTTCGTCAGTAATGAAAGAATTCAGTTTTTAATTTTTGAATTCTGATTTAATTTTTGGCCTTCAAAAGCGTTGTTATGTACGAAACTATAAAAAGAGCAAATTTTTACAGGCTTTAAAGCAAAAAATTTTTAAACATTAATTAGACAAAAACAAATCAATTCTAGAAAAAAATTTAGTTTAAAAATACCTTATAGTGATTCTGTTAAATTTTAATCTCGTATATTGCTTCTAATCCAAAACAAACATTCCTTGTTGAAGAATCAATTAACAATCTAATTGCATTCCCTCTTTGATAAATTTTGTTTTATAAGGTAAAATAATAATGTAAAGCATATAATCTCAGCGTATAATAAATAATATCTGACATACTTCTGTACTAATATACTTATACTCGAGCAACGAATACAAACTCTGCGGTTTTTCTGTACTCTTCTAATAGCGTCGACAGTTTTATTATACAGAGAGAGAAGCAAAATTATGTAATACATATATTAATTTTTTAGAGAATGGGAGAGTTTGGAGAGAAGTCCCGAAACAGGTCTATTTTTATTTTTAAAATATAATTTTTTGGCATATTTATAATATTCGTGACGTCATCCATCTGAGCGTGATGACATAATCGATCTTATTCTTACGGTGACTTATCCTTAAAGACGTTGGCCATTACATTTGCTTATTTAGCCTTATTTACACATAATCGATAATTTCTTTTAAATGAGAATAGGGGTCATGTGATAGTTCATTTGAAATGCAATTTTCGCTTTTCAGTAATATAAACATTAGCATAATGATTTATACAGGGTGACCAAAAAAATTTTTGTTGAATTAAAATCATCATCATCATCAATGGTGCTACAGCCCTATGAAAGAGCCTCGACCTTCCCAAGTCTATTACGCCAGTCAGTCCTATCCATTGCCAACCGTTGCCAGTTTGCTGCGCCTATTTTTCTCCCATCCTCATCTACACCATCTTTCCATCTAATTTTTGGCCTACCCCTATTTCTACTGCCCACAGGTTGTGACATAAGGATTCTTCCAGGAGGGTTGTTATGCTGTGATCTTGCTAGATGTCCTGCATATCTTAGTCGTCCTATTCTTATAAGAGATACTACGTCTTTTCCACCAAATATATGTTTATATCTGTGGTATACCTCGTAGTTGTACCTCCTCCTCCAAATACCATTTTCACAGATGCCACCGAATACGCCTCTCAGGATCCTTCGTTCAAATATAAGCAGAAGGTTTTCATCTGCCTTGGAGATGGTCCATGTCTCCGATCCATATGTCAACAATGGTTGTATAAGGGTTTTGTGTATGGTTATTTTTGTTTTTTGGCTTAAGTTTCTGCTTCTCATATGTCTACTTAGTCCAAAATAGCATTTGTTCGCTAGGATTATCCTTCGCTTGATTTCTTGTGTCATGACGTTTTCTTTGGTGATCAGGGAGCCTAAGTATGTGAATTTGTCCACCACTTCAAAGGTAGAGTTATCAACAGAGAATTGGTGACCGATGTTTATGGCTCTATTGTTGGGTGTTGATGCCACCATCTTAGTTTTCCCCTCGTTTACTGTCAGGCCCATATTTTTTGAGGCATTTGAGAAGGTGGTATACATTTCTTCTAGTTTGCGTGTTGTGCGGGCAACTAGGTCCACGTCATCGGCATATGCCAAAATTTGGGATGATTTATTAAAAATATTTCCTCTGTTGTCTATTCGGGCATCTCTGATCGCCTTTTCCAGAGCTATGTTGAAGAGGAGACACGCCAGCGCATCTCCCTGTTGCAGCCGAATATTCGTTTCAAACGCCTGTGATTGTTCGCCCTGTATTTCGACTTTGCAAACGACTTTACGAATTGTAGCCTTAACCAATCTTATCAGTTTGTCAGGGATGTGGAATTCATCCATGGCTTCATACAATTTATTTCTTAGGACACTATTATAGGCCGATTTAAAATCTACGAAAAGATGGTATGTGTCGATATTGAATTCATTGGTTTTTTCCAGTATTTGTCTTAGCACAAAGATCTGGTCTGTTGTTGATCGACCAGGCCTAAAACCACTTTAAAACCACTTTGATAATCTCTAAAATAGTTGACGCAAAAAGAAGAATGTATGTAATTTATTTAATTCAAAATACATTTTACTTCTGTCAGAAAATATAAAGGAAATATTTATTTGACTAAAATAAACATTACTTTTCATTCTTCCTTTTGTGTGAATTATTTTAATTAATGTAATCATTTTTTGGCCACCCTGTATAAATAATTATAGCAATGTTTACATATCTGAAAAGTGAATTGAATAACCTTTCAAGTGAACTATCACACAATACCTATTAATATTTAAAAAAATATCGATTACGTCATCAGACTAAGATGGACGACATCACAAGTATAAAATATATGCCAACAAATTATAATTTAAAAATAAAAATCGACCTGTTTCGGGATTTTTCTTCAAAATCTTCCAATTCCTGAACAATTGAATATATTCCATAATTTTGCCTCTCAGTATAAATGTTACACTTGAAATTTTCGCGGGAGCTATACCTATATATGCTTTCTGTAGTTTCCCGGGTTTGACTCTACCTTGAATAATTTAGGTTTTTAGAAAAACCATTATTTTGACGACGTTTTGGCAAGATCGTACTTGCTATTGTTAAATCAGTTAGTTCCGCTTCTCGCTGTTGCTTCAGTCATTCAGTTTACTTCAAGCAACAGCGAGAAGTAACTGACTACGAACTATCTGACTTTACAATGGCAAGTGCTACCTTACCGAAACGCCATAATGGTTTTTCTAAAAACTGAAAATATTTACCGCGACGTCAAACCCAGAAAGCCATCATTCACATTATTAAGATAAACAACATCCAATCTGAGAGGGGTGGTGACAAACATTTTATGAAGACGAGTTGAAAGATTTAGTCTAGGTATCTAAGAAATAACAAACATGAAATACATATTAACGCTATCCAGGAAACACAACAACATGTACAGAAAACTTCAAAGACACAACTTTGCAAAAAATATGAAGCTACAAGAAAGAAGTACAACATCCCAAAGAATATAAAGGAAGCCTTAGGAGAAAACATGAATGTTAAAAATACAATAAGTTATCTAAAAGACAATGGATTATATCAACTATTGTAACTTCACCTGTAGTATGTTTTTTATGTCGCTGATAACCCTTGTGGTTGCAGCGTAGAACAAATAAAAAAAAGACACAATTTTCTTCAAAAATGGTATGAAAGACAGAAAGCTCGGAATAGGATTCATAGTCAAGGGTATAATGAGGAAAGCAGTACTATCGTTTAATACTATAATATACTATATAGCTTAAGGAGGGGGTATGGTTTGAAATCAACATATCAAGCACATTTTTGTGAATTTTTTTCGAAACTATGGTAGAATTATTTTATTTTTAAATTAAATAAACACATTAAGCACCATTCAAAGAATATTTAAGAAAAAATTCAATCCAAAATATTGAAAAATAAGCCATTGGCGACAAATTTTGGCAGGCAGCTCAAAAAAAATGGATTTTGCGGTGGACATCAGAACTCATCACTGGATTATACGAAACAAAAAATTCAAAAAGATTTTATTAGCTTATGAGTTTCACGAGGTAACAACGTCGAGTTTTTTTATTTTTAATGATTTTTGAATTTTTGGTATCACTCAAAAGTCAAAAATACGAAATTTTTGATAAAAATTTTGTGAAAACCAACAGATTTAATATTGTTGAACAAAAAATAAGCACAAAACGAAAAATATCTCGACGTTGTTACCTCACGAACTGTCTAAAGAAAATCTGTCCAAAATATCAGGTAGATCGGCCGAGTAGTTTTTCAGTTAGAATGTCCACCGCATTTGAAAAAGCAGTTTTGAGAAAAATGCATTTAAAGTTTTGACAACTGCATCTTCATCTTCTTATTTGTCTGCCAAATCATAAAGTGATGAACATTGGAATATGTTTTTTAAATTGGGGAGTAATCTACAAAAGAGAAGGCGAACAGTTGTTTAACGTTTCTCACTACACTCCGGCGTGCTGGCGCGAAGCCGCGGCAAAGCGAATCGAAGGTAGGGATAATCAACACCCTGTATCTCTGGTAATTTTACTCCGATTATTTTGAAATTTTTAGAGAGTATTCTTGAAAGTATGCACTTTTATTTGAAATAATTAAAAAATTTAAATATTTCAAACCATACCCCCTCCTTAATATGGTGTGCGGCAAATAAACAGTACAGAAATTCGTGTGCCTCTTTGTATATGTCAAGCGCCGAAACGTACCGAGTGGTTTTCGAACGTAGCTTTAAGGTATGCGAAGGTCGTGTTAATGTTAGATGCTTCAGGATAGTTCTCAGTTTTGCATAAATCAACAGTGGTTTTAGCAGGACGGGGCAACCTATCACACGGCAAGGGAGTCTCTTAGAATACTCCGCGATTGTTTCGCGGAGATCTTATTATAGGAGATCACCACTCACCACACCTAACGCCACCTGATTCATAGATATGGGAAAAGTGTTAAAGGGGCAGACCGATTCACCGTCTGACATTCCAGTATTTCTACCTAGTATTTAAGTTTTTTTTCATGCCAGAGTCTTTAACATCTGTTTTATCGGGAACATCATCGTGAGTAATGTTTGAAGGCTATATGAATTTTTTTTAACTAAATAAGAGTTTAGTTAACACAGCATTCGACTTTAATCTTAATTTTGCTAAGATAATAGTCTGATATAATGTTCTTAAACTCCTAAGTGGAGCATAGAACTTCAGTGAAAGCACGCCATCGGGTTCTATTTTGCGCTAGGGCACCTTATTCCAAGACCTTCCTTGACATCTTATCTCGTCCATGATAAATCTTCTCCAAGTATGTGCTGGGCAACCTCTTTTTCTTTCTCCTTGGGGATTCCACTCTAGGGCAGTTTTTGCAATACTGGAACTATCTTTTCGGAGTGTGTGACCTATCCACCCCCACTTTCTGGACTTTATTTCATTTTCTACCCTCTTTTGTTGGGTCAGGTGTAGCAGATCTTCGTTTCTGATGGTGTTTTGCCAGAAAATACTGACAATTCTTCATAGACATGTGTTAATAAAGACCTGCAATTTGTGTGTCAGGGATTTGGTCACTTTCCAGGTTTTACATCCATAGAGTAAAACAGACATAACATTTAACTGGAATATTCGGATTTTTGTCCTTGTAGTATATTCCCCAGACCTCCGAACAGGGTTAAGCATACTGAATGCTTGTTGAGCTTTTTGTATCCTCATACAAATATTGTCTTCTGTACCTGCCATTTCTGTTATCACACTTCCAAAATACGTAAAGTTTTCCACATTTTCAATTTGCATGTTGTCGATATTAAATAGCGTGTTGTTCCTTGCATTTGAGGGGTCTAGATTCAAAACCGGACATTTCCACTTAATGTCATTCTGAGTAAACTTAAAAAAACAATTTACAACTTTACTGTTTTCTATCTCAAATTGGAGGAAAAGTCCAGTTTTGCATCTGAACCAATTCTTCCACACTGAATTACTACTAGTAGGGGAATGCAATTAGAACGAAAACATGCATTGTTTCGGAAAAATTAAGACAAGCTTATATTTTCTAAAACTTTTTTTGTTAGTTTATATACACGTTAGAGTAAAAAGTTCTACTCGCGGGTTTGGCCGCTAATATATAAATGTTTATTAATTGTTTAAACCATAACAATTTTTTTGTATGAATAATTTTAAAAATATCGTTAAGTTCATTATTTTACTTTGATCAAATATGTTTCTATTTTGTTTTGATTATATTTAATCCGAATATGGCATTGCCATTTGAAAATTCTTATGCAGAAGCTCTTATACAGTATGCCTGCGTAGCTAGGAACCACAGGGAAAACTTTTTTATTATCAATTTTACGAAAAAAAGTTATTCTCCATAAAATGCTCTGGGTATTCAAAAATCTAAAACTCAACCATCAGATATCAAATTTTATCAATTTTATACGAGTTATGTCAAAAATATGAATTTCGTTAAAGAGTAAAGTACATTTATATTTCAGAATATCAAAAAATGCTCTTATAAAAAGTTGTTTGAAATTAAAAACTATGTTCAAATATACAATTACATTATTCTAATCGATTTTTTTTCAATTTTTTCTCAAATTACGGTTACTCATCATCATTTTATTACAATTATGATAACTATTTTATTATCACTTTTACGAAAAAAAGTTATTCTTCATAAAATGCTTTCCCTGGTCTAACGTCTAAGATACAACCATCAGATATAAAACTTTTTTAATTTTATACGAGGTATGTAAAAAATATGAATTTCTCTTAAGAGTTAAGTGCCTTTATTATTCACAATATTTTAATTAGAAAGATGTAATTAAACACTACAACAAATTTTTTAATTCCAAACAACTTTTCTTATTAACAATTTTCGATATTGTGAAATTTAACGATACTTTACTCTTGAGTGAAATTCATATTTTTTGACATACTCGTATAACATTCATTAAATTTGATACTTGATGATTGCGTCTTAGATTACATACGATGCAGAGTATTTTATAAAGAATAACTTTTTTTCGTAAAACTGATAATAAAATAGTTATCAATAGGTTTCAAGTTACGAAGACATACTGTATAAGAGCTAAAAAGAAATTTTTTTGCTAAACATTTATTATTGTTGAAGTTTATTTCTAAATTTATTTTAGGTAAGTTTTACAGAAAAAAAATTTTGATCATTTTATATAAACATTTTTTAGCTGGTAATTTTCGGTTTGTATTACATTTTTGTTATCTTTCTTAATTTTCTCAAAATAAATAGTCTTTTTTTAAATAATTCAGTGCATTTTAAAGATTACATCCCATTCTTTATAAAAGCACTTATAAAACTGTAATAGATTTGTTCAAACTTGAGTAATACCGTCTTAAATTGGTGGTATTTCTATAAAACTACGAAGATTTCAAAAATTACATATTTAAGATGTCATATCATTTGAATTAAATTTTTGAGATTTTTATGAATGAAACGTCATTTAGTACGATGCTTGAAAGGTAAGTTGTGCAAAATTGAGGGTTTTATAAGAAAAATTGTATTAGTTACACATTTTTAAATCATTTTTAAACAAAATTCAGGTAAGGCTCACTTTCCACCCCCCACCGTACTTATGCTCATACATTTTATTTCTTTTTATTATAACCATAAGATAGCTTATTCTTCTTTTACGTTCAACTTGTAAAAATTCATTTGATCCATTAGTTAAAAAATTACATTAAAAAAACTCAACCGTGCACTTCGCCGTACGCTAGTTTACAGTGCGCCAATGTTTGTGAGAAGGGTGACTTTAGCGTTATAAATAAAAAATTATAGAAGATACAGATTTAATTTTAGAAAATTCTTTATATAAGGCTTTTTTTGTAAAATTTTCTGAATTTTTTAATGGTCAAGTCAGTTTTGTTCTAAACTTTATATTTTCGGAGTTATTAAAAAAACATCAAACTTCGTAGTTCATTTGTTTAATAAAAAGTGAAGCACCCACTTCTCGAGTAGAACTTTTTGATATGTTGTGTATTAAATATTTCTTAATGAAATTAAAAAAAGTTATATCTTGTTTGATTTTTTCCGAAGCGAAACTCTATATGCACTCCCCTATAGGAACTGTCCAATTTTGCTCTTTATCAAATTGTTAATATATAGATCTCTAATCACAGATTACAGAGGTGTATTCAACTAATTTTAGCCAAAAAGTGGAAATGTCCGGTTTTGCATCTAGACCCCTCATTTAGTCTTATGGATTTGGTTTTACTAACATTGATTTTCAAACCTAATTTATTGGCCTCAGTGGATACTGTTTTCAATTGGTCGGTCACATCCTGGATCCTTTGTCCTAACAGGCAGATATCGTCGGCGTATTCTAGATCACTTAGGCTTGTGGTTAACGTCCATTGTATCCCTTTTGTAACGAAGCCTAGTTTGGAGAGAACATAGTCATATTAAACAGAAACGCCGACGCTGCACGTCGCCTCAGTGTTGTTACACTTAGTACAGTGACTTTATGATGGAAATTATTTTATGAGGAATGTTTCTCAGCTCTAAAATTTTCCATATAGCAGCATGTGATAGGCTGTCAAAGGCACGTTTGAAATCAACAAAAACCATGTATAGAGGTGTGTTTCATTCAACCGATTGTTCCATTATTACCGTCACAGTATTAATGTGGTCTATGCAGGAAGATTCTGGTCTAAAACTGCTTGATTAGCTCGAAATTCAACCTTGTTTGTTAATCTTTTATGTATGATGGTCGTAAAAATTTTATTTATGACGGCCATTAAGGCTTTTCCTCTCCAATTTTTGCACAGTGTGAGGTTGCCCCTTTTTGGCCAAATACGAGTACTTTAGAATAAATAAAGAAAAGGTAGAGCTTTTGTTGTTATTTAACCTAGATGTAAGTTGTGGATATGCTCCATATAAGAGCTATTCCAATACTAATTTAACCAGTGTTATTATAGTTATACTAAGACAGGTAATTATTTCCAATTGTCATTTTATGGTCACATAGTTTTCATTTATCTTAAATTAGAGGTTGTCAAAAATCTACGTAGTTATATTTAATAAATATTTATTTGTTTTTTATATTAATTATTTTTTTCCCTCATTTTTTAATTTACTGATTTAATATATTTAATATTTTACAGCAGTGTAAGATACCTGGAAGCTTGGTCCATACCAACTTCTTGAGCCCGTAACCCAGTTTATTTTATTTATCTCCTATATTCTTCTATTTTATTATATTATTATATTTATTTTATCTATTTTCTGATCATCTATTTTATCTTTATATTTCCTTTTCTAGCAATCATCCCTATCTGTCTTGATCTACTGTCTTCGACAGGCATGAAAATTGGCCGTATCCATCCTTGAGTGTCAAGTTGCCGTTCACTTGCATATTCTAGCTAGCCTAACTCCATTCAATTTGCATCTGTCTATTTATACTTTTATTTTAAGTTCATCCCACTTTCATCTTCATCTTTGTATCTGCCTCTACTAATACTATTGCAAAAGTAGTATATTCTTACTTCAGCCTCTCCCACGAGAAGCTATTTTCTTTTTATATTCATTTTTGTTCCCTTTTAGTTACACATTAGTTTCTTTATCTTACTTCTGTTGGAGTTTATCATCCTCTTTACTTTAACTCCCACAGAAGTTTCTATTTTGTTACAGTAGGCTTGTTGTTGTCAGAAATATTGGATTGATTAAACGGTCACGATGACCGAAATTCACTTCCATGTGTCAAATAGTGACATGTAGTTCAGTGGGCATGTTGTACATGCCAACGACTTGTACAACAAATTGTTGGCATGCCGTTTGACCGCAAAGGGTTAAGTTATTTTATTGTCGCCTAGCTCTAAAGATTACTCTCTAAGCCGAAAGGGCTCAGCTAGGTATTAAATATTTTACACTTTTTTAGAATATTTTTCTTTTCACACTCATTTATTTATTTAGTAATAAAGTAATAATTATTCTTTTAAGCAATAATTATTCACTAATACTAAGATCAATTGAACTACATATACACCTGTATGACTACTACACAGCAATTTCTCTATCTGAGTTGTATATGGCTTTATACACTCACAGACAAAATATTGCATATTTTTTTTTGAAGTAGGATCTTTTTCCTTTTAAAAAATTTTGTACTTTTTATTGCTAAATAAGTTGAGCTGAACTATCCTACGTATAGGCTATTGATTATGTACTGTAGAAAGCAACTACAACGTTAACGGGGTTTTATTATTTCATATGGTCAATGAATCTCTATATATGAAAAAACCGCGGAGTGTTACCATTTAAAGGGGTGCGTTTTTGAGAAACGGGTGAATTAGTCCCTGGGCACAGGTTAAATTAGGGTGAGTTCTATGCACTTTTGGTACAAATATGTCTACATAAAAATTGTTCCTGGTTAAATTTCCTATCTAATTATAACTTTTTAAAGTCAAACATACTTTTTTTTACAAAAATATATTCAAAAGAAAAAGCACAAAGAAACGTAAAAGAAAGAAATTTTGTTTTTTGTCCCATAACTTTTGTCCAAGGAGATATAGGTATAGACATTGCTTCACAGAAAAAAAACACAGATATTTTCTCTTTAAAATGATGTTCAGTAGAGGTCATTAGGATTTACAGTTTTTGAAATATGATTTCTCAAATTTCGCCACTCACAGCAATTTTGGGCAATTTTCCTTGTTATTTCGCAAATATTGTTCTGTAACTTTTTTCTACGTAACTTTAGGTATATGCAATGGTACAGGTAGGAGAAATAGAAATCAATTACCTTTAAAATGGTCTACTGTATAATGTTGTACGACTTCTTTTAAAGAGGTTATCTTTTTCAAAACTTTATACTTTTAACGAGTTTTTATATTTTTTACGATTATTTTTTAAATTTCGCATTATAACTTTTTTTCTATATAATATAAAAAGAAAGCTTATTCTGTTTACTTTAAAATGGTGTATTACAAAAAATTCTAGGGTTATTTTTGAATAAGATATGCTTTTTCAAATATAATAATAATATTTCAGATATAAGTACTTGCAACGATTTTTGATTTTAGGATTATTTTTTAAATTCCTCATTATAACTTTTTTATGTGATTGTGTGTTATGATTGAATCTTATATTTTATAGGTAATACTTTGGATTCACTTGACTCGGCGGGGCAAACTTCAAAATATGGATTAATTCCAATATTTACTGTCAAAACTCCTGCACCACTGACAAGCTTTGCTTGAAAAAATAGCATGTAAATGTTCCAAAGGATGTGCAAAAAATGCGGTTATAGGAAGATAGGAATAAGTTGTTCAATATTCTGCAAAGGGTGCATGTGCATGGGTACTAATTGTGGGAACTCTAAGATAACTGATGTGTCAGAGGAAGATATTGAAGCTAATGCTGACGAAGAGATGGACTTTGATTTTGAAAATTTTTTAAATGTCAACGTTTAAATAATTTTAACTAAAGTGATGTTTTTTAAGACTAATGTTTATGAAATTTTTTTAAAAGAAATAATTTTAAATAATACAGGTAAAAAACTATTAAAGAATCACTAGGTTTCCATTATGTATTTAAATATAGATGATACACCATTTTAAAGAACAGAAAGTAAGCCCCCTCTTTGTTGCGCAATATATAGATAGTATATTCATGTACAAGAAAAAAAAAGTTATAATGAGAAATTTAAAAAATAATCGTAAAAAAATGTAAAAAATAATATATTTTTTATATTGGGTATTATATAATAATATAATATATTATATAATAATTTTATTTTATTTTTATGTTGTATTATAAAAAAATCGTTAAAAGTATAAAACCTTGAAAAACCATAATCTCTTTAAAAAAAAAGTCGTACAACGTTATACAGTAAACCATTTTAAAGGTAATTTATTTCTATTCCTATTACGTGTACCATTGCATATACCTATAGTTACGTAGAAAAAAGTTACAGAACAATATTTGCGAAATAACAAGGAAAATTGCCCAAAATTGCTGTGAGTGGCGAATTTTAAAAAATCATATTTCGAAAACTGTAAATCCTAATGACCTCTACCAAACATAATTTTCAAGACAAAATATGCAAGTTCTTTTTCTGTGAAGCAATGTCTATACCTATATCCCCGTGGACAAAAGTTATGGGACAAAAAACAAAATTTCTTTCTTTTGGATTTCTTTGTGCTTTTTCTTTTGAATATATTTTTGTAAAAAAAACTATCTTTGACTTTAAAAAGTTATATTTAGATAGGAAATTTAACCAGGAACATTTTTATGTAGACGTATTTTTACCAAAAGTGCATACAACTCACCCTAATGTAACCTGTGCCCAGGGACTTATTCACCCGTTTCTCAAAAACGCACCCCTTTAAATGGTAGCACTCCGCGGTTTTTTCGTATGTAGATGTCCATTGACCATATCAAATAATAAAACCCCGTTAACGTTGTAGTTCCTTTTAGCTATCTTATTTTGAATATAATCAATAGCCTAGTATATTTATTGTCAAGTAACTTGCATATTGCAGAGTCACAACTAATTTGTAGAGAAAATAATGAAATAGTCTGATTTTGCTTATAATATTTAATTAGAAAAATAATTAATAACGATAATAAAACAATTTTTTACGTCAATATTGTAACAATTTAGTACATAGTATTTCCTCCTCTAGCTCTAATGATTACTTGCACCCTTCTAGGCATGCTCCACAGAATATATTGGATGGTTTCTTGCGGAAGTCGATTCCATTCTTCCTGTGCAGCAATTCTTAATTCTGCAATTGAGTTTCAAGCTAAATTTCTTGCTCGTATACGTCTTTTAGGATGTCCCATATATGCTCTATGGGATCTGCATTAGGGCTCATTGGTGGCCAGTCAAGAGCCTCAACTCCAACATCCTCAAAATATTGTATGACTGTTCCTGCGGTATGTGCACGGGCATTATCATGCATTAGCACAAAGTTATCATACACAATGAAGCCAGCATAAGGTAAAAACATTATCTTCAAGTATTTTCCGTATGTACCAGTCAGCATTCATTCGATTATTCACCTCAATAAGCTCCGTACGACTCTCCCAACTAATGCCACCCCATAGCATTATGGAACCGCCACCAAAACTAACATGTTGTACAAGACTACATTCTGTGAAACGTTCCCCAGACCTTCTGTATACTCGATCACGTCCACCTGGCTTCCATAATTGTATCCTCGTTTCATCTGTGAAAAGAACTCTTCTGCATTGATGTTCGTTCCAGTTAAAGTGGGCTCTTGCAAATTGCAATTTTTGAGTTTTATGCCGTGGTAGAAGAAGTGGAACTCTGGGAGGCCGTTTTGGATTAAAACCAACCTTTTTAAGTTTTCGAGTCAGAGTTTTGGCACTTACATTAACTTGTCTTGTGATCAGTAACTCATTTTTAAGATAAGAAGCTATAAGTGTACGATTTCACAAAGATTTAAATCTTAAATATTGGTCATCTCTTGGCGTTGTACATCTTTTTCGTACTTGATCAGGTAGCCTTTTGTATTTCCCAGTCTCATTGTATCGCTTTACTATACGAGTAACAGTCGACTGATGGATATTCGTTATCCACGCAATATCTTCTTGTCTGTTACCCTCATTTCTTAAAGTAACAATAATTCTAGCACACACTACCTCACTTAAATCTGGTATATCAGCAAGGAAACTGCGGAATCGAAAAATAAAACTCTCCACCTGACATATTCTAACTGACAATTCAACAAAACAAGAATTGTCAAGTCGCCAAAGCACACTTTCTATACTATACAATGTTTGTTAATTTGTTACATTATTACATATTCAGTTATAAAGATTATGTTTAACCATTTATTTATCTCTACTAAATTAAAATACATCAAATAAATAAATAAATAAAATAATAGATAAATAAATAAATAAAAATACTTAACATTTCAAAGATAAAAAATAAACGAATAATAACGATTGAAGATAAAATATGCAATATTTTTGTCCATGAGTATATTATGAGAAAGAGGGAGTTTTTTCTCAACTAGAAGTTCAGGCAAATTGCGTCAGTGTATAAATAATATTTTAGCGCATCCGCCAAAAAATAGAATGTTCAGCCTATGGCTATAAAGTGAGTGATGGAAGAAGCGAGCAGGTAAGCCATGCACAAAAGAAAACGGTCTCCCTGTGGAAGAAACGAATGGAAAAGGGACAGAGTAATTGATTTGTAGGAACCGAAACGACGGACATGATGGATTGTTGGGGTTTGGAATAGCGGTGATCAACAGCTGTAAAGTCGTTATTGACTCTTATTCTTACCAGAAATGAATGGAAGAAAAAAGGATATTGGTTTTATTTTATCTGTTAGCCAGAAAATTTCTGTTCTGAAGTTATAACCTACATAAATTTTACGAGGTAATTAATTTAAATTAAGAATAAAACATGAAGTTTTTTATTTGTGATAAGTGATAAATTGCGCAGAATTTCAAATTTTTATGAAACTTTGGATATTCATACACTTCTCAAAGAAATTACCGCACTATCTTAAAATTGCAACATTTATGATGTCTCGAATTTCCTATACCTTTTGTCCGATTTGATTGATTTTTTTTAATACGTTATAGCCTCATACTTTAAGAATATTGCTATATAGCCCAGTAAATGAACGGGAAATTCGGCGATACCGTGTAATTTTCAGGGGCAACTCCGAATTGCATGAAAATTTGGATTTAGGTTGTACTTACCCTCCACTTCAAAGTTGAAATTGTGCCGTTGGTTGCTTTTACTTAGGGGGTGACAGTCACCCCTTCTCGGTGGTGAAAAAACATACGTTCAAGATAAGACCGGAAATGGATAAATTGACTGGTTTTAAGCAACTTTTGTTCTATAGAGTTTTTTACATAAGTCAATACTTTTCGAGTTATTTGTCATTGAAAATGTTGATCTTTCGACAAAAAACTACGTTTTCAGACGGTTTTTCGCCAATAACTCAAAAAGTAAATATTTTATCGAAAAAAATATCCTTAGCAAAAGTGTAGCTTATAAAAAACCCAAAAAAAATGGTGTATCAGTCAAGTCTATCAAACAAATAAAAACGAAGTTGGAGCTCATGAAAAATACGTTCTTATTCGTCTAATTCCAAATCGAATAATTCAAGGTGGAATCACCGAAAAATTAAGCACTTTTCGGGAAAAACCCATTTAAAGTTTTTTAAACTGATTATAAAAAGCTTTGTTTTAATTGTTAACAAAAGTTTTAGCATTAAAAATAAGCGAGTTACGCTCAAAATAAAGTTGGTCCTCTTTTTTTTTGTAAAAAATCATGAAAATCTCGCCGTGTTTAGCTCCCCAAATGAAATTAATCGCTACCGCTTTACGAACAATTTACTTATCTATTTATTTTTTATATGATGTGTCAGTCTCACCGGTTTAAAGTGTTTATTTTTGAAAGAGTTATAATTGAGAAAGCTTAAATGGGTCATTAATCACGAGTGTATGCAAATTTTGAACAGCCATATCTTAACCAATTTTTGTCTTACGGAGAAACAAAATGAAACTAGCATATTTATAATAGCAAAGCCTACATTATTTTACTCTTTAAGATTTTTCTTGTCATTAATTCTTTTTAAGTTATTTTGAAAAATTTAAATTTTTCAAAAATTTTTAGAATTTTTTTTTACTATAAAACCAAATGTTTTCAAAAATAACCACTTCAAACCAATCAAACTTACAGATCATATAAACAATACACATACAGTTAAAATAGATGGTAAAGCCAAACGACTAATTTCATTTAGGGTGCTAAATAGAGGGAGGTTTTCACGATTTTTTTTACCAAAAAAAAGGGCCAACTTTTTTTTTCACTGTAACTCGTTTATTTTTGATGCTGTAAACTTTTGTAAAAAACAAATAATAACCTTTTTTTCGATACTTTAAAAACGTGAATAAGGTTTTCCCGAAAAACGCTTCTTTCTTCGGTGATTTCGCGTTGAATTATTCGATTTGGAATTACAGGAATAAGAACGTATATCTCATGAGCTACAACTTTGCTTCCACTCAATTTGTAGACTTTACTGGTACAACATTTTTTTCGGTATTTTATAGGCTACACTTTTGTTAAAAATATTTTTTTCGATAAAATATTTACTTTTTGAGTTATTTGGGAAAAACGGTCTGAAAACGTAGTTTTTTTGTCGAAAAATCAACATTTTAAATCGCGAATAACTCGAAAAGTATTGACTTACCTAAAAAACTTTATAGAATAAAAGGTGCTTAAAATAAGTCAATTTATCCATTTCCGGGCTTATTTCAAACACGCGTTTTTCACCCCCCGAGAAGGGGTAAATGTCACCCCCCAAGTAAAAGCAACCAACGGCACAAATTCAACTTAGAAGTGGAGGATAGGTAGAACCTAAATCCAAATTTTCATGCAATTCGGAGTTGCCCCTGGAAATTACACTCCAAAACGGTCATTTATTGGGCTAATAGTAATGTTGTTACTAGACAAGTAAGCGTCATTGTATACCAAGTATAACAATTCGGTGTTTTTTTTTTAAGTTAGGAACACCCTGTGTATTATTTTAGCATTAATAAAAAATTGAAATTAATAGAATAGAATAGAATAGAATATAAATATGCTTTATTCTCACTGAAAATTTTTATAATTTTTGGACAAAGCTTACATACAGCCAAAAGGAAAATAATATCAATAAAAAATAAAAACTACAACTTCCTAAAATTAGATAAATCGTTAATATACAGTATATAAGATATAGAAGCAAAGAAAAATCAATTTGTTGCAAAATTTATATAAATTGCAAATTGAATATACTTACAAAAAATTAATAAATAAATAAAATACAACCTTAGGGATTGTCAAGTTTAAGCTACTGCGTATGAAACCCAATTTTCTAAGTTATTCATTAAGAAATTCTTCTATTGAATAGTGTGGTCCTTTAGATAGATAGGCTTTTGTCATTTTACGGAACTTTGGGAAATATGTTACAGATTTAAGTTGTAAAGGGAGATGGTTGTAAAGTTTTTTGCGGAATATACTATAGATTTCTGTACTAACTCAGTGGATGGGATCGGTAAATAAATATCAAAGATTGAATTTCTAGTGGAGTAAAAATAATTGGGCCTTGCTGGAAAGACATGAAAATGTTTACGAATTAAACAAACCGTTTGTAGATAAAGATGGAAGAGTTAAAATTCCGTGATCTCTGAAGTAACTTCTGCAATGTGTAGATCTTCTAAGGCCAAACAGATATCTTATTGCTCTTTTTTGCAATTTAAAAATAACATCAAATTGGGCATCTGTACTAGAACCCCAAAAAGGAAGACCATATCGAAGATCAGACTCGAACAACGAAAAATATTTTATTTTAGAATATGCCAAATTTAGTTCCGTTGATACAGATCTTATTGCACAGCAAGCTTAGGCGAGTTTCTTACTTAACGAATCGATATGAAGAGACCATTTGAGGTTGCTGTCTAAAAAAACACCAAGAAATTTTACAGAAACAACAGTACTGATCTGGCTGTTATTAAGATACAAAGGTTAAAGTGCTCCTTTATAGGATATTGCTACTATTTTATCTACGTTTAAAAGAGAGTAAATTAGAGCCAGACCAGGTCTTTATCATCAGTAAGTACCGAAGTTATAGTTTCACGAAGAGATGCAATAAGTGAGTTGCTCCAAGTGATACTGGTATCATCAGCAAAAAGAAAACTTTTCCCATCGACCTTTAAATTAGTGATGTCATTTATAAAGATAAGGAACAGAAGATGACCCAATACTGAACCTTGTACTTCACATACAATGTTTTTGCGACTAGAGTCAATATCATTTTCTCTAACTAGTTGTTTCCTATGATTCAAGTAGGATTGGAATCAATTCAAAGAAATACCTCGAATTCCATAGAAATTTAGTTTTTCAATCAAGATGTCGTGATTTACACAATGAAAAGCTATGGTACAGTTACAGAAAACAGTGGCAGTATAAAGATTATTGTTTAGTGCTTGGTAAACCTCATGTAGTACAGGAAACATGGCATCAGTGGTACATTTATTAGTTAAAAAGCCGAACTGATTTTGTGATAAAATGTTGTTATAAATGATAAAGGACATAAGTCGAGTTTTAATGAGTCTCTCAATAATTTTGGAGAGTACCGGTAGTAAGGCAATATGTCTATAGTTGCAGGCATTAGAAACTCAATTGTAGCGTTAGGCTTTGTTAATAGTTTGTTTTTTGATTCATTCGCTTATATTCGATATTTGCGGTTATATTGGCATGTGGTGTCTGAGTATTAATTAAGTTAACAGGAATGTATTAGAAGACCACAGGGTAGACCACTAAAACGATGGTGAGAATGCTGGACCTCATCATCCGGGGAAGACTTGATGGCAATGAAGAGGCAGTAACCTCAGTAGTAGAGGCAGTAAAATATGATCGATCCTGCTAGAAACAAGAAGAAGAAGAAGGAGAAGAAGAAGAAGAAGAAAAAAAGAAGAACAAGAATAAGAAGAAGAAAAAGAAGAAGAAGAAGAAGAAGAAGAAGAAAAAGAGGAAGAAGAAGGAATGTATTGTTTTCTCTTGTTTGTAAAATTAATATGAACTGACGTCATTTTATTTAATTTATTTAACACTAGAATTACCAGAGCGGTCATTTTGACTGCTTTCTATTTTTGACCCTCTGTATTACTTATTCATAGTTGTTTTAGAAAGTTGATAATTTAGGACTTTTCCTAGATTTATTTACGGATTATAATTCCTTCTTTACAGGTACTTAGGGTAATTAATTCTGAGAGGTGTTCATCTATACCTAGAAGCACCAGGGCGGTCATTTTGACTGCTTTCTATTTTTGACCCTCTATATTACTTATCCATAGTTATGTTTTAGAAACTTAATAACTTAGGACTTGCTACATCTATTTAAGGATTACAGTTTCTCTTTTACATGTAGATACTTAGTGTAATTACTTTTTGGATATGTTGATGTCTAACAAGAAAAATGCGGTCCTTATTACAGAGAAGAAGTACCATATCTGAGCGATTATCAGATAAATTTGCACTTGCGTCGGCAATATGGAACCCATTTATAGAGAATTGTATATTTTGCTATACCTACGCCTAGCTAAAATATATATCGAAAAACAGCTTTTTCCCACGAAGGCAAGATGTCACTTCACCCAGTACAACTCAGTATAAACCCGATAAGTTTGAAAATAAATTCTTTCTGACAGCTATCTAGTCAAAATATATATTGAACGGATTTCCTTGCCTAGAAAAAGATGAACAACGACCAGACAATCAACTTCTAGGGGAGCATGTAGTTAGTCGTCTAATGGGACCATTTATGAATAAAGGAAGATATGTCACGACGCGACGCATAAAATTATTACGAAAGAAGGCTACCAGCAGTATTGGAACAATATACCGAGCATGAAAGGATATTCCTCCGTCAATAAAAATTGAAAAGATGGAATTTTACAAATAAAAATTTTCATACAAGAAGATTTGAGCTAACCAAGGAAACTAAGTGTAGCAGAGAAAATGATCAAAAGGGTTCTAGCGCTGAGTTTTCTATACTCAAACAATATTGAAATAGGCCTAGATAGAAAGTAGAAACCTGAAACCACTACCAACTACAACCATACAAAATACAGAGTAGGAGTTGTAGATCAGACGAGCATACAGTTTTCAACCAAATCAGCTTCAAGAAGATGACCGTTGCATGCAGGCTTTTAATATTTTAGATATGGTAGGAAAAAATGTTTGGATTCTATATAAGGAAGTTACTGGCTGTAAAATATCTAGGTAAATTTTCCTACTTCAGTTAGCAGAAGAATTACGACAAGATCGTAATAACTAAGGGCAGGACAACATCAACGGATGCAAATGAGAGATAAAACACCTCAATCAAATAATAAACGTAGGCAAGGGCAAACAGGGAACTGCAACAAAAATAAAACATTTGAAATTTGTTAAGTACTCTACGTTTGTGTCCAGGTCTTGTACAAGCAAAATTAAAAAATGTTGCTACTGCATAAATGGTGCTTAAATAATTAACTAATTCCTTTAGATTAACTAAATATATATTTTATTAGTAGGTATTAATTCAATCTAGTTTTTTTTTCCAAGTAAAAAAGGATACAAAAACGACTGGCGATAAAAAATTGTAATACCCGTCACCTTGACCGCTCCGGTGCTTCTCGATATGCAAAAATGCTGGTGCTTCTAGTGTTAATTCGTCAGCATTTAGTCCAGTTGTTAAGTCTGTTAACAGAGACTTGTAGTTTTCGTGCTATTTCTTCGTGGTCTTCACCTAAGGTCAAGACAGTAGTATCATCAGCAAAGGTAGCTATTGTATTAACTGACTAATTTTAAGCTACTTTTATTCTATAGCGTTTTCTTAGTTGATACTTTTCCAGTTATTTGCTAAAGAAAATACTTATTTTTCAATAAATAAAACCACGTTTTCAGGCGATTTGTCGTAAATAGCTCTAAAAGTAAGTATTTTATAGAAAAAAAGCAGTCTTTGAAAAAACAAAGATTACAAAAAACTGAAAAAATCGGTGTGTCAATGAAGTTTGTAGACCCAGAACAAGCAGAGTTGTCCGTGTCTATAATCAATGGTTGTAGCTAATGAAAATTAGGTTTTTATTCGTCAAATTTCAAATCGAATATTTCCCGATAAGGAGGTGATTTTACAGATATTTTATTACCAAAAACAGTACCAATTTTATTTTGGGGGTAACTTGCTTACTTCTGACGCTAGAAACTTTTTAAAAAACAATAATAAAGCTGCTTTTTTTTAACAATTTAAAAAAATTGTAATGAGTTTTCCCCAAAAAGTTCTTCATTTTTTGGTCAATTTACGTTGAAATATTTGATTTGGAATTTGGCGAATACGAACATATTTTCCATTAGATACAACTCTCCTTGCTGAGTCTAAAGACCTCGTACGCCCACCATTTTTTTACTTTTTTAATAGCAATATTTTTCCTTAAAATATTTTTTTCGATAAAATAGTTACTTTTTGAGTTATTTGCGAAAAACCGTCTAAAATAGTTATTTTCCTAACAAGTGCAGAAAGTCATTCTTTTCCGCACGCGACTGCAGTTTGCCGAACGACGCGAAGCGGGAGTTCGGCAAGCAGTCGAGTGCGGAAAAGAGACTTTCTGCAAGAGTTAGGAACAATATTTTTTCTAAGAGTCTTTAAAAAATTACCAAATCTTAATCAATTAATTTAATTAATATGAAAATATATACACAAATTAATTCTTTGACAAGGTTGTCAAAACCAAACTTTCAATATAATTAGTTAGCATGACGACGATCTTGGTTTCCATGACGATGATTCAAAACGATGGTTATTGTCTACCGATTTGACTTTCGAATATTATGTCAAATTAATTTTATTTCATCGAATTGTCGCGTTAATTTCATTAAAACAGGAACACAATAAGATATATTTGAAGTAAATTAGTAAATAATATCTAAATATTAGTTTATTGCATGTATTTTAATTACTTTAAGGCCATATTAACATATCTAAATTAACACGCGTGCGGAAAAGTAAAAACCGCGTGCGGAAAAGTAACACGCGTGCGGAAAAGTAACACGCGTTCGGAAAAGTGAAACTCTAAACTAAAATGCGTGCGCGAAAGTAGACATTTTTGCACGCTCGTAAAAAATATTATATTACCTTATGAGGCGGAGAAGCATGACTTTTCTTGACGCGCCCGATATTACGCGCCGAACGAAGTGAGGCGCGTAATAGAGGGCAAGTCAAGAAAAGTCGCTTCTTTACCGAATAAAGTATACTATTTTTCTTCAAACGTAGCAATTTTCAACCATAAATAGTACAATTCATACGCTATTTTTACTCGAAATTAACTGTGACAACTATCAAGGTCGTCTAGATGTTAGAAATTAAAATAATTAAGTCGTCGGTGGGATTTGCGTCTCCCTGGTTACAGTTGTTTGACAGTTGTTTGCAATTATTAAAGACAGCTTATTGTTGTTGCAACCGCAAGCGCAAATTTAGTGCGAAAATGGAAAACCTAAACGAAATTGAGTCCGCGGCTAATGATGCAGTAGCACGTTTGGGGCCCTCCAAGTCCGGAATAAAGTACAAGAGGTACCACTTCCAAGAGTGGTGCGATACAAGAGGAGTACGGCAAGCTACCGAATACGTTTTACTGGCATATTTTAATATAATGGAAAATGAAAATAAATGGAAATCTTCAACAATGTGGTCACAATACTCTATGATAAAATCCGAGTTAGTTATTAGAAAAAATGTGAATATAAGCAAATTTTTAAAGTTACGTGCCTTTCTGAAAAAGACAAGCGAAGGATATACTACAAAGAAGTCTAAAGTTTTCACTAAAGACGAGTTTGATAAATTTTTGTTTGAAGCGCCAGATAAGTTGTATTTAGGATTAAAGGTAAAAAAATTATATTGCAAAGCATGTAGTATACTCTACTAAATTATAAAAATATTTCAGATTGTTTTGTTAATTGGGGTTACCGGCGCCTGTCGATGCGACGAAATGGTAAAAATGAAGACTGTGGATATTGAGGATAAAGAAAATGTAATAATTATCAAAATCCCAGACAGTAAAACACGACAAATTAGATCTTTTACGATAATTGGTCAAAACTACATTAAACTGTATAAAAAGTATGCATCACTGCGGCCTGAAAATTTCACAGAAAACCGATTTTTTATCAAGTACCAAAATGGAAAGTGTTACCGAAGCGTCATGGGAATACATTCGATCAGCGCAGTAGCCCAAAAAGTAGCTAGTTATTTAAATTTAAACGATGCAAGCGCATACACAGGTCACTCTTTACGACGAACTTCAGCAACACTTTTAATTGATGGAGGCGGAAATCTAGAATGCCTCAAACGACATGGGGGCTGGAAATCAAGCACGGTTGCCGAAGGATATATAGAGGACTCAATAAGAAATAAGAACGATAATGCTCAAAAAATTTTAAACCCTCATGATTCGCCAACATCGGGAATGATTGCTGAAAGTTGTGCTCGACCATCAGTATCATCAAAAATTACCAATGCGTATCAAGAGTCGGGAACATTTTTGCACGGTTTCAATTTTGACAATACCTCATTAACTAATTGTACTTTTAATATTACTATAAACAAAAATGATGTTTAATTGTTGTTAATGACATTTGTATTGTTGCTTTGTGACATGTTTCATATTGTTGCCATGACAACATTTTTCCCTCCGCCGCGCGCCGTAAAGAAATGGGAAAAAAAAACTGCTGCCGGCGGAGACACCAAACTTTGACAGGATCAAGTTAGATAAGTAATGTCATCATTATTTGACGTTTGAAGAAAAACGTGTTTTTTTTGTTAAAAAGTCAACATGTTATTCACTGGTAGATAACTTGAAAAGCACTGACTTAGGGCCGGTTTTTCAGTGCTGGGTTAACCTATTTATTTTTGGTCACCGAAGTATTCATGGTTAATCAGTTTTTCAGTACTAGGTTAGAGCTTAAACTCGTTTAAGTTAACCACGATTTTAACCGATCCTCGTTAGATGGTTTAACTCGAATTTTGCGGTTACGCTTGCGCATTGGTGCAGTGAATGAATCATGTTTATTTTTTTGAGTACCTGCCTGACAGAAGGGATTAGTTGGGTTATGATATTTTCTTTCATCGCGGGAAGTATTGTAATACCTCCTTATTATTAAAAGGAAATTATTATTATTGAAACTATAAATTATTATCGTTATTATATAGGAAAGAATTATATTTAAATATAACTGTAACAAGTACCTATGTTTACAGTTACTGTAACAGGATTTGATGCATGATTCCTAGTAATATTTTAAAAAGATTATTTTATATTTGTCTACACAGCAAAATACTTAATTATTTACCAAAGAGTCTGACTTCTTATTTCCTGGTCAATCTGTTCAAATAGTGATAAGACCGTGGTCTTTGACAAACAAAGTCGGAAGAAAAGTCTAAAAAATCGTCCCAGTAATTCTAATTATCTTCTGTTATGAAACCGAGGAAGACGTTATGAACTAAACAAAGATTCCGAACTTGATATTGCATTGCATTCATCATTTTTTTAATTTGGTTATGAAATTGTCTTTTATTTATTTTTCTGTCAAATTGATCATTATTTCTCGAATTGCACATGCGCACGTAGAGTTACTGCTGCCAACAGAAGAAAAAAAGTGTTTAGCTAATCGAGACTCTCTTAACTTGATTTAAAGCACTGAAAAACGCTATGAGGGTTAAAATACTGGTTAAAATTTAAACTAGGTTAGCTAACCAAAATTTTAACCGCTCACTGAAAAACCGGGCCTTAGTGAAAAATGTTATAAAATAAAAGTTGCTTATTAATTAGTCAGTTTATCTAACTCCGCACTTATTTTAAGTGTCTAAATTTTAACCCTCGAGAAGGGGTAAAACTCACCACCAGGAAAAAACAGACATCGGTATACCATCAATTTTTTTCTTTGACATGTTAGCTATGAGTAGGTCAAATTTCATGTCAATCCAAAGGGTTCTTTAAAATTTAGAGCAAAACCCGTGAGTACATGGACTAATATAAACAAAATTAATTAATTTACAGATACTATACAGCAAAAACAACTTGTTGAGATAAAATTATAAATTATCTCTTGATACTTGGGGATTTTTCGAAAAAGACGACGAAAAAAGGAAGACAAAAGAAACCTGATAAACAAGTAATTAGTAAATTCACCAACAAAAGGTTCTTAACTTATGTCTACACAAAAATCTTAATTAAATACATTTAGCAAAATGTTTTGTATCTCGAATTTAAACCTGGACGTCTAACTAATTGTTAACACACCAGTAGGTAACAAAGAGAGCACTTATTTTGACAAAAATATAAGCACTTTAACTGGTTTCTTGGGACGGAAAGTTTGTAAATAGTTGAAAAATCGCCGACAGCCACTCAATTGTTTGAGAACTTTTGATACAAACAACAAAGCGTTGTTTCCAGTTTAAACTTTCTGCGAAATGTTTTGTTTGGTAAAAACATTACGACTTTTGACGTATAGGCTCTGAAAAAAGAACGGAGTAAAAATTTAATTAAGCTTGATAGATATTTTTAAGCAAAAAATACAGATTTAATTGTAAAGAATATTTTACAATAATTTATTTTACTTCTGCTGCCTATAACATCAAGGCCAAGTATCTATGTTATTTTTTGAAATCATACAGCCTGGGTTAAGAACAATTTTAGGTTATACATTCTTATCAGAATTTTGTGAAAAATCTTTTTTGAGAACGATTTCCGTGGTGGAAATCGAAATGTCAAACATTTAGTAATTGAGTAAAAAATGTTATTTTCATAATATATTATGTTAGCCACAATAATTGTGGCTCAATCCCATATATAACATAATAGTTAAAGTGAAAGACAGTTTGTCTTTCCTTTCGATTCAGATGTTGTCCACGATCCCCAGATAGTTGTTTCTGTCTCTAGACGTCTTTAGTGGGGTTACATGAACACCTCTGAATCGAAACCAATTCCCATTAGGTTACAACAGCGGTCCGCAATCCTGGGGTCGCGACCCCATGTGGGGTCGCGAAAGATCTTTATGGGGTCTTCAAAAAAGTAAAAAAGTCAAAAAGGTCCTGTACTTATCGAATTTTATTAATACAGGGTGTAACGAAAATACAGGTCATAAATTAAACCACATATTATGGGACCAAAAATAGTTCGAATGAACCTAACTTACCTTAGTACAAATATGCACATGAAAAAAGTTACAGCCCTTTGAAGTTATAAAATGAAAATTGATTTTTTTGAATATATCGAAAACTAATAGAGATTTTTTATTGAAAATTGACATGTGGCATTCTTATGGCAGGAACATCTTAAAAAAGAATTATAGTGAAATTTGTGCACCCTTAAAAAATTGTATAGGGGTTTTGTTCCTTTAAACCCCCCCAAACTTTTGTGTACGTTCCAATTAAATTATTATTGTGGTACTATTAGTTAAATTCAATATTTTTAAAACTTTTTTGCCTCTTATTATATTTTCGATAAGGCAGTTTTTATCGAGTTACGGCTTCTTTTTTAATATGTTACCATAAAAATTTTATGGGGGTTTTGTTCCTTTAAACCCCCCAAATGTTTGTGTACGTTCCAATTAAACTATTACTGCGGTACCATTAGTTAAACACATTGTTTTTAAAACTTTTTTGCCTCTTTGTATTTTTTCGATAAGGCACCTTTTATCGAGATGTGGCTTCTTTTTAATATGGTTCAAAATATACCTAAAAATGTAAATCATAAATAAATTTTCATATTATTACCAATAGTCTCCATAATCGTACTTAGCCATATACAAATATGTGGTGGATTTGACAAATATTCAAAATATCTCGATAAAAGCTGATTTTTCGAAAAAGTACTTAGAGGCAAAAAAGTTTTTAAAACATTGTGTTTAACTAATGGTACTACAATAATAATTAAATTGGAACTTACACAAAAGTTTGGGGGGTCTACAACAAAACCCCCATAAAATTTTTATGGGGTGTCCAAATTTCACTATATTTTTTTCTTAAGATACTACTACCATAAGAATACCATATGCCTATTTTCAATAAATGATCTATAATAGTTTTCGATATATTGGAAAAAATCGATTTCCATTTTGTAACTTCAAAGGGCTGTAACTTTTTTTATGTACACATTTGTACTAAGGTAAATTAGGTCCAATCGAATTATTTTTGGTCCCAGAATATGCGATTAAATTTATGACCTGTATTTTTGTTACACCCTGTAGTGTAGGAAACAGAGGTTGAACCTTGCAAAATGGACACAAGTCCGGTTGTATTTTTTTTTGTTATATCAAGGGGTGATTATTATAAGACTAACTTTTTCTGAAAAAACTTCGCCCCGGAACACCCATTTTCACCCCTTTAAAATGGGTAATTTGTGGTTTTTGCGGAACGTAGCCCTTCCTGTACTTTTTACAAAAATTTTTTTATATAGAAATATGAAGAGGACTATATTTTCTACGATTTATTTTCCGACAGCATATGTCTATCATCCACCGTTTAACGGGGGTGGCGCCCCAAAGTTGACAAGTTTTTAAAAAAGATGTTTTAAAAAAATATATATTTTTCCCTAACTGTAACGGAAATTTAGAAGAAATCCTGCGGCGATTGTTCACAAATAAGTGACTGATTTTTTGGTATAGGTTTCACTTAAGGGTAATTGCCCTATTTTTAATTAAGGGTGTTGCATTTAAAAAAAAACCCTTTTTATACCATCTGAAACGTTTATGCTAGAGTAAAAAGACTTTCATCGATTACCCACGTACTGGTGCTATTTACAAATTTGTATAATGTACCCCCATCTTTTCCCCGGAACCACCCCAAAAAAAGAAGAATTAATAAATAAAGTGATTTTCTTGGAACCCTTCACACAATGCCCTTTATTAATATGCTTCATATATCACTTTGTGCACGTTATTATTACCCATGCATGGACATCAAAAGCGATTTCCTAGTGCAACCCCTGTAGCCAAAAAAAGCTAAATAAAATGGGGGGTTGAAAGATTTTTTGTTTTTTGCTTTTTGATCCATATGGGCATATGCTTAATCAATAGTGCTTTTCAAAAATATATATGGTTATTGCAGCATCCCTGCGGAAAATACCCCTATCATTGAAAATATACTGCAGAAACTACCCCTATCCCTTGGAGAGGAAGTTTTTACAATTTTCTCATTACCTATGCATTCTTTTCAAACAAAACTTATACAAGGTTAAAGACCACTATTTACTCTAAAAATTAGGTAGTATTATTTTTTTTTCGTATAAGCCACCGTTACGGCACAGTGGCGCCGTAAACCTCATATATCCTTTGGCGGGCTCCAAGATTTGTTTATTTTTTCGTCATCTGTTCGTTTTATTGATAAAGTTGTTATGTAAAATAAAACAACACAGTGTAACCTACAAATTATGACCTATGCATATTTTACAATATTTGCCCCCCAAAGCCACAGTGGTGGCCCAAAATCAATTTTGGCTTATTTTCGCCACCTACACGCATTTTATTGCATTAGTGCTACCTTAATAGCACAATATTCACCCTTAAGTTATCACTAAGCACTGGCTGATCCAGGAAGGGGTGATGGGGTGATTACCTCCCCCCTCAAACCAAGTGATATTATATTTAAAGATTATAAAATATTCATATATTTTTATAGAAATACTTATATTATTATATTATTTTTATAAAAATGGCGTACTTTTTATGCTTTAGTGACAGTGGGGGATCCATCTTATCCTGGGTCCACCATCTTATCCTGGGTCTTCCTCTTTTTCTTGGTCCCAGCGGTGTCCAGTTCGTGACTTCTTATTATTTCTGTGGGTGTTCTTCTCATTACATATGTAGCCTGCTCATTCTACTCGTCTTGATTTTATGTATGATGCTATGTTCACACCTCCCATATCTTGTTGAATTTATTAGTCCTGTCCCTTTATTGTTCACATTATTTTTCTTTCTGCTATTCTTATATATTCTTCATCTTTTTTTGTCAGCGTCGTGGTTTTCATTGCACATGTGATAACTGATCTGATCAGTATCCTACACTACACATTCCGATTTTTGTTTCTCTGTTGATATGCTTAGGGTAAGCTTAATTACTCTTCTGGATTCTCTGTTGTCCTCTGTCTTTTCTGCTTTCGCCTATTATTACTCCTAGGTAGTTGAAATTTGTCACTTCTTTATATTTACATTTCACCGTTATTATTAGTCCCCTACCAGCTTCCCGGTTAAATTTCACGCAGTTGGTTTTGTGTTCATTAATTTCTAATCCCACTTTTTTTGCTTTTATATTCAGCTCTTATATCCATTCCGTTTAGATTTGCTGCTCTCAAGACATGCTCCAAAACTAGGTTAAAAAGGGTGGAAAAGATTGGGTCTTTTTGCCTCACACCTCTAACGGTATCAACTTCGTCTAATATTGTTCCCTGAAATTTGATTTTTGCTTTGGAGTTCTGCAGACATATCTCCTGTAGCTTTATCAGTTTTGTTTGGGATTCCTATCTTCGTTGCTGCCCTTAGTAGTTTGGTTCTATTTATGGAGTCAATAAAAGTTATTTGTTCAATGAAAAAACGAAAGTGTGCAAACGAAATGTAAACAACATTTTAACGGAATAAAAATCTACTACCTAAACAAATACTAAATGATAACCTAACAAAAATTCTATTAGTGGAGCCGATATGTGAAACAATTGTGCATTTAATGATAGAAGTAAAGCCGGAAAAATGAAAGAATATGCATGAACGATCACGTCAATCACTTATTTTGTATTTGCTATCTTTTTCTATAACAAACGTTTGTTATTTATAGAAAAAGACGGCAAATACAAAATAAGTGATTGATGTGATCGTTCATGAGTATTCTTTCATTTTTCTGACTGTATACAATTTAGACCACATAATACTACAGATATAAAGGTTCAAATTTAGATACGAGGCCATCTCAGATTTTGCCTTTTACAAAAATGGCGGGCATTCAAAATGGTGACTATACATATGTGACTAATAGCACGATAACTTTTGAACAAGACGTCAAATTTCAATCAAATTTCGTATATAGGTTTTTTTTTATGTCAAAGATCGAGGTCTTGAACCAATAGAATCGGTTTACCAGAAGTTATGTTTTTCCTGGTTTTAATGTAAAAATATGTTGTTTGTTTTTTCAATTCTTTCACCCTGTATCTATTAATTTTTCAAAAAGTTAATAACGCCATTGAAAAGAGCGTAAAAATATTTTTTAGGAAATATTTGGCACTTTTTAGTTCTCTTAATTACCATTTAATAAATGCATAACGTATCTTCACATGTACCTATGTGCGGCAGATTCGTGCAAATATTATAAGAATTATTGTGCATTTAATGGTAGAAGCATATAATTTGGACGACATATACTACACATACAGTAGGAAAAATGAAAGAATACCCATGAACGAACATATAAAACACGCTGTATTTTCCTGTCACCGTGTCACAAAGAAAATTGTCCAACGCAAGTACATGTAATAATAATTCTTACATGTACTTGCGCTGGACAATTTTTTGTGTGACACGGCGACAGGAAAATACAGCGTGTTTTATATGTTCGTTCATGGGTATTCTTTCATTTTTTCTACTGTATAAAGGTTTAAATCTAGATATGAGGCCATCTCAGTTTTTGTTTGTTTTACTAAAATGGCGGGCATTCAAAATGGCGACTATAAATATATGACTAATAGCACCATAACTGTTGAACAAGACGTCAGATTTCAACCAAATTTGGTATATAAGTTCATTTTTTGATGAGTAAGATCGAGGTCTTGAATCAGAGGAGTCAGTTTACCAGAAGTTGTGTTTTACTGTTTTTTTATGTAAAAATATGTTGTTTCCTTTTCAAATCTTTCACCCTGTTTATATAAATTTTTAAAAAAGATAATACCGCCATTAAAAGGAGTGTAAAAATTTTTTTTAGGAAATATTTTCAACTTTTTAGTCATGTTAATTACCATTTAATAAATGCATAACGTATGTTCACAGGTACCTATGGGCGACAGATTCATTTTGAATGCCCGCCATTTTTGTAAAAGACAAAATCTGAGATGGACTCATATCTAAGTTTGAATCTGTGTATCTGTAGTATGTGTGTTCCAAATTATATGCTTTTACCATTAAATGCACAATAATTCTTATATTATTATTTGCACGAATCTGCCCCACATAGGTACCAACATGTGAAGATACGTTATGCATTTTTATTAAATGGTAATTAATGTAACTAAAGAAATTAAAACATTTTCAAAAAAATATTTTTAAGCTATTTTTAACGCCGGTATTACCTTTTTGAAAAGTTAATATATACAGGGTGAACGAATTGAAGAAATAAACAACATATTTTTACAAAAAAATTTGGAAAAACACAACTTCTGGTTAACCGACCTTTTCGGATCACGAGCTCGATCTTATACATAAAAAAACCTATATCCCAAATTTGGTTGAAATCGGACTTTTCGTTCAAAATTTATCATGCTATTAGTCACATATTATATTAGTTGCCATTTTGAATGCCCGCCTTTTTTGTAAAAGGCAAAATCTAAGATGACCTCGTATCTAAATTTGATCGTTTATATATGTGTAGTATATGTGGTCCAAATTATATGCTTCTACCATTAAATGCACGTTAAATTTTATAAAATTTCCACGAATCTGCCGCACATAGGTACATGTGAAGGTACGTTATGCATTTATTTCATGGCAATTTACATAACTAAAAAGTTCAAAATATTTCCTAAAAAATATTTTTACGCTCTTTTCAATGCCGGTATTACCTTTTTGAAAGATTTAAATATACAAGGTGAAAGATTTGAAAAAAAAACAACATATTTTTACATAAAAAATCAGGAAAAACACAACTTCTGGTAAACCGATTTTTCCGGTTCAGGAGCTAGATCTTTATTTTTTTTTTATATAATGGATTCCTACGGCTGTCGCCGCCTCTCCATACCCAGCTTCCAATTTTTTCTATCGTAACACGTATCTTCATCTAATTGCCTCGAATCCATTGCGTCCTGAATATTGTCCCTCCAGCTTCTCCGTGGTCGTCCCCTTCTTCTTCTCTCTGGTGGGACCCACTCTAATATTTTTCTCGGCCAGCGAGTCTCATTCATTCTTTTAACGTGCCCGAACTATGTCAGCTGTCTCTTTTCAATATCGTCCATTATAGTTTTTTCCACCTTCATACGTTCTCTAATTGTTTCATTTCTTACATGTTCTAATCTGGAAACCTGACAACTTCTCCTCAAGAAGACCATTTCTGTACTAAGTAGCTTCTTTTTATTTCTTGCACTTATGTCCCAAACTTCTGCACCGTAGATTGTAGCGCTCTTCATTATACTTTCATATATTCTTTTCTTTGTTTCCTTCCTGGTATCTTTGTCCCATAAAATTGAATTGAGGGATCTAGTGATGCTTCTACCTTTATTGATCCTGTGTTGTATTTCATCTTCACTATTTCCTCGTTTGTTAAATATAGCTCCCAAATATTTGCATTGTTTCACACCAAAAATATGTCCTTGTTCCAATGTTAGGTTTTCAATGTCTTTGTTTCACACTATGAAGTATTCTGACTTATCCATATTTATTACTAATCCTGCCTGTTGGTAATGCTCATTTAGCTTCCGTATCATATAGCTTAAGTCATCTTGAGCTTGGGCTATTACAACTTGGTCGTCCGCAAAGTATAATGTAAATAGGGAGTCATCTCCCACTTTCAGTCCCATCGGTTTTACTGCTTTTGTCCACCTCTGTAAGGATTGGTCAAGGTATATTTTAAAGAGAGTGGGAGATAGACAACATCCTTGTCGGAGGCTTTTTGAAGTATTAAATGCCTCAGTGAAATTTTTGCCGTTTTTGATTCTGGTGTTAGTAGCTAGATCTTAAACATCAATAAAATAACCAATATACCAAATTTGCTTAATGTCAGAGTTTTCGTTTAAAAGTTATCGTGCCATTAGTCACATATGTATCGTTGCCATTTTGAATGCCCGACATTTTTGTGAAAGACAAAATCTGAGATTGCCTCGTATCTAAATTTGAACCTTTATATGTATAGTATATGTGGTCCAAATTATGTGCTTCTATCATTAAATGCACAATTCTTATAATATTTGCAGGAATCTGCCGCACTATATTCAATAAAAAAATATTAACAGGATTTTTAAAAAAAGCTTATTGTTATTAACTGTAGACTCTCAATTTTAATTGGCCCCATAAAAATTTAAATATCTTATGTACTTAAAATAATTAACTCTTTAAACATTTAAAACTACATTGCACTCCAATAGAAAAAATATTTCAAAATTTACTATAATATAACCCTAAAATGGGTTAAACTCTGGACGTTACGTATTACTGACCCTCATTTTGAGGCAGTGAAAATTGCTGTATTAATCATAAATCAATAGGCAAATGTCAGTAAAATGTCCCGAAAATGGAACTGTAATTTCAGCCAAAATTATCCACCGGTAAATGAAAAACATTAATAATTTATATGGTCAATTTAATGTCAATTATATTTGTGTAATAAAATAGATAATACAATAAGTACATACGAAAGCCCGTTTATTAAATATTTAGAGACAAAATTTTTAGAAGCTAATACAATAAGTACTTAGCCATTTCTTATAATATAATTGCTGTAATAAACAAAAAAAGTCAGAATAGATGGGCAACTTACAGCACCTTTAGACATAGGCAGCCGAATAAGAAAGTGGACTTATTAAGCCATTATATGCTTTTTAATTTAAGGGGACGGGTACGTAGGTTTGGATCCAATGCCATTTAAATGGGATTAATTTTTTTTCGAATCCTGAGAAAACTAATAAATATTTCTAAAAATTTTAAACACAGAATGAAAGAATACGTCTTTCCGAGGGCCGAAAGTTGCTGAAAACTTCTGTAATGTTTATTTTAATTAGTTACAGGGGTGAAAATCTAAGAGAAAATGTAGTGTGATGTTGGATTTCAAATATCTCATTCAAAAGAATCTTTTTGTTAATTCTTAGGGACTTTCAGCCCTCGATAATAATTTAGTCTTTCATTGTGCGTTTACATTTTTTAAAAATATTTATGAGTTTCTCTAGGGGTGGAAAAAAATGGACACCATGTCCGTGACGATATTTTCCAAATCGAACATTCGCTATCTTTGCCATACAACGCACTGAGTCCAATATAATATGGTGACAAGACAGTGATAATTTTATATATTTGACATGGCATCGGGGATATCTTGAGTTGTTGATTAAATAGTATTGATAGTGTATTTGATAAATATAATTGCTTTATGACGTGAACTTATTATAAAGTTATTTATTGTTCTTTATTTCTGGAAGATCCAAGCAGAGAATACAGCAGGATTTATTCTGAAATCCAAGTATTCCGTTGTTAAAGATGTTAAAAATTTTAAGCGTTCGATAGTAACAATATATTATTAAAAAATCACTTTATCACTTTTCCTCTTTTCTCGATTGGGTATTAGTTTTTGTTTTACAGTATATATATTATTACAATCGCTGAACAGTGAAAAAATTATCAGTAGTAATTGCACAAGAGCTCTAAAATTATTTAATTTTTCCCGAGTGACACTTTGACAGTTTTAATTTCACGAGCCAAAGGCGAGTGAAATTATATCAAAGTGTCACGAGGGCAAATATTCTATATTAATTTTAGAGTTCGAGTGCAATTTGTTGCGATTATTTCATGAATAAAACTGTTCAAAACCAAAATTTTATTGTAATTTATTTAGGTAAGTACAAATTAGTACAATTAAACACAAAGTTTTTATAAATATTTGACGATTGAAAGTCATCACTTTTATAATTTTTAAAACATTAATTTTCATTAATGTCACTCAATGTATTTTTTCGTAGCAACGACGGGCATCTGACGTAATATACTTAACGACGGGCAATTATCAAAAATTATCGATTTAATTCAGATTTCTGTATCTTTCTATTGGTCAGAATCTCCTATAAATGAAATAATCATATTAATTAACTGAATTAAGGATGCAATTATACAAGTAACAGTTATTCAAGAACATTCAAAAGCCATCTCTTTAAAGTGAATGATGACATTTGTCAAGTCATGTTTACATATCCATACCAGTGAGAATTTTACTACACGTAATTTGCCGTGTAAAGACAGAAAAATTAGGGATAGCCGTAAAATATTAGCGCCCATGCCCTTAATCATGAATGAAATCATCAAAAGCGTAATTAACCTTACCTACAGGCGCTACACAGTTTTAATATAAGAGTAAAATAATTCAATGTGACATTCTTATCTCAAAAAACTAAAACAATAGTAATCAGTAAAGAACCAATCATGCGTAAAATAGAAATTGATTGAGTCAGTAATAATCTTTAGTTCTTCTTTCTTTCTCCCCTTTCTTATACCCTTTCAGGTGTCGGATTTGGGTTTAGTTTCTTCAGTTATTTCTATTTTCTTTTTATTTAGACATCTTACAATCCATGTTTTATTCCTATTTGTTCTGATTCGTCATTTACGAAATTAGTATTTGATTTTTCATTATTGTTATTGCTACTACTACTACTTATATACTACCTATACTACCAATATTTACACCACTCGTCCAATTTCTATTATTATGTTTAACATTTTAAATCCTAAACCTAATCTTATCACTAATCAAGTCTATTCTTTTATTTTAATTCTCCAGTGTATTCGTAATTTCCTTGTTTTCTGATCCTTGTCTGGTCTCTACTTCGTCTCTTCACTACCTCCTCTACTTTTTCCTCATTGTAGTTCCATCTCCATTCCTTACCATCCAATGTAATTTTGTTGTATACCCAATTTTCACTGTTTCCTTTATCTCTCATCTCCCTTGCTTTGTCTCTTGGAGATTTCATTTTTTCTCTCTCTTTTTTGGAAGGTCCTCTGTTGTCCATATTTTCTTAGGTTTAACATTCTTTAGGTTGTTTCTATTTCATATAATGGCTGTTTTAGCTTCTCCGTTTCCTAGTTCTATTAAGCATGTTCTAATTCCAACTTTACATGCTCTTTTAATATTAATATTTAATCCTAAATACTTTCCAATCTTATTTGTTGCTCTTCCTTTCAGTGCTGTTGAGTCGTCAGTATCTATTTGTAACCCACTAATTATTAAATTATTTTTCCGTTTGTCTTTATCCATTATTTCTATTGTTCATTGAAGTTCTTTTTTATCTTCTGTTATCTTTTTATTTTCTTTTCGTTTATTTTAAATTTTTTGGATTTCTAGTTTTATATTATTTATTTCTTTATTATTTTGTTTTATCTCTTCTTTTAGTTCTTTTATATCACTTCCTGTGTCCTTACTTTCTTTCTTTATTTCGGTTTTTAAGTTATTTATTTCTGTTTTAATCTCCTGCTTCAGTTCTGCTAATATTTTCTTTATTTCATCCATTTCTTGTTTTTCTTTGTTGTCTTTTTGGGGTGGTGTTCTTATTGTTGATTCACTTTTCTTAAATGCTTCCTCTTCGTTAAACGAATTATCATGTTCCGGTTTGCTCCTTTTACTGTTCAGTCGAGTAGGATTATACCCGTAACCTTATTTTATTTAAAGTTGGTGTCAGGCAGTGCCTTCCACCTCGACGGTTCAGAGAAAACACTACCTTCCAACTTTAATTTAATTTATCTTCCACATGATTAAATTTTCCAAAGCCGTCCCTGACTTTTATGTTTAATTTTGGTAAATGGCTGGTATTAATCTATTCTCGACAAGTTTTTTGTTCGTGGTTTATTTTAATTAGTTTTTCATTATATGCTTAAATATTAGGTATAGTCCATTCTTTCACGGCTTTTGCTCTAAATTTTAAAGAACCGCTTGGTTTGACACGAAATTTGGCATAAGTGTAGCTTACATGTCGAAGAAAAAAAGTGATATTGTGCCGATGTGTGCTTTTGCCCTGGGGGTGACTTTCACCCCCTTTTGGGGGTGAAAAAATATATGTCCAAAATAAGTCCGGAAATGGGTCTGACTAATTTTAAGTAACTTTTGTTCTATGGGCCATTCCACGAACATACGCCTGTTTTGGATTACTTCGACAACGAATATTTTATTGTACAACATAAGAAGTACGAAAATAAATGGCGGTAATAATTATTCCAATAAACAACAATGTAATTTGCAATTTACTTTCGTTCTTCTTATTTTGCACAGTAAAATATTCGTTGTCGAAGTAATCCAAAACAGGCGTATGTTCGTGGAATAGGGTATATAGAGCTTTTTCGCCAAGTCAACACTTTTCGAGTTATTTGCGAGTGAATATGTTCATTTTTCAACAAAATAACACATTTTTGGACGGTTTTTCGCAAATAACTCAAAAAGTACGGTTACTGAAAAGTTGCGGTTACGTGGAAGAGCGCTTCTTGGCTGGTGTTTCTAGGAACATCATCTAAGAGCGAACGTCGCCTTTTGCTTTATTATAATTATTACTGTTTGTCTAGTTTGTATTTTTTTTTTTGAAAAAAAGCAATAAGTATTTTGTCGAAAAAAACGTTCTTATCAAAAATATAGCACATAAAAAAGTAAAAAAATGGTGTACGCGTTAGGCCTCGGGATCTCGTAGAACCAAAGTTATAGCCAATGAAAAATAGATTCATATTCACCAAATTTCAAGTAGAATGTTTCGACGTGAAATATCCAAAAAATTAAGCACTTTTTGGGGAAAACCCATTTTAATTTTTTAAAGTGTTTAAAAAAAGCTTTATTTTTGTTTTTACAAAAAGTTTCTAGCGTTAAATTCAAGCAAGTTACGCTCAAAATAAAGTTGGTCCCTTTGGTTTTTGCAAAAAAAAAATCGAGAAGACCACCCCCTAATTAGCAACTTAAATGAAATTAATCGTTACCGCTACACAAATTATTTTACTTATGTTGTGTTTATATGACCTGTAAGTTTGATCGAGTCAAAGTGCTTATTTTTGAAACAATTTGGTTTTAAAGTAAAATTTTTAAAAATTTAAATTTTGAAAAATATGCTTTTTTCAAAATAATTTAAAAATTGTTAGATACCAAAAATTTCAAAAAACAAAAAAAGTCAGATTTGCTTTTCTGAATATCATATATTTTTTGGTTTTTCTGTTAGACAAAAATTGATTAAGATTTGGTGTTTCTAAATTTGCATACATTCGTGATCAGTGATTCGTTCAACCCCTTTTAACTACAGCCCTTTCAATAATAAGAACTTTGAACTGATGAAACTTACAGATCGTATAAACAATATATACACGAGTCAAGAAACTTGTGAAGTCGTAACGATTAAGTTCATTTAAGATACTAATTAGGTGGTGATTTTCTCGATTTTTTTACCAAAACCAAAAGGGACTAACTTTATTTTGAGCGTAACTTGTTTAATTTTGATGTTATAAATTTTTTTTATAAAACAAAAATGTAACTTTTTTTAAACACTTTAAATAAGTTGTAATGAATTTTCCCCGAAATGTGCTTAATTTTTGGTTATTTCACGTTAAAGTATTCCATTTGGAATTTGACGAATATGAACCTATTTTTCATTAGCTATAACTCTGCTTCTATTAGGTGTAGAGACGTGATATATACACCATTTTTTTTAATTTTTTACAGGCTATATTTTTGCTAAAAATGTTTTTTCGACAAAATACTTACTATTTGAGTTATTTACGAAAAACCGTCTAAAAGCGTGGTTATTTTGTTGAAAAAATGAACATATTCACTGTCAAATATTCGTTTTCTCATGATCATCTTTCAGTGCGTCACAGTTTTTCGATTTCTTTCTAACGTATTCAATTGTATATGACAGAGAAAAAGGCACGTCAGTGATTACTTCTAGTTCTGTGATTATTCTAGTTGTCGATAGATGGCGCCATAATTAAGAAAAAATAATTTTTTTTAATTGGATAATAATATTACAAATATAATCTGTATAATTTATAAGACTATACAAATCAAAGAAAATACCATTTTATAAATGCAAGAAACACATTGGATTGGTTTTTATTCTAAATTGAAAATAAAATGTGACAACTGTCAGATTTAACTAAAATGTCATGTTAGAATAAATGTCATAAATGTGTAATATCACGGACTTACCCTTTTTCCTATCATTTGTGACGCACTGAAAAATGATCATGAAAAGGACAATAACTCGAAAAGTATTGACTTAGTGAAAAAACTCTATGAAAGAAAAGTTACCTAAAATTAGCCAGTTTATCCATTTCCTGACTTTTTTTGGACGAATATTTTTTCACCCCCAAAAAGGGGTGAAAACCACCCCCAGGGCAAAAGCACATATCGGCACAATATCACTTTTTTCTTTGACTTCTTAGCGATATGTGTGCCAAATTCCATGTCAATCCAAGCGGTTCTTTAAAATTTAGAGGTTTTGCAATATTTTACCGTTAAAGAACGGATTAGTACTGGATTTTTGATTTTATGAATATTAATCTAGGCATGCATTAACTTATAGTTTTTTGCAAAAGACTTTTGCGTTGCTTCTTACATTGCACTTTCCTTTATCACAAACAATTTATCTTATTTTTAATATTTTATTACTTGTGTATACCACTTAATTTTTGATTTTTATGAGAGCTAAATTTTTCACTTTGTTCACTTTCGATTTCCAGGAACGAACCCCAGGAATCAGTAATAAACAAGTAATGAAAATAAAATATCTTGGAGTTACACTGTCCAGATGCAGATACCTAGACGAAGAAGTGAGATATCAAGTACAAAAAGCAAATAGACTCGCAAGATGCCTAAATAACATGACGAAACTGACATATTAACACTGAGATGAAGTTAAGAATTTATACAGCCAGTTTAAGACCAATAACCAATAATTTAAGACCAAAGAGACTACTAGAATTTTCAAAACAATTTAAGTGATCTACTTGATCCTACAAACACGTATGTCCAGTGCCATAATTTGTTTCCTAAAAGACAGATCACCTTTACTACTTAGTGTAATTTTATTAAGATATAGCGTGTATCCTAACTTGTATGCAAACAAATTTTGATTTATAAATGTAAACATATTATTGTAAAAATTTTGTACTAGTTTCAATGGCTATTAGTTGCCGAAACACTTAAATTTAAATTAAAAAAAATCATTAATTTTAAGAGAAACAAATATTAAATATTATATACAGGGTGTCTGCTTAACTTGGAACTATATGGGAAACTTTTTTAATATCAATTTTACGAAAAAAAGTCATTCTTTATAAAGTGCTCTGCATAGTCTAAAACCTAAGATGCAATCATCAGATATCAAATTTTGTCATCAGTATACGAGGTATGTCAAAAAATATGAATTTCGCTCTGGAGCAAACTACCTTTATATTTCAAAATATCAAAAAAGTTTACTATGAAAAGTTATTTGTAATTAAAAACCATATTCAAATATGCAATAACAGCCTTCTACTTGAACAAAAAATTCTGAAATTTTCCTAAATTACCGATTCCGAACATCATTTTTATTTTTTGGACATGTAATAACTCTTTTATTAATAATTTTAGGAAAAAAAAGTTATTCTTCATAAAAATCTGTGCATGGTCTAAAGCTCAAGATGCCACCATCAGTTATCCAAGTTTGTTAATTTTATACGAGGTGTGTCAAATAATATGAATTTAGAAAGAATTCTTTCTAAATTCTTTCCTAATTAATATTTTTTGACACATCTCATATTAAATTAACAAACTTAGATAACTTATGGTTGCATCTTGAGGTTTAGACCACGCACAGATTTTTATGAAGAATAACTTTTTTTCCTAAAATTATTAATAAAAGAGTTATTACATGTCAAATAAATAAAAATGATGTTCGGAATCGGTAATTTAGGAAAATTTCAGAAATTTTTTTTGTAGAAGGATGTTATTGCATATTTTAATATGGTTTTTAATTACAAATAACTTTTCATAATAAAATTTTTTGATATTTTGAAATACAAAGGTAGTTTGCTCTTGAGCAAAATTCTTATTTTTTGACATACCTCGTATACTGTTGATAAAATTTGATATCTGATGATTTCATCTTAGGTTTTAGGCTATGCACAGCACTTTATAACGAATGACTTTTTTTCGTAAAATTGATATTAAAAAAGTTTCCCATATGGATCCAAGTTACGCAGACACCCTGTATAATCGGTTCATAACGTTCTAGGACGTCTTCCGATTCCTAATCTCCATTGTTCTCTATCATAACACATAACTTCGTTCAAGCCTTTTTCTCTAATTTCCTTATAAATTCCTTCTATCCAGCTGCTCCTAGGTCTTCCTCTTTTCCGCCGTCCTTTTGGTGCCCATCGTAGTACTTTTTTGGGTAATCTGTCATGTTCCATACGCAGTACGTGGCCAAACCATTTCAGCTGCTATGTTTTTATATCGTCAATAATTGTATGCTTTACATCCATTATCTCCAATATTCTTGTATTTCTGATTTTATGTATTCTTGATATACCAGCAGATCTTTACCAGAAGTCCATTTCAGTTGTTCTGAGCATATTTTCGGATTTTTCTTTAAGTGGCCAAACTTTGCCGCCATATGTTATAGTGCTCTTAACAATGCTGTTATTGATGTTATGTTTATTTTTTTGGACATATTTTGGTCCCATAGGATTTTGTTCAATAATGCGAGAGCTTTCCTTTCTTGTGTGCACATTTCTTGGACATTCTTGTCCAATGTTCCATCTTGTGTAATTTTAAGACCCCTAGTATTTATATTCCTGACAGTTATTAATAGTTATTTCATTTTCCAAAGCTAGATCCTGCTGTGTACCTCCAACGCACATATATTCAGTTTTCTTGGTATTCACTTCTAAACCCGAGTTCCGGTACTCTTCTATGATTTTGCGGATGATATATTCAATATCGTGATAATCCTGGGCCATAAGAATCTGGTCATCCGCAAAACATAGAATGTATAGCATGTTATCATCATTTAGCGGTATACCCATATTCTTACATGTCCTTTTCCAGGATTTCAAAACTTACTTCAAGTATATTTTAAACAGCGTCGGCGATAGACAGCAGCCCTGTTTAACACATTGACGGACAGTGCATCAAATGTATAATCAAGTATTGTGACACTTTTTTTTACATATTTTGCAAAGTAGATTAGGGAAATTGCTGAATTTCTTTTAGCGTTTATAGTTTATGGAAACAATTAGTTTTTTAACATTTTTTGTAAACATGTGGACGACGATCATGGACATCGTGTTACTTTTAATATGCATCTGTAGATGTAATGTGACATTTATTGTCACAACTCGATATTTTAAAAATGTCGTCTATAGATGTTGCGTCACATTACATCAATGGAAATTAGACGTCTGTAGAGGTTCTGTCCGTCACCGTGTTAAGACCCTTATCCACTTCAAATCCTGACCAGATTTCCTTGCCTACCTTAACTTTTGCTATCGTCGGTCTACTGCCAAATCCAACTAACTCAACTTATTAAAGTTTTGAGAAATCCTTTTAAATTTTAATTTGAAATGGAAAATCGTCTGAATTTAAAAAATGAAATATATTTTTGAATAGCAAATGCAAAATATTTTTCAGTTCTTAAATCATTTTTTTGTAACAAAGGACTAAACTTCCTAAAATCCATCATGCGAATTTGGTGGGGAGCAGAACCTCAAACAGAACTAATTTTCTATAGAGCTTACACAAGATCAATAATTGATTATGGTTGTAAACTTTATGGAACGGCCAATTAAACCAATCTGCGTAAGCTGGACATTATACAAAATAAAGCACTTAGAATATATCTGGGAGCAATGAAATCTACACCAGTTGAACCATTAAGAGCTGAAGCAATCGAACCTCCATTAGAACTGAGAAGATCATTTTAGCTAAAAAAAAATGATTATTAATTCACTAAAAAAATTTCACCATTCATTAGCAGCATATACAAATTAAACGAATACGACTTAACTAAGCCTTTTTGGATACATAAGAACTCTCCTCCTATTTGTGAAGCATTAAGAAACGTGAGCCTACAACCACAAATAAAGGTAGAGATCGATTACTTTGTTCACTTTGTTGTATGTGATGTGAATATACCCCACTACTCTGAATTAGCATCATCTAATAACATAGCTATTAATCAAATGTTAGACCAATATCCAAACTATGTCACAATATACACCGATGGATCAAAAACACTGACGGCACAGGTTGCGCCTTCGTAATACCTAAACGTATACAAAAACACTATAAGCTACATAAAAACACATCTATCTACACAGCCGAGGCAACAGCAATTCTAAAAGCACTAGAATATGTACAACAGGAAGAGGAACAGAATGCCATTATCATCTCCGATTCATTTTCAGTTCTTAAAATTTTAAAATCCAACTCAAACACAACAAATGATATTATCATTAACATTTAAACAATTATTAAAAAATTACAAGATCAAAATAAATTTATAAAATTCTTCTGGGTTAAAGCACACGTAGGAATAACAAACAATGAAATTGCAGATAAAATTGCCAAAGAAAGCATAGAAATGGGGGAGCAGATAAATTGCCAATTAACTACGGATGAACAAATAAACATATCAAAACATAAAATGATGAGAAAATTGTCCTACGTGTGGCAAGAATACACCTTTACAAATCCAACACGTTACACCAGACTAGAAACCAAATTGAGGAAAAAACCTTGGTACAATAAGTTCGATTACAATCGCAAAAGCATAACCACTATTAATAGAATGAAGTTTGGTCATGCATGTTATCCAGCACACTTACATAAAATCAAAATAATTAAGAGTGATCTTTGTGAAGTTTGTAATAAAATTGGTGACCTGGACCACATATTTTTTGATTGCCAAAAAATATAGGGCTCAATCCAATGAGCTGTTCAGAAAACTTCTACAATTGAACATTGAAAGCCCATATAACATAATGTATTTTCTTGCTTTAAACAGAAAGGATATTTACGATTGTTTGTTATATTTCGTCAGAATAACAAAAATAAAAATTTAATAATACATTTTGCTGCTACCTTATGTCTTTCCTTAATGTATATATACCTTATCTATCCGAGGCCTACCTTTGATCGTTTATAAAATGCCCTGATCGGCCCCTGGGTGAGAAGAGTGTAATCCTTGTGTGAAATCCTTGCACTCTCTTTTACAAAATTTGTATCTGGCTGTGTGGGTTTTACCTTTAAGCCAAAAAAAAATCATTTTTTAAATTCAGACGATTTTTCATTTTCAATTAAAGTTTTAAAGGTAGATTTCTCGAAACTTTAAAAAATTGAGTTAGTTGGTTTTGGCAGTAAGCCGACGCTATATTGTGGTGGTATAGATTTTTACAGCTTTACTGAGGTTCAGACTGATACTATATTTGTCGAGGGCTTCCTAGACTTTACTTTGTAGTACAGTATCGTATGCTTTTTTAAGTCTATGTACACTAAATGAAGTTCTTGATTTTAGTCTATCTTCCTCCTATCGTTGCTCCACCTTGCCATTCCTCAAAAACTTGACGCATAATGTGTTCACTATATATATATTGAATAGAATGGGGAATATTATACATCCCTGCCACACTCCAGATTTTAATTTGAAGTTTTTCGAAACCGCATTATTAACTCTTACATTAGCGGTGTTATTTACATAAAGTGCTTGTAATCGATAGATTAGACGTTCTGGCGTACCCTTTTCTCTAAGTATATGCCACATTTTATGCCATTTTACTTTATCGAAGGCCTTGGAGTAGTCAACAAAGCACAGATATGTTTCTATGTTAAACTCTAGAGATTTTTCGATAATTTGACGAATTTTAAGAAATATTAAGAATGTGTTCTCTTGTTCCCCTACTTGGGACGAATCCGCATTTTTGTTGGGGAATTTACTGTAAGATAATGGATTTTAATCTTTCATTGATTATTGTTAAAAATATTTTACTTGCGTGAGATATCAACGCTACTGTACGGTAATCTGTCGGAGAAACTTTTTTGTATATTATGGGAATAAACGTGAGTTTACCCCAGTCATTTGGCCACTTTCCGATATTCCAGATCTCATTGCAAATTCTGAGCATTACTTCCGTCCCTAATTCTCCCATTTCTTTGAGTATTTCAGCTGTTATTCCATCTTCTCCTTGTGCTTTTCTATATCTTAGCTTTTTTATTGTCGACTCAATTTCTGATTTCAATATTTGAGGTTCTCTTTCATAACTTCTTTTCTCTGTATTATGTTCTGGGTCGTTGTTAGAGAATAGTATTTCACAATATTATTTCTACACCTCTGCGATACCGTCTGGGTTTGTTATGGTATTTTTACTATCATCTTTGATGATCTGTGTCTGTGGTTTGAATTCTCTTGCTAGATATTTGACTTTTGAGAAAAGTTCTCTAGATTTTTGGCGGTCAGCATGTTACTCTAGTTGTTCACATGCTTTTTATATAATTTTTTTGTCCCTTCTGCACAAGTGTCTTATAGTTGTATTTATGCTGCTTATCTCTATTTCTTTTTGTATTGAATTTGACATGTCATTTCTTGACAGATATTCCGCGGTAATTATCGCATATATTCTTACTGAACTTCTTGATTATTAGAGATTACAGACAATTGCCATTCTTTTGGTGAGACTTCGCCATTCAAATAAAGCCAGAAACAAATAAAGCCTTGAAAAGGGGAATACGAATACATATATTTAATTTTTGCTCTAGTATTTACATTAAAATTAACGTGTTCGGTTTATAATTTTTGATCAGATGTATCCATTTAGCATTTATTTATTTATTAAAATAACGTCTAGACTCATCTGCATTGGATATTACTGACTCGCGTACTTTATTTAATATCTTGTTTCTAGGCAGCCTCCAACGAAGCCAAAGATACACATATAGCCATAACGCGGCAGCGGTCCCAAAGATCCCCGTTGGCATCGGCACCTCTATCTCGAAGATAATAACGTCTTAAGCACCGCTGCGTTGTCTCTAACACCCAAATTTATATCCCAAACAAAAACATGCACTTGCCGTACTTTATGTTTACTAAGATATTCTGTTATTAAACGTTCGCCGTTGTTATAAATTTGTTGTAATACGTAGAGGCGGTAGTACATAGACTTCATTTTAAAATGGTGGCTGGTATAAAGAGAAAAACTGTATGAAAATTATTCCTTCACGCAAACACAAACTACGTAAACTTTATTATTTTCTATAAATTTGGAATACAGTTATTTTGTCAATATTAAAATAGTCAAATATCATTCATAGTCCAGAGAAATAAGATTTTTCTCGTGACACATCCCCCAGGCCGAAACCAAATTTTTTGAGTAGTATGGACATCTATATTAATAACCTTTATGTTTTCTGCAGCCGATTTTGATGATATACATAGTTATAAACAAATGGAGGTCAAAAAAATGGTAAATTTTCGCTTTTTTCGTCTATAACTAAAAGATTAAGCATTTTAAACAAATTTGAGAGTAAGAAACTCATAAATCGTCTAAAAAATTTCAATATGGCGTTCGCTGAATATGTCTATCCTTATTTGTTGCTTAGAAAATTGAAAAATAAATTATAAATTTTGAGTTTTTATAAATATTCATAACTTATGTAAAAATTAACAACCTTCTTATTACACGAAATACTGAGACTTCTGGTGCTTAAATTATATTTTAAATTTCAAATCAATTGGTCAAATAGTTTAAAAGTTATTTAATTTGTTTATCCCAAATTCATTTCTTTGCAACACTATAAGTCAGAAAATTATGAGGTTACAGTAAGACTTCTGACAGTTTATGGAAGAAGAACATTTATACTACTGACTTAATTAAAAAAAAATGACAAAAGGTAATTTTAAACAGTGTAAAATTATTTTGCAAAAACACGTCGATTTTTTGCTTACTTATAAACAATTAGAATAACTTTTTAACCGTTACCCGTAGAAAAAATGTTTTTCATATTTGGAAAGATTTAATTTTTATACACATTTCTAAACAAAAACAATTGTCCTAGGACAATTAGGGACGAAGTTAGCCCCACCCTTTTTTTAATTCACATGTTTTTCCAAAATAATTTTTCAGTATTTAGAATTATTTTTTGTCATTTTTTTAATTAAATTAATAGCATAAATCTTCTTTCATAAACTATCCAAAGTATTAGTGTAACTTCATCATTTTCTGAGTTATAGCGTTGCAAAAAATTTAATTTGGGATAAGCAAATTACATACTTTTAAACTATTTGACCAATTGCTTTGAAATTTAAAATTTAATTTGAGCACCAGAAGTCTCAGTAATTCGTGTAATAAGAAGGTTCTAAGTTAATTTTTACATAAGTTATGAATATTTATAAAAACTCAAAAATTTGTGATTTATTTTGCAATTCTCTAAGGAACCAATAAGGATGAACATATTCAGCGAAGGCCATATTGAAATTTTTTATACGATTTATGAGTTTCTTACTCTCAGATGTTTAAAATGCTTAACTTTTTGGCTTTAGGCGAAAAAAGCGAAAATTTACCGTTTTTTGATCTTCATTTGTTTATAACTATGTATATCATCAAAATCGGCTGCAGGAAACATAAAGGTTATTAATATAGATGTCTATACTACTCAAAAAATTTGGTTTCGGCCTGGAGGGGGTTGTCTCACAAACAGGATATTTTTTTCCTTATTTCTCTGAACTATCAGTATGGCTATGAAGTGTATTTACAATAAAAACAGAACAGAATCAATCCATAAATTTTCTATACCTAATATAAACTTACGTGCGTAGAAATCGGCCCACTTAACAATTTGGCCATTTTTGATGTCTCATATTTCCTAAACCTGCTGGCCGCCGATTTATGTGATTTTTTGAACATGTTATAGCCTGATTCTTTAACAATATCACTGTAATAATATTGTTGCTAAACATGTAAATTTTCTTTGTATATCGAGTGTACCAATCAAACTATGCTTTTTTTTTAAAGGTCGCATCACCTTGTGGAATATTCTAGCATTTATAAAATACTGAAATTAAAACCCAGCTATAGTCTCAGGTTTTCTTAACATTCTGTTTTTTTTTTCATTCGTCTATGTTGGATAATAAAAAGCTTAGGTACTTTAACAACTAGACATGTTCTTCATCAATACACGGTGTTTCTAAACAAGTGCGGCAAACTTTAAGGGGTAATTCTGCATGGAAAAATAATGATTGTTGGCTTTATAAACGTATGTCCGCAAAAGTTTCGTTTCCGGGATACGGGATGTTGAATTTTTTCTTATAAACTGACGATTTATGTTATTGCTTTAAAACCAGTTGAGATATGCAAATGAAATTTCGTAGGTTTTAAGAGATAGTTATTGCTGATTTTTTGACATAAAATTAAGAATTTTATATTCACTATTAGCGTGCATACGGGTAATATATGAGGCGCTCCGTGGACAAACGGCGAATACGCCAAATGGGCATTTTGAGAAAAACGCGAGATTAAAGTTGAAAAAGTGTTTTTAATTCAATAAGGGCGAATATACACGTCATCAAAATTTTGTAATGCGGTTAGGTAAAAACTATTTTTTTTATAAAAAGTTTTGCTTGTTAAGCAAATAAGATCACCCCATCTAAACCAAAATTATAATTCAGGATATTGAAAAAAGTTTTATTCAAAGGATATGATATGAAAAACATTTTTTAATTAAAAATTGTTCTGTTTAAGATAAATCAAAAACTAAAAAAACACCAAACAATAAATTATTAATTCAAGCAAAAATCCATAACATCATCCTGACTTTCTTCAGTTAGCGTTGCCAAATTGGTTTGTGATTCTTGGAGAGAGATCAGCTCATCAAAGAAACTCCTATGATGAAGCGGTATGTATGGAAGAAGTGACTTGATGTCTTTTATTTTTTCCTCTGAAAGTTTTATAGGCTGTTGGTATTTAGGAGACAAAACTGCGGCAGATAAATCAAACAAATGGCGTTGATATTCTCCTACTTTTCCTTTCTGCAAAACAACTTGTTCGGACAAAACATTTTGGTACGTTGGTTGTATGGAAAACCCTTGTTTGAACAACTTGGAGTAAAGAAATACTTTACCATCTTTAAAACTAGCAGTTGATTTTCTTTTTGTAATTAACTTCTGAAGAGCAGTGAAATCAAAAAACATTGATGATGTCATTTTTACTACTTTGAATGGTCTGACCTTCCTTGATGAACGAATTAAGTCAATATAGTGGTCTTCAGAATAAACATCAGTATTTCGAAGCCTTAACTCAATGTGACCAAAATCCCTGTCACAAGGTAAATATGAATGTCCAGGAATCATAAAGTAATGTTCTATGAAATCAAATTTTAATTCATGAATTTTTTTCAAACAAGCTAAAACAATGTTCATATTTTTGTTCTGGCCCCCACAATTATTGTCACTAAATAGCACAACTTTTTTGACTTGATGATCCATAGAATCAAAGTAATGGGACAAGCAGCTTGCTATTTCACATGAACCACGACCTCCATTACTTTCATTCCACATGTACATAACACATTTTCCAGATTTAACATCATGGACTGCAAAATTGTAGGTCCAAAGCTTCCTTTTGTAATACTGTACAGATGTCGTCAGTTTAGGGGTAGGGAGAGTTTGCTGCAGATCTATACAAATTGCTGAAACTGAGTCTTCATTATTACTTTTATAACTTTTAAGTATTTTTTGAACTGCTTTGGCTCGTCTTAAATGAAGTTCCTTGGCAACTTGCAACTGGTTACGTTGTAAATCATCACAATTTGAAAGTTCCATATCTGTTTTGTCACAAAAATTACAAGTATCCGACTTAGGAGGGTTGAAACCAATATTGAATTTTTTATTAAATGTGTCACGATAGAACCGTGAGCTGACAGGGTCAATTAAAGGGTGATTTTCTGTCATCCACTCACAGTACAGGTTATACAACTTGTTTATGTTTAAGTCTGTGGAAAGGTACTTTCGGTAAGGGCTTTTTGCTCTGCTGTAATGGCTTGAACATTTGGGTAAACTATTTACATGTAACATTACAGTTTCTTTCATTTCTACACTTACTTTGTTACATGGATTTTTATTTCCTCTTCTGTCCAATTCTACAGTGCCACTTGTGGATGCTTTATTCAAAACAGTTCGAACCCTCTTTTCAGTGACACCATGAATCGCATAGAATGCTTTTCTGCAGACTTTAAATTCATTGCTTTCAAAAAGTACACTGTACTCAATACTACGTAACTTTCGACTAGGTCGATTTTTAATGCGACAACGGTTGACAGAAACAGATTTCACTCTTTTAGATAAGTAAGCGTTTTGTAGGTTATACTCAGATAATTCCCAAAAGTTTTTAAAAATTATACTAATTTTCTCCAAACCTACTTTCTCAAAACATCCACAGGAACAGGGACTTCCCACAGTCCGCTTAGGCACAAGTTTTCTGTTTTTAATGGTGCTGTATTCTTCACCTGAGTTTCTTTTAACTTTATTCACATTCTTTTGCCACGTGTCTTCAGTTTTCGACCTTTTTCTAGTGTAGCCTTTGTTTTGGTCTTCTGTAAACTCGCTTTCTGACATTGTAGCAGTAAAATTTTAACTTTATTAGTAAAGTAACTCAAACTATTCAAACTAATCAAAATAAAAACTACTTGTTTTGACAAGCAAAACGACACTGTAGCTTAAAACGGTAAAAATAAGACGGAAATCACGGAAATTTTATTTAGAAATTTGGCAAGACAGAAGTGGGAGGGCTAGCTGTGTACCGACGTAGCGGCGGCGTATTCGCCGTTATTCCACGGAACATTTACCATACTTTTTAAGATTCATACAGTTTGCTTCCGTTAAGTCAACCTATTATAGTTCTGAATAGAAAGGACGAATAAACCATGTTATGGTGGTACATTGTTCGAATAATGATCAGGCTATCCATTGCATTAAAAAAAAACTGTAACTGGCGTATTCGCCCTTTTTCCTCGGAGCGCCTCATATAATCTCTCATATTACACTTATGCGCGCGTAATATGACCGATCATATATTACCCGTATGCGCGCTAATGGTAAATATTCAATTCTTAATGGTATGTCAAAAATGTGCAATAACTACGTCTTAAAACCCACCAAATTTTATTGGCATAACTCAACTGGTTTTAAAGCAATAACATAAATCGTCAGTTTGTAAGAAAAAATTCAACATCCCATATCTCAGAAACGAAACATTTGCGGACATACGTGTATCAAGCCAACTGTCATTATCTTTTCATGCAGAATTACCCCGTTTGTAGCATTTATTTAGAAACACCGTGTATTGATGAAGAACATATCTAGTTGTTACAGAACCTAACTTTTTTATTATCCAACATAGACTAATGAATCAAAAAACCGAATATTAAGAAAATCTGAGGCTATAGTTGGGTTTTAACTTCAGTATTTTATAAATGCTAGAATATTCCACAGGGTGATGCGAACTTTGAAAAAAAACACAGTTTGATTGGTACACCCAGTATTCAATGAAAATTTACTTGCTTAGCAATAATATTATTACAGTGGTATTGATAAAGAATCATGCTATAACATGTTTGAAAAATCACTAAAATCGGCCAACAGGTTTAGGAAATATGAGACATCAAAAATGACCAAATTTTTAAGTGTGCCGATTTCTATGAACGTAAGTTTATTATCAGACTGAAAAACAGGCATGAGTTCTCCTTATTTCATTTCCAGCATTTCATAATTTCAAACATTAATTTTTTTTATTGATATGCCATACGCTTCCATGATATTTAAATGCATTCATTTTTTTTAATCCTGAGGAAATTTAGTATTTTTAAATAATTTAAACGCAGAATGAAAGATTACGTTATTGCCAACGGTAGAAGGTCCCCAAAAACTTATATACTCTTTATTTTAATAAGTTACGGTTATGAAAAAAAGAGAACATTAGTGTGATCTTTAATCTCAAACATCTCATTCAAAACAAATTTTCTGTTGATTCTAAATGACTTTCTACCCTCGGTAATACTGTAGTCTTTCAGACACCATGGCCGTGGTGATATTTTCCAAATCGAACATTCGATATCTTTGTCATACAGTACATTCAATCTAACAGAATTTGGTGACAACACAGTGACACACAAGGCTAGTAAACGTTTAATTAGGCTTCAGGAATATTTTGTGTTTTTTATTAAATAATATTGATAGTGGATTTGATAAATAATTAATTTAAGCCATGAAATTAATAAAAAGTTATTTATAGTTTATTATTTTTGGCAGAGAATACACCAGGGTATATTCTGCTATCCAAGTATTTTGTTGTCAAAGATGTTCTCAAAATTTATCTAAGCTTTCCTTAGTAACAATATATTATTAAAAAATATCTTTTTCCCTTTTCTCGAGTATTAGTTTTATTGTATAGTTTATAAATTATTGTAATCACTTAATACATAGTTAGTGACAAAATAATCATAATAATTAACTTAATTAACAATTTAAGCGATTAAACAAGTAACGGTTGTCCAGGAACAGTCAAACGCCATCTTTAAGTTAATGATGACAATGTCATTGTCAACTAATCTCCGTATCAGTGAGAATTTTTCTACACGCAATTTGCCTTGAAAAGAAAAACATGTAGGGATAGCCGTAAAATATTTGCGCCTACGCTTTTAAGCAAAATACGTATTTTAGAATGTGAATAAAAAAAAATAAAACCACAACAGTGCTTGCTCCGAGAAACAGTGTTCAATGTCACCATCATTGGTTAATAACAACTTGATTGAGTAGTTCAATCAATATAAATATTTAGGCCCCAATAGGCGGTAATATTGCTAAAGGCGGTTCTTATGTCTGTCCTTCACGATCATGTGATTTTAATCATATCGATTTGGGGATATTTAAAATCCAAAGATTATAACGATGAACTACATAGTAGGGAAAAACTTATTGAAAGCATTCGAGAAGACTTCCTAGAAATGAAAATAACCCAGACGAGATTAGGAAGTCAGTCAGACAGATGACAAAGACTTGAGCTTTAACAAGGTGGTGGTCAGTTTGAACAATTATTACTTTAGTTTTTATAATAATAATATGTAGTTGTTATTGTTCAGCAAAATTTTCCTGTTTTTTTTTCAATTTTAAGATATACAGGGTGTTTCATTAATAATTGTCCATATAGTAACTGGAGAAACCTTAGCACAAAATAAGGAGATTTAACCTGAAACACTTAAATAAAATGTGGTTCCTTACTGAGTTACAGGGTGTTTTATCTAAAAATTTAAAAATTATTTTTGCTTAGCATTTTCAAACTATTTAACGTATCCTTTTCATAATTGGCAGGAAGTATAGGTACTGCAGAAGGTACTAAATTATGTTAAACAAAGGTTTATGGCTATTACCAGAGGCGTACGACGGGGGAAAGTGAATGGTTGACCCATTCCAAATTCTACGCTACTGGCGAAATTGCTATTTTAGTTCAATTTTTGGATTCTCCAATACTTTCCATGAAAATAATATGCTATTCATTCGTAACGATAAAGTCATTAGTTTTCGAGATATTTGAAGTTAAAAATGAAACGACACGGTTATTTTGATCAGTGTATTGTGTCGCTTCATTTTTAATTTCAAATATCTCGAAAACTAATCATTTTATCGCTAAGAATGGAAAGTATATTATTTACATAAAAACTATTGCAAAATCAAAAAATTACACTAAAATAACAATTTCGTCAGTGGCGTAGAATTTGGGAAGGGTCAACCAGACACTATCCCCTGTCGTACGCCTCTGGTAGTAGCTAGAAACGTTTATTTATCTTAATTTAGTAGGGTGTACAGTACATGCACTTTCTGCCAAGTATGCTAAGGATACGCCAAATAGTTTTAAAGTACTGGGTACAAATAATTTTTAAATTTTAATCATATGAATCATATCATAAATTAATCAAAATAACTGTACCGTTTCATATTTAACTTCAAATATCTCGAAAACTAATGACTTTATCGTTACCAATGAAGAGAATATTATTTACGTAGAAAGTATTGTAGAATCTAAAAATGGCACCAAAATAGTAATTCCTCCAGTGACGTAGAATTTGAAAAGGGTCAACCATCCACCATCCCCTGTCGTACGCCTCTGGTAGTAGCTAGAAACGTTTATTTATCATAATTTAGTAGAGTGTCTAGTAGTCGGACTTTCTGCCAAGTATGAAAAGCACACGTCGAATAGTTTTAAAATGCTGAGCAAAATTAATTTTTAAATTTTTAGATAAAACACCCTGTACCTCAGTAAGGAACCACATTTTATTAAAGTGTTTTAGGTTAAATCTTCGTATTTTGTAATAAGCTTTCTCCAGTTACCATATGGACAATTATTAATTAAACACCCTGTATTATTTCGTTGATTAAAATTATGTATTTTTTGTAGACTCCGTATTATTTATTAATTAATTAAAGATGTTACGAATTATTTGACGATCATATTAAAACAATTAAAATGTTAACATTTTACCAATTTAAATTAAATAATGGTATTATTTAAACTTAGAATCACAAAGCGGTTTCAGAAAAGGCAGAAGCACCCAGGATCATATATTTACAATCAATCAAATAATAGAAAAATATCAGCAAAAGGAGAAAAATATGTATATGGCTTACATAGATCTTGAAAAGACGTTTGACACGGTACCAAGGCAAAAATTATGGGAAATATTAGAGAAGAGAAGTATAAGTAACAAAATGATAAGGGTAATTAAGAACATTTACAACAACAATGTGAATTATATCATCAGCCAAAGCAAAACATCAAAACCATTTACTACGAACGAGGGTCTAAGACAACGAGGAGGATTAAGTCCAACACTGTTTATAATTTACATGGATGACAAAATTAAAGAATGTAAAGTAAAAGTGAAAAAAATGCATGTGTGTTCTAGAATTTTAAGAAAAGTAGATATTTCTGAAGAAGCATTCGCCGAGGACGTCGTCATATTGGCAGTAAATGAAAAACAACTACAAAGAAATATAGAAATATGGAATGAAATACTAAAAAATATGAAATGACAATTAATAAAAATAAAAAAAAAATTGAATGTCATGGGAGAAAAGGAAAAAGAACAAAAGATAAACATAAAATAGAAGAAGTAAATATAGAACAAGCACGAAGATTCCAATACTTAGGAGTAGAATTAGAAAACAACGGAAGACAGGAAACAGAAATTAATAATAGGATTCAAAAAACGATGAGGCTATACCATAAAATGAGCAACAAATTAATAAATAAAAAAGAAATAACACGAAAAACAAAAATTAATGTGTTCAAGTCAATACATAGACCTGTATTAACCTTTGGTTGCGAGTCATGGATACTAACAGAATGACAAAAGATTAAAATACAGGCAGTACCTATAAATGAAATACCTTAGACGAGTTCGAGGAGTTACCAAAAGAGATAGACTACGGAACACTAAAATAAGAAAAGATTTGGAAATTAACTCAACGTTAGAATTTATAGAGAGAGGGCAACTCAGTTGGTGGGGTCATCCTAAGAGCATGAAACAGACAAAACCGGTGAAAAAAATTTGACAGGCAAAAACGCAAAGAAGAAAGAAGAACGGTAGGCCACGACAAACATGGGATAAAACACTAGGCAAAATATTCGAGAAAAGGGGAACAACGTGGATAGAAGCAAGGACGCTGGCCAGAAATAAGAAGGAATGGGTCAAAGTTGTACCTAATATATAACTGTATAGCAGTTATTTATTAGTTATATTTATGATTAAGTTGTTTTTGTGTTGTATTATAGTGTAATATAATGTAATGTATTGTCACCTTACACCACTATGTGGTAACAAGGTTTTTTGAAAATATTATATTATTTAAACTTAAGTGGCATTTCAATATTTTTTTTCTACTTTAATCTCTCGCAACTCACATAATTCCAATATTCAAATTCAAAATTTTACCAGAGAAAATATTTTGCTAACAATTCAAAATATACCACTAAATTTAGTTTTTCATCCTCTTTTTAAGTATACATTTATTAATTGTATTTTTAACTGTATTAAAATTAATTGTATTAATTTTAATACAATTAATAAATGTACCGGGTGTTATTTTGGGTCGGAACAATTTTCCAATATTTTTTACTCCGAACCTGGAATTTTTATAATTATAAATATATTGATTGATTGGACCCCTTAACAAATATTCGCGTGCTAAATATAAAGAAAATATTCAACGTGGTTAAAAAGTTTTATCCCCAATAAAAAGTAGTCAAAATAGATAAAACACCCAGTATATTGTAAGACAATGTAATACTAGTATATATGTTAGTAATGTACTACAAACCCAACTAAGAAATGGATGTATTGCAAATGACCTAATTCGTAAAATGAAAAGAATAAGAAGTGATCAATAAATAGTTATAATAAAGTTTATGTAAAAATATTTTAATCTTATTAAATGAAATATTGCATGTACGAGATATACATGCTAATTAATCACTTTTCGCTTTTAACATAATATTATAATCATCCACAAGGAAGAATTTTCTGTAGCTGGCTATATAACATTAATTACAAAAAAAATTGATGACAAATTTTATTTACAAAAGGTATATTTATTTAAAAAAAAAAACACTAAAATGGTACTACAAATACAACAGAACATTTTCGCTCTCTAAAAAAGCATCATCAGTGTTCTTGCAGGCTTTACATGTTGAGCCACCAAAAATACATCGGTTAAAACTTTTTAAATATCGACTAGATATCTTACATTGGAAGAATATTTAATATCCTTTGGATTTCATATTTATTTATTGGAGTTATTCAGTTTTAAACATACAACTAGTACTTACGGGTTCTAAAATAAAACTTCAACCTCCATACCTGTAAAAAAATATACTGGGTTAGTCTAAAATACAGCATTTTTTAATTACTGAAAAAAACAAATTTTATTAATGCCTATACGCTCCGAGATTCGCTGGTATCGCCACCTGACCTAACGGATTGCTATAGTCCTTTTCATGACCATTTTTTAGTTCGTAACAATTTTTCGATTTCTCTCTAACGCATTAAATTGTATGTGACAGAAAAAAGGCACGTCGGTGATTACTTTGGTAATTATTCTAGTTCGGTGATTATTCTAGTTGTCGATAGATGGCGCCATAATCAAAAAAGAATTATTTATTAAATAAAATAATAACACTATCAATATAATCTGTACAATTTATAAGAATATACAAATCAAAGAAAATACCATTTTATAAATGCAATAGACACAATTGATTTGTTTTTATTCCAAATTGAAAATAAAATTTGACAACTGCAGATTTAACTAAAATGTCATGTTAGAATAAATGTCATAAATGTGTATTATCACGGGCTTACCTTTTTTTCTATAATTTGTGACGCACTGAAAAATGGTCATGAAAAGGAGAATAGTATAAATTTCGCCGGAAATTTAGCTGGAAAGGAAAAAGTGTTGCCTATCCTCTGTGAGTTTCGCTGGTATGGCTGGTGTCGCCATCTAACGGATGACTAATGTTTCTCTTTCGGCCGGAAATTTAAAGAGGATAGGAGAAAAGCAAATAATAATTATTTCAAATTTATTATTTAATTCTTATCGTGTAATGTTTACAACGTAAAGAAGTAATTGGATTTTAATCGATAATAATTAATATCAGTAAGAACAGAATTTAATATTCATTATGATTATTTTTAAGAATTTATTCTGCAAAAAAGTATAATAATTTAATATAATTATAGTATAATACTTCTTAAATATTAACTTATGCATTTATTGCAGTTATATAATTAATTAAGAGCGTAAACGTAAAATTTCTGACCAACTCTTTTTAAATACATTACTTTTTTCGAGTCCTGAGAGAACCAATAAATATATTTAAAAAATTTAAACGCAGAATGAGAGACTACGTTATTATCGAGGTTCAAAAGTCCCTGAAAATTTCTGTTTATTTTAATTATTTACAGGGGTGAAAATAAAGAGAAAATTTTGTGTGGTTTTTAATTTCAAATACATATCTCATTCAGAAGAAACTTTCTGTTTATTCTAAGGAACTTTCGGCCCTCGCAAATCATGTAATTTTATGGTTAGCCACAGGAAATCTGTCAAATACACAGTTTTTTTTTTTTTTTTTTTTTTTTTTTGGAGGTCGTCTGACATATGTCTCCGATGGCACTGCAGCCTCATGGGCTTATTGTGCCAACCATCCTACCTTTTATGTCACCCAATCCACAAGCTTGGTTCCACGTACCAAATTGTACATCCCTAGCATGGGTTGGGTGGCATATTCTGCTGGACTTAATTTTGGTTGTCCATAAATAGCCTGCCTTTTGTGATCCAAAGCCTCACACTCGTACAGTACATGATGTGCTGTTTCAGTTCCCCTATTGCACAGTCTGCAGTTAAGGTTCCCTTCGTACAGCCCAATTCTATTCAGGTGTCCTTTTAGGGCACAGTGACCCGTGAGAAGACCTGTAATTATGCGGAGCTGACTCCTATGTAATTTTATTAGTTCCTCAGCTCTCCGTTTTGAGGGTTCCCTTATTAAGGGCCTCCCGTGTCGCTGACCAGGTACGTTCCCCCAGTATTCTTTGTGTTTGTTTTTGACCCATTCCCTGACTTGTCCCCTAATTATTGTTTTAGGTACTCCTAGAGCAGGTTCTGGGCCAAAATATAAAGTTGATGAACCGTTCCTTGCCAGCTCATCTGCTTTCTCATTACCGTCTATCCCGGTGTGTCCTGGCACCCAGAATAGAGTTACACTATTTCTTTCGGCCAGTTCTTCCAGTTCTTGCCGGCATTCCCATACCAGCCTTGACGTCACTTTCGGGCTCATTAGTGCCTTCAGTGATGCTTGGCTGTCTGTGAGTATATTGATCCGTCTATTTTCATAGGCCCTCAAGTTGTTCATTGCGACACACTGCAGAATTGCGTACATTTCCGCTTGAAACACAGTTGTGTATGTTCCTAGTGAGAAACTGAGTCCTACATTCTCTGTTTCACTAAAAATACCGGCTCCAGTGCCTTCATCGGTTTTTGATCCGTCTGTATACCAGATCGATCCTCTGATTTACTATTGACCTCACAGCAATTACTATTGTATCCTCACAGTTACTATTGTAACCAGCATTTTGACAGTCTTTAATACAACAACTTTCGTGAGACATTTAGTAAAAATTATATGCAACTCTTAATGCAGAACGTCAAATTTCCAGTAAAAATTTGCAGACTTGTCACTACTGGCGCTCGCGAATTTTTAAATATCCCCTTTACCTACGAGCTCATAGCGTATATGTACCAGTGTATGCAGTGTCTCCACGGATAGGGCGCCCAAGAGGAAAAAGTTTTTTATTTTCAATTTTAACGAAAAATGTCATTATTGATAATAAGTTTGCTTGTTCTAAAACCCCATAAAACGAAATAAAAGTTTTTCAAAACCTGTTTAATTTTGTAGCCAATTTTATGTGAACCCCTTTAAGTTTTTAGTTTAAAATAAAGAATTTTTTAATTGCTGAAAAAACAAATTTTAATAATGCATATATATACCTGTGTATAGAGTATGTCCACGGAAGGGATGCCCAAGAGGAAAAACTTTTTATTTTCAATTTTAACGAAAAAGTCACTTTAACATAACACTTAACAAGATAAATTCTTTGTTGGATGCATTGTCTTGTGGAAAAAAATTATTTTTTATTTATCTCAAAGAAAATTACGAGAGAGTTAAAATGGTGCAGTTAACGCTACGTACAAAATGGCTGAGAACGAGTATAGTGTGGACGAAAAGACAAGAAAAAGAGGAGATGAATCGGAAGATGAGGCAGACGATAGCAGAAGTAAAAAAGTACATCGGTCGCCTGGGAATGATAGGCAACTAGAAAAAATATTGGAGAGCCTAAATATTATCACAATGGAAATAAGGGAACTAAGAGAAGAACAAAAAGAGTACAGAGCGGAAATGAAGGAACTCAGACAAGAAAATGAAAAGCTGAAACAGGAAAACAGAGAAACCCAACAAAAAGTGGAAGAATTGGAAAATAAAATAGACAGAATGGAAAAAGACAAAAGACGAAATAATATAATACTGCAGGGAGTAGATATGGATACCTACGATCAAAACATAACAAAAGATAACGTCCAAGATTTTTTATGCAATGCACTAAAAGTTGAGACAAAAATAAAAAGCGCAAGAAAAATTGGAAGTAAATCCTGCTTGATTGAGCTCGAAAATGCAACGGACAAAGAAGAAATTATGAAAAATAAAGGCAAATTGAGAGACATAAAGGGAAAAGAAATATATATTAATGACGACATGGACAAAAATGAACGGATGATACAGGGTAAAATCAGAACGAAGGCAAAAGAGGCTAAATTGGAAGGAAAAAACGTCAAGGTAGGATTTCAAAAAATAAAAATAAATGAGGAGGTATGGACATGGAATAAACATCAGCAACAACTCTTAAAAATAGAAAACCAAAACAGAAACCAAAAAAACTAAACGACGTAAATGAAACAGTAGCAACAACGGCAATGGACAAGGAGACGATTGGGATTAAAAACAAGAAAATGAAAACTAATTTGGGAACATAGAACGTAAGAGGCACTTATGAAACGGGAAAACTTAAAGAATTAATTAGAAAAACAAAAAGATATGAAATAGATATATTAGCTTTACAAGAAACAAAACAATTAGACACAGAAATAGTAGAAATAGATGATATAGTATTTTTTAAAAGTGGGGGGAATAACAGATTGCTAGGAACAGGCTTTATCATACAGAAAAGATGGAAAACCAGAGTGATGAATTTCAAGCCGATATCAGATAGAATGTGCACAATCAGGTTAAAAGGGAATCAACGAAACATAAGCATAATAAATGTACATGCACCAATAGAAGACGCCACCGAAGAAGACAAAGATGCATACTATGAGCAACTAGAGAGAGAATATGACAGATTACCAGCATTTGATATCAAAATAGTAATGGGAGACTGCAATGCTAAAGTGGGAAAAGAGGATATATATGAAAATATAACAGGAAAATACAGTAAACACGATGTATCAAATGATAATGGTCAACGAATTATAGGTTTTGCCACAGAAAGACAAATGGTAATAAAAAGCACATACCAACGCAGAAAAGATATACATAAAGGAACGTGGATTTCCCCTGACAAAAGGACAATAAATCAAATAGACCACATATTAATAGAGAAGAAGCACGCCCATAATATAATAAATATAAAAAGTATGAGAGGAGCGGAATGTGACTCAGATCACTTTTTGGTAAGAGCAGCCTATAGAATAAATGCTAATATAAAGAAAGACAATCAAAGGGACAAAGAAATCAAAAAACAATTCAACACAGCAATACTAAAAGATAATATGACACAGAAGAAGTACGAACAACAAATAACCAGCAGACTAAACGAAGAACCAGAAACACTAGACCCGGAAGAAAAGTGGGAAAGCATAAAAGAAGCAGTTTTAAACACCAGTAAAGAAATATTAATTAAAGGTAATAGAAAACAAAAAGCAAAAGAATCGTATGATGAGGAATGTCAAAAAATAGCAGAAGAAATTAGAAAAATAAGAATAAAAAACTTAAGAAATAATAGTGACATTAGCACACAAGAATATAGAGAATTGAAGAGAATTATGAAGAGAACATGCAGAAATAAAAAAGAAAATACAACGAAGAAAAACTCAAAGTGATAGAGGAAAAATTACAAAAAAAGGAAATAAGATCCTTTTACCAGGAAACAAGAAAAATGGAAAGGGGATATCAGAAACATAACCCATATATGAAAAATGAGGAAGGAATATTAATAAATGAACCCGGGGAAATAATGAGAAATTGGCAAACTTATTTTACACAACTTTTAAACAAAAACGAAGAAGAAAGGGGAACAATCCAGGAAATTGAAGATGACCATATAGTAATAGAAACACCTACGAGGGAAGAAATAGAAAATGAAATAAGAGGGCTAAAAAACAATAAAAGCCCAGGAATAACGGAAATATCGGCGGAAATGATAAAGGCAGGAGGAAAAAGACTACACAAGGAGATACATAGCCTGATAAAAAGTATATGGGAAACAGAAAGAATGCCAGGAGAATGGACCAGGGCAAGGATATGCCCCATACATAAAAAAGGTGATAAAATGAGATGTGAAAATTATAGAGGTATCGCGTTGCTAGAAGTCGTGTACAAAATATTGACAAACATCCTAAGAAAAAAGCTGAATCAATACACGGAAAAGATATTGGGCGAATATCAGGCAGGATTCAGAAGTAATAGGTCGACGACAGACCAAATATTTGCGTTAAAAGAAATCCAAACTACGTGCTACGAACATAAAATAGCAGTATACGTCCTGTTCGTCGACTTTAAACAGGCCTATGATACGGTAAAGCGGCAACAGATGTACGCACTAATGAAAGAAATGGGCATACCAAGTAAAATCGTCAGGATGGTAAAGATGACTATGGATAACTCCACAAACGAAATAGCATGGAAGGGACATAAATCAAATAATTTTGAAACAAAGGAAGGATTAAGACAAGGAGACCCACTATCAACGACTCTTTTTAATGTAATACTGGAAGGAATAATCAGGAAAAGTAAAATAAGCACACAGGAAACGATTTTTAAAAATGGCCACCAATGTATTGCATTCGCAGATGATCTAACATTATTATCGACAAGTAAGAAAGAGCTAACAAAATTAATGAGCAATATAATAAAACAAGCCAAACCTTTTGGTCTTCTCATAAATAAGGAAAAGACAAAATACATGATAATGGGAGAAACAGATAAAGAAAATGAAGACAATTTCACATTGGAGATAGAAGGAGAAAATGTATAGGCATTTAAAAGAGTTTCAGAATTTACATACCTGGGTGTAAAAGTAGATGAAAAGGGACATGGGGAAGGGGAAATAAAAGCAAGAATAGCAAAAGCAAACAAAAAGTATGGAGCATTGCGTCCATTAATGAAATCCAAAGATGTATCAAGAAAAACAAAAATAAGAATCTACAAAACAGTTATCAGACCTACAGCTACATATGCATGTGAAACATGGGTGCTTAAAAAATCAGAAATAGACCTTTTAGAAAGATGGGAGAGGAAAATACAACGAGCAATATATGGAGACGTGAAAATAGACGGTCAATGGAGAAGAAGAAATAATAAGGAACTTGAAGAACTATATAATGAACCAAAAATAACGACGGCAATCAAAGCACAGAGAATCCGATACTTAGGACACATAGAAAGAATGGGAAAGGCGAGAATGCCAAAAATGGTTCTATTACGTAAGCCAATACAAAAAAGAAGAATAGGAAGACCAAGAAGGAGATGGAAGGACAGCGTATATGAAGACTTAAAACAAAGTAATATTGTAAACTGGAAAGAAAAAGCTTTGGACAGAAAACAATGGAAGGAAGTGGTGAAGAAATGTATGGAAAGACTATAATGTTAAGTGTAGTATTAAGTGTTTTATACAAACAAATGTAATATTGTATATATTATAGTAGTATAGGATATAGCATTATATATAAATATGTAATAGTAATTGTAAGGAAAAATTAAATCTTTCAGCCCTAGGCCTTCACGGCCTGTTGAGCTTAATAAATAAATATATAATAAAATGGTGCTTTAAGTTTTAAAATATGAAGAGTATGTCTGGCCAGTGATAGAGGATTTCAACATGGTTGGTTTTCTCGTGCGAATGCAAGGCAGATACACTAAATATCCATATTACCTTTGCTTATGGGATAGTACAGCCGATGCGATGTACTTCAATACCAGCAGCACTCATGACCTCATCGGAGGGAGTTTCAAAAATGTGGAGCCCCATTGCATAAAAAATTAAGTCTCATGAAGCAGCTCGTAAAGGCTTTTCGTCAAGGTTGTTACGGCGTTCAATTTTTAAATCAATTTTTTAAAAACTATCAGAGGCTGACCATTATTACAAAGAGCTTATTTCCAATGCTTGACAGCTTCAAAGTCATGAGTTGCAAGATTTCTTTTAAAATGCATATGCTACATGCTCACTTGGATTAGTTTAAAAACAACTTGGGTGCACATTCAGAAAAGCAGGGCAATGCTTTTACCTAGATGTAATAAACTTCGATCAACAGTATCAAGAACAACATAATGAGAATATGATGGTAAATACGTTTGGGGGCTCCTATGAGACAGTCCTTGTTTAAACAAGAGAAATACTAAAACTGTTCATGTTAAAGTTTTATTTGTGTTATTTTTTTTATGCGTTTATATAAGCCGTCTTTTATACTTAATGTTAATAAAATGGTATAATTCAAAATTTGTTAACTTTTAAAAATAATTTATATTGGAAAATAGAGCTTTTTCGTCCAATTTTAAATTTCGTTCTTATATTTTTTTCTTCTATCTGGTAAGTACAAAAGCAAACTTTATTAGAAAAAAATATTTTTTCTGTCTTTAGTTAAGCACAAGTAATCAAAACCAGAGGTACAGAACTCAGACTCAAAATTCATGTTGACCAATGTAATACAACGTTTTCATATTTTTTCAAAGTTGATGAAATAATCATATTTTTTCAAAATGGGTGAAAACGATTTCCTACATTTTTTCATTATCTAATATAAATATTTCCAAAGGTAGTATTTAAATCCCACATAGTCAATAGTCATACACTGTTTATACACGTAGGACTACTTCGCTTAAATATTAGAGAGGTTGATCCGCACAAGCAGGCACTTTGGACTACGCCGATGGAAAGTGATATGCCGTAATATTCTCAAACACCAGTCTAACGTGGAACAAGTATATTGGCTTAATCTTAGTTCCAACCTTAGTTTACTTAGCAATGTTGATATACCATGAGGATAAACTTATTTCGGATTCAGGATGTCTTCGCGCGAATGCATTAAATCTTAAACTGAATAGTTAAAATTATACAAAAACTTTTGAGAGATAATTAACAAATTTACGAATTTTAAACTACGAATATCGCTAAAGTGAATTCGACAAATCTACTGAATACATTTTATATACATTGTGAATAATTATAAAAGAGTAATAGTTATGGTTATCCAAGCGCGGATTTTTGCAGTTACTCGAGCGCTTCATATTATCACATGGGGAGAAACCTTGTTCCCTGTAAATGGACTTCTACCATAATATTGGCCCTTATTAATAACGGGGAGTTCGTTAAGGGGGGACCGAAAAAAAATATATCCTTAGAAAAACTCGAAATCATTAAATTAAGATAAGGTAAATTAAGTACATGCAAAACATTTAAAAAATCTGACGATGTGACAGGGGCGTAAGGAAGTGGGCAAGTCACACAGTTTTACAAAAAAAGCGAATATTTCGCGAAATGGACGTCTGATCGAAAAACTAAAACATACATGTTTAATATTTCTCAAAAATATATCAATTGATACTAAGCACGACCCCCCACGGAGAGGCGTTGGGGTAAATTTAGAATTTTAAATACGAACCCCGAGATATTTCGCAAAATTAACATCAAATCGAAAAACTTAAAAATAAATGTATTCAATATTTTTAAAAAATCTAACAAATGACAGTAAACACGACCCCCACAGAGGTAGGGTGGGGGTGACTTTAAAATTTAAAAAAAAAGGAGCATTTTTTATTGTAGGTTTGGATTCGTCACGTAAAAATAAGTAACTTTTATTCGAGATATTTTATAATATTATTTTATATTTTAAAAAACGATTGTTGGAAATGAAAAATTAAATTTAAAAATGTAAGTCCCCCACTTTATGTAAAACTTAACTTAATTTTTTTGGTTTTAGGACCTACTCTTCACAACCCAATAGGTCCCCAAAACGCTCGAGTAACTGCAAATTTAGCATACTTTCCTCTCCAACTATTATATCCATAATCATCGGAATTATTTTAACATATTTTATAAGTTTTTATTTATAATCATTTATTTTTTTAAAAAAATGTAAGTTTGTGTTTCTTAATGGATGTGATTTTTTAGGATTCGGTAGGATGAGGTAGGTTGAAAACTTGTTGCCTGGCAATAGACACGGGAGCCCGGAGGGCTCAAGTGACTTTTGCCGAATGGAAACAAGTTTTAGAACAAAATTGGAGCATTATTTTCTTATTTATACTTACTATCGTGTGATATTCGACAGATTATTTTTTAATACTTGCATATAAAATTCAAGTCTTTGTATAAAAGCATTCAGTGACATATATCCCAATTAATATGACACACAGTTGTCAACTTGTCAAAGTGAATTGTACAGTTTAGCAAATATTCAGATGAAGATATTAATAAAATATTAATTTAAATTATTTATAAATACAGTTTTACTTATGAAATAATTTTACCGAAGTACACTCGAGCGCTTAAAATTGCTGATTTTATTGTCCTCGTGATAATTTCACATTAGATGGAGACCTAAAAGTTTATTATCGTTCATTTTCTTAAATGTTTTAGTTGTCAAAACTAGGAAACTCATTGTAAATAAACAGAAACAATCTACCTAAAAATATTCCCATTATAATAATCTAGGTAGAACATTACCGGTATAATAATAATCTGATTGGACAGAATTAAACACCTAATAAAAAAACTTACTAGACGATTGGAAATTAAAATCATTAAAAAATAATCAGTAGTAATTGCACAAGAGCCCTAAAATTCTATATTAATTTTAGAGTTCGAGTGGACGACCATATAATCGAACAGGTAATGGATTGCAGATACTTAGGTGTGGAAATATCTAGCGACAGGCATCTGTGGCAAGAATCAAAACAGCAGGCAATGAAAGCAGCGAGAATATCTGGTTTCCTGAGGGATATAATCTGGCGGAATAAATATATGAGCACCGAAAGCAAAGTCCGCATTTATAAGACATGTATTAGACCCGTACTGACATACGCAGCTGAGACAAGGGCCGAGACAACAAAGACCAAATAGATAATGAGAACAACAGAGATGAAAACCCTAAGATCTATAAGAGGTATCACACTCAGGGATAGAGTACGAAACGAAGACACATTGAGAGAGCTAGGCGTTCAGGACGTAGTGAGATGGACAAGAGCGCGACGACGCATGTGGAGGGACCACGTAGATCGGATGGACCCTGAACGTATGGCGCATTGGGCGAAAACACAGAAGCCCAACACCAAGCGACCCATAGGAAGACCCAAAACGACGGTACGAGAGTTGGAGCTCCGGATCGCAGCAAAGACTGTAACAGAAGAAACAGGACATAGTCCTATTACAGGAAGAAGAAGAAGAAGAAGAAGAAGAAGAAGAAGAAGAGTGCAATTTGTTGCGATTATTTCATGAACAAAACTGTTCAAAACCAAAATTTTATTGTAATTTATTTATGTAAGTACAAATTAGTACAATTAAACACAAAGTTTTTATAAATATTTGAGGATTGAAAGTCATCATTTTTATAATTTTTAAAACATTAATTGTCATTAATGTCACTGAATGTATTTTTTCGTAGCAACGAAGGGCATCTGACGTAATATACTTAATGACGGGCAATTATCAAAAATTATCGATTTAATTCAGATTTCTGTAGCTTTATATTGGTCAGAATCTCCTATGAATGAAATAATCGGTTAAATTGCATTGCATAGAAATACTATTTATAACAAAAAAACTGACATATTATAATTTTACTGATAAATTCCACAATTTAATCATCTTAATGAAACAGGGTGTTTTATCAACGACTATTTTCTTGTTTGTTAGGATTATAGTAGACCCAAATCTGATCAAGGTCTTTAATATTATTACTTAGAAACAAAATTAGTGGCTTGAGAAACGAAAATGGATATATGGGATAATTGAAGATTATCGGATCCATACCAATTTTGTAGTTAACAACTACCCTTCTTGCATATTAAATTCCACACAAATATCTAATCTGGCACTCAATTATCAGCAAACTTCCAAAGGACGCATTTTGTAATTAAATATAATCGGTTAGCGCACACTGTGAATTTGCCGATCTGTTGTCGAAGAGCTAGAGAAGTGCTGCCACGGGTCCAATGTTTGTCAAACGTGCCGATTGTAGATTTTCCACGATTGTGTGGCCCTCTCTTCCCTTTGGAAAACCAAAGTAATAATGCACAATGACGTGGGCGGGATTTAGGAATAGACCATGAGAGCATTCTCTGTTAAATTAGGTCAGTGATTTGTACCTTTGTAAATCACTTACACAATTATCGTTGATGGGTTGCCAATGAGTGACATTAAATTGAATGAGGATAAAAGCACACAAGGCACATGAGGTAAAGGTTCAAATTATTGATGTGTCAAACGATTTAAAATTTTGATTATATTTTTAATAAAATTAAACATTTTTCAATATTTAATATGAGTGTGAAAGATGAATATACCTCTAGACTCTAAAAATCCTGTGTTTAGGTATTTTCGAGACAAAGCGCTGTAATGCAATCACTAGGATATTTGTATATATTTTTATTTATTTATTTTTTATAACACTTTAGAGGGATCGGCAATCTGCTTAGTAGGCAATAAGCGTTTTCTCTGACAATGAAGCTAACGACATCTAGATTATCCGTAGCACGAGAGCTCTAAAATTATATATTTGTATCCCGAGTAACCCTTTGACAGTTTTAATTTCACGACCTGAAGGGGAGCAAAATTATGTCAAAGTGTCACGAGGGCAAAACAAATCGATATTTTAAGAGCTCGAGAGTAATTCGGTAAAATTATTTCATGAATAAAACTATCTTTTTTAATCACTTTAACTAATATTATATTGATTTATTATATTGAATATTTACTAAACCTGTTTCTTCCTGTTCTCTGTAACAGGTTGTAAAATATTAATTTCCATTAATGTCAGTATTTTTACGTAGAAATTATCAAAAATTATCGCTGTAATTTTTATTTCTGTAGCTTTCTGTTTGTCAGAACTCTATGAATGAAATAATCATTCCAATCAATAGTTACTTTTAACGTTATCTAAAATTGAATTAAACATGGTGTGTGTGTGTGTGTGTGTGTGTGTGTGTGTGTGTGTGTGTGTGTGTGTGTGTGTGTGTGTGTGTGTGTGTGTGTGTGTGTGTGTGTGTGTGTGTGTGTGTGTGTGTGTGTGTGTGTGTGTGTGTGTGTGTGTGTGTGTGTGTGTGTGTGTGTGTGTGTGTGTGTGTGTGTGTGTGTGTGTGTGTGTGTGTGTGTGTGTGTGTGTGTGTGTGTGTGTGTGTGTGTGTGTGTGTGTGTGTGTGTGTGTGTGTGTGTGTGTGTGTGTGTGTGTGTGTGTGTGTGTGTGTGTGTGTGTGTGTGTGTGTGTGTGTGTGTGTGTGTGTGTGTGTGTGTGTGTGTGTGTGTGTGTGTGTGTGTGTGTGTGTGTGTGTGTGTGTGTGTGTGTGTGTGTGTGTGTGTGTGTGTGTGTGTGTGTGTGTGTGTGTGTGTGTGTGTGTGTGTGTGTGTGTGTGTGTGTGTGTGTGTGTGTGTGTGTGTGTGTGTGTGTGTGTGTGTGTGTGTGTGTGTGTGTGTGTGTGTGTGTGTGTGTGTGTGTGTGTGTGTGTGTGTGTGTGTGTGTGTGTGTGTGTGTGTGTGTGTGTGTGTGTGTGTGTGTGTGTGTGTGTGTGTGTGTGTGTGTGTGTGTGTGTGTGTGTGTGTGTGTGTGTGTGTGTGTGTGTGTGTGTGTGTGTGTGTGTGTGTGTGTGTGTGTGTGTGTGTGTGTGTGTGTGTGTGTGTGTGTGTGTGTGTGTGTGTGTGTGTGTGTGTGTGTGTGTGTGTGTGTGTGTGTGTGTGTGTGTGTGTGTGTGTGTGTGTGTGTGTGTGTGTGTGTGTGTGTGTGTGTGTGTGTGTGTGTGTGTGTGTGTGTGTGTGTGTGTGTGTGTGTGTGTGTGTGTGTGTGTGTGTGTGTGTGTGTGTGTGTGTGTGTGTGTGTGTGTGTGTGTGTGTGTGTGTGTGTGTGTGCACCGAGAGAAAAAAATTCTTGACATAAAGAAACTTTATTAATATTTAAGAAAGATCGACTTGGCATATTGCCTAAGAAATATATCTTTGTATGTAAGATATAATTTTCTAAAATATTTCAAGCAAATTCTACTACAGCCAAAGAAATATATCTTAAACATGATTGAACTATCACTTTCTGGCAAACTTCAAACCCATTTATCAGAAAGAAATTACACTTGATGTTAATTAATTTTATTAGTTATAAAAATATATTTTCTACACATTAGAAAACTATTCTTTCTGAGCAATAATATTTCTTAGTAAGGAATATTATTATTTTACTATTAATAATTAATTTATTTAATGTTAAGAAATATATTTCGCAGAGATAAACGTATATTTAGAGTTAAGTTAATATTTCTTGAAAATAAAGTGATATTACATACGGCGAAATAAATCATTGTGTTAAGATAAAATCATTATTTATTAATAAACAAGCTATAAAACGTTATTATTACATACAGATATTTTCTCCACTCTTAAACCACTGGCTTCTACACAACAATAAAGGGATGGAGAGGTAAATCCAACTTCCTCAAATTTTCCTTCTTTTGTTAATAGCACTTTGTATATCAGCAATTCACTAAAACAAAATAATTATGTAGAACGAGTAAACTTACTTTAATAAAAATTTTTTATAAAGATATAGATATTTATTTTGACAAATTTAGGAAATACAAAAAAAACAGATACACGGCCCCACATAAGAACTATTAATACTAATAATAATCAATAATATTTAGTTCAAACATGGCATTATTTAACCTATACATCTTTGTTTATTTTTTTCTTTTTGTTAATGAAATATTAATTATTTATCTGTATAATATTAAGTCACACAATAAACATTGTTTAGCTAAAACAAGAGGGAAAATACAACCAATGTAAAACATTGAAGCAGACATAATAATATGTAATTTTCTTAATTTTTATAATCTAAAAGAGACAGCATACCTAATCATTAAGAAATTTTATTACGGGAAAGTATTATTAGTTTACACCTAAGCCATTTAATACATATTAACTAATTCACGGTTTTCGGCAATAACATTTCTTAACCATAAACATATATTTCTTTTAGACTAACTGATTTCTTTATCTCAAATAAATTAACACAAAAATTCATCAGCGTTGCACCCGCCATGTTTGATATAGCGTTGTATTGTATATTTTTATAGAAGACGATACATTCAAGAAACCTATTATGGTTGATACATAAGTATACACATTTTTAAAAAAGTACTTACATGTATGAAGTTCTACCATTTCTGGAAGGCCCGCAATTGGTTAATAACTTCTTTCTTAATATTGTTCTGAAGCTATATATTATATCATTCTGTCCCAGCTTTAAATTATGGCATATTTCTCAGTTAGAATAATAAGCTCCTTTATTTCAGAGTCGTCCATCATTATACCTAAAAAGCATATAAAGATACTATTATGTTTCTTTTTTAACCATTCGGATACGCAACAATTATTATTACATCTTAAATTACTCAATTTACTTTTATTTAATACTTATCTATGTACGTACCTATAAAATATCCGTTAATTTTTAAAGTACACCAATAAATCCAACCCATCTATATTAACATGAACATATCACGCCATCTTGACAAACACTGACGACTAAATCATAAATAGTTAATCTGCGCAATTCTTTTGTGGAAGAAAATCTCTTTGCAAGTAACATTTCGACATTAATGACAAAGTTTTTATTTTATAACCACAGTTACTACAGAGGGTATTTCTGAAGAATTATTTCTTGTGGTTTAAAATATTTATTTGATTGCAAGAAAATTTCTTGTTCACAAATATAAATATGGATTAACTTAACATTATATTTCTTATACTACAAAATATTTGTAGTTTTGAATTTAAGAAATAAAAACTTTAAGATAAGAAAATTAAATGTAACCATTAATGCATTTCTTAGTATTGAAGAAATTATCTGTAAGAAATTATTGAGTTGTGTTTAAAAAACTCGTTTCTTTATATGTGAACCGGTATGTTTAAGTTAATAGGATATGTTAACTTTTAAGAAATATTGCTCAAAGAAATCGGTGTTTTAGGAGAAAAGAAATTGTTCTCTCGGTGTGTGTGTGTGTGTGTGTGTGTGTGTGTGTGTGTGTGTGTGTGTGTGTGTGTGTGTGTGTGTGTGTGTGTGTGAAATTTTACACATTTACCTTAAAATCTAAACTAACGTATGCGTGATATATCTGATGTAGATAGGTCGGATGGCAGTAGACGTTTTAGCCTACGGACTAATCACGCAACTTAAAGGTTTAAACTCACTAAGGTACTTTTTAAAAAGACCCTTTATTAACTTTTACAAATATACTTCACTTTTAATTGATCGAAAATAACTGAAATTAACTACAATGATATTACTTTTATATAAAATCAAAATGCTGAATATAAAAGGTAAAACTGCTGATTGCGATCGCTGACCTCTGGGGTTATTGCACCATAATTTCTCCATCCCCTTGAGAAGTTTTGTGAGGGATGAACAAAACTGAAGGCATTGGTTCCGGATCGGCTGCATCCTCTTCTTCTTCGTCTTCTTCCATTTTCTTCTTTTTCCATAACTCTCGTAATTTGTAAACCAGGAGAATGATAAGGGCAATTACCAAGAAATATATTGGTGGTGTCCACAGATGAGAATGGTCCATTGTTGTTAGGGACACGGGTTGGAGTCTTTCTTCTTCGGTTGAGAGTTTATGCAGTTCATCTAACTGGATTCTGTCTAACTTTAGAGGCTTCACTGTTGGATCTTCGTCTTGGAATTTAATTTTGATCTTTGGCAGGGTTAAAGGTTCTTCTTTTACTGCTGCTTTGGAGTTGATGTAAACTTCGTTGTTGGTTCTGAACTCGCATCCTGGGGGTAGTTCTATCAGGAATGTTCCTTCTAGTACTTCAATTTTGGAAGTAGAACAGTGGGTGGAAATTTTAGTAGCTTTTGGAAAAACAGCAATATAGTGGGCTTCAGATAATTTTTGGATAATTGTTGTGCTAATTGTGATCGGCACGTTTTGACATTGAGCGGCGTCGTTGGATAATTTTAGGATTTGATTTATGCAGTCATCGGTTTCTGTATTTTCTTGTGGGAACTTCTCTGGACAGATGAATTTCTTCGGTTCGCTTTTTCTGCATGGTAGGTCCATGTATTGGAAAAGTTCCGAATTAGAAACTAAATATGGCCCAGGTGGGATAATTATTGTATTGTTGATGGTGGGAAGTGAATATAAATGAAAATATGTAAATACTTTGGAATGAAGAATGGGGAAATGTAAGATAAAGACTAGAGAATGGTTGGAATAGTAACCATCTACTTCTACTATCTCGTAGTATTTCATCAGATCTTCTTCTTGGAGGTATGGTAGCTGAGAAGCTGGGTGATGTTCTAGCATCTTCTGGATGGTCCATCTGATTTCGTCTGGTTTTATAAGTCCATTGTGAAGAGTTTTGATTTTTGCAAACGTAATTGCTGTCTGTAAGTCATCTAATATTTGTATGATAGTTTGTAAAGCTAAATTCATCTGGTCTAGAACGTTTCGAACTTGCATGTAGTGGTTGAAATCAAAGACGAATTGGTTTAAATCCGTTCTGATTCTGTTGGTTTCTGCTGCTATTATCTCTTGATTGTGGGTTAGCAACGTTACTGTCTCATTATAGTTGTTCATTATTTTCTTATTAAGGCTTAATTGGTTGTTGATGTTGTTAATAATATTCTGTTGATTAAGTTCAAGTGTCTGAATTGCAGCATCATATCTTACTGCATCTTCTTGATCTAAGTTTCCTGATATGGATTTTATAATACTTCCTAAGCCATTGATAAGACCTCTTTTATTTCTGGTTGCTGGATAGATTGAGTCGAGTTTCTCTTGGGCTGTTTTGAGGAGATATTGCAATGTTTGGTCGAAGTTCTGTAGACTGTCGAAGTACGGTTGGCTGAGTCCATTTTCTATAGCTATGGTTGTAGTTTGATATTGAGATTCTAATGTTTCGATTTCTTGTGCTATTGGTTCTAATTGGAAATAGTGGATAAAATCGTGAGTGCTAGTTTGGATTCTGGCTTCTCCGATCTTAACAGGAAGGATCCCTGGATTGTCTCGAAGGTCCTGGATCTTCACTTCTTGGGCTGTTACTGAGATACATCTGTAAAGTATTTTTGGGGTTAGTTTTCATTGGTGGTTGATGTTTAATGTTCTTCTTGTGCACCGTACTATCTTGGGTATCAATAGTAACAGGATTGTTATTTTTGACTAGTTTAGATGAAAATCTGGGGAGCAATTTGTTTCGTTTTACTGTTTTTCGAGTGTAGATTTTCGTGCTTGGTTTATATGTTATAGGTGAGTGTCGTTTTTCGTTCAATTTTTCAATATTTTTCTGTTTGCTCTCTTGCAATTTCTTATTTATTTCTTTATACATCTCTTTTGTTTTCAATCTGTGCTCCTGTGTGTAATTATTTATAAGTGTTCTGTTAATGTCAATGTCGAATGGATCTTGGGCATCTATGTGACCATTGAGAACGTTGATGGGCTTCTGTTTGGTAGCTGAGTGGATAGAGTTGTTGTATGCCATAATGGCGTAAAGAATCTGGTCTTTTATGTTAAGTGTTTTCTTTTTTTCTTTTAATATTCGAAGATGCTCTATGATTGTGGAGTGAAAGCGCTCGATCATTCCATTGGATTGCGGGTTATCAGGTGTTGTGTAGTGGATTAGAATCTTGTGAGTGTCCACGAATTCTTGAACGAGTCCATTTTTAAATTCGGTTCCACTGTCCGAAATTATCATATGTGGTAGTCCATGATGTGTGATGAATAACAGGAATGCGTTTAAAATGTTGATAGCGTTTGATCCTTCTATTGGGTATGCTTGTCCGTATTTTGAAAATGCGTCGATGATGGTAAGGAATTTTTGTCCTGCTGCTTGGAATGTGTCTACGTGAACAATTTCCAGTGGTTTCGTTGGTGTTGGGGTTAACATAAACTTCGGTTTTTCGGGATTTCTGTCGTATTTGTTTGTTTGACAAGTATCGCAGAGATTAATATATTCTTCTATGTCCTTTTTCAACGTTGGCCAATAATAGTGTTTTCTGATTTGAATTTCTGTTTCGTTAATTCCTCTATGGTTTGTTTTTCCTTGATGATAGTCTTGTACGATGGTTTTCTGTCTCTCTGTACTGTTTATATCTTCTAAGAGGTTGTTGCATTTGACAAGATCAAATGCAGAATTCTTGAATGTTTCACGAAGTATGTTGCAGACAGTCTGGTAGAGTTCATCAGTTTCGAATAGGATGGCGTATTTCTTTTTTGTGTCAACGTAATTTTTGAAGAAGTTGAAAATATCATTTTTCAGGTCGCTTTTGTCGAGTTGGACGTGCATTCTTTTCTTTGTTACGAAGCACTGTTCTGTTATGGGTTTTGCAGGATTGTAGTTTACCAATTTGAATATGATTTGATTGTTGTAACAGTTCAATGGTCTTTCGCTGATTGGAATTCCGAGTATTGGGTTTTCTTCTGTAGAATGCTGGGTACCATCTGTATTGTTGCCTTGTTGATATAGAGAACTTGGCCGACTTTCAATTTTTTGATTTTGTTCCTGAAGAATTTCATCTATTACTTTCATTTCTTCTGCAGTTAGGCCGGATGTTTGTTTTTCTTTAATAATTTCTTCTAAGTCATCCATAGGAATTACTTCGTCTGGATCGCATACTGAACTTGGGTGGTTGACCATGGATATGTCGTCATCTTCTTTTCTGGATAATAGGCTGATTATTTCTTCCATGTGCTCATCAACGGTGTTCATTTCTTTAGTGTGGATTTCAATACGGGATAATGCATCAGCGTTGGTGTTGAATTTTCCTTTTTTGTATATGACTTCGTAGTCGAATTCTTCAAGTTTTAACCTCCATCTAACAAGTTTTGAGTTCGGATCTTTTAGAGAAAATAGCCATTGAAGTGGTCGATGATCGGAGAGGATTTTGAACTTTCTTCCAAATAAATAAGGTCGAAAATATTTAGTAGCCCATACGATTGCAAGCATTTCCTTTTCAATAGTGGAATATTTGAGCTCTGTTTCGTTCAGTGTTCGTGATGCATATGCGATGGGTTTATCTTGTCCTACAGGACCCTGTGACAGGATAGCACCTATAGCAAAGTTGCTTGCATCTGTGGTGAGGTTGAAAGGCTGCGTAAAATCCGGGTATTGTAAAAGTGGTTCGTTGGTTAGCAGGTTCTTGCAGATTTTGATACAGTTGAGGAATTGTTCAGTGTGTTCTATCTTGGCATCTTTCTTCAAACATGAGGTGAGAGGCTTTGTTATTTTTGCGAAATCCTTGATGAACTTCCTGTAATAGCCAAGTAGTCCGAGAAATCCTCTAATCTCTTTTGCTGTCCGTGGTATGGGATAGTCTATGATGGCTTTAATTTTGCTTGGATTTGGCTTTATTCCTTCAGGAGTTACGACATGACCCAAAAATTCGACTTCTTTTTTCAGAAATTCGCATTTATCTATCTGTATCTTGAACTTTGTTTCTCGTAGTCTCTCGAAGATTTTCTTAAGGTTGACCATGTGTTCCTGGAGTGAGGTTGAGTATACGATAATGTCATCCATGTATACTAAGCAGATGTCTCCTACAAATCCTTTAAGCACGTTGTCCATTATCCTCTGGAATGTAGCTGGTGCATTCTTCAATCCAAAAGGCATTCTGAGATATTCGTAGTGGCCATTTTCAACGTTAAATGCTGTTTTCTGTATATCTTCCTCTGCCATTTCTATCTGGTGAAATCCACTGGCTAGATCAAGCGTGGAAAAATATTGACAGCGTCCTAGTTTATCGAGGATGTCCGTGATATTCGGGATTGGGTATCTATCGTCTATAGTCTTCTCATTCAACTTCCTGTAATCGACTACGATTCTCCATTTGATTTTTCCTGAGGCGTCTGGTTTCTTCGCCACGACCCAGATTGGCGACGACCAGGGCGACTGACTTGGTCTGATGATGCCTTGGTCCAGCATTGATGTTATCTGCTTGTTAACTTCTTCTCGATGAACATGTGGATATCGATATGATTTTGTGAAAACTGGGACTTCATCTGTTGTTCTTATATGGTGTTTTATTTGATTTGTAAATGTTAAAGTCTCATCAGGATTATGGAATATATCTGCAAATTTTCTGCATAAACGTCTGATATGCATCTCCTCTTCTGGATTTAGATGATCGGTTCTGATGAGGGGATCAATGTCTATTAGTGTTTCTGTTTCCATAGGAATGATGTCCGAAGTGTACAGATGATATTCATGAAGATCTATTGGATTGCTTTTAACAGGATCGGTGAGTGCTACTTGAATAGGTTCATCGGTGTTGTTGATCATTTCGGTCCAGGCTAGTTGATTGCAGGCTTCGCTGAGAGTTTCTCTTAAAATCGCCCCCTGTATTTCTTGTTTCGGTATAAGTATGGTGCCTTTTGTTTGTTTCACTGGAAGTCGTACTTGTGTGATTGTTCTGGGTTCTAATTGAATTGTATAAAACTGTGTCTTATTGGTTTCATAATAAAAGATAGGGAGAACTGAATGTGCCGTAGTTAGTGTGGATGCTGGGAAATTAAGATGTGCTTGTAGAAGTTTTAAGTTATCAAGGCCTATAAGACCATCAAATGTTTTATGAAATTTAAAAAGGTAAAATTTTAGATTAATATTAGAATTAAATTCAGGGAAGATGGGAATTTCGGCACAATATTCTTGTGAATGGTTTTGAAATATTGAACTGACTACAAACGGTTCGTGCTTGATGAAATTTTTATAAAATTTGGAAGCAATTTCGGGGTTAAGAAATGATTTGGTTGCCCCTGTATCAAGAAGAAGTTTGAGTGGGGGATTTTGGATTTTGATATACGGAAGTTCTTTTTTGTCTGAATAAGAATTGAGTTCGACTACGTTTCTTCGTTTTCCTCTTGGGGTTTTGGAAAATTTACATCTTCTTCTTCCTCGTATTGGGTATTCTGGTAGTCTTCTACGTGGTAGTCCTCCGAATATGTGTCCTGATTTGGGTAGTAATAGGCCTGTTCTCCATAGTAGGCATTGGTGTCGTTTTCGTCTTGCTGTTCAATATTAAACAGCTCTTCTACGATGATATTTGGAGCGTATTGTTGCTGTGGCTGTGGTCTAAAATTTCTGAAGCTTTGTCCTCTGTTAAATCCTGTTTGGCGTGTGCTTACAGACATCGGTGTTGGCTTGTATTGTTGCGGTGGTTTGCTTGCCCATGGGTTAGGTCTTGGAGGTTGTGTATTTGTTATGGTTTGTTGTTTCTGTGGTTGGAATCGAGCGGGTTGTATTGGCCATCTTGGATTAAATGTAGACTGTTGTGGTCGTGACGGTCCTGGATTATTTCCAAAAAATGGTTGATGTAACTGGGGCCTGGGCATGGGTTGTTGCCATTGTGGTGCTGTTACGAACTGCGGCTGTCTCTGGGGTTGTATGTGAGTAGTTTTATTTGGTAATGAGAAATTGGTTCTTTGTAAGTATCTGATATTGTTCTCTTCTTGGATAAATCGGAGAGCGACAGCGAGGCTTGTAGGCCTCATTGATCGTATGGTTGATCCTATTGGTTCCCTTAATCCTGCTAGGAACGTAGTTAGGGCTTGTTGTTGAAAGAATGTCTTTTTGCTTGCTTTTACAGCTTCATTATCGTTATGGAGTTCGATATGATTTGAAATTGTGTTTAAAAGTGTCATTACTTTTTCATGAAATTGTTGGGGAGACTCATTGGGCCCTTGCTTCAAGTTTACCATATCTCGTGTGAGCGAATTTTCATTGCGTTGGTCGGCAAAATTTTGTATTAGCGTGGTCCTTATTGTGTTCCAGTCTTTACACCCATATACAGAAATGACTTCTCGAGCACGTCCTTTAATTTTATTCATTACGCCTCGAGTCAACATGTGATTTTGAAAGCTTTCGGGATTAGCACGATCCCAGAAATGATCAAGAACCATTGTAGTAACTTCAATGAAGTTATGCAGTTCGTTAGGGTTTCCATCGTAATCAGGTACGACAGATAGATGTTTGTTGACATCAAAAACAAGAGCGGGAGCGGGTGCCACGGCCATAATATCTAATTGACTAGCGGGAGCAGGAGTAATAATTATAGACGGTATATCTAAGCTTATTGGAGTATTATTTGAAGAATTATCGTTAGCTTTTAAACTAAATTGAGCAACTGAGTTATTTTGCGAAATAGAAGCAGCACCAGGCTCGACAATCGATTCACTGATAGTTGCAAGAGAATTACTAATTTTAAGCGATGAAATTTGTGAAGCAATTAAATTAGGATTAGAAAAAATATTAAATTTGCTTACAGATAGAAGATTATGCTTTGGTGCATTTCTTCTCGAAGGAACTGGCTTCTTTTCTGCTTTCTTCTTATCGTCTTTCGGCATATAAATGGATTTTTACACTTTGACACTGGTCTTCCGTAGACTTCTGGGGTTGAACGGCTGTGGTTTTCCCTGGAAGTTGGTTCGTAGCGGGTAAACGTTTAAAAACGACGAGGATCACTAAAGGACTCTCCCACTTATCTTACTGCACTGTGCCACTTAAAGGTTTAAACTCACTAAGGTACTTTTTAAAAAGACCCTTTATTAACTTTTACAAATATACTTCACTTTTAATTGATCGAAAATAACTGAAATTAACTACAATGATATTACTTTTATATAAAATCAAAATGCTGAATATAAAAGGTAAAACTGCTGATTGCGATCGCTGACCTCTGGGGTTATTGCACCATAATTCGCACGATTAGGTGAGCGGTTAACCGATTTGGGTGCACTGACACTCTTTCACCATAGTTGACACTAATACGATGTATGGCTTCTTTGATGGATTCTAAAGGTTTATCGTGCTTAATGATTTCTGTTATTGACATAGTAGAGAGCATCAACAGCAGCTCCTATTATTTTATTCTGGAACCCCTTCAAGATGGTTATATTGGAGTTGCTAGCAGTTCCCTGTTAGGACGGCTGCATGCCCTAGGTCCACAAAGGTTGCGTATAATAAAACCTTCTTGGTTAATGAGCGTTTTGATCTGCGACAGATGAGCTTATACATGTTTCTTAGTTTGAGCCTCAGTAGCTTGTGCTTAGTGAATATGTGTTTTTTCCATGTCAATTGAAGCGGGTACGCTTCACTGGGGAGGGTGGAGGGTAAACTTCGTGTATAATGATTTCAATCCTTTCCTTTAGTACGTCATCTTTTTAGCCAGATTTTGACCTTATTCAGACTAGTTTGGTTTTAACACTAGAAGCACCAGCATTTTTAAATACCTAGAAGCACCAGGACGGTTAAAATGACGAGGATAGAATAATAGGAGCTACTGTTGATGCTCTCTACTACGTCAATAACAGAATCATTAAGCACGATAAAGCTTCAGAATCCATTATTATTTTATTTTGGAACCCCTTCAAGATGGTTATATTGGAATTGCTAGCAGTTCCCTGTTAGGACAGCTGGATGCCCTAGGTACACACAGGTTGCGTATAATAAAACTTTCTTGGTTAGTGAGCGTTTTGATCTGCGACAGATGAGCTTACACATGTTTCTTAGTTTGAGCCTCAGTAGCTTGTGCTTAGTGAATATATGTTTTTTCCAAGTCAATTAAAGCGGGTACGTTTCACTGTGGAGGGTAAACTTCGTGTATAATGATTTCAATCCTTTCCTTTAGTACGTCATCTTTTTAGCCAGATTTAGACCTTATTCAGACTAGTTTGGTTTTAACACTAGAAGCACCAGCATTTTTATATACCTATAAGCACCAGAACGGTTAAAATGACGGGTTTTAGGATTTTCTATCGCCAGTCGGATTTTTATTCTTTTTACTTGAAAAAAACTTATGTTGAGTTAATACTTACTAATAAAAGACACAGTTAGTTAATTTAAGCAAATTATTTAATTATTTAAGCACAATTTATGTAGTAGCAATTTTTTGCTGTACAAGACGCACACACAATTTTTTTACATATAATATATAATATAAATGTTAAATTTCACATATTTTATTTTGTTGAATTCTTCTGTTTGGCACTGCCTACGTTTATAATTTATTGGCGTGTTGTACCTCTTAGATTTTTATTCGTTGCTATTTTCCTGCCCTTAGTCATATGATTTTGTAGCAATTTTTCTGCTAACTGCAGTAGGAAAGTTTGCCTAGGTATTTGACTTCCAGTAACTTCCTTCCATAGAATACAAGCTTTTATTCTTGCCACATCGAAAATATTAAAGAAAAAGCCTGCAACGGCCATTTTCTTGAAGCTGATTTGGTTGAATACTGTCTGGTCATCTGATCTACAACGTCTACTTCGTATTTTGTGTGGTTGTAGTAGGTAGTGGTTTCAGATTTCTCCTTTTTATGTGTGCCTATTTCAATATTATTTGAGTGTAGAGAACTCAGCACTAGAACATTTTTGATCGGATTGCCCTGGTACACCGTTAGCATCAAGTCTTCGTGTTTGAAAATTTTGTTTTGTACAATTCCATCCTTTCGTCTTTTATTGATAGCGGAATATCCTTATTTGCTCGGTTTATTGTTCCGACATTACTCGTAGTCTTTTTTCGTAATTTTTTTTGCAAACTTTACAGACATAATAAGTTTTTCGTCGTGACGTTTCTTTCTTTATTGATAAGTGGTCCCAGGTAGCAACATTTTCCCCAGGTAAGAACATTCGTTGAATAAATACTTGGACTAGACATCAGCTGCAAGCCACAATTTAACAATTTAATTCCAAACTTATCGTGTTTATTGGCCATTGGTTGTTGGTTATTGGCCATATTTTCTTAGTGGAAAAAACCTGTTCGTCGATAGATATATTTTAGCCAGGTGTCGAACATAAAATATACAATTCTCTATAAATGGGTTCTATACTACCGACGCAAGTGCAAATTTATCTGTTGATAATCGTTTGGAGTTGGTACTTCTCCTGGTAAAAGACATATTGTAATCCTCAAATAGATGTATGAAAGTTCTAAATTATCAACTTTCTAAAATACCTATGAATAAGTAACACAGAGGGTCAAAAATAGAAAGCAGTCAAAATGACCGCTATGGTGCTTCTAGATAGAGATTAACATATCTCAAAAAGTAAATACACTAAGTACATGTAACGCAGAAATTATAATCCTCATATAGATCTAGAAAAAGTCTTAAATTATCAAGTTTATAAATTAACTAAGGATAAGTAATACAGAGGGTCAAAATAGAAAGCAGTCAAAATGACGACTCTGGTGCTTCTAGTGTTAACAGGAATATACAGAGAATGGGATGGAAATAAACCTAAATAAAACTGAATACCTAACAACGGAGAATACAGAAATAAAACAACTGGACATGGACGAAGGTAAACTAATCAGAGGAACAGATAAGTACAAGTATTTAGGTTTTATAATATAAAACAAAGGAACAACTGAGGAAGATGTAAAAAATAGACTAGGACAAACAAGAGACTGCATACGAAAATTGAACCCGATACTGTGGGGTAACAACATCAGCATAAAAACAAAAAGAAGAATATATAATACCATGACAAGATGTATCCTCATTTATGGGTGTGAAAATTGGACAATAAATAAGAAAACCAAAAATAGAATAAGAGCAAGAGAGATAGCATTCCTAAGGAGAAGTACAGCACAGTAACAAGGAGAGATAGAATAAATAACATAGAGATTAAGAAAATAATGGGAGTGAACTCAGACGTAATAGACTACATCGAACAGAAGAGATGAACCTGGTACGGACATGTCAGAAGAGCAGACCAAAATCGTTGGTTAAATCCAATAATAGATTGAAGCCCGATAGGAAAAAGGAAGAGAGGCTGACCCCGAAGATTCTTCAGAGACGAAGTGGACGAAGCAGTGGAGAGAAGAAATATACAAGAAGGGGACTGGCAAGACATAAAGAGCTGGAGAGAACGGTTGAGTGAAGGAATACAGTGAAAACTGTGGAAATCCTTATATCAGACTAGTTTGCAGGTTCCTAGAGGCTGATGTTAGATTAGTGTGGGATGTCAAAATGGCTGTATCATCAGTAAATGTCGCAACAGTTGTAAGTCCTGTTGATGGCACGTCTGCAGTATAAACTAGGCATATGATCGGTCCAAGCACGCTATCTTGTGAAATTTAGCCACCGATCATAAGTAAACATGACATTGAACTATTCGTTCTGTTCCTAAGTTTCTTGTGTATAAAAACAGAATTACAGGTGAAAAACATTATTATGCGTAATCTCTCCACTTCTTCCTCATCTACCATGTCCTTTCAGAACGTTGGTTACCATCATAGCTTCTTCTTCTTCAAGTGCCGTCTCCTAATCGGAGGTTGGATATCATCATCACTATCTTTACTTTATCCACCGCTGCTCTAAAAAGTTCTATAGAACTGCATCTAAACCAGTCCCTTAAATTCTTTAACCATGACACTCTCCTTCTTCCTATACTCCTTCCGCCTCTTATCTTTCCCTGTATTATCAGTCTTAGCATTTCATATCGCGGTCTCCTCATTACGTGTCCCAGATATTGTAACTTTCTTATTTTTATTGTGTTTATTATTTCGCATTCTTTACCCATTTCTCGCAGTACTTCCGTGTTCGTTTTCCTCTGTGTCCATGCTATTCTAAGCATTCTTCTGTAACACCGCATTTCAAATGACTGTAGCTTATTTATGTGTTCTTACTTTAATGTCCAGCTTTCAAGTCAATATTGTAGTATCGAGAACACGTAGCATCTCAAAGCTCTTGCTCTCAGTTCTAAGCTAAGGTCTTTGTTGCAGAGAACTGTTTTCATTTTTACAAACGCATTTCTTGCTATTTCTATCCTGGTCCTTATTTCTGTTGTTTGATCATTTTTCTCTGAAATCCAGGTTCCTAGGTATTTGTATTTATCAACCCTTTCTATCGGTACATTTCCCAAATGTATGCTTGTTTGTATGTTTGTTTTCTTAGTTATTATCATGTATTTGGTCTTTTTTATATTCATTTTTAGTACATATTCTTTACAGAAATTGTTTGTTTTGTTCAGTAGTAGTTGGAGTTATTCAGCAGAGCTTGCTATAATCACGGTGTCATCTGCATATCTTATGTTGCTAATAGATCTTCCGTTAATTATTATTCCTTCACTTTGAGATAGCAATGCTTCTTCAAAAATGGCTTCACTATATGCATTAAAGAGTAATGGAGACATAATACATCCCTGCCGAACTCCTCTCCTGATTTCAATTTCTGGACTGGGTTCGTTATCTATTACAATTTGTGCTCTTTGATTCCAGTAAAGGTTTGTTATTATTCGTAAGTCCCTTTGTCTATGTTTTTTGTCTTTAGAATTTGGACTAATTTTTCATGTCTTACTTTGTCAAAAGCCTTCTCAAAATCAACGTAACAAACATGCACATCCACATTCATGTCCATGCATCTTTGAGCTAACACATTAAAAGCAAATAACGCCTCTCTGGTTCCTAGTCCGTTTCTGAACCCAAACTGACTAGCCGTCTTAATACCATCATAGCTATCTTAATTCTATTCACTGCCACCCTGAATAGCATGCCTGTATCAACATATTACCAATCTCGAAAGTTTTTCAACCAGGAGGTTTTTCTTCGTCCTGCATGTCCTCATTGCATGTCCGAAATACTCCAGCTTTCTCTGCTTGATGCTTTTTATAATCTCAGTAATCTTGCTGAGACGTTCTAGTATTGTGGAGTTTCGAATCTTCTCCACCCAGGAAACTTTTAAAAATTTTCTATAGCACCACATTTCGAAAGTCTCAAGGCGATTTAGATCGATTTTATTTACAGTCCAGGACTCGACACCATAAAGTAGGAACGAAAACACGTAGCAGCGAAGTAGGCAGATTCTCAATGGCAATTTTAGGTTTCTGTTACATAAAACCTTGCACATCCTTCTAAAACCTGCTCTGGCCTGTTCTATACTTGATCTAAATTCGCTGTGACATTCTGCGTTACAATTTAATTGCTGTGCAAGATAAAAGATTTTATCAAGTTACTCAAGTTTGGTATTATTTACATTTTTATAGACGATCTTATATTCTGTTTTTTACTTATTAGGTACAAGTATTTTGGTTTTCCGTATGTTCAGATCCAGACCTGCTTCCCTACAACTCTCAACGACACTATCAAGTAGTGTTTTGCAGACCTTCTTGACTAGAAATTAGGAGTACTGTATCGTCCGCATACTTCACCGTTCACAATTATTCCTTCTTGTTTTTTAGAAAGTTCATTTCTTAAAATGTTTTCGGAGTAAACGTTAAAAGCAGGGATAACAAGAGGCATCCCTCTCGTACCCCTTCTTTAACCCGGGAAAAGTCGCGCCGTGAGAACAAATCTCAAAGTTTATCCTTTTACGTGATAACTTGAACAATTTTTCAACATTGCTTTCTACGCGTAAGTGCGTCGGAAAACATCGTAGTAATGCGTAGATTTTTTTTTAATTTAAAATTTTTTTTTGGAATCTATGGCTTTGGTGAGAACTAATTAGCTTTAAAATTGTTAGAAAATAGATATTTTTAACATAACAAGTAAGTAACTAAAAATATTATAAAATAGAAATTTGATTTAAATTCGTATTTAAATTTATATTGTGAGATTTTTTCTCTACGCGCGACTACTTACGTTACAGAAGTGAGCGCGACTGCTCCCGGGTAAATATTAAGAATCTGTGATTCCACATCATCTACTAAAACTAATGTTGTTTGATTCCAATATTTTGCAATTATTCCATCTCTGCCGTTCAAGCCAATGTCTTTAGAACTTCGATCAATATAGAGTGCTTAACATAATCAAATGCCTTTTGGAAGTCAATAAATCAATAATATATGTCTACAGATATATCTCGACATCTTTGAGCAAGTACGATCATCCCAAACAATGCCTCTCTCGTTCCCAACCCGTTACGGAGACCATACAGTGTGTCACTTAGGTATTCCTCGCATTTATTGTAGATACCACCATGTATTACCTTCAGGAAAATTTTCAATAAATGGTTTAACAAACTGATGGTTCTATAATCAGCACAGGTTTTTGTTGTCTTTTTAGGTAGTGCTGTGAACAATGAATTGGGCCAACCATTAGGTAGTTGTCCACTGGTATAAATGGTATTGAAAAACGAAGTTATAGCCTCTAAATCATTGCTATCATTTATAAGCTTGTATTTTTCCGTCGGAATTTCATCAGGACCTCTGTCGCTCTGCCATCTATTGATTATTGTATGGCTTTTATTACCTCAAAGCGTGTTATTAGGGGTCCGTCGCAGTTAGTAGGATCCAGAGGTGAACTACTTCTACCATATTCGAATAGGTTCGTAACGTAATTTTCCCATTCCTTAAGTTTGTCCTCTACTTCAAATTAATATTACTTTACCATGTTCATCTTGTAGCAATGCAGTTTGTTTCTTACCAGCCGCTTCTTTAACTTTTTTATACATGTTACGCGTGTCGTATCTGTTTTCAAGTTCTTCAATGTCATGACACCGTTTGGCTAGATGCTGACTGTTTAGTTAATCCCCGTTGTGTGTAAACAATATAATATGAATGAATTGAAATACAGTTTCATTTAATTCGGACCAAAAGGTACAGTATCCCAACCAACAACCTATTTTACGTTACAGTAGGATGTGTCCATTTTCCTTTTTGCCTCCTTTAATATTAGCATAGCCCGGTAAATATTTTAACAGCGTAGGCGAAAATATTATTATGTCCCGTATCTATTTAACTTTAAAAGTATTCTTTGTATGCATAGGTACTTTTCCTTTTAGATGTTGCGTGTCATTTTAGAAACTTTATTATTCAAATATTTTTGAACACTATATTATAACTTTACTCTATGTAGTCGGAGAGATAGAAGCGGATTTTGTGCGTGATAAGTAATATGGAAAAACTATACGGGGGTATGTTGAGTTAGTTGTGTACATGACTTTTACCAACGACCGGAAACCAGAGTTGGGGCCGAGGGTAGTTATAAGGGGTCAAAATCGCGGATTTTATTATTTTTTTTATGACGCTTATGATCGAGATAGTGCACCAAAATTTGGGAATAAGTAGGTCATGACGTAAATAAGTAAAATCTCTAGGGGCGGAACGCTGCGTGGCCGACAAAGGGGTGGGGGTAGGGGTGAATATAAAAAATATAAAGGGTTTTTTGCGACGTTCGTGATTGAGATAGTGGACCAAAATTTAAAAATAAGTAGACCATGACATTACTAAGTAAAATCCCCAGAGCCGGAAACCAGAGTTGGGGATGAGGGTAGTTATAAGGGGTCAAAGTCGCCGTTTTTATTATTTTTTTTTGTGACGCTCATGATCGAGAGAGTGCACCAAAATTTGGGAATAAGTAGGTCATAACGTAACTAAGTAAAACCTCCAGGGGTGGCACGCTGCGTGGCCGACAAAGGGGTGGGGCAGGGGTGAATACAAAAAATATAGGGGTTTTTTTTTGCGACGTTCGTGATTGAGAGAGTGTACCAAAATTTGGGAATAAGTAGACCACGACCTAACTAAGTAAAATCCTCAGAGCCGGAAACCAGAGTTGGGCATGAGGGTAGTTATAAGGGGTTAAAATCGCCGTTTTTATTATTTTTTTTGTGACGCTCATGATCGAGATAGTTCACCAAAATTTGGGAATAAGTAGGTCATGAGGTAACTAAATACAGTCTCCAGTGCGTGTCCGATAAAGGGGTGGGGATAGGTGTGAATATAAAAAATATAAGGGGTTTTTTGCGACGTGCTAGATTGTGATAGTGCATTAAAATTTGGGAATAAGTAGACCATGACTTAGCTAAGTAAAATCCACAGAGCCGGAAACCAGAGTTGGGGATGAGGGTAGTTTTAAGGGGCCAAAGTCGCAGTGTGTATTATTTCTTTTTGTGACCCGGCACAACATTTGTCCCCCACGCAGCGTTCCGCTCCTGGAGATTTTACTTAGTAATGTCATGATCTACATATTCCCAAATTTTGGTGCACTATCTCGATCACGAAGGGCAAAAAAACCCCCATATATTTTTATACTCGCCCCTGCCTACCACCTCTTTGTACCCCAAGCAGCGTTCTGCCCCTGAAGATTTTACTTAGTTACGTCATAACCTACTTACTCCCAAATTTTGGTGCACTATCTCCATCATGAGCGCCACAAAAGAAATAATAAAAACCGCGAATTTACCCCTTATAACTACCCTCGTCCGCCACTCTGGTTTCCGCCTCTGGGGGTATTACTTACTTATGTCTTGGTCTACTTATTTCCAAATTTTGATGCACTATCTCAATCACGAGCGTCGCAAAAAACCCCTTATATTTTTTTATATTCACCCCTGCCCCACCCTTTCGTCGGCCATGCAGCGTTCCACTCCTATAGATTTTACTTAGTTACGTCATGACCTACTTATTCCCAAGTTTTGGCACGCTATCTCGATCATGAGCGTCACAAAAAAAATAATAAAAAACGGAATTTTGACCCCCTTCCTTTCCCACTCTGGTTTCCGGCTCTGAGGATTTTAATTATTTATGTCATGGTCTACTTATACCCAAATTTTGGTTCACTATCTCAATCACGAACGTCGCAAAAAACCCCTTATATTTTTTATATGCACCCTTACCCCCACCCCTTTGTCGGCCACGCAGCGTTGAGCCCCTAGAGAGTTTACTTATGTACGTCATGACCTACTTATTCCCAAATTTTGGTGCACTATCTCGATCATGAGCGTCATAAAAAAATAATAAAATCCGCGACTTTGACCCCTTATAACTACCCTCGGCCCCAACTCTGGTTTCCGGTCGTTGGTGAAAGTCATGTACACAACTAATTCAACATATCCGCGTATAGTTTTTCCATATTACTTATCACGCACAAAATCCGCTCCCAGCCCTTAGACTAATGGGTTTGATACACGACTAGCCCTTTTAATTTTTTATTTATCAAAAAACCAATATTAGGTATTCTCCTTTCCCACCATTATTGCAATTAAGTAATAACTACGATTGATATAATAATTTACATTTCAAATAAATTATAAAAAGACAGAGAGAAATAAATTACGTGTTACGTATTTATTATTTATTAGCTTTACGAAAAATTGTAGGAGGTCAATAACTATAATTATTATCTTTTAAATTATATTGTTAATCCATTGAAATGTTATATTTTTTAGGCCATACCTTGCATTTGTTAGAGGAGTTAATTTTATTTTTGTAATGTGTAGTTGAGCTTAGTGGAAGTTTTTGGGGTCGCCACCCTTGTCCTCCGGCCGCCGTCTTGGAAAAGGAGTGCAAAGGGGTTTCGCGCTGTATCTCGTAAACTAACAACCCTACATAAAATCCAATGAAACACAAAATGTAGCAAATTAATTTTTTACAATTTTATTTTTATTATTCTTATCGTCAAGTGACCACCAAAAAAGATAAAAACCAAAATAAGTGAAAATTGTTTAATAAGTTTCATATTGGAGGTTATATCTTTTTTTTCAGTTTATTTTACAATAAAATTATATCATAGCAATTCTGTAGAGGGTGCTTCAGCGAACAATTTCCACTATAAAGTTGTTTAATTTTATTTATTTATCTAGGTTTTACAGCGCTCCAAATTTGACCAGATTCTCGAATGCTCGTAGGGATACAATAAAAACAAAACATTAGGCTTACTTTTCCATCTATGTATTTTTTTATTCATACAATTTATTATAATTTTAACATTCCTATGCTATTATTCAACTATTTTTGACTTTTCTCTCCACTAAAACTTTGAACAATAAGCATATAGAAAAGGCTTAAGTAATTGTTTGAGGACAAATTCACCGGTCGAGAAGAAGAATGAGGCAACCGAAAAATGCAAAATTCTTCAGAAGATCAAAAAATTTTTTTTCAGTATTTAAAATAGGGATTAAATGAAGAGTAATCATCCAGGAGCATCGGTATGGCGTTTTTTTTTTGACAACCATGGCTTTTATTTTCATATATATTTGGTTCGAACTTCGTTATCTTAATTTAATCCCCCCATTTTCAACATTATTTACAGTTGCGTCATTATGCATCTGAAACAAGTTCTAACATAGTGCGTATTTCAATAACGACTCAACTAGCTTATAATAGTGGCTCAGCACATTGTTATAGTCCTGTCGTTTTTGTATCATCTGTACATAGTATTTTAGAAGTTAATTACGCAATAAACAGGAATTGACAAATTTTGCAGTTACGTCATTCTTCTTTCGTACCGGACTGAACATCTGCCTGCTATTACCCTTATTATTATAATTTATCCTAGGTGGCACAGCAGTCGGTTCCCCTCTACTTAACTTATTCTTACAGTTGTGCTACCTATTTTGCCACGTGAAGTCGTATTAAAAATGGTGAAAAGTATTTTGAGTTTTATAGATAATACTATTAAGAGTCTTGTGGGTAAAATTTATATTTTTGTGAATAGATAAGCACTTTGACTTGGTTGTAAGCCTGCATCATGAGTGGTGGTTATTTTATTTGTAAGAAACCTCTGGGGAAAATTATTTGTCAGTGGGAAAGTCAAGCCATTTTTACTCAGTGTTGTTGGCGAACGTTTTTTCGTCTCTTTATATGGCGGAAATAAAGACGAATTTCTGAATCACCGAGTTTTCACAGACTCCTAGTGTATCGCCAGATTTAGTCATGGCTCAGTAAACATTGTTATCCAAAAGATTAGGGCTGGAAAAAGCATGGAAAATTTTGGATACCAATCCAAACTTCCAAGCCGACAGTACCCTACGAGCTTATTAAATTCATCTTTTGCAGATGCAATGGAAACTGGAAGTGCGTGTGGTTGCCGAAAAGCAGACAACAAATGTTCAGCAGTGTGCTTCTATTGTGGTAGTGAAAGTTGCAACAACATCGTGGACATATCGATATTAATTATTGAAGAAAATTAATTGGTAGATGAATTACCAACAATGACGCCAACTCTAACTCTCATTATACCACAAAAATTCAGATACTGATTCAGATCTTGACTCGCAGCCTGGAAAATAGAAAAAAAATGAAAAAATAAATAGTAACTATGATAGATCTCTTTCAACATATAATAATAAATGTAAAGAAAAACTATTGTTTATTTTTCTTTAATAGCTTTTCTTTTAATAGTTATTTATATTCTCATTTTGTTACGCCACTGTCAAAACATTAAGTTCTTCTTTTTATTTTTATGTTGACTTATGACTTATGACGTGTGAGGTGTTTTGACAGTGACAATTAATTAATTTCGATGATTGAAATATTTGTTACCTGCTGAGCATTATAAACTAAAATCTAGAATATAAGCTTTAAATGTTGTTTCTTTTTCTTACAGGTAACATTTTTGTAAATCGTTAATATTGTACATAAAATAATAAAGTTCCTTTTTCTTACAGAGAGAAACACAATTGAGTTTTTTATTCACCAAAAGTTTGATGGTTAAAAACATTATTACAAAACAACATTTTTGCTGATCGAAATATAATAATTTTCCATTATAAAATGGCAAAACTGAGATTTGAATTTACCGTTAAATCATTGCAGACTGATACAAAAACAAATATCATCAGGATCACCTCAATTGAGACTGAGGAAAATGAAATTTTTTCAATACCTAATGATATGCAAAATATTTCCTATCATGAAAAAATCCAGACGACAGCAGCTTTTCAGAAAGTAAAACGGGTTCTCACAAAACGGGGCACTACAAGAAAAGTTTGGATCGCAGATGAAGATATTTTGAAAGTTTATATGGACGAATATGGGAATATACAATTCAATGATTTTCTCTTAGAACAACAAAACATTCAAGGGAGAGAATCTTTAACATCCACACCTGGTATCTCACTAGATACGTTAGAACAGATCTTAGAGAGAGTATCAAAGTCAAATGAAACACAATGTATTGAATCCTTTAATAAAAAAAAAGTATCAGAACAATTTGTGATAGAAAAATTTACAGGAAAAAATGTGAATGTTTTACAATGGATGGAAACATTTGAAAATGAGTGCACAAGATTGCAAATAGATCAAAATACTGAAAAAATTGAAATTCTAAGACTATTTTTAGAAGGATCATGTGTGGATTGGTACAGGTCAATGCTTATAAAATATTCAATAAATTCTGATTGGGATGAATGGAAAAACAAATTTTGTGATACCTATGCAGACAAAGGGTGGACTCCAGTGAGGTATGCGTTTGAGTTCAAATACATGAATGGTTCTTTATTAGAATATGCTCTTAAAAAGGAAAGACTCTTACTACAAATAAACAAGTCATTGAATAAAAAAATTATGATTGATTTGATAGCTATTGGACTCCCAAATTATATTGCTGATAGAATTGATAGAGATACTTTGAAAGAAACGGAAGATCTCTTCAATGAAATTAGAGGTCTAGAACACTTAATAAAAATGAAGACTTCAGAAAAAAAAGAAATACCATACTTTAAGAAAAAACAAGCCTGCAAAATTTGTGAAAAAGAAGGAAAAGGTTTACGTTATCATCTGGAATCAAGTTGCTGGTACAGAAGCAAAAGTGAAGTCCCGAAAAATCAAGAGGTAAGAACTGTCAACAACCATAAACTAGAATTAGAATTAAACGAAACAAATCCAAAAAACTGTTAATTCCACCACTAATTAGAATCAAGTTACTATTAAATGACACTTTAGACATCTATGGAGTATATGACTCAGGATCAAATATATCATTGATTAATGCAAACTTATTACAGATAAAGGCACATAATAGAGGTGACCTTCAAATAGTAAACTTGAGGACAATTAATGGTGTGAAAAAAACAAATGGTATAGTAACACTTAAGATAAAAATCTATGACATTGAAAAAAAAATGGATGTATTTATTGTAGATGATGAAAATTTCAATTATGATTTTTTAATTGGGTTAGATTGTATTAAAAGTTTTAGATTAATTCAAAATGAGGATCTAAGAATCACACAATGCAACAGCTCTAAAGAAATTGAAAATGTGTCAACTATTGATAAAGTAAGCATTCCTGAGTTTCCAGGTAACATGTATTTAAATGCATCTAAAGAAAAAATTAATGATATATTCAAATATGAAATAAATTTTAATGAGAGTATAAATACTGACAATTTTGAAATAGAAATTAATCATTTAGATTTAAATCAGCAATCAGAAATTGAATTATTGATTAATAAATATAAATCAGCATTTGCTAAAGACAAATATGATGTAGGTACTATAAGAGAGTATGAAGCTCATATTGACTTAGTTGTAGATAAATACTGCTCCAAACGTCCATATAGATGTACCATTGAAGATAGAAAAGAGATAGAAAGTCAGATAGCAGAACTTTTGAAGAATAATTTAATTGAAGAGTCATATAGTCCATTTGCGGCTCCAGTGACACTTGCATTCAAAAAAGGAGAGGACAGAAAGACCAGACTCTGCATAGATTTTAGGGAACTAAATAAAATCGTTGTTCCCCAATCGCAACCTTTTCCATTGATCGAGGACTTAATGGTAAAAACTAGCAATTGTTAGTACTTTTCTACTTTAGACATAAATTCAGCATTCTGGTCAATTCCAATGAGAGTACAAGATAAAGAAAAAACAGCATTTGTGACACAAGAAGGCCATTTCCAGTGGACTTGCCTCCCATTTGGTTTGAAAACGGCTCCAGCAATTTTTCAACGTATTTTAAGCAGCATTATAAGAAAATATAAACTTTCAGATTTCACAGTCAATTATATAGATGATATCCTAATTTTTTCAAAAACCTTTGACGAACATATATTACACTTGTCCAAGTTATTTGATGCAATATTAAATGAAGGTTTTAGACTAAAATGTTCGAAATGTACCTTTGCAGAAAAATCAGTAAAATACTTAGAACACATAATAGAAAATAATTCCATAAGACCTGTAAAAGACTACTTGATTGCTGTGAAAAATTTCCCTGTTCCACAAACTAGAAAGAATGTACGTCAATTTTTGGGAAAAATCAATTATTATCATAAGTTTGTCCAAGATATTGCAATCATTTTAGACCCGCTGCACAACTTATTGAGAAAAGATGTTGACTTTATTTGGTCTAAGGAATGTCAAGAATCTTTCGATAAAATAAAGTCATTACTTTGTTCGGAACCAATATTAAGTATTTTCAACCCTGATTTGCCAATTAATATATATTACAGATGCCAGCATAAAAGGAGTAGGAGCTGTATTAAAACAAATTGATAAAAACGGATGTAGCAAGCCTGTAGCATATTTTTCCAAAAAATTAATGGAAGGTCAAAAGAAAAAGAAGGCAATATATTTAGAATGTCTAGCGATAAAGGAGGCTATAAAATATTGGCAACATCTGCTCATTGGAAAAGAGTTTATAGTATATTCAGATCACAAACCTTTAGAAAATTTAAACATAAAAGCTAGAACAGATGAAGAATTGGGAGACTTGACATTTTACTTATCTTAATATAATTTTAAAGTAAAGTATAATCCAGGAAAATATAACCAGGAAGCAGACAGTTTAAGCAGAAATCCAGTTTTAGAATCTCAAGAAAATACAGATGAAGTATTAAAAGTAGTAAACTTGATTAATCTGGAAGATATAAAAATTGACCAACTCTCAAATATTGATCTACAAAATAATAAGACTAAATACAGTTTCCAGAATGATATTTATTATAAAAAGTCGAACAGAAAAGACAAAATTATTTTATCTGAAGATTTAAGTAAAACATTGATAAAAAGTGTACACAATACTTACTGTCATTTAGGAACAAACCAGATGTTAAATAAAATATCACCATTTTATACAGCCAACAATATGACTACTAACATTAAGAAAATATGTGAGAACTGTGATATCTGCATTAAAAATAAATCAAGAAGGAAACCTGACTATGGTTTAATGTCACAATTAGGACCAGCGACATATCCATTTGAAATTGTCTCGATTGACACCATTGGTGGTTTTGGAGGATCTCGTTCAACAAAAAAATATCTTCATCTCCTAGTAGACCATTTCTCAAGATATGCCTATTGTTTGACATCAAAAACACAAAACTCTGATGACTTCATAAAGTTAATTAAAAAGGTAACAGAAGATCACAAAATTAAAACTGTGATGACTGATCAATATCCTGGCATCAACTCAAAAGAATTCAAAGATTTCCTAAAGATCAATAACATAAAAATGATATTTACTGCCGTTGATGCACCATTTTCAAATGGTATCAATGAAAGGTTAAACCAAACATTGGTTAATAAAATCAGATGCAAAATAAATGAAGGTGACAGGAAAACAGCATGGACAACAATTGCTCAAAAATGTATAGAAAAATATAATGAAACTGAACATACCATCACAAAATTTTCACCAAAATATTTAGTAGAAGGAGAAAGTGTAAGCATCCTACCAAACGAACTAAAACCTAAAGTCACAGATGAAGATCTCGAAGTAGATAGAACAGTTGCCTTGAAAAATACAAAAAAATCACATGATTATAATAAAAAGCAGTTCGATCGACATAGGAAGGAAATTGATTTGAACATTGGGGATTTAGTATATGTGGAGAACGGTAACCGTCTAAATAGAAAAAAGTTAGACGAATTAAGGATTGGACCATACAAAATACTAAAGAAGATTTCCAATTCAATTTACGAAGTTGATACTGGGCATAGGAAAACAGAATCAAACCTCTTCCATATAACTAAACTTACTCCAGTATTGAAAGAAAATATTTAGTGAAAGTTCAATTTTTGTTTTGAAACTTCTCCAAGGGGGGGAGATGTAAAGAAAAACTATTGTTTATTTTTCTTTAATAGCTTTTCTTTTAATATTTATTTATATTCTCATTTTGTTACGCCACTGTCAAAACATTAAGTTCTTCTTTTTATTTTTATGTTGACTTATGACTTATGACGTGTGAGGTGTTTTGACAGTGACAATTAATTAATTTCGATGATTGAAATATTTGTTACCTGCTGAGCATTATAAACTAAAATCTAGAATATAAGCTTTAAATGTCGTTTCTTTTTCTTACAGGTAACATTTTTGTAAATCGTTAATATTGTACATAAAATAATAAAGTTCCTTTTTCTTACAGAGAGAAACACAATTGAGTTTTTTATTCACCAAAAGTTTGATGGTTAAAAACATTATTACATAAATATTACTATTTTGTGTAGAAATTGTCTGTGAATTAGATTTATTGGAGATACCACACAAAAACGCGCCTTAAGACTCTGCCTCATAACATTCTGCCACACTCTGGTGGCGGGGAAAGGGTCAAAAATAGCTTAATAATAGCACGGGAATATTAAAATCATAATAACTAAATATATAGATATAGAAGTAAGCCTTAAGTTTTGTTTTTATTGTATTCCTATGAGCATTCGAGAATCTGGTCAAGTTTGGAGCGCTGTAAAACCTAGACAAATAAATAAAATTAAACAACTTTTTAGGTAACGAAAATTGTTCGTTGAAAAATCCTTTACAAAAATGCTATGATATTATTTTACTGAGAAATGAACGAAAAAAAAGTTATAACCTCCAAAAGGAAATTTGTTACAAAAATTTTCTCTTATTTTTGTTTATAACTTTTCAAATGAAATTTTCAACGAATAGTTGCAAACGAAATTACCGTTTTAAAGTAAACGAAATAGTGTAAGCGATATATTATTCGATATGCCTGATCAAGACGAGAACAAATATAGAGGTACTTTTGTTTTTTTATATAATTTCCGGTTAAACAGTTCTAACGGGAAGTGCCATATATTATAGTCGCAGAAATAGTACCTACATGTGAAATATCAATAAAATTGTATTGAAAAGTCGAGCTAGAATCTTTAGTTCCGGTTTTGAAGTCATTTCCGTTTAAACAATTATAACCGAAAGTTTAGTAAAAATGACTCAAAATTAGTGAAATCGCATATTAATCTACGCAAAATTTCACGAAAATTTCAAATATATCTACTTCCGGTTCTACTTTCGATCACTTTGTGTGAAAATCTAGGACTTACGAAGTCAAATTAGTTGTTTATCTAAAAAATATGCATGTACCTAATAATAAAAAAATATAAATAACTTAGAAAATAGTATCCATTTTGTCTACAAAAATATTTACAATATCTTCAAATTTTATCTGTTACAGTTAGAGTTCCATTTTTCCGACCCCTTTTGATTTCCCGGGAATATGGGAAATTTGAAAAATAGGAAAATTATAAATGTGTGATTAATGTGAATTTTCTTTGTTTTTGGTATTGAAACGAGTTTTTAAGAAATAATAGATTGTTCCATGTTTGATCTTTCCGGCTGGCTCCTTTTTTTTTGTACAGTTTGCCGAAGTTATAAACACACATTCGCTTTCTGTTGATGAAGGTCAGAACGTCTGATGCTTTTTAGTGCAGTGAGTAATTTCCTGATTTGAATTGTCGTACAACGCGACCTCTTTTAATGACCGTTTATAATAATTCTTCATTACAATAAATTTAATTCAAAATAAATATTTACCTTATAATTCTGGAGGCTTCAAAATCAGATCGGTTACATAAACAATAGAATGTTTTATGCTGACTGATATGATACATTCTGATTTAACGCCAAACTTGGAACATTTAGCATATAATTAAAAAAGAAATATTTTAAGTGGAATACTTTAAAATTATTATTAAGCCGACAGAGATAATTATTACTTTTCAACGCTTATCATTTCATAATGTGGATTCAAAAAGAAGCCACAAAAGCTCAAATAAACACAAATTTAACAAATTTATAAGTTAAAAAGTATGTTTACCAGACGTTAACTTTTAAAATAACTCTGTGAGTGACGTAGTTCGCGCCAAGGAGGATCCGCCCACGAATGCGCACGATCCTACATCTGGCTAAGTGTATCGTGAGGACTCCCCGTATGAAAACGTTTCAGACTCTATTTATTTGCAGGTTCCTATTGAAAAATGAATATCCCCCTTAAACAAATTAGAAGGGTGTCAGGCGAAATTTTTTGGCAGAAGATGTTTAAACAATTTTTTTAAACAAATTCAAAAGGTAACTTATTTTAGGTTTTTCAGTCATTAAACAAAAAAGGTATGTTGTCATTTTTCTCAAAATTTGATAATTTGAGACTTATAAGCGATTTAAAATTTGAAAAATACGAAAATTCGCATTTTGGAGGCTTAAAACTCATATGTAAATTACTAGTTTTGAGGTTGCCAGGTGCACAAATTGAATTTTATATTATACATTTAGTTTCAAGTTTCTGATGAATGTTTTGCAAATATTAGTAAATATATAATAAAGGCTAGATAATCGTAGCTCTATCAAAAGTAGACAACTTGCTCACCTTTGGCATCTCATTATATTTTTATTAATGTTGATTTTTATAATTTTCAGACATCCCTCAAAAACAATATACAAAAAACTTCAAAACGGCTTCAGCCACTAAACAAATCAATAAAATATTAACAATAGGCGAAAGCCACAAAAAAATATTAGTAACAAAACCCAAAAAACGGGCATGAGGGGCCCACATCCTCGAGCGCCGAGTCGCCGAACTGGACATAGCCCAGAGCGGGGACTCGGCGCCCGAGCAAGCAAAACAGATCGAAGATAAGTCACTAGAGATAGCGGGAATAGAGCGCCTCACGCTGGCCTGTATTGATCGGGGTAGGATTTCATATGGGAGTCCGTGTACCCAAGACTCCCATATGATAAGCACTGTGCTGATTGAGAGCCCCTATAGCGCATCAGAGTGCTATCGGGGGGTAAGTGGATGGTCTGGAGCATTGAAGCGGGGTGGAGTGATTCCTGCTTACGGGAGTTAATCCTCCTCGCCCCAATGAATTGTATCACCCGAATGTCATTCTCTAGGGGTGAGCAAGTCTCTAAGGCTGGGTTAAATCACTATGCTTGCTTGCTTGCTTGATGAATGTTTTGGGCTTGTTTCCATTTAAATCGTTTTTTTTAATTGTTAATTATGCGCGTCTACTCGAATTTTAAGTCGCACGTCGCACTACATGGTACGTTTGTGCCGCACTATATGATTGTCGAATTTAATTAGCACACTGGCAATAATTAATTGAATAAATATAGGATAAATTATTTAAACAAACTATTAATATTAACTACGTTGCATAATTTTTATACTAGAAAAATTTTTCCTGACTTAACTAGGAACTTAAATAGGTACCAAATTTCAAGACTAGGACACTTCCTTCAAGTGTAAGGTGTCCTTTTAAAAAACAACATATGCATTCCAGCAAGAAAAGTATGGCACGACAATGATGGCCCATATAAAAGCAAACAAAGAACTGCACACTCATAGGTCTTGTCTCAGAAGATTGATACTCCAAATATTAGTAAGGGAGTCAGTAGAATCACACAAATCAAAAACAATTTACGGAAAATTACAAAAAAAAATATTCGTCAATAATAACAAATCAAAACTAACAAAAATATAAGAAAAATATGTCACATATATCAGCAATAAATGAAAGGAACGAATACAAATTTGCAGAATTCGATGCAAAAATTTTTAACCGATTTTATAATATGGTCCTGTCGCCAGGGGGTGACAACGGCCTTTCTTTTCGCAAAACAAAACATTTTTTTTTGTATTTCTTGGGTTATTCTAAGAAAAAAATATTCTCACTAAATTTTTCGTAAGGTGCATAGTTTTCGAGATAAACGCAGTTGAACTTTAAAAAAATCGAAAAATTGCAATCTTTGAACCCGAATAACTTTTGACTAAAAAATAAAATAACGATTGGACGCGTTATTCAGAAAGCTACCAACCCTCAATATATCAGATATTGGGTTGGATGCATATTTGGACAACAAAATATGAGTTCTCCATTCTGTAAGAGCCTACCACCTCTAAATTAATATATAACGTTTAAAACTATAAAAATGCTAAGCCACATATTAAATTTATCTGATATTCTAATTTACAGAAACCTACCAACCCACTTGGTAGTATACTTTTAATTTACACAAACCTTCCAACCCACTTGGTAGAATTTTAATAAAGCGCCACTTGCATGCAAGTCGGTTGGTAGCTTTCTGCAAATATTGGGGATTTCCATTGTAACTGTACATCTAAATGTGCAGAAAATGTTTCTGTTGAAAGTCGAAAATATGAATTTGAGAGATTTTGGTCGCTAAATTCATATGATGCTCAAACTAATGTTATTGCTGCTAGTGTATCCGAGATTGAAAAAAAGGTCTAATGGTAGAAATATTAAAAAAAGGAAATAATCTCGAATTTATAAAATATAGGACACAAAAGTGCGTAGAGAAATGTTTATAAATACTCTAAAGGTAACTGCATTTCGAGTAAACACTGCTTTAAAGAAATTTCATTGTCGGCTCCTATTAGTGATCAAAGAGGTTTAAAGCAGGGAGGCAAAAACAAATTAGCAGATGAACGAATTCAAGCAGTTGTTAGTCATATTAATAAAATACCTAAATACATTTCACACTACCGTCGGGAACAAACAGAGGCGAAATATTTACGACCTGGTATCACTTTACAACAAATGTATGACATGTACAAGCAGGAAGAAACCAATCCCGTAAGCTTAATGTCATACAAGAACATATTCTACACGAAATTTAATTTGAAAATAAAGCCATTAAAAAAAGACACCTGCAATGTTTGCGATACCTTTAAAATGAAAATAGATAATGAAAAGGATGAAGAAAAAAAAAAGAAGAGTTCAAGCAGGAACATACGAAGCATTTGCAAGTTGCAGAGGAGGCACAGAAAATGAGAAGAGATGATTTCAAGATAGTGAGTGAACAAACAGATCAAGAGTGTTTAAGTGTTGATTTGGAAAAAACCCTACCGCTTCCCAGAATACCTACAGGCATCGTATTTTATAATCGTCAGTTGTGGGTGTATAATGCAGGAATACACAGTGCTAAAGAAAATAGAGAATACTGCTACGTTCGGGTAGAAGGTTCAGCTGGAAGGGGCGCCCAAGAAATAGGCTCTTGCCTTATAAAACATGTTATAACTAAATTAACTCCAGAAGTCAAACCTTTTACGCTTTGGTCTGATTCTTGCGGTGGGTAAAATCGAAATATTAAGTTAATACTTATGCTTAAATCAATTTTGCATGGGACACGCACAAACCTAGAAAGCATTACCGTAAAATATCTCTGTTCTGGTCATATAATAGTTTTTTGCCCAACGACACTGATTTCAGTGATATTGAGTCGGCTCTTAAACGACAGCAAAGATTATATACCCCAAATTACTATATCGAGGTAATGCGTTCTTGTAGAAAGCAGAGACCATTGGTAGTAACCCAAATGCACGTCGAAGATTTTTTAGGCGTAATAAACATTGAGGAAAAAAAATTGCTAATCGCAAAGTGACCGAAAATAAAGAAAAAATTAATTGGTTGAAGATTAGGTCAATCAAAATAGAAAATTCTGACCCATTTAGGCTAATGATACAACAACACGATATTTCACAACCGTATCAAAAAATTTCCATCAAAAAATCTTTTCGAGGTAGAACTGCTAACGAAGAAATCTTTAGCGATTTAATACCACTGTGGCCTAACGGGAAGCCTATCGCTGAGGCGAAATTACAAAATTTAAAGGAAATGATGCACCTTATTCCTGCTGATGCATTGACTTTTTATCAAAATTTGCAGGGTGCCAATATAACTAAAGATGTTGAGGGTAACAATGTCAATGTTGAAGATCTAGATTTTGAAGTGGATGAAGTAGATTAATATTAAAATTTATTAAATTAATACGTTAAATATTCATATCCTTAACTTCCTGTAAATAAAAATAATTTCTCTAACTTTACTGTTGTTTTTATTTAATATTGTTGGTATTAATTTCCCACTTTGCAAAATGCAGAAACCTACCAATCCACAAAAATTTGCCATTTCTCTTTTTAATTTACAATTGAAATATTTGAACATGTAGAAAATAACAAAATATTCATCCACAGTCAAAAAAAAGTTACAAAGTAGTAGCAACATATCCTACAGATTTTTTAAATGAATAAAAACTTTAAACTTGATTATCTCAGTTTGCCACTATTGAGGGTTGGTAGCTCTCTGCATAACGCCGTCCAATTCTGATTATCGCATTTAAAAGTTCAATTATACCGGTTTTGATTATTTGCGTTGCTAAATATTATTTTTTTTTCGGTGATGTTTTCAATGCATCTCTCATTTAAAATCGAAAGAGTAGGCGCGTCTACAAACAGGCTATTTATATATATATATATATATATATATATATATATATATATATATATATATAATCTTTAGACCTTCTACCCTCTCGGGTGTAGGTATCAGGCTATTTATACGTATTCTTTTTCTCATGATCATCTTTCAGTGCGTCACAGTTTTTCGATTTCTTTCTAACGCATTAAATTGCATGTGACAGAAAAAAAGGCACGTCGGTGATTACATTTCGTCGGTGACATTTATAACATTTATTCTAGTTATTCTAGTTGCCGATAGATGGCGCCATAATAAAAAAATATTTTTTTTTAATTAGATAATAATATTACAAATATAATCTGTATAATTTATAAGACTATACAAATTAAAGAAAATACCATTTTATAAATGCAAGAAACACATTTGATTTGTTTTTATTCCAAATTGAAAATAAAATTTGACAACTGTCAGATTTAACTAAAATATCATGTTAGAATAAATGTCATAAATGTGTATTATCACGGACTTACCCTTTTTCCTATCATTTGTAACACACTGAAAAATGCTCATGAAAAGGACAATAGCATGCATTAAAACGCATTAAAACACTATTTGTTTAGAGCTTTGTTTGACAATAAAAAAATTAATTTTTAGTAATGAAAGTAATCAAAACCGATTTAATTTGGCCGGTTTTGATTATTTGCGTTGCTAAATATTATTTTTTTTTGAGTGATGTTTTCAATGCATATCTCATTTAAAATCCAACGAGTAGGCGCGTCTACAAACAGGCTATTTATACTTAGCATGCATTAACCCTTAAACGACCAAGGGTGGGTAAAAAATGTCCACCTAATGCGTATTCCCTTGTAACATATTTATTACGTGTTAAAAAATTTTTCAAAAATTATTTATTGTTAAAAATACAGCCCTTTATCGAATGTTAATTTGGTTTTACCGATATTTTTGAAAACAAAAGTAATATCTTGAGTTAAATATGGGTGGGCATAAAAAGTACACCCTTGATAAAACTTGTTACTAAAGGTTTCTCTATAATTTCTCATTGGTAGGAACATAATCCATATAATTATCGACGTATCACATTATCTACATAATGATCCGCCAATAAGGATGCTGAAGGGAAGAATGTGGAGAAAATCGAGAAATCTGAATTAATGGCTTTTACTGGTATGTTAATTTTGATGTACATTGTAAGTTTATTGTGAGGTTTGTAAATTGTTTATATTAATATTTTAGAAGATGCTGTGTTCATTAAGCATAAGATTCGTTAAGTTTAATCCATTTCCAACAACTCTCAATAAATATATTAGCTATTTTCGAGGTGGACAATTTTTACCCACCCTTGGGCGTACATGGAACCCAAAAAAGGTTGGGCGTTTAAGGGTTAAAACGCATTAAAACACTATTTGTTTATAGCTTTGCTTGACAATAAAAAAATTAATTTTTAGCAATGCAAGTAATCAAAACCGATTTAATTTGGCTTGAACTTTCAAATGCGGTAACCAGAATTGCTATTTTATTTTTTTAATCAAAAGTTATTTGGGTTCAAAAATTATAGTTTTTCGAAGTTCAACCGTGTTTATCTCGAAAACTGTGCATCCTACTAAAACACTTGTAAGAACATGTTTTGTTAGAATGACCCAAAAATAAAAAAAAATGATTTGTTTTGCGAAAAATCGCTGTTATGTAATAACAATTACAACAGTTAAGTCCTTTGTTTATAACATAACAATCTTTTTGACAACCGGATCAAGTAAAACCTAAAAAATTTGTGTTCTACGGGTTAAAACACATAAAAAAACTTGGGTAAGTCCATCTGAATAAAGGAGGGCGTTGTACCTCCAGGCGAAAGCACTAATAATTAATGTTGTTCTAAAGCTATTTCCTTGTGGCATTTTTATAATTAACTATTTAGTTAGGAAATAAGCCACAATTAAATTGAAAAAAAATTGTATTAACGTTTCGATGCCCAAATCAGGTGTCGTTGTCAAATTGTATCAGTATATTGTATTTTGACAACGACACCCGATTTGGGCGTCGCGTAAAAACGTTAATAAAATTATTTTTTCAATTTAATTGTGGCTTATTTCCCAACTATATATTTAATTACTAATAATTAAATACAACCGCAAATTTTAAAAATTGCAAAAAAGAAAAACCGTTAAATTATGAGTTGCACATTTTTAAAATGTCCATTTCTTTAATATTAAAACCCATTTTAGTAATTAAAATATTCAAAATATACCTACGTACGACTGCACTTAGAGAAGCGGATCCGATAGACCCATGTTATCCTAAGTAAACTGTGTTTCGGATAAGGGTTGAAAGCTCATTAACCACTATCGCAGTAGATGTGATAGGAATATCTGAAGATATTCGATCTCTTTATAACTAAATTCGATAATCTGAAAATACAAAATTATTTTTGGACCAGGGGCAGTTATAAAATGAACAGAATAAAATATGTTTCTAAAATGTTATTTATTATACTAAGCCCATCAGAATCAAAACCTGCTAAATCCAAAATTTTTAAATAATGAATGGGTTGCATGTGTAAGTAAATATTATTGTAGTAAAGAAAGAAAGACATCCTCACGAACAATTTATTTTACAACTGACGACCGGTTTCGCTGTCTATGTTTTGCATAGCATCTTCAGGTCCCGGTTAAAGTAAAATTAAATGCTACAAACACTAAAAAACCAGAGTTGGTTAAGTAGCCTGGTTTAAATAAAAGGGTAATGATCAAGCCAATATCAAAGTACATATTATGTAATATAATATATTGCATAATATGTACTTTGATATTAATACACAGTAATAATATACAGTATGGTGCAAATACAATATACAGTATGGTGCAAGTGAATGGAATAAATTCGTTATTTTGTAAACCGCTGACTCTAAGGAAAAATCCCGAAACTGTGCGATTTTTATTTTAAAATTATGATATTTTGGCATATATGTCATACTAGTGACGTCATCCGTCTGGGCATGATGACGTAATTGATGATTTTTTTAAATGGGAATAGGGGTCGTATGCTAGATCATTAAATTTTATTCAATTCTCTCTCCACTAATATAAACATGTTCATAATTATTTATACAGGGTGTCAAAAAAAATTTTTAATTGAAATATTTGACAGAAAAGAAGAAAAATGTGTGTAATTTATTCAAGAAGACTAACTTTTCACTCTAATGGCATATAAAACAACATAATGCTATTCTACATCCCACCAGAATCAAAACAATGGGAACCTTCTCTGGTTACACCTCCGAGGCTTCTACAATTTGCAAGCCATACGGATGCTGAGACTAAGGAAGATGAGGGAATTCTACAATTTGCAATTCACGTCCCATCTGCTCAGCGCGGTAAAGTTCCAACGAGAATGGTTCCCTTCATACTCCACACAGAGTAAATGTAAATAAAAAATGAATAACCATTTTCAATTTCGTTGCAAAACGAAAATACAGCCGAACCATATTCTAGTCCAATCAGAGAGTGCCGCAAGCACCTCTACCGGTTTCGAAACTTATTAGTCTCTCATCAGAAGGCACATAGGCTGCTCTCCCTGATCCAACCAAAACAAACCCCAGCATGCAGTCCCGGATTGCAACGAACGAAATGGCATAGATGCCCTAGCGGCAACTGCTACAAAAAGACTAAGTTTGCACTCTAATGGCATATAAAACAACATAATGCTATTCTACATCCCACCAGAATGAAAACAATGGGAACCTTCTCTGGTTACACCTCCGAGGCTTCTACAATTTGCAAGCCATACGGATGCTGAGACTAAGGAAGATGAGGGAATTCTACAATTTGCAATTCACGTCCCATCTGCTCAGCGCGGTAAAGTTCCAACGAGAATGGTTCCCTTCATACTCCACACAGAGTAAATGTATATCAAAAATGAATAACCATTTTCAATTTCGTTGCAAAACGAAAATACAGCCGAAGCATATTCTAGTCCAATCAGAGAGTGGCGCAAGCACCGGTTTCGAAACTTATTAGTCTCTCATTAGTCGAAACCGGTAGAGGTGCTTGCGGTACTCTCTGATTGGACTAGAATATGGTTCGGCTGTATTTTCGTTTTGCAACGAAATTGAAAATGGTTATTCATTTTTGATTTACATTTACTCTGTGTGGAGTATGAAGGGAACCATTCTCGTTGGAACTTTACCGCGCCGAGCAGATGGGACGTGAATTGCAAATTGTAGAATTCCCTCATCTTCCTTAGTCTTAGCATCCGTATGGCTTGCAAATTGTAGAAGCCTCGGAGGTGTAACCAGAGAAGGTTCCCATTGTTTTCATTCTGGTGGGATGTAGAATAGCATTATGTTGTTTTATATGCCATTAGAGTGAAAACTTAGTCTTTTTGTAGCAGTTGCCGCTAGGGCACCTATGCCATTTCGTTCGTTGCAATCCGGGACTGCACGCTGGGGTTTGTTTTGGTTGGATCAGGGAGAGCAGCATATGTGCCTCCTGATGAGAGACTAATAAGTTTCGAAACCGGTAGAGGTGCTTGCGGCACTCTCTGATTGGACTAGAATATGGTTCGGCTGTATTCTCGTTTTGCAACGAAATTGAAAATGGTTATTCATTTTTGTAATTTATTCAATTCAAAATACATTTTAGTGTTATCCGAAAATAGAAAAAATGTTTATATCACAAATAAATATTGCTTTTCGATTAAATTCAATGTTCAAGACAGCTCCTGCCAGCCACCTGCCCCTTGGAAGTTTGAATAATTAATTTAAGCAAAAAGCGATGTTTATTTATGAAATAAACATTTTTTTCTGATTTGTGACAGCAGTAAAATGTGTTTTGAAATTAATAAATTACACACATTCTTCTTCTTTTTGTCAAATAATTTAATTTAAAATTATTCTTTTTTGATGCCCTGTATAAATAATTATGTAAGTGTTTATACTACTGAACAGACAATTTAATTACCTTTCAAATGAGCTAGCACACGACCCCTATTCTCATTTAAAAAACTCATCGATTACGTCATCACGCACAGATAGATGACGTCACTAGTATGCCATATATGCCAAAATATCAGAATTTAAAAATAAAACCGACCTATTTCGGGATTTTTCCGTAAAGTCGCCGCTTTACGAAATAACGAATTTATTCCTTCCATTTGCACCATACTGTATATACACATAAATACCCACATTATGTATGTACGTCGTACGTATGGTGTGTTACCGTCACACGCACATAAATGCACGCATTCATATGCAGTGGTAACAAAAGTATGTCAGGTGTAAGATATATACTTACTTTCCGGTATAAGGGATGATTGTAGTATAAGTCAATATTATAGTTTTGCTCAGTACTTTGCTAAAAGAAGGGTTGATAGCTGGTTAGATGTGATTATGTGACTGCATTAAACTAACAACACGACATTAAAACCGAAAAATTGTTAGTAATATATATAAAGTTATGTTATTTTTATTATTGGTATAGATTTTATTTATATGGGGTTACTGGATGTTGTTCAGGATGTTCAAGAACTTATAGATGTCAAATTGGGTGTGCAATTTTAGACTGGATTGGTCGGATATGCAATAGGTGTGATCTAATTGTGAAAAACTTTGATTTATTTGATGATCGTTGAAAATTGAAAAATAAGTAATTTGCTAAAATTTTAATTAAAAGTGTCAAGCAATAAAATCATTAACAGCTAATTCAAAAGTTGACTACTAGTTCTAAAGAATAGATAGGGAACCCTAAATTATAGTGTATAGTTGTCCGGATAAGGTCATATACAAAAACTAGTTAAAGTCAAGTGCATAGGTAATGCAATAGTTTATGAATGCTTTCTCATATTCTGCTATTGTGAGTGCCAATGGTTTGTAGAAAATAGTTCTCCGTAAAATTAAAAGTTGTTGTAAAACATTCATGACTTAATTTTTTTTTTGAGTGAATTTGATGGCCTTGGCCGAGCCAATTAGCCAGACATTTTGTTATTTTAAAAACAAATTTGATTTTTCAATCAGAGGAATTTTTGAAGTTATACTTCTTTACCGGCGATAGAGGGTGATTTTTTTATATGTTAAAACCTATCAGCCCGGCGCATGCGCATTATAACTTTGTTCTGATTGGATGTTCAAATGACATGTCAAAAATTATCCGATATGGCAGCTGTGGTTTGGAGGTAAAGGTAAAGGTAAACAAATGTATAATATATTAGTTTTATTGTTGTGAGGACAGAAACAAAAAAGTCTATAATATTGTAGTGACTTTTAAATAGTTTTTAAAAGCAACAGGTACGTAATAATTGTTAATGTATCATGGGTATAAACCTACCTATTTGATCTGCCAAAATACATAGTATGTAATACTTTTATTTATATAATTTGATTACCATCAAAATTTCTATCAATATTCACCTAATATATTGTTTTTTACTCTATGTTTTGTTGTATTTTTTCAATTCTAAATCATTTCAATTCAAAATTAAAATAATTTGATCAATTTTCAAAATATCAAAATATCACAAATTTAATCCGTTTAGTTAGTCGATCTTCGTAAATAATGACACATAGTGTCCGTGGCTAAGCGGAGAAGGAGAATGAATTCCAATACCAACTGCTCTTATCAGCGCTGGTTCGAGTCCCAATAGAAACTTTCTTTTTTGTTTTTTTTTAATACATTTTATGATTGTAAGTATATTTATTATATAATTGTATTTTCAGAAAATACGTATTTAGTTAAAAAAATTTCGACAACTAATGTTCAGACATCATTTGTGGCTTGTTTAATGTGTTTGTGTGTGTTTTATTTTTTTATTATTTTAATTTTTTGCACTGTTCTAATAAAAATATTTGAGAAGTAGTAAGTATAAATTAGTTTAATATTTAAAAAAAATATAAATAAAAAGTATATTAATTTCGTTTAAATCATATAATAGAAGTATAACTTCTTACGTGCGTACAAAGTACACACACATTCTTTTTTTCTGTATTTCTAACTCTAAATACATAACAAACTAACATTATTATCTACAATTATTATCTAAATAATACTCTGTTTTGGTTGTTAATTTTTTTTGTAAATTTTTATTTTTTTTTGTATTTTTTTATATTGTTAATTTGTTTTTTTTATTAATTTTTTTTATTGTTATTTTTTATAATTTGTTTTTTTTTACTACGCTAAGACGTAAACCCGATTCAACCTCGCGGAGGTTTACATCTTCTTAGTTTTTTTTTTCCTTTTTTTTTCTTTTTTTTCTTTTCTTTTTCTCTTTTTTTTTGCTATTTTCTTTTTTCAATTATAATATACAATAATTACTTAAATCTACATGGTTTAAAACAAAATAAAAACAAAACAAACATGTTTATTTTGTTTTAACTAACATGCCTGCTTGGTTTTAACAAAATTTCTTAAATACAGGGTAAATTTTATTGCTACAATCTATATTTACAGTTTTTGATATGTTCGTAAATTGTTTTTAATATATTAATATCTTCAGAAAATATCAAATTGTTCAGGTAGACGGGAAGTGGAATTTTTAATATATTCAGATTATCATAAAATTTGTTTATATTTACTGATTGATGTAAACATTCGAGGAGAATATGTAGTAGATCACCTTCTTTTCCACACTCACAGTTAGGTGACTCTGTGAGACCCAAACTGTACATATGAAGGGGGGTAAGAGCATGATTACATCTCAATCTATTTATAACTCTTATGAAATGGCGATTTGATACAGAATGAAACCATCTTTTAATGGGAATTTCAGGTCGCATTTGTTTGTAATTACTACCAGTTCTCGTGTTTCGATAATACCTTTGCCATTTTTCTTTTTGGTGTCGTCTACTAATAATATCAATATCCGAAATGGGTAGTAAGTTCATGGGAAGTTCTTCGCCTATTTCTAGGGCGGATTTGGCTAGCCTGTCTACTATTTCGTTACCCCTAATGCCTGCGTGTCCCTTTATCCAAGATATAATGATGTTTTTTCCTAAATTTGAAATTTTATTATAAAGAGTCATAATTTCCAGTTCTATATGATTGAGTTGTTGGTACTTATGTACGTTAGTTAGTCTATCAACGACACTCTTACTGTCTGTAAATATTATGCAGCTATAGGGTTTGTTACTAAATATGTGTCTTAAAGCAAACAGTATCGCAATCATTTCAGCGGTGTATATCGATGATTCACAAGGCAATTTGAATAATTTTTTAAATCTATTTTGAATATTGATTATTGCACATCCTACTTTGTTTTGTACTTTGGATCCATCTGTATAGTAAAACTGATAATGTGGCCATTTATGAAGTATAAATGATTGAAAAACGGCTGGATTTAAATTAATATCCATAAAAAAAGTATTAATTTGTTTTGAGAAAATTTCTTCTAATACATGGGAATACATAGGTGAAACTTGATTTTCATAAGTATAGAAAGTACTTCGGTATTGAGATATTTTCAAGTAACTATCTACAAGAAGGGGACATTTTTTCTTTGTCCAATATTTATGAGTTTGATCTAAAATTGATAACTTATGTATATCCTGCAGATAGTTTGTGTTTTTTCCTATGGTTCTAGTAATAAATTTATCACTTAAAAACTGTCGGCGAACTTCCAGGGGTGGTTCTATCGCCTCAACTTCCATTATATTAACGGGTGTAGACTTCAAATATCCAAGACAAAGTCGAAGAAATTCATTGACATTCATGACTGAATGACAAAAAATATAATCTAATTTTAAATATTTTTCATGTCTGTTATGTTATTTGACAAAACTAACCCACATTATTTAAATTTCATAATGTTTTTGTAAATACGATTTTCCTTTTAGTTTTTTATTTTAAAAGCATTTATAATATTATAAAAAATATGTTACCTATATTTTTGACAAGCGACATAGGATTACAAGTTGAGTTGACCAGATGAATTCTTAGAAGTATTTTCTAAAAGTGTCGTGCTTTGAGAGACGAGAAGAGGCAAATTTCCTTGCCATATCGCTGCATACATAATTTTTTGTTCTTTATTCAGATAGTCTTGCTAGCTGTGATATATTGGTAGATGTATTTGATTATATGAGTGTAGTTATGGTCTATTCTGAATTGTCTCATGGATTATTTATAAACATTTTTTACTGGCTTATTGTATCGAATGCTTTCTCATAGTCTGCTATTTGAGTGCCAATGCTTTTCATAAAATAGGTCTTCGTAAAATTGAAAGTTGTTATAAAACATTGATGATTGAATGACAAAAAATAAAATGTAATATTAAATATTTTTCATGTTATTTTATTTGCCAAAACTAACCCAAAATATTCAAATTTCATAATGTTCTTGTAAATATGATTTTCCTTTTAGTTTTTTATTTTAAAAGCATTTATGGTATTATAAAAAATATGTTATATTTTTGACAAGCGACATAGGATTACAAGTTGAGTTTACCAGAGGATTGATTAAATTCGGTTACGTGGTAGAGCCAGTTTTAAATTGCTTTGTGCAAAACGTAGTAGACTGACCATACTTCCAAACAAAAACTTTTAAACCATGCAAAACAATCAAAGCTCCCAAACTGTTTGTAAGTTCGAAAATCAAAATTAATCATCGCTCGCAACTAGACATGACTAACAACGGTAACAGTTGGTAATGGTAGAATAGAATAAGGCTTGAGTTTGACCAGCCGCAATTAAAAGTCAAATTATATATAGAGAGTCTCTAACTAAATAAGCCACTGGCGGAATTTTGCTAGATAATTTATAAAAGTTCAATATTGAAGCGTATCTGCAGAGTGCCTAACGGTGATTTGAATTATCTAAAAGGTCGCCATTTTTCCAAACCAACAAAGCTTAATGCAGTTTTGTCTAATAATGTAAACTAAATATTAACTATAAACGTAGAAGTGCTCCATAAGAAATAATAAATTCAATGGTAACGACGGTGGGCAATCAAACGAAATGGGAACTGGATTTTCTACAGTAGTTTTTAAAACAAATTTTCTGTTGAAAATATGTTTAAGTAGCCAGAGACAAAAAAATACATCTACTATTCCTCGATCTAACTAAGGCATACAATACCGTACCACTTTGTAAATTATGGCAAGTCCTGGAAAAATCCCCTATTAATATAACTTTAATAAAAGCAGTGCAACAGTTCTATAACAATATCCAAGCAAACATAAAACTCAACAGCAGATTATCCATTAGCTTCATGGTGAATAAGGGACTACGACATAAATGAGGTCTTGAATAAGTGGCGGAAATCGTGTTCTGGAATGAGGATACAGCTAAACGACGATTCAACACTATACACACTGCATTTTTCTGACGATCAGGTGGTGATTGCCCAGGATAAAGATGATCTAATATTTATGACAAACCGGCTGTTTCGAGAATACAAAAAATGGGGCCTATACGTTAATATGAAGAAAACCAAATATATGTGTATAGGAGGACAGAAAAGTGAGTTACAACTAAAGGATGATACGGTTATGGAGCCAAGCTCTTATTATGTATACCTTGGAACGAGAATCCCACAAAGTGGAAGGACAGAATTCGAAATAGAGGGACGAATTATGAAAAGAAAGAAGGTAATAGGAGCTTTGAACTCATTACTTTGGTCAAAAACCACATCAAAAGAAAAGAAAACACAGCTTTATAATGAAAGCGTGGTACTGTATGGATGTGAAACCTGGCAACTGAATAAGCGAACAGAACAGAAGTTGCTCGCACTGGAAATGGACTTCTGGCGAAGATGGGCCGGTTGAATAGATGGACTATTGGGTTGTGAAGAGTAGGTCCTAAAACCCAAAAAAGTTAAGTAAAGTTTTCCATTTTAGTGTGCGCTTGCAATTTTTTAATTTAAATTTCCATTTCCAATAATCGTTTTTTCCGATTATAACGCCATCTATCCATAATTCGAAAAAATGTTTCGAAAAAAAAGTTACTTATTTTTACGTAAGGAATCCAAATCAGCAATAAAAAATGGGGGCTCCTATTTAAGATTTTAAAGTAACCCCCACCCCACCTCCGTGGGGGTCGTGTTTGGTGCTATTCGATAGATTTTTTAAAAATATTAAATAAGTGTATTTCACACAGTTTTTCGATTTGATGTTCATTTCGCGAAATATCGCGGGATTCGTATTTAAAATATTAAAATTACCCTCACCCCTTTCCGTGGGAAGTCGTGTTTGGTATCATTCGATAGATTTTTAAAAAATATTGGGCACATATTTTTTAGTTTTTCGATCTGTCTTTCATTTGAAAGACAGAGAAAAGAAATGTTTATTTGTGAAATAAACATTTTTTACTATTTTCTGACAGCAATACAATGTATTTTGAGTTAAATAAATTACATTACATTCTTCTTTTTACGTCAATTATTTTAATTCAAATATTATTTTTCAGGTCACCCTGTATAAATAAATATATTAGGGTTTATATTACTGAAAAGAGAATTAAATTACCTTTGAAGTGAGCTACCACGCGACCCCTATTTTTATTTTAAAAAATTATCGGTTCTACTATGAAATATTAAATATATCAAAAAATTGTAATTTAAAAATAAAAATCGACCTGTTTCGGCATTTCCTCAAAATCTAATAACTAATGCCAAATATCGGGGTGGACTGTTTTCTTTGACCCACCCTGTATAATTGCTCCTATTGTAAGGACTGCTGTATCATCAACACATTTGGCTAGTTGAATGTTTTCTATCTTATCAGCAAAGTCAGATATATAAAAAATGTATAGTACTGGTCCAAGAACGCTACCCTGTGGAACCCCTGTATTTATTGGCTTTAAATCAGAGTAATTGTTTTCCACTATAACTCTAAATGTTCACTGGTGTAGGTATGACTGTAATATTTCAACGAGTTGAAATATTACAGTCATTTTCTTTACTCATTCGTTACTCATTTTCTTTAATTTCATTAACAGGCCGTCGAGATAAACGTTGTAAAATGCTTTTGCGATATTCAGGAATACTGCTGAACAAATTTTATCCCTTTCCAATGACTTTTATATTTCAGTCGGCTTCGGACTTGAATTTGAACAGCCTCAATTAAAAGTCAAATTATATATATAGAGTCTAATTTAATAAGCCCAGTGACGGAATTTTGCTAGATAATTTATAAAAGTTCAAGATTGAAGCGTATCTGCAGTGTGCCTAACGGTGATTTGAATTATAAATAGGTCGCTATTTTTCGAAACTGACAAAGTTTAATGCAATTAATACTATAAAACTAGATGTTCTCTAGAACAAGATAATAACAAGATAATAAATTAAATACTAACGAAGGTGGGCAATCGAGTGTAGTGGCTACTCGCTTTTCCAGAATTACTAAAATAAAGTTCTGATCAAATGTATGTAAATAGACATCAAACGAAGGTAAATAAATCATTTTCAAAACATTTATAAACAATAAATTTATACATTTAACACATATTGATAGCATACGTACTAATAATATATAAATTCTCAAGATTGAAAAAATATAATTATTATGATTGGAAATTCGTAATAGAACTCAAGAAATAATCTGCAATGTCTTGATTCACCTGTCAAATAGTCACGAAGGTGGCGAAGGGTCTCGAAGAGCGTCTGGAGCGATTGGATTAGCTGACTCCACACCTGTCTGCGTTTGCTGGTTTCTTCTTGACGCAGGTTATTGTACTATTTACTATAATAATAAACAGTACAATAAAAAATTAAAATGGGGGGTCACAACCCCCAAACCCCCCCTGGTTACGCCTATGATTTATTATTTCTTCACCAAATACACTATAAAAAGCCATTTGCCATTTTTAAATGTTTATCTCTATTATAAAACATAAACAATAAGAAACTACTATTCATATAACCCTAACCAAACAAAAATAATCAAACCACATTTAACGGACTGCTAAAAATTTAGCGGTACATTTTGACATCCTCTAAAATATTTTTATTTAGCGGGAGTTTTAAAGGTTTAGGTTATGATGTTAACGGATCCATAATGTACAGGACACCAAAATGTTTTTAGTGGGCGCTAAAATTTTAGAGGCCTCTAAAATTTAACGGAAGTGTTACAGAATACACCCCATTGTTTATACACTTCGGAATTACTTTCGTTCTTAACCCGGCACCTGCCACGTGGGGTGCTACCAGCACCCCATAACATATTTTTATCAAATATTTGGTATTTCAAGTTTGGTAACCGAGCTGTGCGTCATAGTAGCTTTCTATAATATTATATAGCATATATTTGTTAGTGTTTGAAGTGGTTTTTTAGTGTCATTCTGAACTTGTAGCTCTAAAGTCGAATTGGGGTGTCATCATCTGGCACTTTAGGTTTTATTTTTTTTTTATTTCTGATAAACAGGTCAAATTTACATTTTTATTGAAATAACTGATTTAAATTATTTATATAGACTCTATACTCACTAAAAATTAATTTTTTTAGATATTTTACTTGACTTAATTTATTATGGCTTGGTATTTGCTAATTTGCTTATAACACCTTTTTCATTTTATGTTTTAACTTTTATAACATATTAGTGGCTAATAAGTTAATAAAACATGTTTTTTTTATATTCTTGTGTTACTGAACACATTATTTTGTTTTTTAAACAAGTAGATCACAGAAAATTTTGACGGGGTGCTGATAGCACCCCACGTGGCAGTTGGCGCCTTGCAAAGTCACGTGGCAGGTCCCGAATTAAGGGTTTTTGGCATCGCTGATTACGAATCTGACATTATTTTTTCTGAAAAACAAAATGGCGGGCCAACATGACGGAAGGAAATTGAAAAAATCAATCAAAACGCAATATTTTTTTGGTCCAATTTGGTAGTTTTAGGTCGCTGATTACAAATATAACACTACGTTTTTTAAACAAAATGGTAGATCCAATATGGCCGGAAGAAATTCGAAAATTTTATTTTAAACGCATATTTGTTTAAAATTTATTACTATAGGGGATTTTTGAAATTTCTGATTAACAATACATTTTCTTTGCCCATACATACTCAATAATCGCCAAAATCATGTAATATGCGTCATTTTCCACTTTTGCATTCAAACAACTGCCAGCAATTCATAGGCAGTTATAGACAGCTAAATCAAAATGATTCTGTATCTTCTTGCTATATATTTTAAGATTAATAAACATTAGTCGCAGAATGATGTAGAATTTTGTACTTTTTGAATATATCTTTAAAAATTTTGATTATTTCAAGTATATTTTCAATATTTAGGCATTAAAAAATTTAAGGCATTTATTGTTACTAAAGCTTAAGTTAAGTTACATCTTACATTACTACATACTTAAAAAAGAAGAATTTGCTTTACAGCGATAAAATTGATAAATTACATAACGTTTTACAGCGTTTTCAATATACGCGTTCTTTTTCACTTTCTCTACCGGCCAAAATAACCTCAGACATGGCTCATTTGTTTCTGAACTATGAACCAGAATACATCCAGTCTGATTTATATAACTGCGTATTACTACTCTACGATAGTATGAGGAAACAACTAGAATAGATATGAAAATACCTAGATAGGGAATTTTTTTCGCCTCATGACCATGTTTTCAGCATTTGAAACCACTGTGTTAGAATGAGGAGAAGTGGCGTAACATTGCCCTCTTCTTAAGAAATTTTTCCTCGTGTAACCTTATCGGTACTGGAACTGGGTGCTGGTATCGGCAACTGGACCCTCTTTTACAATTTAAACTTGTATAAAAGTGACCTGGGACGGTTTTCACCCCACACCAGTAACCATGCCCATTGCAACGGACTGGTACCTTGACTTCGGTGTCTTTTCCTCCACAACCCTCCAATTCAATTGGCGGCGCTCTGGCTTTGGCATGGCTAACTTTTGTACGTTGGACTCCAGCACATCCTCCCCAATTTAAATAATGCTTCACACACATCTTGGTAGGTAGGTGGGTCAGTCACCTGGAAGTGTGAGTAGATCTTGCCATTCTTCGGTGGTAACACCATATCTTGCTATTCCGGTACCTTTATATTATTTATGTCCTCCTGAGTTTCTCAAACGTGAGGTAAAGCACTTCTTGGACTTAGTTTTTTCCACTTTTTCATCTATATCGTAGTCTCCTTCGAATAGTGCTAGCCGGTTATGGTGTAATATCATTTTACATATTTGGTAGATGATATCGTAAATTTTCTCCATAATGGGTTACAGACTTTCCCAGAAGTGCTGCAACTTGGGAGAACAACCCTTTTCCTTCTTTGGATTATAGAGCGGCATACGAAGGGAAGGTGTAGCTCTCAGTCTCGTTGGTGATTTAATACCATTTTTATCAAATACTTGTCAACTATCTTATTTATTCGCTCTACTATTCCATACGCCTTCGGGTGATAGGCTGTTGTTCTTGTTTTCTTTATACCTAGCCAATACCCAATAGGTTACAATGTTAAATTTGCATTGTACTTTAGTTTGCGATACCTAATAAGGATTTTACCATCCCTACTTCTTACTCCCTTCATCCTTACACCAGTCTTTTACATCATCGGAACTATTCATTCAACAATACCGTTTTTGCATGAATTCTCTAAAGGATGGTTTTCACATCGAAATGCCCTCCTCAAGCACTGTTGTGTAACTGACCAAGTACTTCGGCTCTTTGAAATTAATCACACCAACTGTGTTCCCTTATCTAAACCATTGTTGCATTGGCCCAATAAGTCTCAACTACTGAGTATAGGCTTGATATTTCTTGTCAGGATCGTCGCCTCTTTCCTTCTTTCGGCCTGCTTTTTCATTTACGAATTTTCTGTAAACTTGTAACGTTATAAAGGTCACATCTTTGCTATTTTATTTTTATTTAATTATTTATTCAATTTTCTATAATATTTCATTTCTAATAATCTTCTATTTTGTTTTACCTGTTTTCCCAGTTAAAAACTTGTTGGTCGCCCTGTTATAGGCAACTCCCTTTTCATCTAATCACTCTGTCGTAATACGGACTATGCTCATTTTTGTTATTTCAATGAGAGTGACAATCTCCCCATTCCACAATCTTAATGGAAGTGGAAGCCTTATTTTTATTATAAAACGAGTTGTATTTTAAATAAACCTTCACTTTATTCATCAGACCATCATCTCTCTTGGTGTAAGAAATTCATTATTTTATTTTTAATATTAATAATATTCATTATATTTTCGGCAGTTTTTTATAACCATTTTTTCTATATCTAACCTACAACTCAAAAAGCATATGTTCTAATATTTTACATTTTCAATATTCTCTTCACTTATTCATATGCATGTAGTAGTCATACACAAATTTAACTATTAATTAATTCCATTTAATTTACCCCTTGCCATCTGCTAGTATGTTTTTAATACTTTTTGAAAGATGGCATATTTATAATACTCTTTTTTCATGACGTCAATCTAATACAGAGCTTGTATTCTAATTTTTGGGAGTAAAATAAACTGTCTCTCCTTTTGGGAATAACCATCGCGCCGATGCCACTACAAGCAGATATCCAACATCTGCAGGTGCAGCAGCTATCCAAATCTGTAGTTGTACTAGGTAAACATCACCAACAAACTAGAGCTACATTGACCTGAGGCCGAGCATCTAGCCCAGGTCGAGAGAAGTCAACAGCTGTACTATCCGCCATCAAGAAGATCTACCGTCAAATACCACAAGCCATACATAGGGTAAACCCTAAAGCTAGGCTAAGGTAAACGATAACTATCATATTTGATTGAAATATGATTTTTTGATAGTATTTCAATTATCTGTGGTAGTTTATCGCTACAAACTATATATTTTTCTTGTTCTTCTCTGATCTTAGTGGGTGTCCACTTGTCATTGATTACCGCTGTTCTTAATAGGGCTTCTTCCATGGATTCTGTTTTGTTGCATTGGGAACCCTCTGCTGGTCACGGCCTTTTACAGATTTAATCAGCGTTCCGTTAACTCCGGCCCGATGCTCGATCTTGAAATCGTATCCTTGAAGTCATTCAATCCATATGGCATTCTATCTTTCTGAATTCTTAAACTACTGTCAGAACTGTAAACTACTGTTTTACTGATTTCACTACTGTCAGAAGTTCTCTGCTCGTGACGCAATAAGTTTGCTCAGGTTTTGAAAGCAATTTATTGAAATAGTCCAGTCGGGTTAGACTAATAACAGGCCTAACCTTGTATGAGGAGCTGCCCCAAATTTTATTTTTTTAATCTTTAGGGGAGGTCAATAGTATAGTAAATTTAAAATCTCGACTGAATTACGCCATTGCGTTAGCCCGCATCTTGATTTTAAAGGAGAACCGTTTTTGTTCAATATCACCGCCATTTTCAACTTTTAGAAAAAAAGTATAACAAACGAAATTGTTGAAAATGTAATTTGCTATAATTTTTATGTGTACAATTTTTTCGTGCCATCGATATTTTCCGAGTTATAGCGGAAAATAATGACAGTTATATATAAATAGAGCATAATTATGGAATTATCTCGTTTATTGTTAGTTTTACGACAAAAATGTTCCTATACAAAAATAGAGAAAATTGAATTCTACACAATTTTAGTTTCTTTCATTTTTTTGCTAAAGTTAATATTTAAGGTAGTATGTATGCGATAATGGCGCGAGCGCATTTTCAACTTAAATTGTTCCAAATATGATTTCCTACAATTTCTTTTTAACAATTTTTTTCATGCGGTTGATATTTTCCGAGTTAAGTGGGAAAATATTAAAAAGTGGTGGGGGGAGCATAATTACTGAATTGAACCTTTTTTCTGAGCGTAAATTTAAAATCTCGACTGAATTTCTCGGTTGCATTAGCCGCCATATTGATTTTAAAGGAGAACCGTTGTTGCTTAATATCTCCGCCATTTTCAACTTTTCGACAAAAACGGTACCAACTAAAATTGTTGGAAACGCAATTTCCTACAATTTCTTCTCCACAATTTTTTTATGCGATCAATATTCTCCGAGTTAAGGAGGAAAATGTGAACGGAGGGGAAGCATAATTACTTAATTGCCTCATTTATTATTAACTTTACGACATAATTGTACATAACCAAAAATAAAGAGAATTATATTTTATAGAATTTTTGAAGTTTCCAATGAAACACCAAGCAAACTAAGTACATAAAAGACATAAATAATAACTTATATATATTAAGTTCACTTAATTTTATTAACTAGCGGGTTTTATTGGTTGAATTTGTCTGTCGATAATTGAGTTTCATGTCCGCTAACATATTTTAATATTTCAACATTTTTTTTTTATTTTGGACCCCGTTGGGGGAATTTTTCCATTCCCTCGAAAAATTGTAGTAAATCGTAATTGCAACAATTTCAGTTCTTACACTTTTTGTCGAAAAGTTGAAAATGGGGAAGATATTGAACAAAAACAATTGCTTTAAAATCAATCGGGTCTTACGCTCGCGCATTTACCACATACGTACTACCTTAAATATTGATTTTATAAAAAAAATGAAAGAGATCAAAATTGTAGAAAATTTAATTCTCTTCATTTTTGTATAGCTTAAAATTTGTTGTAAAAGTACTAATAAACGAGATAATTCAATAATTATGCTTTAACTGTCACTGTTTTTTCCCCATAACTCGGGATATATGGACTGTACGAAAAAATTATATTAAACGAAATTATAGAAAATCTTATTGTCAACAATTTCAGTTTGTATATTTTTTGTCGAAAAGTTAAAAATGGCGGAGATATTGAGCAAAAACTGTTCTCGTTGAAAATCAAGATGGCGGCTAACGCAACGGTCAAATTCAGTCGACATTTTAAATTTTTACTACTATTGACCCTCCCTAAAGATTAGAAAAATAAAATTCCGGGCAGCTCCTAATGCAAGGTCAAATGGTATCCCGACTGGCCTAAAATGTCTATATAAAGGACTCGTTCCTGTCCTTCTTGAATCTACGACAGTAGTAGTCCTCCAATCCCCACATTACTTATATCTGTATCTAACATAAGTTCTCCTTCTGCCAGTGGATCCACTGCCAGATATCTCCAAGTCGCTATATCAGGACTAATATGGGTAATTATAGTAAAAACTGAGTCCATATCTTTTATGAGACCAGTACATAATACATAAGCTTATATATCAGCCGGACCACAAAACTGACCCAAAATAATAGATAGCGTGACACGAAATATCGAGACGGGTGCAGTAACCTTGTAGTATACACTTATATAAATAATATACATACACATACATAAATAAAATGACGTTTAACAAACGTCATAGCTATAACTTTTTTATAATAACTCGAGAACGATGGATCGATTTGGTTAATTTTGATTTTGAAATAAAATATTTGTAAAAGTCCAAGGAAGGTTTAAGATGTGAGAAAATGGGAAAATTTGATATTGTAAAGAGAATAGTAAAAACAACAATTCTTACAACACTTTTACAAGAATTCCATGACTGTTAAGGATGGAAACGTCTATTCTTGATTAAATTTAACTACTTCTCTTAGAAATTAAGGAAAAATTAACAGTCTCTCACACCGATTCCATATTTGGGTCTACAAACAGTAGATGCCAGTTTGTGTGCGACGAGAAGATAAGAAGTCAAGAATTAAGTGTTCCGAATGGGGCACGTTCACGTGAAAACGCACACAAAAAGTAAAAGTTTTTCTGTCTGTCAAGATGATGATGAATAAGCCCGAATTAGAAATCTTTTACAACTTATTTTTGCACACTTCACTTTTATTATGTTGTTTAATCTGGAAATAAATTGTATGAGTAATGTATTACATAACACTATTTTAAAAATATTTCATTTACAATATTTTCTACCTTACATAGATGACCATAATAACTGTAAATTTTAAATAATATTTGTCTAATGTGGCTTGAAACATTGTGGTAGGGGAGCCAAAGTATGCTAAATTTGCAGTCACTCTAGCGTTATGGTGACCTATTGGGTTGTAATTATTAGGTCCTACATCCGAAAAAAGTTAGGTAAAATTTTTCATTTTAGTGGGGACTTTCCATTTTTTAATTTAATTTTCCATTTCTAACAATGGTTTTTTCCGATTATAGCGTTATCTATCCATAATTCGAAAAAATGTCTCGAAAAAAAGTTGTTTATTTTTACGTAAAGAATCCAAATCTGCAATAAAAAGTTGGGGGTGTCATTAAAGATTTTAAAGTAACCATCCACCCAACCTACGTGGGAAGTCGTGTTTGGTACCATTCGATAGATTTTTCAACAGAAAGTGTATTTTGCAGTTTTTCGATCTGATATTCATTTTGCGATATATCGCGGGGTTTGTATTTAAAATTTTAAATTTACCCCCCACTCCTCTCCGTGGGGGATCATGCTTAGTACCAATTGATAAATTATTTAAAAAATATTAAAGAGGTATTTTTTAGTTTTTCGATCTGACGTCCATTTCGCGAAATATTCGCTTTTTTTGTGAAATTTTTGACTCGCCTATTTCCTTACGCCCCGCTAAAACCGTCAAATTTTTGAAATATACAGTCTTTTGCATGTACTTTACTTACCGTATCTTAGGGCCAATTTCTCATATCGAGTTCAACTCCAGTTTAACCTGAACTTCTAGTAAACGTCAGTTTAAAGTCAAAATCGTCTTTCTCAATTCCCGTTCAACCGATGGCAGTTTAAACTTGAACGATGCTTGAACGGTGGAATTCGGCCGTTCAAAGATTTCAGAACTCAGTTCAGATGATTTCATGGACTACGCATGCGTTGTATTAACACGAAACGCTGTCATAATTAGTCCTGTCGCCAGGGGGGGTACAACGGCCTTCTTAATTCAGATGGACTTACCCAAGTTTTTTTTATGTATTTTGACCCGTAGAATACGAATTTTTTGGGTAACAGTTGATCCGGATGTCGATAAGATTGTTATAAACAAAGAAGTTGAGGAATTACATAACAGCGATTTCTCGCAAAACAAAACATTTTTTTGTATTTTTTAGGTCATTCTAACCAAAAAATGTTCCTACAAGTTTTTTCGTAGGATGCATAGTTTTCGAGATAAACGCGGTTGAACTTTAAAAAAATGGAAAAATTGCAATTTTTGAACCCGAATAACGTTTGAATAAAAAATAAAATAGCAATTCTGCTTACCGCCTTTAAAATTTTAAGTCAAATTATATCTGTTTTGAGTATTTGTATTGCTACAAATTTATTTTTTGATTGTTAAAAAAAGCTATAAACACATACTGTTTCCCGTGCCTAATACATGCGTTTTATTGCATGCTACTTAGAAATAGCCCCGCTTGCACTTTTACCTCCTCTACGTACTCGTTCGATTTTAAATGAGAAATCATTGAAACATCACTCAAGCACTAGGTGTTTAAAGCTTTGTTTTAACAATAAAATAATACATTTTTGGCAATACAAATAATTAAAACCGATATAATTTTACTGGAACTTTCAAATGCGGTAAGCAGAATTGCTATTTTATTTTTTAATCAAAAGTTTTTCGGGTTCAAAAATTCCAATTTTTCGATTTTTTGAAAGTTCAACCTCGTTTATCTCGAAAACTATGCATCCTGCGAAAAAATTTGTAGGAACATTTTTTGGTTAAAATGGCCCAAAAATACAAAAAAATGTTTTGTTTTGCGAGAAATCGCTGTTATGTGATTCCTCAACTTCTTGGTTTATAACAATCTTATCGACATCCGGATCAACTGTTACCCAAAAAATTCGTGTTCTACAGGTCAAAATACATAAAAAAAACTTGGGTAAGTCCATCTGAATACAGGAGGCCGTTGTACCCCTCCTGGCGACAGGACTAAATATAAATATATCCTATTTTAATATATTAAGCCTAACGATAAACGATAACATTATTTGTGTTTTTATAATATTTATTTATAATTATTAAAATGACTATTTGACTATAAATACTTAAATTTAACTTTATTCAAAAACAGCATAAAAAAGGTAGTTCAAAATGGTGACAGTTTTTACCTTTTGCCATCTATTGGCATTTCTCGAAAGCTGTAGAACGAGCACTGACATGAACGCGCAATGAGAAATGCATTCCAAACAGAACCGGAGATCACCCGTGAGCCCGGTTCAACTGAACCATAGATTAACGCAGGTATGAGAAATCGACCCTTAATCTGACAATTTCGAGTATTTTTAAGGACATATTTTTTTTCGGGCCCCCTTGACGAACTTCCCTGTGTTAAGAGCCCTATATGGTAGAGGTAAATCTGCAGGGTACCAGGTTTCTCCCCATAATATGATAATCTCATGCGCTCGAGTAACTGCAAAAATCCCCGCTTGGGCTCCACTACCATTGGCTATATTTTACATTCTCTCAACAATTCATATTTATAATAATTTCGAAAGAACAAGAGTAAACAGTCAACAAAAAAATTAATAAAAGTGAATTTACAGCTTAAAGTGAATATACAAAGGCTAACACATAAATTACATTAAACTATGAGTAGAAAAGCAGAATATAAGTATGTATTTGTGAGTATGTTTCATGTTACTGAAAAACTCAATATCTCGGGTATTGGATTAAACACAGTAAATCTTGTGCTAAATTACAAAAAGATTATATGGACGGGTGATGAATACAAATCTAGGAACTATATTTATCCAAGAAAAAACTGCTGACTAAAAAATTAACACCAGATTGATATAAGTAAGCGAGAAAAGTTATAGGAAGCCTCCACGAAATTTTATGAGACAATTTAATATCTATTTAATTTTGGTAAAAATCTATGCGGATGTGAAACGTGGAGATAAACAGAAAGAAACCGAACAAAGATAATATAACGTATTCGAAAATGGATGTTATAGGCCGATATAGATGGGAAAAAGCGACTGGTTATATCCTAAAACCGGTTTTATTACTTCACGATAACCGATTTCATCGGTTATTCTTTTGTCCCGGTTATAACCGGCTTTTCCTTTTTAAAGTAAAAACCGATGAAAAACCGGATAAATTTTTATAACTCGGTATAACTTTTTACCGTCTATAACTTTTAAAATAATAAACTCGGAGAAAAAATATTGTTTGTTTTAAATTAATCAATATTCTTAATTTGTATGTTTATATTCTGTAATGACTCTCACACTCACTGATCTATGTTTAAGAAATGTGATAGGCTGAATAGGCCGTTTTGATGATCTTGAGAATAAGCACGTCTTGTTTGTTGAATTGGGGAATTATATTATAAATGAATATAATAATCAGTATAGTATCAATCAGTTGTGCAGTCATAGGTAGTTGTAATTGTATAGATTCGATGCACAAACGAGAATAAACTTACTTTTTATCATTAAATATATAATATATAAATCCAGGAGAAAAGAATCATTCCTGTGTAACGACTTGAAAAACAAAACAAAAATAGTTTTGTATAATAATATGTTGGGTATAAAGGAATTATTTTTTCAGAAATACCAAAGGACATCGCACACATCTTATGGAAAATATAATGTTACTCAAATTCAATAAAATTTATATGATTAGATTCGTTTTAATATAACGATCAATTCTTATCATTGCGCCAACTCTTAATTATGATTAATTACGGCTAGAGATGCATCAAGTCAAACTAGTTTGATTTTATTCAACAAACTTGACTTGACTTGAAAATCAAACTGTTTTTGTAAAAAAGTTTGACTTGACTTGATTTCGATATCTTTAGGTTTGACTTGAAATCAAACTTCTTCAAACAGTTTGAAGTTTGAATATCATATTGGCAACGTGTTTACTTCCAGTTCTAATTGAGAGCGTACGGATTTTGTTGTGGCTTATTTGGATAGGTCTGAATCAGTACTCTTCTACTCCGCAAATTAGTTTGTAGTTCATATTTAGACGTCCATGTTTTACTTTTTTATTACGTTCGTTTTGAAGTGTGTGACGTTGGGAGATAATATCTGAATTTGGATATTTTTCGGTTTAGAATAAGCACCAGAACAAATTTAGTCTGATATTGAAGGTATTCCCACTGCAAAAATTGAGGGAAACAATCTGTAGTCGAAGCAGTATTAATTAAGAAAAATAAATATACTGATTTATTTGATGTTGCGGCAGGTGATTTCAAAACAATAAAAATTGCAAAGTGCATACATATAGTCCGTCCGCTATAACTTTTCCCATGCGGTACGATTCATTTTCAATCAAATTAAGTCAAAACAGAAAGTGAAGCGTACGCCGATGTGTGTAGTATATAGTATACAGTATAAAAAATGTATATACACATCGACGTTCGTTTCAATTTATGTTTTGACTTAATTTGATTGAAAATGAATCGTACCGAATGGGAAAAGTTATAGCGGACGGACTGTACTTCTATTATCTAAAAATAAAAACCAGCGTTACAAATTCACAAACAGTGAACTAATTCTTTAAAAGGACGGCGCTATGCATACTCGACAAAGCGCCATTTCTTTAAAATCGAGATAACAGCGGATTCTGGTGACGCATAGCTAAAACTATCTTGGAAAAATCCCTGTTATTGTCACGTTAACGGTTACTAAGAAAAACAAAAATAAACCAAGCGACATTTTGTCTATTAAGGGTTTTTAGTTTTGCATAACAAGACTATATTCATAACTGCCATTCTTAACTGCCATTCTAACTGCCATATATTCATAACTGCCATTCATAACAGTTTCGCAATTGTAGACTATAAGCGCCGACTAACCGTCTTTGGTCTGTCTATGCTAAACTAAGCGTTTGGCCAGAATAACATTTTGGTCCCGATTAATGTACACATTAATTTTGAAGTTTCGGTAAAAAAATTATGGAATTTTTTTAAAGTGAAAATGTGTTTGTATATAATTAATGTTGTTCTGAAGCTATTTTCTTGTGGCATTTTTATAATAAATTACTTTTAATGGGAAATAAGCCACAATTTTACCAAAAAAATGATTTTATTAACGTTTCGAAGCCCAAATCGGGTTTCGTTGTCAAAATACAAAATACTACATTAATAAAATCATTTTTTTGGTAAAATTGTGGCTTATTTCTCATTAAAAATAATTTATTATATTTAGTTAAATTGAAAAATACAAATAATCTATATAAAATCTCTACATTATATCTAACGTGCTATGTACTAAGAGTATGGTATAAGGCTTGAATGGACCTTTCGGGATTCTTCTATATTTTGAATTTTGAATGTTTTTGATTTTATTCCAACAGTACAACTTTTAATACTTTCAAAAGTCTGCTTTGTATTAAGAGTACAAACAAGTCAACGTATACTGTTAGTACCTTCCGCTTTCACTTTACGCAGCTTGACTATACCACTAGACTTCACACCACATGTTACAATATTCTGGGTCTTTTGTATTGAAAAAATGTAGGTAATCCAAATTTGACCATAAAATTTCTAGGAATTAACATGCTCAAAAAGGGGTTAGTACGAAAACAGATTTTTGAGGTTCTTTGTTTTCTTCCTTTTGAACTTTCCTAAACCTTTTTTTTATGACTTTCGTTCTGTCGTTGAAGACGGTGCCGCTGTTTATTGTTATCGGTTATAAAAGCAGAAAATTATAAAAATAGCTAGATCCCATTTAAACCAAAAACTGTTCATTTAGTATTTTTTTTTTATTTAATTTTGTTGTGCGTGCTTAATAGCTATTTGCATAACAAGGGAGGAAAGTGCTACTTTTCCTCCCGAGAATGAAGTTTACTTATGCAGTAGTCATATTACTATGCAGTAGACATTCAAGGGAGGAAAAGGCACTTTACTCCCATGTTATACATATGGTTTTTCCACCTCCCTCAAATTAATAACAAGTCATTTTACATTTTTACAACAAGTAGGTACAATATAACTGTTAACTGTCAAATATAAGTCAAATTATTAATGTAAACATTGTTAAATCAAAATAACAATTTACTGTTTTTTACCATTCTGCAAAATACAGAGTGTTTTATAAATAAACGTTAAAATGTATAGATACTTACGTAATAGAAAATAGATACTGTACAGGGCGTCAATAAATTATATTTCATGAATGAAATACCATGATGTCACTTTTACTTTTCCTCCCTAGGGAGGAAAAGTACAACTTTGCTCCCTACAATCAGGTCCAGAAAAGTATACTTTCGGTAGAGGTAGGTGGAAAAATAGTTTACTGTGAAAGTGTCAGTGTTCTATTGTACATAATTTTTAAAAATGAGTAGAGGGAAACAAATAGGTACTAAAATTATTGGAACTAAAGGATGATTTATATGGCACTCAATGTATTATTAAATTTCTTATCTTAATTGGCAACTGACATGTCTATCTCAACAAAAAAATATATCTACGAAATAAATTATTTTTCAAACTCTTTCAAACTAGTTTGACAAACAGTTTGAATTTTCAAACCTGTACGATTGACCAGTTTGACTTGACTTGAATTATTTGTTAGAGGGATTGACTTGAGTTTGACTTGAAATTAAGTCAAACTCAAGTCAAGTTCAAACATTCAAGTCAAACTTGTGCAACTCTAATTACGGCGCAAATTGCAATTAAAGTTTATCGAAATCACATTTTTGGAGTCCATAAAATGTTAGTTTACAATCATTATTGCTCTGAGTGCTATTCATAACAGCTTAAATCCCGCTGGGCTTAAGCGGATTAGTGAAACTAATCCGCTGATTTATGGAGTACCGAAAATCTGGGTATTTTAAAATATTTTTTCTCTCTCTAACTTATGTACCTACCCATTTGATTTCAGATTTATTTATATCAATTTCTGCTCTTATTTTTGAAAATAGAGGGTTGGCGCAATGATAAGATTTGATCGTTAATTTAAAACGAATCTATTGGTATAAATTTTATTGAATTTTAGTGACATTATATTTTCCATAAGATTGTGCGATGTCCTTTGTAAAAACGTTTATAGCAATACATTCAGTTAAGTTTTTTTAACAATGATTCATAATTTGTTTTTATAAATTTTACAATTTTTAATGTTGCATTTTTGTTTTTGTAATTCATTATTGTAGTTCAATTTAATTCATATTATTTTATAGTCTTATAAAAAGGTATTTTTTTTATATGTAACTTCACTACCTTTTGTATTTTTCAATTATTTGTTTTAATTTTGGTTTACGTTTTCATTGCGTTAGTTTTTTGTATTATTTGACCTCTAAAAATATTTGTTTACAAAAGTAGCTCCTCCGCTTATATTGGGAACCGGTATCCACTTTTAAAAATAGCTGCTGACATCCGAGTACCGAGAACAAACATTTTACCTATCTGTCTAATCCTAATCAGCCCTAAACATCCATCCGTGGATATATTATATCCACGTCATCGCCATGCTTCTTTATCTTGGACATTTTGCATCCATTTTGACAAGGCGTGTTTCTTCAGATCATCTGACCATCGTATTTGTGGCCTTCTTTTTCGTTTGTGGTTACACGGTCCCCAATGCGTAAATATTTTGGTCCTACTTTCATCCTTCTGCCTTAGGATATATCCTGCGACCTTCCATTAATTGACTAAGCTTGGCTACTTGGGTTGAGACATCTGTCACTTTTATTTTCTTATGGATTTTGTTTTTGTTAACTAAACCTTATTATAAACTGGAGGCTTCGCCAGCTAGTGTTCGACTACTTCGGTTTAAGTCTCTAGACATCTCGATAACTTTCAGGAATCGAATACTAGTCGATTTTTAGTATTCGAGAACCCCATCAATAGAAAAAATTGGGAAATTTTTCGCCCTGAAAAAATAATCAAATCGGAAATCGATGTGACAACACTAATGACTGATTTCTATTGTCCATCCCAATTGGCTTGATCGAACTTCCACTTCTGCCTTCCCTATCCCACTACGCAATACCCAATACACGTCGACGCCATTTATGAGAGCTGTGAGACATTTTTGAGTAGGTATTTTAGGCAACCTGAAAATCTTTCAGATGACTCTTCTATGATCTTCTTCTTCATCAGGTGCCGTCCTCGTTCCGAAGTTTGGCTATCATCAAGGCTATGCGTATTTTTGATACCGTAGATCTAAATAATTGGCAGCTGCTGCACTTGTACCAATCTCTTAAATTCTTCAACCATGAATGTTTTCTACTGCCAATGGATCTTTTACCTATTTTTCCTGAATAATTAATTGTAGTAGCTGGTACTTTTGTCCCCTGATTATATGTCCCAAGTATTGCAGTTTGCGCTTTTTAATAGTAAGCGCAAGTTCTTTTTCTTTCTGCATCCTTCGCAACACTTCCATGTTTGTCACTCTCTCTGTCCACGATATTCTCAGTATCCTGCGGTACATCCACATCTCGAATGCTTCTATTTTCCTTGTATCGATCTTTTTCAGTGTCCAAGCTTCCATTCCATAGAAAAGAACTGACAGCGCATAACATCTCATCAGGCGAATTTTAAGGTTTAAACTTAGCTCTCTTCCGCATAAAACTGTTTTCATTTTGGTAAAAGTAGCTCTAGCTTTTTCTATTCTGATCTTGATTTCTTCAGAGTTGTCGTTGTTTTCATTAATCACAGTTCCCAGGTAATTATATTTTCTAACACGCTCAATTCTTTGATCATGTACGGTTATGTCAGAAAAAATTTTGTGGAGATTTCGACACCATCATTATTTTTGTTTTTTTGATGTTAAGTGATAAACCGAACTTTTCGCTGCACTCTACTATTCTGTTTATCAGTGTTTGGAGATCTTCCGGGGTTTCTGCTATTAATACTGTGTCATCAGCGTATCTCAAATTGTTTATTAAAGTGCCATTTATTTTAACTCCTATATCTTGGTCAGCAAGGGCTCTTTTATGATAGCCTAACACAAAAATCCCGGTCTGGCTGGAGGAGGGTAGCGGTTATTTTCCCCAAAAATCCCCCCCAAAATTAAAAAAGGGTAAAAATTTTTATTACAAAAAATATCATTGATATGACTTGAAAGTAAATTTAAATATTCAAATATAAAGAAAATAAACAGGCCAGGCGATTTGAGGGCGATTTTAACTCTGCAAGATACTTGCATGGGCGCCCCAGGATCATTTTCAGGTGGTGCATCGGAACTTCAGAAGAATTCATTTGAATCTGTACATACTATTAACGAGTATAAAATATACAACTATACATGCATAGCTATGTACATTCCTTCCGGACAGGGAGGTGCAATTGTTATTTTGACAGGGTATTTTTTAATTTTAAAAATAAATAATCTACAGAAGACAGTTTTTTTTTGGTGAAATTTTCCAATTGCCATGTGATCAAACAAATTACGCGTGCATATAAATGAAAACCGCTATAAGTAAGCAGCAGTGTGAGAAAGAGCGTATACCGATAGCTATTTGCGTCCTCTGTTGTTGTTGAGTGAGTCCGTTCGCTCGAGAAAATCACGTGACCTGGCGATATCCATGTTGTTGTGCCTCGAAACGTTAGAGTAATTATTATATGTATTATAGTTTTTTAAGTAATTTTTCTTAATTAAAGGAAAATAATACGTACTATACAATAGAATTTGCAAATATGATAGAAAAAGTCAAATTTGTTATTATAAATATATAGGTAGAAAATATAAAACTATAAACTAAATTAATTCGGTGTCCGAATCTTGTACTTCTTCTTAAAACTCCTCATCTGAGCTTAAATGTTCATGCTGTTCTTCTTCATCAGACTCCCCTCGAGACTCAGATTCCTCTTCTAAATGATCTGTAAATACATAGTTGTAATATGTATTTAGAATTAATTAAAAATTAATTAAAAACAAAATTAATCAGTGATTAATTAATTGAGTTATACCTCGTATAAAACTGATCAAATTTGATATATGTTGGTTGCATCTTAAATTCTAGACCATGAAGAGCTTTTTATGAAAAATAACTTTTCTTCCTAAAATTAATAATAAAAGAGTAACGGAATGAAAATGATTTACGGTATCGGTAATTTGAGAAAATTTTCAAATATTTTTTTTTCATTAGAACAATTTAATTGCATATATTAGAACATAACTTTAATTCCAAACAACTTTTCTTAATAACAATTTCCAATATTGTGAGAAATAAAGGTAATTACTCTTGTGCGAAATTTACGTTTTTTGACATACCTCGTATAATATAGATAAAATTTGATATCTGATTGTGGAATCTTAGGTTTTAGACCATACAGAACTTTTTATGAAGAATAACTTTTTTCATAAAATAAAAAAAAGTTTCCCGTAATTATGGGTCCGACTTGAGTAGACACTCTAAATTATAATAGGTACATATCATTGGGTAGACGGCTCAAATAAAAAAACACTAAGCTGCCATTTAACATTACGTACATTAAATAAATAATAGTTATTTATGTACTAAGTCAGTAAAGTTACTCTTTATCAAACGACTCTGATATTATGAGCAGAGCGAGCGTTAGCGAGCGAGGCGAATAACAGACGAGTTCGATAAAGAGTCTTTACTGACGTGGTACATACAAAATTTTATCGCCAATCATAAAAAGCATTAACACTTACTTAATTATATCCTAATGAAAAAAGAGTGTGTGTACTTGATACGCACGTAAGACGTTATACTTCTATTATTATAATTTCAACGAAATAAATATATTTTAAACAGTTTAGTCGTATTTTTATTTAAATATTATACCAATTTTAACACTTAAAATAAAATACCAAAAATTAGAAATACCGTTAATAGTTACGTTATTGTTTATGAAGTGTAGCCTTCCGCAGCGCAGTTGCTTTTCCCTTGATGAATAATAGAAAATCTAAATAAATATATATTTGCAAACAAATTATCATTAATATCTGTCACCGTCCTATATATAATCGAATTAACAAAAACACCATTTCATAATATATCTGCATTAATATGTACAAAACTTAAAAATTTAAGAATTGTATTAATTTTAGACGAAATAAAAATTTCGTATGACAGTAATGACGATGACAGAATGCTTTTGCATGATGGCCGATTTCGATGTTTAATCGATAGTTGTTCAAGTAATCAATATTGACTAAGTATCTAATTACTAAATCTGTAAAGTTTCGATTTGTGTTTTATGAATATAATATACAGGGACAGGGAGACTCATTGAGTCCTATGCTTGTCAATTTAATCATGGATGAAATCAACAAAAACGTCAACAAAGCAAGAGGATATAGAATGGGAATCAAAGAAGTAAAAATACTCTGCTACGCAGACGACGCAATACTGATAGTCCAAGATGAAGATAGTCTGCAAAGATTAGTCCACAGATTTAATATAAAAGCAAAAGAATTCAATATGACAATTTCATCTCAGAAAACCAAAACAATAGTGATCAGTAAAAAAACAAATCAGATGCAAAATAGAAATTGATGGTATCAGTATTGAACAAGTAACGGAAGTAAAATACCTTGGAATTACATTGTCAAATTACGGAGACCTAGACAAAGAAGTGAAAAATCAAGTACAAAAAGCAAATAGATTGGTTGGATGCCTTAACCCGCCATTACACGCGCTATGAGGGAATCCCTCACCATATTTGTTTATAACCAATGAAATTGTGTAAACTAATACGATAACCTTAAGCACCCAGGAATGCCTTTAGCATGGTTCATGAGAGGGTATGAAAAAGTTATAGAATATTTCAGGCGGTCAGTGTGCTGTGTGATAGTTGAAAGAAGAGACATCTCTCTTCAAGTGAGGGAATTCCTCACTGCGCGTGCAATCACGGTGAAATCACGTTTCTGTTATCTCAAAGAAACTTTTAGCTTTTTATTTAATATTTAGGTAGGTTTAATTAAAATATTATTGTTTGGATTAGGTTAGGAACAGTGGCACACCGAACGGGGGGTTTGTGGCTTAAAATCCCACCCAGAGCATATAGAAATATATATAAAAGAAAGTAGGAAAATGTAACTTGTCTTTCACAAATAATACAAAAAACTTTCGGTGCCCAAGCAAACCCCCTCCCCCCAGAGGAAAATTCTAGGTTCGCCACTGGTTAAGAACCCATTTTTAAATTTATCTATTCTAATTGGGAAATTAGCCACAATTTAACTTTAAAAATTGATTTTATTGACGTTTCGAATTCCACCTCGGACGTCGTTATTAAAATACAAAATATTAATAGTTAATTACATAAATACCACAAATAAATAGCTTCAGAAGAGTTGTTAATTTTAATTTGTATTTTTAGTAAAATGAATTCGAGTAAAGAACGTTAATTTCTTCAGTGGCTTGCTGAAATTGAAAATTAAGAAAACTTGCTTTTGATCTATGTATATTATTTTTACTTTTGTTTTGTTAAATTAATAAAAAAAAATGGTTTACGAGACTTTCTATAATATGTGAGTACAACCCATTTTATATTTATACATGTTGACATTAATTCTTCCTCGAAATAAGTCGAATTTATGTAGGTGAGGGCGACGCTCATACGCGTGCAACCACGTCACAATAGAAGACGCGTGTAACGGCGGGTTAATAACACTATATGGCGAAACCGACATATTAACACTGAGATGAAGTCAAGAATTTATAAAGTCAGTGTAAGACCAATAATGACATATGCATCAGAAACAAGACCCGATACAGCCACAACACAAAGACTACTAGAAACGGCAGAGATGAGAGTACTCAGAAGAATTACAGGAAATACATTGAGAAATCGAAAGAGGAGCGAAGATATTAGAAGACAATATAACATACAGTGTATAAACGAATGGACACTAATTAGAGAAAAAGAGTGGAACAACCACATAACCAGAATGGGGGAGACACGTATGGTCAAAATAGCACGAGATAAATCACCAATCGGTAGAAGAAGTATCGGCCGACCGCGCAGAAGATGGAGTGACAACCTTCCATAGAGGTATCAATCCGCCAATGAACAAGCAGAATTGCTTATAAAGAGGAAGAAGAAGAATATAATTGCCAAATACGACAGAATTTGACTTTCTGTCATAAATTTAATTATTAATAACGTAAATTTTGTACAATATTTTTAATAATTAAAGTAAATAAATTTTAAGTCCACTCAGATAAATAATCGATTACTGCCATGGACCGCTTTTATTCAATATCAGTTAATTTGATCAATCGCGGCAGGTAAAGTAAAATTCTTCTTTCAGTACAATAAAGTGTTACTTTACTGCCGCAAGTGGCGTCAAATGAGTACAATAATGAATGACTTTAGTGACGGTTGGCGATAAAATTTATTTATTTTATGAAATATTTATATTTCAACCTGATATTTAATATTATGTGTCAAACGAAACAAAAACTTGCTTCTCGGGACAGCAATTTAGAGTCCTGGGGTGAGAGCACGCCAACTAGAATTCTATTTTGCTGACGTCACAAAATCGAATTTCACAATGGGAGAATCGACAGTTGCTAGGCAACGTGACGTCACTAAAATAGAATTCTATTTAGCGTGCTTTCACCCCTGCTGTGGGAACACGCCAAATAGAATTCTAATTTAGTGACGTCACGTTGCCTAGCAACTGTCGATTCTCCCATTATGAAATTCTATTTTGTGACCTCAGCAAAATGAATTCTATTTGGCGTGCTCTGGGCCCTGATCACAAACTTTTATAACCGATGTCAATAAAGCGCTGGTTAAAGATGCAAGTTGAATTTTAGGTCGGTTATCTCGAAGAAGGTTTGAGCTATCGAAATACCGTTTTCTGATTTGGATTCAGGAGACAAAACTACATAGGAATCCAACGGTAAATCGGCTTCAAGTATTGCAGGAGCGACGACGCACGAACTAACAAATGAACAGACTTTGAGAATTTATAAAAAAAAACAAAATTTTCGTTGAAAATATGTCGTACTACGTGTTGATTTTTTTTTTTGACAACGATAAACTTATAGACTTTTCAGCAGTGACCAAATTTGATAATTTATTAATTGAAAAAGTATTTGAATTCTCCATAATTTATCAGAAATCTTCTGACCTCTATATTATTTGTATTTATAGAACTCCCGATGTGGATGTGCAGATTTTCTTACAACAACTGCATAGCTTGCTAGAATCTATTCCTTCAAAAAGTAAATTAATTCTATGTGGCGATCTAAATATTGACTAATCCAGTGTGTGTGCTGCTCAAGAATCTCTTCATTCTATCTTTGATTCCTTTGGTATAGGTATGCATGTAAATTCTCCAACCAGAATAACTAAAACTAGCTCTAGTATCATTGACTATGTCGTATCGTCTTTGGCTCCAAATTCTACTGACTGTACTGTTTTCAACTCAGGTTTCTCTGATCGTGAAGCAGTATTGACTACATTTTGGTTAAAATCAAAAAATAATAGTGAAAACACGCAACGAAAATTGTTCCGTGTCTTTGGAGAACAAAATTTTCTAACATTTAAACACCTACGTCAAACAACTGACTGGGACTTCCGCTCTGTTGATGTCGACATCAAGTTTTCTAGATTCATAAAGCTATTGTATGGTCTGGCATACGAATCCTTTCCTCTTAGGCCCATCAAAACTAAACATCGTAAACCCTGGTCAATTAGAGGTCTACGCATATCTGCAAAGAACATGCGCTCATTATCGTACCTAAAAAAAATTTCGGACAACATATCCTTCCATGATTACATGGAATGATTTCCATGTAATGATTACGTTAGGCTTTACAGTAAAATTTACCATAAAGCCATAAAGACGGCCAAGGTAATTTATTATAATGCGAGGCTGGCTAAATCAGGTAATGTTGCTAAGGAAACGTGGTCTATCGTAAATGAACTGAGAGATAAGACTTCTTCTCCCACCACAATCCCGACTTCTCCTGAAACCCTGAACAATTACTTTGTAAATGTGGCAAAAAATTTAACAAATACTATACCTCCTTCTCAGGATCCGATTTCATATCTTTCGCATAAGAATGTAAATAGTTTCTTTTGTACACCCATAGTATTAGGTGAACTACGCTCTACAATAAATGACATTAAAAATAAATCGTCATCTGGGACTGATGGCCTCACTCTTAAAATGTTTTCTGTTCTATCTGATTGCACTTTAAACCATCTTACTACCTTAATAAACAGGTCATTCGAAACTGGAGTTTTTCCAAGCTGCCTTAAGACAGCGATAATTATTCCTATACACAAAGGAGGCGATAAAGATTTTGCTTCGAATTATCGCCCTATTACACTCCTGCCCACGTTGTCGAAGATAATTGAAAGTCTGGTAAAACAAAAATCTTATCTTTTCTGTTGAAATACAAATTGCTTACTTCACATCAATTTGGATTCCTGAGTGACAAATGCACGAATGATGCTATGTTCTTCCTTTTCGATCATGTTTACTCCAGTCTAAACAACCACCACTCTACAGCAACAATTTTCTGTGATTTCTCTAAAGCATTAGATTGTGTAAACCATAACATCTTGACTGACAAATTACACCACTATGGATTTAGGGGAAAGGCTCTTAAATGGCTTAAATCATATCTTAATCAAAGAAGTCAGTTTGTAAGGGTTGACACGAAGACGTCTTCTTGCATGCCATTAGGATGTGGGGTACCTCAGAGTCCAGTTCTAGGCCCTATATTGTTTCTGATATACATAAATGATATCTATAGTCTGAACATTAAAGGTAAAATATGTCTCTTTCCAGATGATACTAGTATTAGTTGGAGTAACACGGATATTATGGATCTTCGCAATACCATAGCTACAGACCTAGTCACCATTAAATCGTGGTGCGATTCGAATCTCCTGTTATTTAACGTTTCTAAAACCAAAGTCCTACCTTACAACAGTATGATGCAACCTTTAGTACTTAATAACAACAGTCTAGAGGTAGTTGAATCGGTGAAGTTCTTAGGGCTTATTGTGGATAAGTCTCTAAAATGGAACTTGCACATTGATGCCTTACACAAAAAATTAAGTTCTGCTTGTTTTGCGCTAAGATCAGTTGCTACGGAAATGAATTTGTCAAAATCTAGGACCGTTTATTATGCCCTTTTTGAGTCTCATCTTCGGTACGCCCTTCTATTCTGGAGTACGTGTTTTGCGACTCAATTTGAGCGTATTTTTAAACTACCAAAGAGGGCTCTTCGTTACTCCCTGAGACTCAATAGCAGAGTTCATTGCCAAGAATTCGTTAAAAAATTTAAAATATTAACTCTTCCTTCTTTGTTTGTTTTTGAATCCGTTTGTTTAATCCGCAAACATGCATCAGAAGGTCCAGAGAGACCCACTCACAACTATACCCTTAGAAACGTGGAGCATAATCTTCATCTCCTAACCCCACGGTCTGAGCTGGTTAAGTGCTCTGTACTATACAATTCGAGAAAAATGCACAATCACCTGCCATCTAACATCAAATCTATTACAGCATTTCCCGCTTTTCGCAAGACCTTGAAAGCTTTTTTGCTAGAGAGAGCTTTTTATACAGTGAATTACTTTTTTATAAACGATTTGAATTCAGCAAATTGACTTGCAGGATTATTACTTTCGAGTACTCTTGTACATATTTGCAGCGGCATAGAACTTTTGATTTACTTTCCCTTTCCCTTTTCCTTGTTCGCCTTCTTTTTGCTCTGACGTTGTATACATATTGTTTGCAAAATTTTTAATTTTTTAACGTGTACTTAATAACTGTAAAATTATATTAAGTAGTATAACTCACGCCATTTACTTGGTGTCTGTTTCTGTTTTTGTTTTGTTTGTAGTTTTTTATTATTTTTTATATAACTTTTGTTTTTTATTGTATTTTTTTATTTTGTAAAATCTTTGTCCACAAATTGGTAAAATTTTATGACAATAAAGCATACCTTAACTTACTAGAGTTTAGACAAATTTCTGTAGTTTTTATTTCAGAGATTATTTCAAGAAACACGATAAAACCTGCACATTAAAATTTTATTCCAGTCAGCTTATCTAATTAAGATAAGACGAGTTAGCGAAGATTTTAGTTTTCTTAATTATTACTTAATCCTAATTTCAAGTGGCCTCAATATAATCAGGTCGGTAATTCAAAAAGATTTTCTAATTAGCCTGTGAAAATACAAGAATGCATTTTCTTCAAAATAAGATGAAGCGGAAAAAATTCTGTATAGAAATTGAATAGAGAGTTTGCGGAAAATGAAAACATTCTTTATTCATTTAAGAGTTTCCTTGCAAATCGGCGGGGAGAATTCTTTCCTTTCACGAAAGCATTACTTATTGATAAATGTAAAACCGTCTGAATTCAGTATGGCTTTCAAAAGGACGGATATATACTTGAAAAATCTACAGGGGCTTATTGAATAGTACGAAGTAAATTAAGAAAGGTGAGTCCAGTAATACTTTTTTGGAAGATAAATTATTACTTTGGTAGATTTTTTTAAATGAATATTCCACCGTAAGGATCAATAAAAATTTAATAGGTTGCATTAACTTCACGACTTTAATCTTTTACAGAGTTGCTAATCCAATGATAAATAATTCAAATTGTACCTTCTCCTTTACGTAGTTATTTTGCGTTGAGTCATTAAAAATTATACAGGGTGAGGCAGATAAAGGGCCTATTAGAAATATCTCGAGAACTCAAGGTGAGAAAATTATGAAAATCGGAATACAGGGGTTTTGAGGTGTGAACTATTTAATGAAAATATTTTGGTCTCTTTGCTACTTCCGGTTATACCGGAAGTTGGTTGTAACTTCGTTTTTTTAAAGGGGAACCCTGTATATTTTTACATTTTTGGATTCTCATTGATTTCTTCTTTCTTAAAATATAAGATTTTGTAATATTATAGAGGGTAGGTTAAAAGATAATTACGTTTTTTTATTACAAAAAATACAAGATCCTTTGTAAAAGGTATATTTAAAATATACCTTTTAAATATACCTTTTACAAAGGATCTTGTATTTTCTGTGATTTTTGGTATACAGCCAGCTACAGGAATTTTATTTTCCTCGTGGATTTTTGTTTTTTTATTAATTTCGTAGCAAAATTCACACCCTGTAGAATTTTAGTAGTTTGACATAATAAACTCTGTTTATGTTCAAATGATTTTTAATATAGTCTACTATGCTAAGAATTATTGGTATAGTTAAATTTTTCTTTTATATATACAGGGTTGGTCGAAACCCAGAATGAGTATTTTCTGGAATTTTTTTTTAATGGAACACCCTGTATTTTAGTATTGCAATGAAATGTTATTTTAGGATACTTTTTAATTTCTTAAGCAATCCCTATACCTAACTGCTTCAATTTGTGAGTTATTGGTGATTCAAGCCAAACATTAATTGCAACACAAAATACCTGAAATTTTATTAGGTTGGGCGTAAAAATATTAAATCACAAATAATTTTTTGGAAATAAATACAAATTAATCGAGACTGATTCTTAAAATTGCCAATAATGGTTGAGCTATCAAAATATCTACGTAGTTAAAATTGTTGGTGCGATTAACAATTAAGCACAAAATAAAGCAGTTGGGTATAGGGAATTCTTAAGAAATTAAAAAGAACCATAAAATACCATTTCATTACAATACTAAAATATAGTGTGTTCCATTTAAGAAAACTCAGAAAATACACATTCCGAGTTTCGACCCACCCTGTATTATAAAATTTAAAATTTAGCTATACTAATAATTGGTAACAATAGTAGTAGTCTGGGCTGATTATCGGAGAATAGACCATTTTTGGGAAAAGTTATTTACCAGCAATTTTATTGCTGAAATCGAATCTTATGATTGTATATATTAATAATATAGGTATGCAAAGTCCTCAGATAGTGTGCTACTTTTTTTATAAACAAAATGGCGCCCGAAAATCGTGTTTTTTTCAATTATTGCTCTATAACTCCGAAGATTTTAACTTTACAACAAAAACACCCAAATAAAAATTCACCGTGATCAAATTCTGCATAGAGACGTGTTTTTCCCGATCTGCTCCGACGAAAATTTTCCTCGGAAAATGCGGGTTTTCCCAACAAAATCTTTAACTTTCAAATAAAGTTTTAGATTAGTAATTATTTACCAATAATTAAATAATTTGGTGACTAAGCCTTCATGGTTTAGATTATAGTTCCAGAATCTGGTGAAAATTAAACGAATATTTTAGCAACAATTCAATTGTTAATTAATAATTTACAGCCGCAATAATAACCAAAATAATTATGATACACTGATCAAACTTTGAAATCTTATAAAGATGAGATGCCTATTTAACATTTTGTCGACAAAATATACATTTTTTATTTTTTTGCATAATCGTTAAATGTTTAAAAAAAATAGTTATAAACAAATTAACGTTTCTCAGAAAGATTTTATTATATTATAATTTTAAGAAATAGCTAAAATGCGCATTTCAAATATCTTGAAAATGAATGCCTTAAAACTTTTTTGCAACCATTTGCAAAAAAGTTATGAAACACCAAAATGAACATACGATTACTACGGTATTTATAATTTTTTTTAATTCTTTCAAAGCGTAGAAGTGAGTTTAAAGTACAAGCTAATTATTTATAAAAAAATATCGATTATCAGTTTAATGGTTATATTTTAATTAAAGATTATAAATATATTTTTTTGTAATTTACACGCGCGAAAGTAGAATAATACAGTACCGTAGCTACCCGCCCACATACACAATTCGCGCGAGTTTAAGCGTGTCAGTCGCTTCGAGTGAACATTTTATCTCCGGCTCTGTATCAAGCCTACTTTCGCGCTAAAAATTACAAAAAAAAGTATTTTTAATCTTTGATTAAAATATAACCATTGCACTAATTTTTGACATTCTTTGTGAGTAATTAGATTGTACCATAGACTCACTTTTAAGCTTTAAAACAATTAAAACAAATTATAAACAACGGAGAATTCGTATATTTATTTTGCTGTTTCATAACTTTTTTGCAAAAGGTTGGAAAATTTTTTTAAAGCATTCATTTTCAAGACCTATGAAACACACATTTTAAATATTTTTTAAAATTAGAAAATAATATACAATTTCTGAGAAATGTTAATTTGTTTATAACAATTTTTTTTAAATATTTAAAGATTATGCAAAAAAAATAAAAAATTTATATTTTGTCGACAAAATGTTAAATAGGCATCACACCTTTATATTCTTTCTAAGCTTGATCATTGTCTCATGATTATTTTGGTTGTTATTGCGACTGTAAATTGTTAATTTACAATTGAATTGTTGCTAAAATATTTGTTTTATTTTCACCGGCTTCTGAATTTTTAATCTATAACAAGAAATCTTTTATTTCACCAAGCTATATAATTATTGATAAATAATTACTGGCCCAAAAAATTTATTTGAAAATTCGATATTTTGTTGGAAAAACCCACATTTTCCGAGGAAAATTTTCGTCGGAGCAAATCGGGAAAAACATGTCTCTATGCAGAATTAAATTGGGGTGAATTTTTATTTGAGTGTTTTTTGTGTAAAGTTAAAATCTTCGGAGTTATAGAGCAATAATTGAAAAAAAATACGATTTGTCGGCGCCATTTTGTTTATAAAAAAAGTAGCACGCTATATGCGGACTTTGCATACATATATTATTAATATATAGGATCTTATAATTCGATTCCAGCAATAAAATTGTTAAACCTTTCTTTGTACTTTACTAATTAGACCAGCGTATTATAACTTTTTTTTTCAAAATTTAAAGGTTATGCAAAAAAAAGAAAAATTTATATTTTGTCGATAAAATATTAAATAAACATCCCATCTTTAAAATCTTTATAAGTTTGATCAATGTATCATGATTATTTTGGTTATTATTGCGATCGTAATTTGTTAATTAACAATTGAATTGTTGCTAAAATATTCGTTTAATTTTCACCGGCTTCTGGAATTACAATCTATACCAAGAAAGCTTTGATGTCACTAAGTTATTTTTGTTAGGAAAACCCGCATTTTCCGAGGAAAATTTTTGTCGGAGCAAATCCTGAAAAACATATCTCTATGCAGAATTTAATTGCGGTGAATTTTTATTAAGGTGTTTTTGTTGTAAATTTAAAATCTTCGAAGTTATAGAGCAATAATTGAAAAAAATACGATTTGTCGGCTCCATTTTGTTTATAAAAAAAGTAGCACACTATCTGCGGACTTTGCATACCTATATTATTAATATATAGGACCTTATAATTCGATTCCAGCAATAAAATTGCTGGTAAATAACTTTTCCATGAATTTTGCTAATTAGCCCAGAGTATATACCATTTTAAAAATCATTTGAACATACAAAGGGATTTTGATGTAAAACTACTACAATTCTACAGGGTGTGAATTTTGCTACGAAATTAATAAAAAAACGTAATTATCTATCCTGTATAATATTATAAAACCTTATATTTTAAGAAAGAAGGCATCGAGGAGAATCCAAAAATGTAAAAATATATAGGGTGTCTCATTTAAAAAAACGAAGTTGCAATCAACCGGTTTAACCGGAAGTAGCAAAGAGACCAAAATATTTTTATTAAATAGTTCACACCTCAAAACCCCTATATTCCAATTTTCATAATTTTCTTTACTTTAGTTCTCGAGATATTTCTAATAGATTTATCTGCCTCACCCTATATATAGAAGAATGTATTGAAAATAACTTTTAAAACTTTTTAACACCTTTTTAAATTTTTTTAAAATTACGTAGATTCGTAAAAGTGTCACTTTCTTTCTTTGTCTGCTCTTCTTCGGTTATTCATTAATAATATCACCCTAGAATCGATGCTCACTTCGTATAATACCCTCTTTCTTGGTCTTCCCACTGGCGGACGCCCTACCCTAGTTTCATTAAGCGTTTTGCTAAGTATTATATTATTATCCATTCTTCTTATGTGACCTGCTTTGCAAAGTTTTTGTATCTTTGCATAATTTGTTTTAGTTAGTTCTAACTGCAATATTGATGTAACTCGTAGCCCAGCATCTAGATCGGAAAGCTTGGAGACAATGCAAAACTCAACTCCACCAGTCTTAAACCTAAAGGTAGAAATGCTTAGAACTATATATGCTTAGAACTTAGTAAGTAAATATCAAAGATTTTAATTTTTCGGGAACAAAATGCATGGATCAAGGCGGTTTTTCAAAACTAGCTCAAAAATTATAAGTTTTTACAAAAGAAGTTATTATTACGAAAATTGAAGCTAATAAAAAATCGAATAAACTCCTTACTTGAAAAATCTTTTAATATTTATTCAAAATGAGTTATAGATAATTAAATGTATTTTTTTGTGACTACTCAAATTTAAGTATTCAAGCTTATATAACGGGAAAACGATGCACCTTGTGTTCGTCTTTTATCCGTCGATATTTTCTATATGATAATTTGCAAAAAAAAACGAAGTAATAATCACGTCATCTTCTGTGGTCAGTCCTATGTTTTTGTATTTTTTAACCCATTTCACTAGAGCTCGGTCTAAATACCTATACCTTTAAGAGATTAGAAGAAAGAAAACAGCCCTGTTTCAATTCTTTGGCTAAATTTAATGGGGCGAAATCCTACTTGTTCTTCCGGTTATTTATTTGTATTGTCATTTCCGATAAATTCGTTTAAAATTCTAGAATACTAAAATTCTAAATTCTTTAAATTATGCTATTAGTATTACCGCTCTGCCCCTGTGGTTCGTTGAGTCGGATTTTTTATTTTCTTTTGTAGATAGGCGAAATATAAAACTCTTTCCAGTCTGCTAAAACATCCTCTTCGTATAAGCATTTTCTGAGAAAATTTTGAAGCATGTCTAGTAATTTTACTATGTATATCAAACTGTACTAGTCGGGATATACTTCCACTCGAATAGGAGGTTTTCACGGTTGTTGTTATCCTTTTATAAAACTTAATATCAGTTTCATACTTTTAAATTACCACTATGAGTTATTATAGCTGATTATGAAAGGTTAAATCTAAAAAAAATTGGTCACGGTAGACGACAAATAATATCCTGGCTGAAAAACATTCGCGACTGGACCGGGTTAAACACACAGATGCTTTTTAGAAAAGCAGACGAACTTGCAATGGTTGTAGCCAACCTTCATTAGTGGAATCACCACTAGAAAAAGAAGAAGGTCAGTTCCAAGCTTATGTTAATCCTTTCCTCTTTTAATTGTCATCTATTAATGTGTTTCTGTCAATAATTCAGTTAAGTCCTTCATCCACTGGTTGTCAGATATCATAGTTTTGAACACATTGCTTTTATCATGAAATTTTCCAGTGTTCAGAGCTTTTAGTACGTCCAATGTATGTTATCGATATACCTAGTTACATTTGTTTTACCAAGAAATATGTTTCTAGCGAATACGAATTCGTAAGTTGGGTGGATATAGTTTGTAACTAAGTTGTTTTGCATCGGATGGGAAAAGTTACCAAAGTCATCAGGACAGTAAAAATTGCAAACTTGAATATTTTGGCCATGTTATGCGACACAATAATCATCTCAGTGTAGAACTAAGACAAAGAATGGTTAAGGGCAATGTTTGCTATGTATTTTTGTATGGTGCAGAAGTGTGGACGTTAAAAGTAGCGATCATGAACAGAATTGAAGCATTGGAAATGTGCATTCATAGACGGATGCTGACGATACATTGAACAGCAAGAAAAACGAATAAGGTAGTAGGTACCAAGAAGGGTCAACAAAGATAGAGATAGACTGTTAAACACCAGAAAATGTGTCATCTGGGACATGCAGTGAGGGGAAATCGATATAAAATATTACAACTTATTTTTTCTTAAAGGCAAAATGTAAGGCCGTAGAGGTGTAGGAAGAAAACAAGTTTCTTGGTTAAAAAAATTCGTGAATGGACTCAGATATCAAATGCAGGACAATTATTCCAGATTACAAAAGATAGAGAAGCCTTCGCAATGGTGATCGCCAAGGTCGGATAATTCTGATATGCCACGTGAAGAAAAATATGCGATATCCAGAGAGATATAATATACTCTCTATAACATAACCAAAAGGCAAGGTAGACGGAAGAAGAGGGGCAGGTCCAAGAAGGCCTAGACGTCATGACTTAGAAACCTGAGGGAATGGTTTAACTGATCCTTTGCATCCCTTTTCCAAGTCGCCGTCAACAAAATTACTATAGCCAATTTGATATCCCACGCTCGAGAATCGAGCACGGTACATGAAGAAGAAGAAGTCCTTGGCATTTTAAATCAGAATACCATGAAACTAGAGTTTGGAGGTAGCTTTCAGGATTACATTTGATCAATTATTAATCACATACAAAAGTTGTTTTTGATTCTATTTATTTCCTAAATTTGGAAAATGTTAAAAAAGTTATTGTAATATATTTCTTCCATTATATCTTTGCACACGCATGGCATTATTTACGAATTACTTTTTAGACTAGGTTTTTTTTACTCACGGAAACTGGTATCGCAAAATTATCCCACTTGTCCGTAGAAACCACAATAAGTTAAACAAGGATAAACAATACGGCATGTCTTTGATGCCTTGTTTACTACGAATTTTTACGTTTATCATTTTGAGTGACAGTGACACAAGCGCATTTGTAGTGTTAATTGTAATTTACAGCTTATACTGTGTTTATTTTATAAAGGTATATTGTGTTATAGTATAATATTCAATGAGCATGTGATGATAGCTATTACTCACGATGCCGAGGCCAGAGTCGTAATTCATCAGAGAGAGTAATAGCCATTACATGCGAGTAGAATACCATACTTTTTCTACGACCTTTCTTCTTCTTCTTCTTCTTCTTCTTCTTCTTCTCTATTCAGACGTTGGCCGTCATCATGTTTAAAATTTCTTGAAACCTTTCTCTATGGGATGCTGCGCGAAATAATTATTCTTTTACTGTTGAGCCACACCAATAGGCGTGAGTTGCACGCCTATTATTACAAATTATTATATATAAACCAATTACACTAATCATAAATCTGTGAAAATATTTATAACTGAATAACTCCAACAACAAGGGTGTTGAAACTTTATTAAATATTCAAAATTCTAATCTTTGCTTTATTACGCCCCTAAAAATTATGTCATATTTAATACACGATTTAGGCCTTCTTAAAAAATTAATCTCAAAAAAATGGCAGTGACATAATTCCTAAAAAAAATATTTGTCAATGATACACATTTAAAAAACGATAGCTTTTTCCATTATAATAGTTCCCAATTAATATTTGGTACATTCTTTGTACAACAGATTAATTCTCGCTTTGTCTGGCATAAAAGCTAAACTTAGCTTTAGTAAGTGTAGTTTCTTTAACCCTTAACCCGGCACCTGCCACGTGGCTTTGCAAGGCGCCAACTGCCACGTGGGGATCTCACAGCACCCCTTAACAATTTTCTGTGATCCACTTGTTTAAAAAACAAAATAATCTGTTGAGTAACACAAGAATATAAATAAACATGTTTTATTCACTTATTAGCCTACCTTAGCCTCACTATATGTTAGAAAAGTTGAAAAATAAAATGAAAAAGGTGTTATAAGCAAATTAGCAAGTACCAAACCATAATAAATGAAGTCAAGTAAAATATCTAAAAAAAATTAAGATATAGTGAGTATAGAGTCTATATTAATAATTTAAATCAGTTATTTCAATACAAAATGTAAATTTGACCTGTTTATATCAAAAATACAAAAAAAATTTAAAACATAAAGTGCCAGATGATGACACCCCAATTCGACTTTAGAGCTATAAGTTCAGAATGAGACTAAATAACCACTTTAAACATTAACACATATATACTATATAATATTATAGAGAGCTACTATGACGCACAGCTCGCTTACCAAACTTGAAATACCAAATATTTGATAAAAATATGTTATGGGGTGCTGGTAGATCCCCACGTGGCAGGTGCCGGGTTAACTGGTGACGTGCCACAGTTGTCACGCAACTGATGCTGTACCGTCAAATTGACACCGCCACCAAATTAATATTAAGAGGAAACAATAGCGACCAACAGGTAGCAAAAACGCGTTCCAAGATTGCGGCTGTAATTTTGAATATTTTTTCGAGATATTTGGCACAGGTATTCGTAATATAATAAAGAATGGCGGTACAGAGCCCAATTTGAAAAATGTATTAATATGTGGAAATTACTCTGTAATTAAATACAATATTAAAAAAAGGAGCCTGTACCGCCATTAAGAAGAACAAAAAATACATTTTCTTCAAATAAAATTTTTTATGCGATGCATAGATTTTGTGTAATTTTGGAACAACTAAAATTTTTTATTTCATTAGTAGTTCCAAAATGACACAAAATCTATTCATCGGATAAAAAAGTTTATTTGAAGAAAGTGTATTTTTTTGTTCTCCTTTATAGCGGTACAGGCTCGTTTTTTTATTATTTTATTTAGTTACAGAGTAATTTCCACATATTAATATATTTTTTAAATTGGGCTCTGTACCGCCATTCTCTATTATATTACGAATACGTGTGCCAAATATCTCGAAAAAATATTCAAAATTACAGCCGCAATCTTCCGCTACCTGTTGATCGCTACTGTTTCCTCTTAAGAAATTGCGAATGTTTTTATTTTTTAACTACTAAAGCTTAAATAAACCTTGTAAAGTGTCATTCTCTTAAAAAAATTGTTGCAACTGATTTAAGTATGTATTTATTTAGATAAGCCAGAGTATAGCGTAAACAAAAAAAAACAAAGATTCACTAATTAAACGTTTTACCAAAATTTTCACAAAAAACAATAAATTTCATTACAAAATATTCAAAAGGATAGTTCATTTACCACGCTTATTAACAAAATAAATCACTTCTTTGCTTTACTTAGAAAAATGCAATGGGTAAACTTAGGCAAAAATTGGTATAGAATTGCCTTCTTGCTCACTACCTGTTTCGTGCCCAAGTTTTATCCAATATATATTATCTCGTCAGAATTATCAAGGTCACTGTCACATTCTATATACCATTGTAATGCAATATTACTAAAATCTGCATCACTCACTTTTATTTTCTTGTATGCCAGTCAATGGGAGCAAGAATAGGATATTACCTCCGAATTCTATCCTACTGCATGGATTTTAATGAAATTTTGGGCCTAGCCTCTACTTATCTCCTAATTCAAAGTCTACCCTATGCCGATGTGTGCTTTTTTCTTGAAGGTGGTTCCCACCCCTTCTTGGGGGTGGAAAATTTTTTGGTGAAAATCACCACAGAATTCGCTATAGAACCTAATTCTAAGCGAAAACTGTTCTATATTTTTTTTGAAACTCAATACTTTTTGAGATATTCGTGGTTTAAAATTGGCCATTTTCATTGAAACATAATACCGTTTCTAACGGTTTTTTGCGAATACCTTAAAAACTGTGCATCCAACTAAAAAACTATATTAAACATTTTTGTAGGTTATAAAAAACAAAGAGACACTTGCCTTCATAAATCTTCTAGTTATAATACAAAACGAGATAATATGGTAGGTGAAAATAATTTGTTTTTTGGTACATTCTCAAATTGGTGTATTCAACTTGAAATAACAGAGAAACTGTCGATTTTAGGTGTACAATGCTACTAATACCTTTTGTAGTGATTGAAATGACCTTTAAAATGAGCTATAGTAAAGGTCAATTACATTAAAACTAAGGGAGATATGCTGCAAACAAAATTGATAACTAATGTATTTTAAGAAAAATGAGAGTTAATTTTAACCCCCATCCACGAAAATGTAAATGCATGGTTTTCCTTCTACAATACCTTTTATTATAGTGTTATTTCTATGTTCAAAATTTGGACAGGTTTAAAATGATAAGGGATACAGTAATGAAAAATTAAAGAGAAATTTTTATCTGAAAAAGCCCTACATTTTGTGTGGTATCTTTGTTTCTTATCTCTTATCTTCTTCGAGTTACATGGAGGAAAACGAGGATTTTTAAGAAAATTTAAAAATGCGCTCTATAATTTGATCTTATTTTTTTCAAAAACCATTCATTTTAATCCAGCCCAACTTTTTGAACATAGAAATAACACAATAATAAAAAGTATTGTAGAAGGAGAACGATGTATTTAAATTCTGATGGATGAGGGGTTAAAATATACTTTTTATTTCTTCCTAAAATACATTAGTCATTAATTTTTTGCAGAATATCTTGCTTAGTTTGCAGGTAATCGACAATTAGTATTGCTCGTTTTAAAGGACTTTTTAAGCAGTACAAAAGTTATTAGTATCATTATACACCTAAAATCGACAGTTTCTCTGTTATTTCAAGTTGAATACACCGATTTAAGCATTCAGCAAAAAAAAAACAAACTCTTCTTACCTACCATATCGCTCTTTGTATTTAACAAGAAGATTTATGAAGGAACAAATCTCTTTGTATTTTTAAAACCTACAGAAATTATTTATATAGTTTTTTTGTTAGATGAATAGTTTTTAAGGTATTCGCAAAAATCCGTTCCAAAAGGTGTCATTTTTCAATGAAAATGGCCAATTTTCAACACGAATAACTCAAAAAGTATTGAGTTTTCAAAAAATAATCATAGAACAGTGTTTCACCCCCAACATTGTTCACCCCCGAGAAGGGGTGACAACCACCCCCAAGATAAAAGCACACGTTGGCATAGGGTAGACTTTGTTTCTTGAGGTATTCCCTACTTACTTTGAATATATCAAGTAAATCGATGTAGTAGGATGGAATTCGGAGCCAAATACCCTCATTGACTGCCCTATTGCGTGAACTGGCCATTTTTATATTGCACAATTTATTGAAATAGTTACGTGAATTGTGATGTACCGTCAATTTGACGTTTGATTTTCCACACGTGGTAATTCAAAATATATCGCTCGTAAACGCAACAAATTTCTGCTATGTACTTTCGATGACTAAACTGAAAGGTACTGAGAGTGTCGACCGTACAAATTTAGAGTAAGTGGGGATCCCGAAGTATCGCGCAGTTGCGATACGACATTTTGACGGCACGTCACCAGTTAAGGGTTAAATAAACCAATTGGGAAAAAGAAGTCATTTATTCTTCAACCAAGAGACGGAGAAACGGTTTGGGAATTAAACCCAAAGCGGTACTTCTTCAAAGGGCAAGGTTCGTCATCTCCTTGAGGGAAGACATGTCACTCAGAAAGGCGGGACAAATAGGTTCCTTTACCCTAATATATGACAGCCAAGGTAGAATAGCAGCGAGAACCACCCAATACACATGGCGTCTGATTAACTTAAATCCTTCAAAAAGTGTGTTCGGCTTTTGTGTATGTAGTATAATGTCCATTTTTTGTGTTTTTAAACATCACATCCTTTTTTTTTTGGAAAACTGACAAAGGATTTGAAAAACATGGATCCAATTTGTAAGTAACAACAACAACTATCACACATAATATAAGAGCATAATATACAGAGAGAGTCTGTAAAGTGGAATAAATTCAATATCTCAAATACTAATTGTTTTTTTGGAAAATGCTCAGACCCGTCGATTAGTATTTCAAATTGTCCTTTTTGACATTCAATAAAAATGTATACAGGGTGTCCCAATTTAGAGATATGACGTCATCGTCGATTTTCTTAAATGGCAACACTGTCATTTTGATAGCTAATTTGATAGGGTTTGTAAAGTTATACATAACTGCAAAATATCAAATTTTTATTCTCTACCATTTACAAGATAAGAGAAAATAACAAAGTTATATCTGTAATTTGGAATATTCAATAATTAAAATATTAACTGTTTTTTTGAAAAATGCTCAGACCCGTCGATTAGTATATCAAATTTTCATTTTTGACATATAATAATAATGTATACAGGGTGTCCCAATTTAGAGATATGGCGTCATCGTTGATTTTCTTAAATGGCAACACTATCATTTTGATAGCTATTTTGATAGCGTGTGTAAAGTTATACACATCTGAAAAATTTCAAATTTTTATTCCCTACCATTTACAAGATAATAAAAAATAACAAAGTTATGAAGAACAAAAAGTAATCAAATAATAATTGAATTTATTTATTTCAATTAAGAAAATGCTCATAACGTTGCCCATTGACAATTTGACAACAATTGAGGGCAACATTATGAGTTTTTGCTTAATTTATTGAAATAATTAAATTCAATTATTAGTTGATTACTTCTTTTTCATAACTTTGTTATTTTTTATTATCATTTAAATGGTAGAGAATACAAATTTGAAATTTTGCAGTTGTGTATAACTTTACACACCCTATCAAAATGACAGTGTTGCCATTTAAGAAAATCAACGATGACGTCATATCTCTAAATTGGGACACCCTGTATACATTATTATTATATGTCAAAAAGGACAATTTGATATACTAATCGACGGGTCTGAGAATTTTTCAAAAAAACAGTTAGTATTTTAATTATTGAATATATTCCAAATTACAGATATAACTTTGTTATTTTCTATTATCTTGTAAATGGTAGAGAATAAAAGTTTGATATTTTGCAGTTATGTATAACTTTACAAACCCTACCAAATTAGCTGTCAAAATGACAGTGTTGCCATTTAAGAAAATCGACGATGACGTCATATCTCTAAATTGGGACACCCTGTATACATTATTATTGAATGTCAAAAAGGACAATTTGAAATACTAATCGACGGGTCTGAGCATTTTCCAAAAAAACAATTAGTATTTGAGATATTGAATTTATTCCACTTTACAGACTCTCTCTGTATAAGAGCAATATGTATGTATATAAAGAACAAACAAGCATATCTGCGGTAATAATAGCCATACACTAGGTTTATTTAAGGAAACAAACCTTTAACTTTTAACGTAACACATACATATAAAAAATAATCCAACTCTAAAAAACTGAGTGGCAGGTCTTCCCTTGCGAAGAGGATAACATCTGAATGATGTATGCATGTGAGCTGCAACAACCCTTTTGGAACTGATATGTAAGTATTGAATTCAATACCTTAGCGTTAAAAAATAGTTTTATTTATTTAACTTACCTGCTAATATTAAAATTCTCATCAGATTATTTGGTTGCAAAAAATGTTAACATCCAAATGCATACAATGTATGGTCAGTCAATACTACTGTCGATAATGTTATAGTTGTTAGCTTACTTAGTTTTTATATTTTTAACACCTTTTTTTTTAATTTTTCTTATGTAATTTGTTAATTTTTGTGTCATTTCAGCTATTAACTGTTTATTCAAAAGAGCTCTTTAACTGCTCTGAAGATGGGACAAATAATGTCAGTCCCCGAGAATGGTCGTCATTTTTAAGATAAAAATAAAGAACATAAATATAGATTGTGAGTATTCATGTACTCAACACTCGCAACAGTTTCATCACTTAAAAATAACCATTTTCCAATTATTACGTTAACAGTACATATCAATGATATTACATCGACGTACGTTTCACTTAGTGTTTTTATTTAACATGTGTGTAAATAAATTATGACGTTTGTGCAAAGATATAATGGACCAACTATATTAAATATGTATTACCATTTCTTTAACCCAAATCCCGTCCATTATTTTCATCCGGTGCGCTTTCCAAGTTTGAAGCCTTCAATGCTGTTGCACGAGCAATATCGATTGGAGTAAAGGTAAACACTATCTGCTTAAATTAAAATCGAATTATTCAGCAGCGCGTTGGAAAGTAATGTAATTTGCGAAAACAATACCCTTAGTTTTTTTTTGAAAAGCCGTAAAACGAGGTCGCATTTAGCCTTGCCGTTCGGAATCTATAAGTGCAACGCAGTGTTAATAAAGGATTAAGTTTAATTAAGATTTTAATTCTGAGGTAGATTATTGTACTTTGTACTGGTGTTTAAAACTAAGCTTCCGTAATACATTTTTCGATTAAGTTGTTTCTTGTTAAAGTGTAATGCCACATAAATATACCGTTATCAAGAAAAAGCAATTTTCCAGTCAATTTCCGAAGGTCATAAAACCACATAATACACAGAACCAAACTTATATGGAATCACCATGTGTTTCAAGCCTATATTTATTTCTTTTGAAAAAACTTGTTATTGTTGCGAAGAATACAGGTTTTTATTTAAAATAAACAAAGCCATAAAACAATCAGATAACACAGCTCTGCACGTTAGAGATTATTTATTGAAGTTATACTTCTTTAGGCGCGATTGAGAGTAAAATTTCATAATACTGCGCGCATGCGCACACAGACAGTATGGCGTTTAGTTGCTAAATCGTTCAAGTTGTGTACAAGTCCGTCTAATTTACTTACCGTTGCACGTCATTATCTACGCCAGAGATCAAAGTTGACATAGTTGCCAAAGTATAAAAAAATCCTGAATCTATTTTAAATCAAATATATCACATAATAATTATTGTAAACGTGGATTACACAACAAAACAAATTAATATTCAATGTAAATAAATCAAAACTTAAGAAATAGAGAACAAGAATTAAGTTATAATCTTTTAAGATTTGCAGTGCAAGCGTTTTTGCACTGCATTGTTAATAATTATTAAAAAACTGCTCCGAACTCTTGGGAGAAGCCGATAGGTTTCTTTGTATAGTCTATTCGCTAAACTCAGACGCAACTTTCTAGATATTTTAGTCGGTAATTTTGCCAATTTTAGTAAAATTGGCAAAAAACAATTACTTAATAGTTAATAATCACTAAATAGTTAGTAATTTTGCCAATTTTTGCAAAATTGGCAAAAAACAAAAAAAATCATCGACTAAAATATCTAGCCAGTTGCGTCTGAGTTTAACGAACCGACTATATTATGTCTACAATAACAACTAAAAAAGTTGTCAGATACCTCGACTACTCTCAAGTCGTGATAAAATTAGGTGAAATTTATATTTTTGTAGTAGAGAATTTTTTATAGTAAAGTAAATAATAAAAACAGTAAATATAATAGAACAGATACTTATAGTAAAGAATATAAACAAATATGGAGTATCATCACCGCAACTGTCAAATAAATGTTACCAATTTATTCTAAAACGTCACCTTCGTTCGATAACAGTTACAGTGTGTTTCGAACAAATGGGTTTCATAAAAACGCTTTATAATCCATTTATACAAATTAAATGAAACATATTATTGTGTATTTCTTTAGGTTAACATTAATAGAAATTTTCAAATATTATTTATACCTGTATATAATAAAATATGTCTAGTGGTTGTAATTCCAGTGTACTCGGCAAAATGATTATAAAAAAAACACACCTACCGCCACAGAATAAATAACCACACAGAAGGGAAACTCCTGCCGAAAACGGTAACATAATTTTCATGCTCATGTGTCAACGTAACTGGTGCAACCTCACTTTTGCGTCTGACCTGACAGTTGTTTATAGTTAAATTTTATATGTATATATGTTTTATTTTATATTTTATTTCTATTTTATAGTTAAATTTTATATTTCATATTTAATTAATAACTATTTGTCAAAAATATTACATCATTTGGAATGGTCTATTACTTAGAACATCAAGTTCTATTCTGTAACTGGTGCACAAGGTCAAATATTTCGGTCCCAACAAAATCAATGGAAATGACAGTCAGATTCGCCAGCCAGCCACATTGTTTGATTTGCTTGTCTAGATAATGTTTAGAAGAAATGCGTTCAATGTGCTTCCCCGTTTAGGATTTTGTCCTCTTCAGGGTTTGAGGTGAATGTATTGTGTTGGCAGCAAAAGCAAACAGTCCGAAAAACACACTGGGGCAAGCGCCGTTTCCTGGTGTTCTTGGATCCTGGGTTATGCCGGACGGTGGTGTCCAGAAGGCTAAGAAGTCAACAGAGAAGAAAGTTTGATGGATTGTTGTTGGTTCCATAGACATTTACGTGTACTGTCCGTGCTTTGCTCTCGACCAGTCTCCCTAGAAACCATTGCACAACGACAGGCGAACCTGCGTCCCTCGTCGGCGGTCAGGAGGTGGCTTTGAGTGCAGCGTGGACAGTGTGCGTTCGAGTGGAGAAAATAGTTGAGGCTATTTTCTTGGGACGAACAGGTATAATTGTGCAATGAAGTTGGGAAACCGCAAAAAACCAACTTCTCCCTGTTCGGAGTCAGATTCGCTTCTGTGTTGTTATTTATTCTGTGCTACCGCCAAATATTTCGTGTTGGTATCATGCGACGTCACAGGCTATGACGCGGATGACGTGCAACGGTTAGTAAATTAGACGAATTTATAAATATATCAGTGCAAGAAAAGGTGTGAAAAGAATATATTAGTGTTTTTAGTAAATATATTTATTATAATTTTGTGTCTTTGGATTTGTCTTCCTCGGGAGTAAGATGAGTATTGTTAAAACCTTTTATTGTATATTTATTATACTTCACCTTGTCTGTTTGTTAACGTGAATTGTCATTAGGTACGTCCGAACCGATACAGACACAGTCCTCGTAGCGTATTTGGCATAGCATTTGGTTTGGTGTTTAATAGTTATTTATGATATAAGTGTTAAAAGTACACGTTTAAGGCACGAAAGTGAAAGTTTGCAGAATGAGCGGTAGCGAGTTCTGCATTTCACATGAGTGCCTTAAAAATGTACTTTTTAACACGCATATCATACAATATTTTTTCTACAAACGTAATTACAGGACTATATCTACAAAAATTTTTACCTGAACTTGACTGACATTCGATTTTTATGTCCTTTTGACATTACATCAAAATTTCCTATACGGTCAATACGAATTGCAGTGCCATAAAAATTTTAAAGCTCGAGTGCCTTAAAGTAGCATTTTTAACGCTCGTATGTAGAGCTAAAAATTGCAATTTTAAACCCGGTTAGAGAAAAAAAAAATTAAAACAAACTGTTTAAAGTATATTTATTTTTAATAAATAAATCATATAATAGAAGTATAACTTCTTACGTGCGTACAAAGTACACACACATTCTTTTTTTAATTGTAAATTGATCGAAAATAAATAAACTAACTTTTATGTTCAAAAATGAAAATATTCCCTCTGTTGGGTTAGCGGACGTACAAAGGGGAAATATTATTGGTCTTGTTTATCCAGGCGTCTCAGGGTAATATAGCTTCAGCGGTAAGTGTAACACAATGTGTTGTGTCAAAAACCTATGTTAGGTGTCAGGAATTATACTCCAGGGCAATAAGCTAGAAATAGACCATGTTTGGGACACTCAAAGATCCAGGTACCTGACTACTTTTTTATTAGGATAGTTATTGTATACCTATAGGATGAAAACCTACCTGTTTCCTGCCTAGAGTTTGCCTCCGTTTTTTAATTATTAACAATTTAGTGCAAAAATCGCGATTTTTTCGATTTTTTGCACCCCATTCAAAAGCTAAATAGTTGACATAAAATTACAAAATTTTATTTTTTAGAACATTAAAAAACCTTCAAAATTCCGATTTTTTAAAGTTAAAAAGTTAATTTGTTGCTACACAAACTGCAAAATAAATGAAAATCGTTATTTGTTAATAACTTTTACTAAAACTACCCTAGAACTTTGGTGTTTTACCCAAAGTTGGGTATTGAGGTACTTAACAAACCCTCAAAATTTGAGACCGATCCATTAATTAGTTTAAGAGTTATTCTAATTGTTTTTCCCAGAGACCTTTATTTTGCAAAAACATAAGACAGAAAATAATGAAGATATGGCAATTCTGCGTATGCCAAATGATATTAGAAAACTGGTACTATCGCAATGTACTAAAAACCGATAAAAAAATTATCTAATATAGTCAAAAATCCTAATGCCAAATTTGTGAAATTTTGTAGTTTAAAATCATTTAGAATAACTTTAAAAATATTGTCCGTAGAAAAAGTCATTTTACATTGTAGAAAAGCTGGTATTTTACACGAATTTTTAAAAATGTAGTTCAATTGGTGACTAGTCGTGGTAAGTAAAGGGGGAGCTGGGAGCCGACAAATGCATGAGTTCAAAAACTAAAAAAAGCAACTTCAAACTACTATCATTTTCTATATCTCGCGATCTACTGAATATATTTTGATCGTTCTCTTTTAATTAGTATGTAATTTTTTTGTACATTGCAAATATGCAATTTGTCTAGACATTTATTAATTAATAAACAGTCTAATTTGTTTAAACAATTTTTAAAAAAATCATTTTTCCCAAAAATCCATGATTTTAATCATACTATCCCTATTAATCATAGAAAAAGTTAAGGCATACTTTAATAAATAAATTATCTTCAATAAATAATTATCTAATAAAAATCATTTATTTATTAAAGTGTACTTTAACTTTTTCTGTGATCATTAACCTTTCGCTACCAAAGGGTCAAGTTGTTTTGTAGTTGACGGAGGGGGTACATTATGTACCCCATGCATTTTTATAGATTAAATATTAACATAATAAAATAATTTTAGTTAAAACAAAATTAAAACGAATGCAAGTATTTTTTATTGAAAATTAATTAATTATCGATAAATTAATTATCGTTTTTTTTTATTAGCTTTACATTTTGTACATATTATTGTTTGAATTTTTGTGGTTGTTTGATGTTCAGCACAAACAAAGAATTTACAAGAATTGCACGTTTTTCTGCTTTTGCGGTCCTTCTTGCGTGGACAAAGTAAACATCGCCCTGAGGATTTCAAGATGGTGGCGTCGTTTTCGCGATTCTCCCTTGGTGGCGATGGGCATAATCCGTACATCGCGTTTATAATTCGCTTATGGAATTTTTGTGGACTTTGTAGTCGCCTATCGACATGGGGCTTTATAAGTTATTGACCCAGGTTTAGTAAAAATTCTCTGCGTCTGTGAGAAGCTTCATACGCACGAATGGAATTCTTTATCGTCCACAGTACGTATGCATTCAGACCTGCAATGTCTAGAAGATTTTGAAACAAAACAAATGGCCATCTCTTAGAGGCTCTTTTACAAGAATATTCATTTACCATCTTATCCATAGTATCTACGGCACCTTTTGTAGAATTGTAATGCAAGATTATGTCTGGCTTATAGTCCGTCTCTTCTCCGCTAATTTTATCATCGTTATGTTCTGTACTCAATAAAATTACTGCCTTATTCTTTTTAGGAACGTAAGACGCCAGTGTTATTTCCCCAGTGAAGGCAAAAACTGAGGACTTTTCTTGTCTAGAAATATTGGGTAGAAGGGCTGGAGGGATATCCTGCTTGTTTTTTCGAAGTGTTCCACATAATGTTATTTGTCGATCTAGGAGTTGTTTTGCCAAGGGAACACTGGTAAAGAAATTATCAGTAGTGATGCCATAACCAGTTTTTAGAAATGAGACCAAATCAAGTACTACTATTTTGCCCTGGTCTTTTTCTGGTTTGTTACCATCTTTTCCAGTATAAATCTGAAGGTTAGCAGCATAGGTGATTGTTGCATCAACTAGAGCCCATATATGCCATACTTGGCTGGTTTTGATTTCAGGTAGGTGGGCAACCAGGTTCTTGTTTTATTAGGATTTTTCCCATTCCAATCGTGAATGTATTTCTCCGCTTTCAGGTTTGTACATTTGACGATGATCTCTACAATTTTCTCATCTACAAATAATTTGAAGCAATCACTAATTTTAGCGACATTTTTAGATTTTTCTGTAAGCCCTGGTTTTTCGAGCAAGTTTTTTGTGCGACATCTAGTTTTTCGTAAAGGATAATTTTTCCAAACTGTACCATTCTTGGAAATAAATGTGGAATCTACTGCCCCCAAAACTGGTTTATCAGAATCATTACTGTCGCTCTCAGATGGCTAAAATATAATAAACTCAAGATAGAAATATCGTACATAAAACAAAAATAAAAATTACCTGCAGAATTTCAGGCTCATATTCCGCTACTTCTAAATTATCATCTAATTCTGAATCATCCGATAAACTACCTCTTTCAGAAAGGTAATCATCATCACTTTCCTCTAACCACTGCACTGCAGTTTCACGATCCTCTTCTTTCCGAAGGTCTAACTTTATTTTTTTCGACATATCGGTAAATCGTGTAATCACAAATGGATAAACTAAAACGGTATGTTAGCACTAAGTCATCCACAGAACTGATTTGTGTGTTATTGCATACAACAGGTTTGGTGCCGTGCGCAAAACGTCTGGTTTAGTCAGTGGCGTCGACCGCAATGAACTGTACCGCGGTTGACGGAGGGGGTACAACTTGTACCCCAAGCACAGTGCTGCACTTTTCGTAGGTAAAAATATGTCAAATTGAAAACAAATGGTTGGATATGCTTTTACACATCCCAATGAAGAAGTAACTAGAACAGTTAAACAAAATTCCAACATTCTTAAAAATTATTCATGAAAAATCGAATTTGGGGTACAATATGTACCCCCCTCCGGTAGCGGAAGGTTAATGATACTATGATTAAAAAAATAGATTTTTGTAAAGAAAATATTTTTTCAAGAATTGTTTAAACAAATTAGACTGTTTATTAATTAATAAATTAATAAACAAATTGCATATTTGTAATGTACGTAAAAATTACATACCAATTAAAAAAGAAAGATCAAAATCCATTTAGTTGATCCGGAGATACAGCAAATTATATTCGTTTGAAATTGCTGTTTCGGGATTTTAACTCAGTGGATTTGTAGGTTCCCCCTAGTAATCGTTTGCACTACATTTTTTAAATCGTATAGGGTGCTGTGAAGGTATAATGTCTGTGCAAATTTTTTAAGAAAAAATACAAATCCCATTCTTGCATTCTTGCAAAATGGCATTAATGGGATTCAGTAATTATTATTAACAAATTAGCAGTGAATTAAAAAAAAAACATATGGCTAACTTTGTCCCAAATGAGCCCAGGCTAAATTTTTTTATTTGAAAATTCGTGTTAAAATACTATCTTTTCGAATATATAAAAATATTTTTTCTGCAGACAACATTTTTAAAGTTATTCTAAATGTTTTTAAACTACAAAATTTTAAAAAATTTGGCATTAGGATTTTTGACTATATTAATTATTTTTTTTATCTATTTTTAATACGTTTTGATACTATCACTCTTCTACTTTCCTGTGGCATGCTCAGAATTGCTCTATCTTCATTATTTTCTGTCTTAACTTATTGCAAAATAAAGGTATCTGAGATAAACAAATAGAATAACTCTTAAACTGATTAATGGATCAAATTTTGAGGGTTTATTAAGTACCATAATTTCCAACTTTGGGTGAAACCCTAAAGTTCTAAGGTAGTTTTAGTAAAAGTTATTAACAAATAACGATTTTCACTTATTTTTCAGTTTGCGTAGCAACAAATTAAATTTTAACTTTTAAAAATCCTTATTTTGAAAGTTTTTCAATGTTCTAAAACACTGAATTTTGTAATTTTATGTCAACTATTTAGTTTTTGAATAAAGTGTAAAAAATCGAAAATATGGCGATTTTTGCACTAAATTATTAATAATTAAAAAACGGACGCGAAATCTAGGCAGGAAACAGGTAAGTTTTCTTCCTATAGGTCTACAATAACTAAAAAAATAGTCAGCCACCTGGATCTTTGAGTATCCCGAGAAAATCCTTATTACCGTGGATCATTAGGAAAGTTTGCAAATAGATAAAGACAAAGTTGCCAAGAATTAACACCGGCTCGCCACGATCGTTTCATTGCCCAGCACCCAAAAATTTCTCATCTACAGCTCTAGAAGCAGTTTTTGGAAGCTACAGTTGTAAGTGTTTCAGTAAAAAAAATATTTCTTGTGTATAAAACTACACAGCAGGAGACAGTCACGGGTTCCCCAGTTATAAAGGCAGCACAAGATCGATCTTCTAAATTGGTTTCTTCAGCACCAAAACTGGAACATTGCAAATTGAAAAAAATTGTTATTTTCAAACAAACACAGAATTTTTGTAAAATCAGATAACCGACGAATTTGGGTTAGTGAAGTGTAAGGAAGACCAGAAAGAACGAAAACTACCAAATATGTTCATAAATATGAAGTTCACAAAAAAGAAAAGCCCGGAGCATATGGCAAAGAAGTCGCAATCCTATAGATAAAATGAACACAATAGATTAACACGGCAACTTAAAACTGCTCTACAAGACGCGAGGAATGATACATTTGAACTATTCATTAACATCCTATCAAAAGAAGACCACAGTATCTGTAAAGGAACGAAATCATTCAAGAGGCCTACACAACACATACCACCTCTAAGGAAAGCCGATGGAAGCTGGGGAAAAACTGAACAACAAAAGGCATCAATCTTTGCTGAACATCTCTCACACGTTTTTAGTGCACCCGAACTTAATAACAATAATAACGAAGAACAAGTTAAAAACTTCTTAGACATTTCATGCCCAATGATGCCACCAATCAAATGCTTTACTTCTAATAATGTGAAAAATTTTTAGATGCAATAACCACAAAGCACCAGGCTTCGATATGATCACCGGGCTAATTTTAAAAAAATTACCCAGAAAAGCAATTGTCCTAATTCGTCTTTATGTGCCGTCTTCTACCGAAGGTTGGCGACCATCAAACGATAAGTTTCTCTGTTTTGTCCGCATGTATTATGTTCGCAGCTTCTGGTATTTGAAACCATTTTCTCAAGTTTCTCAGCCAGGATTTTTTCTTTCTGCCCAAACCTCTTCTACCTTCAATCGTGCCTTCCACGATAAGCTGTAGCAGACTGTACTAATCATTACGAAACACATGGCCCAGGTATGACGCTTTCCTCCTTTTAACAGTCCTACTAAGAATGATATATAATAGTACCATAAGATTAACCTACTACACGATTAATTGGAAGTGCGCAAAAATAATTAAACCAAATAAACCACCAAATATTACTACCTCATATACACCAATCAGCTTACTTCCAATAATGTCAAAAATCCAGAAAGACTTCTGCTCCAAAGAATCTCAGAAGACGTCGAAATTGATTCAGTGATCTCAACACACCAGTTTGGTTTCCGTGAAGCCCATTCAACTCTGCAACAATGTTATAGGATTGTTAAAACATTAATGTATGCCTCGAAGAAAAAAAAATTGCACTGCTGCCTTCCTGGACATAGAACAAACCTTCGACGGTGTTTGGCATGACGGCCTCCTGTATAAACTTAAGTCATCCTTTCCCATTCCTCACTATCTACTCTTAAAATCATACCTCACAGAACGTCACTTCCAAGTCAGATTCCTTAAAGAAACCTCTCATTACTATCCCATAAAATCCGAAGTCCCTCAAGGAAGTGTCCTGGGTACACTCCTGTACCTCAAATACACTGCTGATATTCCAACAGCAAATACGACCACAGCAGCCATGTTCACAGATGACACCGCCATAATATCCATAGATGGTGACCCTCAAGTAGCATCAGGAAACCTTCAAATACACCTGAATCTACTACAAGACTGGATGAACAGATGAAAAATCAAAGTTAACCATACTAAGTCTAATCAAATTACATTTACCAACAGGAAAATCGTATGTCCGAGAATCACACTGAACAGCACATTACTACCAGTAAAAACAGAATTCAAACACATGGGAATGATACTTGACCAAAAAATCACTTGGAAAGCACACATCTTGGCAAAAGAAATCCAAATCAACATGAAAATACGTCAAATGAATTGGCTAGTGGGCCGAAAATCGCAGTTATCTACAGTTAATAAACTTCTCTTGTATAAGTGCATAATAAAGCCTATATGGACATATTATGGAGTGCAATTATGGGGCTGTGCCAAGCCTTCTAATACCAGAACAAGAAATTATTTAGAACATCTGCCAGCCCACCCCAACGAGGAAGCAAGGCAACTACATCTCCAACCAGAAGTCAGACGAAGATTGAAAAGACATTGGCCAACAGATTTTATTCTTTAATTTAGTTTTCATTTCAATTTTACTTTCAAATTATAATCAAACATTAATTTAATTTGTTAGTGTTAGTCTTGGGAGTGTTATCAGTGGATAACTCCTCCTCTCATGTATTTGCAATACTCATATTTACTAATAATAAATTTAATCAAAATAAAAAAATATGAAGTAGGAAGTGTCATGTTCTGGGTAGGCATAATTATCGATAAAAAAACTCATTTAATTTTTATCCAACCAGCTTTAGCAACCCGCAGGTTTTGTTGATTTGGTTATAGAACCTATAGTTAGGTTCAGGAGAGGAAAAATGGAAGAAAATTTAATAAAAATACAAAAATAGACGGTTTAGTTTTGATTTAAATCCGTCTCCTGCCATCCCCCTATAGCGCTATTTCTAGGTCTAGCTTTTGTCAAGGAGGCTATGCAAGAAGACAAACTTAAATCAAAACTTCCGTAGTTCTCGGTATACAATAAAACTATTTATACCGGAGTAAGGTTAGAACGCCCTCTAACGGGGAATAAGTGAAATAAATGGCGACTCGATTCTAGTTTTCTGTTGACCTAGATATCACAATATCAAAAGGCACCGCTGGGAAAATATTCCAAAAATGCGGTTCAGAGAAACTATATGAAACGAGTCTTTGTACTCTCATACAGAGTATGGCATTAGTAAAAATACAAAAATAGACGGTTTAGTTTTGATTTAAATCCGTCTCCTGCCATCCCCCGATAGCGCTATTTCTAGGTCTACCTTTTGTCAAGGAGGCTATGCAAGAAGACAAACTTAAATCAAAACTTCCGTAGTTCTCGGTATACAATAAAACTATTTATACCGGAGTAAGGTTAGAACGCCCTCTAACGGGGAATAGGTGAAATAAATGGCGACTCGATTCTAGTTTTCTGTTGACCTAGATATCAAAATATCAAAAGGCACCGCTGGGAAAATATTCCAAAAATGCGGTTCAGAGAAACTATATGAAACGAGTCTTTGTACTCTCATACAGAGTATGGCATTAGTAAAAATACAAAAATAGACGGTTTAGTTTTGATTTAAATCCGTCTCCTGCCATCCCCCGATAGCGCTATTTCTAGGTCTACCTTTTGTCAAGGAGGCTATGCAAGAAGACAAACTTAAATCAAAACTTCCGTAGTTCTCGGTATACAATAAAACTATTTATACCGGAGTAAGGTTAGAACGCCCTCTAACGGGGAATAAGTGAAATAAATGGCGACTCGATTCTAGTTTTCTGTTGACCTAGATATCAAAATATCAAAAGGCACCGCTGGGAAAATATTCTAAAAATGCGGTTCAGAGAAACTATATGAAACGAGTCTTTGTACTCTCGTACAGAGTATGGCATTAGTAAAAATACAAAAATAGACGGTTTAGTTTTGATTTAAATCCGTCTCCTGCCATCCCCCGATAGCGCTATTTCTAGGTCTACTCCGGTATAAATAGTTTTATTGTATACCGAGAACTACGGAAGTTTTGATTTAAGTTTGTCTTCTTGCATAGCCTCCTTGACAAAAGGTAGACCTAGAAATAGCGCTATCGGGGGATGGCAGGAGACGGATTTAAATCAAAACTAAACCGTCTATTTTTGTATTTTTACTAATGCCATACTCTGTATGAGAGTACAAAGACTCGTTTCATATAGTTTCTCTGAACCGCATTTTTGGAATATTTTCCCAGCGGTGCCTTTTGATATTTTGATATCTAGGTCAACAGAAAACTAGAATCGAGTCGCCATTTATTTCACTTATTCCCCGTTAGAGGGCGTTCTAACCTTACTCCGGTATAAATAGTTTTATTGTATACCGAGAACTACGGAAGTTTTGATTTAAGTTTGTCTTCTTGCATAGCCTCCTTGACAAAAGGTAGACCTAGAAATAGCGCTATCGGGGGATGGCAGGAGACGGATTTAAATCAAAACTAAACCGTCTATTTTTGTATTTTTACTAATGCCATACTCTGTATGAGAGTACAAAGACTCGTTTCATATAGTTTCTCTGAACCGCATTTTTGGAATATTTTCCCAGCGGTGCCTTTTGATATTTTGATATCTAGGTCAACAGAAAACTAGAATCGAGTCGCCATTTATTTCAGAAAATTTAATGTTCGTGCATGATAATACACCTCCACATACCAGTAGAGTGACTACAGATTTTCTTGAAGCAGACGATATCACAGTTCTGGAGTGGCCTGCTTGCTCACCCAACCTTAATCCTACAGAGGATTTGTAAGATATTCTTAAAATAATAATTAGGGCTCGCAGGGATAATCCACTTCAGGGCCAGTAAAAGGTGCTCTTGAAGAATGAAACTACCTACCACAAAAAAATAATGCCAATCTGATTAGGAGCATGCTCACGCAAATTGAAGCATGGATATGGTTCAGGGGGGTTTACACTGACTACCAAAAAGAACGTAAATAAATAAAAACAATTTAAACATTATTCGTTTTACATTGAAATTTTTCATGCTATTGACTTTAAAAAAAGTAATTTCAGTTTGTTATTCTCAGACTTATTGTTTGCTTTTGTATGTATTGGAGATTAAATTGCTTTAAAACAAATTTAATGTTGTTCGACTTGATAAGATATCTTGGTTTCTTAAATTTGCTTGAAATAATAAGAAATATCAGATGATTCCTTCTAAATTTGGTTGTGCGTATTTATATCTCCATAGTATAACAGCCACCATGTTGAACTACATGACATTATTTATGGATAGAATTTTGAGGTGAATACATTTGAAATGTTGTCAATGGTATCAATACAAAATTCATACCATTAGATGTAGGTAATGGACATTGACAAGAGCTATGTCCTTAAAAATTTCACGTAAGCTTGTTACTAAATCGGCATGCCTCATAGCTATGTACTGCCAAAATCCAATACCTATACATGGCAACTCACTGGAATAGATAGCATAACAGATTAGGATAAAAGCACATAAACAATAACGATATTTGGGTTATATGAATAATCAGGTCCAGACAGGATATATTTATTTATTCTACTTAAGTACATTTACCATCTGTAAAAAAATATCTATGACACGACAAGCTAGGTTAAAATTTTGGTACAGATTTAAAATAGAGGCTTGGGGCTGATAAATTTAGCTTTTACACGCAAACCTGATAAAACAGGCAGGAAAAAGCTGAAATCCTGAGGTCAATAAATCTCATGTCATGTATACTGAAGACTAAATTATTGTTTACTATGCACATTAGAGGTGGTGAACTGATTCAAATTCTGATGTATCAGAGACACTTTTCTGCCAATAGGGCAGCACTTTTTACAAAAACGGCACTGAATCATCTTGCACACTCTGATAAACTACTTGAAAGTTATTCCGGGTGTATTTCTCGATAGAGAAAAATCATTCGACAAAACTTTACATAAAGAAACCCTAAGGAAAATTTAACTGAAAGAAGTAGTTACCTACAATAAACTGTAGCTAAATAGACTGCATATTGCAGAGCCTTTTAGTATACGCAATGTCACCAGCCGATATAAGGTGAAATTTGGTTATGGGTTAATTATAGATTCAGATTTCTAGATTTAACCTATAGTTGTGAATCTATGTAGAATATATTCAGAAATGACGGGCATCATGTGCTCGGATATTCACATGATCTGGGCTGGGAACAACAAAAGATATCAGGTTGGGAGATGGGTAAAAGTATACTGATCATTGGAGACCACATACTTCAAAACGGTCACAAGGTCGACAGCAAATAGTGAGATCGGACGATTATATTAAACAAAGCGCCGCGCCTATATGGAAGGGGCAAACGGAGGACATAAGATAGGAGAAGCTATTTATTGTTGATGTTGTCATAATAATGTCAAAAACGTTGTCTAAGTAGTCAAAGAAAATTATCTATCTATGTACTTCTCATTATTCCTCTGATTCCTTTGCTGCATTCTAATGTTTATAGCCTGTTTAGGCAATTGTTCATCTTTCATTACAAGTCCTTTGTCTTTGGATTCCATTGTACCTACCCTATTGTAAATATTTCCTCTTTCTCTTCTTATTCCTTCATTTGGGATGTGATCAAGTCTAGATATTTGACACGCTCTTTTTAGATTTGTACTGCTTCCAGTTTTTTGTTACTAGCCAACAAAAAGGGTTGTTAAGTCAGCAACCAGGCCGTCACAGCAAACGGTAATAAAGGTATGAAAAATATGATAACAAAGTTGGCAAAGGAATATCAGAAATGGGAACTTAAACGTAATACCAAAAAAACCAAAACATTTGAGCATTGGAACTGGCACAGCAAATCTTGTACTTGATTAAGGATATATATCAAGGAATATCAAGGATTAAATATATAAATCGAATTTTTCAGCAGCGCCTTGGAAAGTAATGTAATTTTCGAAAACAATACCCTTAGTTTTTTTAAGCCGTAAAACGAGGTCGCATTTAGCCTTGCCGTTATACTCTGGGCTAATTAGCAAAATTCATGGGAAAGTTATTTGCCAGGAATCGAATTATAAGATCCTATATATTAATAATATAGGTATGCACAGTCCGCAGATAGTGTGCTACTTTTTTTATAAACAAAATGGCGCCGACAAATCGTATTTTTTTCAATTATTGCTCTATAACTCCGAAGATTTTAACTTTACACCAAAAACATTCAAATAAAAATTCACCCCAATTAAATTCTACATAGAAGCATGATTTTCCCGATTTGCTTCGACGAAAATTTTCCTCGGAAAATGCGGGTTTTCCCAACAAAATCTCGAATTTTCAAATAAATTTTTTGGGCAAGTAATTATTTATAAATAATTAAATAACTTGGTGAAATAAAAGCTTTCTTGGTATAGATTATAACTGCAGAAGCCGGTGAAAATTGAACGAATATTTTAGCAACAATTCAATTGTTAATTAACAATTTTCGATCGCAATAATAACCAAAATATTCATGATACATTGATCAAACTTATAAAGATTATAAAGATGAGATGCTTATTTAATATTTTATCGACAAAATATAAATTTTTCGTTTTTTTGCATAATCTTTAAATTTTGAAAAAAAAAATAGTTATAATACGTTGGTCTAATTAGTAAAGAACAAAGAAAGGTTATTTATCAGCAATTTTATTACTGGAGTCAAATATTATGATCCTACATAATAATACTATAGGTACGCAAAGTCCGCAGATAGTGTGCTACTTTTTTTATTAACAAAATGGCGCCCCCAAATCGTGTTTTTTTAAATTATTGGTCTATAACTCCGAAGATTTTAACTTTACACCAAAAACACTCAAATAAAAATTCACCCCAATTAAATTCTACATAGAAGCATGTTTTTCCCGATTTGCTTCGACGAAAATTTTCCTCGGAAAATGTGGGTCATCCCAACAAAATCTCGAATTTTCAAATAAATTTTTTGGGCAAGTAATTATTTATAAATAATTAAATAACTTGGTGAAATAAAAGCTTTCTTGGTATAGATTATAACTCCAGAAGCCGGTGAAAAATAAACGAATATTTTAGCAAAAATTCAATTGTTAATTAACAATTTACAGTCGCAATAACAACCGAAATAATCCTGAGACATTGATCAAACTTGGAAAGATTATAAAAATGTTATGCCTATTTAATATTTTGTCGACAAAATATAAATTTTTCATTTTTTTGCATAATCTTTAAATGTTCAAAAAAAATGGTTATAAACAAAATAACATTTCTCGGAAATTGTTTATTATATTAAAATTTTAAAAAATATCTAAAATGCGTGTTCCAAAGGTCTTAAAAATGAATGCACTAAAGTTTTTTTCCAACCATTTGTAAAAAAGTTATGAAACAAAAAAATAAACATACGATTTCTCGGTTGTTTATAATTTGTTTTAATTGTTTCAAGGCTTAAAAGTGAGTTTATGGTACAAACTAATTACTCTCAAAAAATATCAAACATCAGTTCAATGGTTATATTTTAATCAAAGATTAAATATGTTTTTTTTTGTAATTTTTAGCGCGAAAGTAGGCTTGAAACAGAGCTGCAGATGTTCACTCGAAGCGACTGACACGCTTTAAACTCGCGCGAGTTGTGCATGTGGATGGGTATAATACATAATACATAGCTACGGTACTGTATTAGTCTACTTTCGCACATGTAAATTACAAAAAAAATATTTATAATCTGTAATTAAAATATAACCATTAAACTAATAATCGATATTTTTTGTAAGTAATTAGCTTGTACTTTAAAATCACTTTTATGCTTTGAAAGAATTAAAAAAAATTATAAACAACGTAATAATCGTATGTTTACTTTGCTGTTTCATAACTTTTTTGCAAATGGTTGGAAAAAACTTTTAATGCATTCATTTTCAAGATCATTCAAATACGCATTTTAGTTTTTTTTTTAAATTAGAATATAATAAAAACTTTCTGAGAAACGTTAACTTGTTTATAACTTTTTTTTTAACATTTAAAGATTATTCAAAAAAATTAAAAATTTATATTTTGTCGACAAAATGTTAAATAGGCATATCATCTTTATAAGATTTCAAAGTTTGATCAGTGTATCATAATTATTTTGGTTATTATTGCGACCGAAAATTATTAATTAACAATTGAATTGTTGCTAAAATATTCGTTTAATTTTCACCGGCTACTGGAAGTATGATCTAAACCAAGAAATCTTTTATTTCACCGAGTTATTAAGTTATTGGTAGACGATTACTTACCTAAAACTTTATTTGAAATTTAAAGATTTTGTTGGGAAAACCCGCATTTTCCGAGGAAAATTTTCATCGAAGCAGATCGAAAAAAACATGTCTTTATGCAGAATTTAATTTTGGTGAATTTTTGTAAGGGTATTTTTGGTGTAAATTTAAAATGTTCGGAGTGATGGAGCAAAAATTGAAAAAAACACGATTTGGGGGCGCCATTTTGTTAATAAAAAAATTAGCACACTATCTGCGGACTTTGCATACCTATATTATTAATACATATATTCATAAGCTTCGATTCCAGCAATAAAATTGCTGGTAAAAAACTTTTCCCAAAAATGGCCTATTCTCCGATAATCAGCCCAGAATATTAGGAAACTACAAGTGCAGCGCCGTGTTAATAAAGGATTAAGCTCAATCAAGATTTTAATCCTAAGACAGATTAATGTTCTTTTTACTGGTGTTTAAAACTAAGCTTTCGTAATACATTTTTTGATGTCTTTTCTGATTAAAGTATAATGCCATATAAGTACACCAGCTATCAACAAAAGGTCAAAATTTAAAAAGGCCATAAAATAATTATTTATGGCTGCGTACTGCAGCAGGGTTGGAAAAAAACTTTGGGAAAACTAAAATGATGACCAATTTAGTACCTAGCGGACCACTAACACTAGAAAATTGCCATATCAAAACAGTTCACAAATACATCTATCTGGCAACGAAATACAAATAAGTAGAGACAACCAAACATGCGAATTATCTCGAAGAATAGCTTTAGGATGGGCAGGGTATGGAAAACTAAGAGACGTGTTCAAGGAAAACATCCCAATAAAGCTAAAAAGAAAAGCATTTAATCAGTGCGTACTTCCGGTGCTTACTTATGGAGCTGAAACACTGACATTGAGTAAAACATCAATAAGAAAATTACAAGTAGCACAACGCAAAATGGAACGATCCATGCTCGGCCTAACTTTGAGAGACAGAATACGAAATGATGAGTTACGGCGAATAACTGGAGTGGAAGACGTCATAAAGCACATCACGAAGTTGAAGTGGAAATGGTCAGGACACGTCGCAAGACAGAGAGACAACAGATGGACAAGGAAGATCTTAGAGTGGCGGCCAAGGGCGGACAAACGAAGTCGTGGAAGACCACCTACCAGATGGACCGACGATATTAAGAGAATAGCGACAAACTGGATTGCAGCTGCCTAGGACAGAGAAGGGTGGAGACATCTTGAGGAGGCCTATGTCCGACAGTGGACAAATTTGGCTGTGTGATGATGATGATGACTGCAGCATTAATCTTGTTAACCGAAGTCACATTTATGAATTAAATTTTCTAGTGAATACATTTCATATGGCCAGGAGATAATAAGAACCCACTTTCCTGGGTCCATGGTGGCCTTCTTCTTCTTCTTGACGTGTCTATCCCTGACGAATGTTGGAGACCATCATAAGAATCTTTATTTTATCGGGAGCAGCTATGAAAAGATGCACAAATGTTGTGTTAAACCAGGTTCAGAGTTTCCTTAACCTTCCGATTACCAACCTTTTTTTGTTACACCTTTTTTTGTTTTTTTGATTGATGACCAACGGGGGTAAAAAATGTCCCCAGGTCAAAAATGACCTGGAATGCATGATTTCAGCATTTAAATCTTCATCTAACAATACATCCTCGATTTATGATACATATTTTTCATCTTCTATATCATCATAAAAATCGCTAACAGTAACAATTTCCTGTAACTCAGCCTCAGTATCATATTTGCGGGCCATATCTTATGTGTACACAAAGTACTAAGGAACTATAATAATATACGCCAAGAAATAATAATAATGACTAACTGTAGCGGACAGGAATGTCATGATTCGTACATAACAGGCACCAGAGTCTAAAAATAGATTTTAATAACGCGCAGTGCAAACGTACTTGGAATTCCACATAATAGACGGTATTTTACTAAACATCAACTTCAGAATATATTTTTATTGGTAAAATATAGGGAATTTTTTTCATTTTAAAATATGAGAATATCTAGAATGATAAATTTACCTTTAACTACCCGCGCATCAAGGTATAACATAACTACACGCGTTGCGTACTTTATACGCCACAAGAAAATACACTTAAAAACAGCGGATTTGTTTTTTTATTTTTAAAGAAATACACTTAGTTGTTTGTTATAAACCTTATTCGGCATCAGTGAATACTTTTAGTTCCTTCTCAGTAAGCCAATTGGGATTTATAACTGGAATCATGGAATAACTGGATTCCATAATAAATAAAATTAGTAACAAAAAATTTTTTTGAAATGTGATTTTTTACAGGATGAAAAGTAGTGTTTACAAAGAAAAATATATTTTGTGCCATAATGACTCAAAAATAATTGAAATATGTACTTATATTACTACTTATATTAATATAATCGTGGCGTATATTGTCCACCACCGGAAACAACAAATAATAAACTGTAAATTACTTTACCAGAACGCCGATTATAACGAAACTAAAACCAAATTGTAAAGCACATTCCAGTGATAGGTTAGAGAGGTAAACAAGGTCAAAAATTTAATTTTTAAATATATTTGCAGTATAATTCTTATATCTGGCGTACAAAATACGCCAGCGCGTGTAGTTAAAGGTTAAAGTCAAATAAACAAATAATGAGTTAAAAATTAAAAATACTTTTGAATTTATTAAAGAAAAACATACTCTGGGATCCAAATTTACTCCCCTTGGTCATCCGAAGGTTAACCAGGATGTTCTCCTTCTTCCTAGATCTCGCTTTTCAAATACTTTTCCTTACAGAATGGTTTGTAGGAGGGTATCCTAGATTTATTTAACATAATGTGTCCAAAGAATTGAAAAATTCGAAATTTAATATTGATTAGAACCTCCCGGTTCTTCTTTGTTCTTTTGAGGACCTCCTCATTTGGGACTTAGTGAGTCCACACCAGGTATTTTCCGACGTAGCCACATCTCAAATGCTTCCAAATTTTTGCACATATCTTCATTCAAGGTCCACAATTCAACATCATAAAATAGTACGGTAAAGAGGTATGCCATCACGGCATTCTTCCTCTTATACTAAGAGAGAGGGTCTGGCTCTTGAAAAAGGCCCCCATCTGGTTCAAGGCGTCGCTTATCTCTTGTTGATTCATTATTCATTTATGGTGCCAAGGCAATTGAAGTGCGTCACTCTAGACGTGGCGGCCAGAAAGTGTAAGCATAACGGGTGTAGTTAACGTAATTATCTGAGAGTAGTCTCTAATAATAAAAAAAAAAGAAATAGAGAGGTCGAAATATAAAGTAGAATTAACAAAGGCAGGGCAATTAACAAGAATATACCAACAGTAGCGAAGTAAAGGAAATCTAAGAACAAGTTACCCACAGTTTCCTACAAAATAAATATGCAACACAAAATACACAAACACAAATTCAAGTTAGAAAACTTAACTTACACACTCACATCTACGATACATATTAAAATTGTGATTTACAAGACCAAGGCCCAGTATGTAAATTTTGAAGAAACCAAATAAAATTTTGGGGTACTCCCATCTCGGCTTACTATAATCCTTTATTCCTTTATGACACCCCAGGTACATTTTAAAAACCCCCCAGGTCGGCACGAAGATTAACAGGTAGGGAAAAATGTCTTATTAACATAGAAAAACATCCTACATTCAATACCACTTTCTTCAATATTTTACAGAAATTTTGGGTTCTTTGCGAATTGAATAAATAGTTTCTGTTGGTTGGAAATGTTGACTGTGGAATCGATTTCTCTACTGATACATAGGATACAGCTTGGTTGGATGTTTGAGAAATATTGATTGTTAGCGCCATAATTTTATTAATACAAAAGTTATTGAACACAACAATAATATGTTATCGCAACTTGAACATGTTAAAATATTAGGTTGTTTCTAGCAAACAGTCAAACTAGTCAGAAACCGTCAGCAAATAGTTGGTCAGTGAAAGAACATAATACAGTCACCAGTGTTATCCCCTAAACTCGGGCTGGTCATCTATTCGCTGATGGTTTCAAACCGTTTGAAACTGATGTTAGAACAAACCTATTATCACATTATGATAATTTTTAATATTAGTTTTTATTTTTATTGGGTTATGTCATAATTATGTATCTATTTAATAAAGTTATTCTATAAATGTGTTTTTTCCATTGAGATATAAAATTATTTGAGAGTAACAATTAATATCCCATGAGCCGAGCTGGTATATTTTATATCGAGCAGTTTTAATCTTTGCGCCGACTTGGGACATTTTTAAAAGACATACCTGTTTCTTGGACCGAAATAATAGGCACTTCCCAAAATTTTGGTTATCCATCTTCCAAAAATTTTTTAAATAATCTTTTTTGAGAACGATTTCAGGAGAGGAAATCGAAACGTTAGACGTTTGAAAATGTAATTTTCACTGCACCAATAATAATTGTGACAATCCCATATAAACATTATACTTAAATTAGACAAATACCACATGAAAGCAGTTTCAGAACCTTGTTGACAAGTCCAATAGCCAGCAAGGGCGCCCATATAAAAATTTTTAGGGGGGGGCCAAACGTGAAGATGTTGCACATTACATTTTGTATATTTCGGATGACAATATATACAGTAGACCCTCTCTATAACGAACACGGATATAACGAGGTTTCGCTTATAACGAGGTACATTAGGTGCCCCATGAAATTCCTATTGAACTATAACGCTTTATAACGAGGCATATTTGGTTACAACGAAGAAAATTGAAATCGAATAATACGTGTCTTTACCTCTTTTTAGCGTTGTAATGGTCATAAATAAATAAATGCCCCAACTGCCTGTACATAGAAATGCCCAACATCTGTCTTATTATCGAGGCCAGTGCTGTAATAAACTCGGCCACCTGTAATAAACTTCTGCCTGTTTATCGACCGATATTGAATATTATAGGAAATTTACAATTTATGACGGCGAAGTCTCATTGTTTACTGTTCAGGTTGACCGTCGACACCTAATAAACTACATAAGAGGCATCAAAAGATTTCAATATTATTGTTTTTAAATTATTTTAAATTATTATGTCCCATTTAAAGTAGTTCAATATTATTGTTGTTTGATATAACGAGATCCGCTTATAACGAGATAATTAGTCCACCATTTCAGTTCTCGTTATAGAGGGAGTCTACTGTAGTTTAAACTAACTAAAAAAACCTAGTTTGAAGCCTGTTGTGAGAAATTATTCATACATTTAAATACTAGACCAGGTTTTTAAATGGAAATGTAATGGGTACCACAAAAGTTGCGCCTCTCTTTAAAATCCGTTTGAAAAGAATACAATGCTTGCAAAGCCCTGCCTTCAACTTTGGCTAGTAGACTAACCATGAGTATTTGTCGAACCAAGTTTTTACTTTAAAATCTTAAAAAGGAGCCCCCTTTATTTTTGCAGAATTAGAATCCTTATGGAAAATAAGTCACATATATTCCAAACATTTTTAGAATCGTTGATAGATGGCGCAAATAAATCGCATTTTCCGATTATAGCGGCATCCTCAACAATTCTAAAAAAAGTTTCGAATAAATTTTACTTATTTTTTGAGGAGGAAACTCAATCTGCAATAAAAAACGGGGGTTCCTATTTAAAATTTTAAAGTCAATTCTCACCGTTACCTCCAGAGTGTGGAATAAAAAATCCTGTTTAGTGTCATTCTATAGATTTTTGAAAAATATTAAACACGTGTTTTTTAGTTTTTCATTTGGAAGTATATTTCTCGAGATATTAGACCGTTTCTATAATTTTGCTATGGCATCACGATATATCGTTTTTTCCAATTATAGCGCTCTCTATCCACAATTCGCAAAATGGCTCGAATAATATTTGCTTATTTTTACAAGGAAAATCCAAATCTGCAACAAAAATTAGGGGTTCCATTTAAGATTTTAAAGCTTCACACCCAGGCCAGGGTTTGAAGTGGTGGACATGTTTAGTGTCATCGCATAGATTTTTGAGAAATATTTAACACATATTCTTCAGTTTTTCAATCCGATGTTCATTTCGCGAATTATTCGACCTTTCTGCTACTTTTGGGACACCCTGTATATAACACTCATTCGTCATGAAAGATCACCTGTTTTCATTTAAATAAAATTGTTCTGTTCATCATAATGTACACTTTAAAATAATCTACTTACTAAAAAAATACTTTTGCAAACTAAAATTTGACTATGTTCAATTAATTTAAAAAAAATGGCTCATTATAGGCCAGGAACCGAAGCTTTTCACCTCGCAATTTTTACAGAATGGATCGATTTGCTTAAAAATTTGAGAATAAGTAGTGCATAGTCCAAGGATCAAAATATATATGATTTCAAAAGGCGCTTTTACCATGGGGGTGGTTGCCACCCTATCTCGGGGGTGGAAATTTTGTATTATATTTTGACAGCAAAAGTTGATAAAATCGTTCATTCTAAACAAAAAATGTTCTATACATTTTTTTGATAAAATTAATAGTTTTCGATTTATTCGCTATCGAAAGTGTTAGTTTTGTATAAAAAAAATCAATGTTTTTCGATATACTCATTTACGATTCACTCAATTTTTGCCGTAGAAAAATTTTTCTCAAACCAAGTTCTTGGGAATTAAATAACCTGCAATTTTATATCGAAACATTTTTTCGTATCTCTGGTGCTAATCTTTCTATTCTGAAGAAAATGGAAAAATTTATTTTTAATATTATAATTAATATAATTATAATTAAAGAAAAAAATTTTTTTACCAAAATACAAAAATTTCTTATTCGCTTTTAGTTCCAGTTTTTTTAAAACTAATCATTCTAAGCATGTCAAACTTCTAGAATCTATCATTAATGCATAAATAAATAAGAAGTAATAAGCCCAATCACTAAAAATACCGCTAACTTACATTATTATGCTTTCAATTAGATTTCTCCTTTTTCTTTTTCAAAAAGATATATTATTTTTTAACCATAACTTTTTTATTTTTTATCTTAGGAAGTTTTGTAAAAATGATTTTGTAGGCTTTTAAAAGATCAACCCCCTGCTTGCGATCACTTTTCCGCTGAAAAAAATGGGGACTGACATTATTTTCAGTATAAGTCACTTAATTTTTGAGCTAGAGACTGCTTTTTAATTTCTGGAGATAGATATTTTTAAGTAGGTACTTTAAATTAGTTTCAACAAATTGTCCTCGAAAAATGCATTGTTTTCCCGTCGTTTGACTTCGAATCTACAATATTTAGCATTTGACGAAGAAGAGCCAACATATTATAAAGTATAGCTCGATTACTATTGGTCTTAAAGAAAATTAAAAAAAAAATGATTTTGTTTATTTTTTCAAAACATACATTTTTGTTAAGTAAAATTGTTTTGATAAACGAAAATTTTTGGAGTTATTAGCTAGCAGAAAACTTATGATATAAAACTAACACTTATGATAGCGAATAAATCGAAAATTACCAATTTTGGCAAAAAAATGTATAGAACGTTTTTTGTTTAGAATGAACGTTTTCACCAACTTTTGCAATTAAAATATAATAAAAAATTTTCACCCCCGAGATGCGGTGGCAATCACCACCATGGTAAAAGCGCCTTTCGGCATGATATGGATTTTGATCATTGGACTATCCACTACTCATTCTCAATTTTTCAAGCAAATCGATCCATTCTGTAAAAAATGCGAGGTTTTGTCCTATTTTAAGCTTCATTACTTGGACTATTAGTGATTATCGGCCAGAGATCGGATTTCTTGCTGATATGATTTGCTTTGCAGTATTATAAATGATTCATTTAATTTGTAATTTTGGGTGTCGATTACAGTATAGATATATTATGTTCCCACGTTTCTAATATCTTTCAATGTTTTCGTTAATAGCATACCGTGACTGTGCGAAATGTGTATTATGCACATTCCATATAGACCGCTGTCACAGACACACAGATTTATTTTCTGTTAAACTATTAATTACCCAATATGTGAATTTTTTATTAATAAATATGTTGTTTCCAATTTATCTCTCAAAATTATCCAATAATTTTTTGATAAAAATACGTTTTGTAATATAATTTTAATTTTTGTTCTTTCCCGAAAAGCTAGGGGGGGCCACGGCCCCCCCTGCCCGTGTGTATGGGCGTCTATGATAGCCAGGGAGGTAGTGTCAAATTTAACCGGAGCATTTTAGCATAGCTGCTTTATTTTCATTTAGTTAGATGTTCCAAATCTTATTAACAAATGATGTGTCAGCTGGCCCAAAACCGGGGATTTTAGGCAAGAAAAGGTAAAATGTGAAACTTGATGGAAAAACGCTTACAACTAAACAACTTATATGTCAAATATTTATCTCCGTGACTTACATTTATTAATGGCCTAGAACACTTTACTCATAGCTTTCACTCAGGTGACCCGGGTTAAATTCCTGTCGTTGAAAATTTTTTTTTTGAATTCACATTTTATTTTTAAAAATAATTATTTTTTGATAATACCACGTTTTATTATTTATACGACACAATATGAGAAGTCCGTATGTCTTTTATATAATCGTAAACTAAGCATTTAATCATATAAGGACCTAAAACAAAGTTTTTATTACAATCTAAAATTCATAAATTATTGATTAATACTTTTTAATCTTTGCCACACTAGTCCAAGAATATTTTTTTAATATTAACTAGCTGACCCGGCAAATTTCGTAACGCCCTAGAACTTAATAATGTTTAAAAGTTAAATAACTCAAAATTATTAGAAAGCCAAAAAATACTCAAAAATATTGCGTATACTTTTTTGCGCAAAGTGAATAGTTTACGATTCTATAAGGGACATAAAGACAAACATTCATTTTTGTATATTATATAGAGAATAGGGAAATAATTAGATGGCTATTAAAGAATGGGGGTTGGTGACAGAGAAGTGAAAATTTAAGGTTGTATCTTTCGGTTCTACAACATATAGAAAAATTAAGAAAACAGTTTGTCCAAAAAATAAAAAATAATGTCGCGGGGGCACTCCCCTTTTCACTTAGATTGGTCGTACCAACTCAGGAACCTTCAGGGGTTCATGTACAACAAATTTGCTTATTAAGGTCAATCGTAATATCATCAAATGCATAGTTTACGATTCTATAAAAGATATACAAGACTTTTTTATATTGTCTCGTGTAAATAATAAAGACGTGGTATTAAAAAAATTATTATTTTGCAAAATAAAATGTCAATTTTAAAAACAAAATAAAATTTCAACGGCAGGAATTGAACCCGGGTCGCCTGAGTGAAAGCTATGAGGCAAGTTTAGCGAGCGGGAGATACCCCTAAAATGACCAGATACTGACCACGGAGAGGTGAGTGGCTAATTTTATTCATAATTTATAATTTTGAAGGTGCTGAAAACGAAAATGAGGTTTATATTGAATTTTATTTGATACTGACTCTTATTTTTCGAGATATTGACCATGGGAGGTGAATGGTTAATTTCAGTTTTATTTGATGTTTTCGATGGTGCTCACAATGAAAAAGAGATTTATTTTGAATTTTATGTGACGCAACATTGTCAAAGTCGCAATTTTAACCTAAAAATGAGAAAAAAAGTGAAGTCACGAATTTTTACATTTAACTCGCTACAACTCTGTTCCATTTTAATATTTTTTTAAAATTTCTACGGCATATATATCTTACCTTTGTGAACACTATGAAAGTAACTCTAGTCTTTCAGTCTTTTTTTTACAGAACTTGAATTTAAAAAAATAAAAGGTGCAGATTCGTGAATTGCCGAGTTAAATCGCAAAAATTAAGTGACAAAATTTAAAATTTATCTATTTGATTACATTTATGTTAAACCATAGAGTTTAAAAAAGTTTTATGGGGAGTTTTAGGTCTAGATGTGTTATAAAAAAATATATGGAGAAACTTTAAATTTTAAGAAAAACGCGGTTTTCCTTTTTTTTTTATTTATAGGGCAAAATTGCGATTTTGACCATTTTCTTCCACATAAAATTCAAAATAAACTTGATTTTCGTTTTCGTCGCCATCAAAAACATAAAGTAAAACCAAAATTAGCCATTCACCACCAATGATCAGTATCTCGAAAAATTAGCGTTATCTTGTGGATTTATATCCCAGATGTTAAACGTTACACCATTTGTTTTCTAAAAAAAATTTTGATCCAAATCTTTCCATAAACTTCCGTGTACTCATGTTTTATTTTTGAATTTGATTTAAAATCTATATTTCAAATGTTGTCAGTCAAATTTTGCTATTAATCTTTGCAATTCACGAATCTGCACCTTGTATTTTAAAGGATTCATAACTTTTACTAGAATAAGACTAAAAGCTTAAAGCAGAAACCGTTGTCTTCAAAAAAGTGAGCGATATATATACAGTGTACAAACTTTAGAAAAAAATATTTAAACGGACCAGAGTTGTAGCGAGCTAAACGAAAAAAAAATGTAATTTAATTTTTTTTATTTTTAGGGTACAATTGGAATTTTGTCAATATTCCCCCACTTAAAATTTAAAATAAATTTCATTTTCGTTCTCATCACGGCAAAAAAACATAATCTAAGGCCAAAATTAGACATTCTCCACCCATAGTCAGTATCTCGAAAAATAAGCGCTATATTGATGATTTCTAATGTCGACATTAAAAGTTGCACAATTTTTTTTCTATAAAACATTTTGATCTAAAAATTACCATAAAATTTCTTTGTAATCTCTTGTACTCTCTACTTTAACATAAACGTGATTAAGAAGCTAAATTTTAAACTTCGTCACACAACTTTTGCGATTTAACTTTGCAATGCACAAATCCGCACTTTTTCCATTGAAAAATTCATAACCTTTATCAGGATAAGAATGAAAGCTTGGAACAGGTACCGTTGTCTTCAGAAATGTTAGAGAAAACATATTAAAACCGAACAGGGTTGTAGCGAGGTAAACGCAAAAAAACGTGATTTCATTTTTTTTAGGTTAAAATTGCGATTTTGACAATGTTCCCCCATAGAAAATCCAAAATAAACTTTATTTTTGTTTTCAGCACCCTCTAAAGTATAAACTATGAATAAAATTAGCCATTCACCTCTCCGTGGTCAGTATGCCGAAAACTAAGCGCTTTCTTGAGGGTGTCCCGCTCATGTAAGTATTCTAGGCCATTAATAGATGGAGAATGAGTCACGGAGATAAATATTTGATATAAAAGTTGTAGAGTTTTTCCATAAAGTTTCACATTTTACCTTTTCTTGCCTAAAATTCCCGATTTTGGGCCAGCTGACACATCATTATTTTTTGTTAATAAGCTTGGGAACACCTAACTAAATAAAAAGAAAATAGCCATGATAATATGCTCCGGTCAAATTTGACACTACCTCCCGGTCTAAAATAATTACATACTTACAATAATTAATATAAAGTCATGAGTGCCCTAAGAACCAGCAAAATAACGAAAAAGATGGAAAACATAAGTTGTGAGACAGTACGAGATAAAGCTAGTATAGTTCTATATAGTTCCTATACGTTGCTAGTTAACTTTAGTTATAGTTATACGTATAACGTCGAGAAACATTCTATAGTAGATCCCAAACCCTTTTTTCCATGCGTCATTAATTTTGACGTCATATAGGATTTTAAGAATGTCGCAAAACATTACATGACATTTTAGTTAAAGCTGATAGTTGTCGGAATATTTATATTAAATATAAATATATACAGTGAACTCTCTCTTGAACGGAGAGTAGTCGTTCCGCATAAAGTGTCCGTTTAAAGGAGGTGTCCGTTGAAGAGGAAAAAATATGTTACCTTAAAATTTTTATTATAAAACATAATTTAATTTAAAAATAAGTGCATGTAATTATTTGTATAAGTGTATATTTGTATATACATATAAATAGAAATATTAGTTTACATAACACAAGTTATGGATGAGACGCAGCATTGTCTAGGAACAAAAGAACTTTCCTATTTTCTCCCACCATTCTTTTAACATTTTTTTTATTGAGCTAAAACCTCGACAACTAATGGTCATTGGCATGGTGATGGTAAAGTGGATTTTCCAATTAGGTACCTAGTGTAATGTGTAGTGTGTGTGTGTGTGTGTGTGTGTGTGTGTGTGTTGAGTAAGTGTCTTGTTACTTTGCAAAGTCGACGTCATTGTATTTGCAAAGACACGCTAATTGTATCCGAACATCTGCGGTCCCTCCGATTTTTAACAAACTTAATTGGCCAGTCTGTCATCATTTCCCTTGTCATTTGTTATCCACGACTTCTTATTATTGTACCATTCGACAGGTAATTGTTCTGCGTGTAAACCCTTAAACCAACGAGAAATTTTACTTTTCCCGGTTAGCAGTGTCCTTCCTTTGGCCCCCATCATATTGGTGCAAAATAGAATTGTGATCCTATCTAGCCTTGCCTTCAGTGTACCTTTCTCTTTTCAGGTTATAAGTTTTCTTGGGTAATGCTCTGAATTCTAAAAACAATCCCGTCTCATCTGCGTTAAAAATATCTAGCGGAGAGTATAGTTTCATAAAAGTGATCAGTTTCTCGTTCCATTTAGAAACCACTAATTAATCTACAGCTACTGCTTCGCCACATACAAATTTAAAGAAAATATTGTGTTGCTTACAAAATTTCTCATTTCTCTCAAATTTGCCATCCACCAGGAGCTTTCATATCAACGCTTACTTTCCTTACATATTCTAATGAATTTTCTTGAATAATTTTACAAGAAACAGGATTTCTTACTTTTAGACTATTTTAGAACGCACTTTACCAAATCAATCGAAAACAATTATTTCTAGGTCTAATTCAGCACACTAATCGACTTTTTCTTTCAAACTTAAAAGCTCCTTTTTGCGGACCACATTATATTATTCACGTTGCAAAAACACTTATAAAAATACAACTACGTCCATTGAATAGGCTTAATCAGATATTTCGGTTAAAATTCTTAAATCCTTGTTCCAGTCAAAACAATAATTTAACAAGTTCCTGGTGTCGCATTTCTTTCATCGACGTACACACATATTAATTTTTTATTACTTAATGTTGATAACGTGATCAGTATTAAATATCACGTCGTGGACATCTGTATTGATTTGAAATAATAAATATATTCTACACATTTTTATATTGTGAAATATTTGAAAAAAAATGTTAATTTGTTACTGTCCGCATTTACATCTCATTTACTGTCCACGTCCGTTGTTGAAATTGTCCGTCTAAGGGAGTTAAAGGGTACAGGTGCATATATCATCGAATGATTTTTGTTTTAGAAATCGTCCGTATAGAGGAGGTGTTCGGCGAAGAGAGGTGTCCGTTAAGAGAGAGTTTACTGTAATTCAGTCAATTTGTACTCTACGAGCTCCCTAGTGGGAAAGTTTTGGGGTAGTTCTGATTTCTTTCATTATATATGTATTTTGGGCTGCTGAATCCGAATATGAGGTATCCGGACAAAATTTATTGACAGAACATTGAAAAAATCACGAAAAAAGCGAAAATTTTCTGCTTTTTTTCGCTTTTTTGCTAATATCTGGAAAACTATTAACTTTTAGTAAATGGTTTGTTAACAGAAATTAAAGTACTTAAAATTCTTTACAAATATCACTATTTACTTTTTTTTCAAACAAACCATTCGGTCTAAAGTGCAAGTTGAAAATTGCCAATTTTTAACGGACTCGGCAAAATCCACTTTTTACATTCCAAAACTTTATTTTTTATTAGAATGCTGTAATTTGATAAATTTCTCTTAGTTTTCTGTACAAATAGTAAATGTTAGTTCATAATATGAATATGGTATGTCTCTTGTGACAGCTTCCATGAATCCATTCCATCCTAAGAGGCCGGGAATGTCTCTGCTTTTCCCTTAGAGCCACAGAAGATAAGACAGAGATGGAGTCACAGTTTAAGTTGGTGTGAACATTCTCTTCGTATGTGTTATCTTGATTTCTGATAAACTTTGAGGTTTTGTCGTTTCAAAATGTATTAGTTGAACAGCTCCCTGACTTCCATAAACTTCAGGCGCGGGTTTAGTTTTTAACCGAGGAATAAACTGGTTAGGAGCTACTTCATGTTTTGGTGCAATACAAGAAATGCCACCCATGACGTGAAAAGTGTGGTATCCGTCGATTTTATGTACACTAGAATAAGCGTTATCGTACACCTGTTGTGCAAAGCACGGCTGGTAAATTTTCTGAAGGTCGCCTGCGATTTCTGATACTTCCAGACAAGGAACGCGCTTGCTCAAAGTCTTGTAGCGGTAGTAAGGCCCAGATAATTCGTCTGACCGTTATTCCTTGCAGGAGTGGCCGTTTTCTCTACAAAAATTTCGGCTCAAGAAAATAGGTTGATGTAGTTTCCTCCTTGGGGTTTTATTCATCCTATACAGAAGCTGTTCGCCTGGAAGTGTCAGCATTTGCAGGCGATCTGCAGAAAATTGAACTGCCGTAATTTACACAGGAGGTGTGTGGTAACGCTGATTTTAACGTACATAAAATCGACGGATACCACAGTTTTCACGTCATGTGTGGCATTTCTTGTATTGCACCAAAACATGCAGTAGATCCTAACCAATCCATTCCTCGGTTAAAAACGAAACCCGCGCCTGAGGTTTATGGAAGTCAAGTAATTCATTTTAAAAGGACAAAACCTCAAGGTTTATCAGGAATCAAGATAACAGATTCGAAGGAAATACTCAGACCAACTGAAACTGTGACTCCATCTGTGCCTGATCTTCTGTAGCTCTAAGGAAAAAGCAGAGACATTCCCGGCCTCTTAGGAGGGAATGGATTCATGGAAGCTGTAACAAGAGACATGCCAAATGAACTAATATTTATTATTTGTGCAGAAAACTAGGAGAAATTTATCAAATGACAGCAATCTAATGAAAAATAAAGTTTTCGAATGTAAAAAGTGGGTTTTGCCGAGACCGTTAAAAATTGAAAATTTTAAACTTGCATTTTAGACCAAACGGTTCGTCTGAAAAAAAAGTAAATAGTGAGGTTTGTAGAGAATTTTAAGTACTTTAATTTCTGTTAACACACAAATTACTGAAAGTTAATAGTTTTCGAGATATAAGCAAAAAAAGCGAGAAAAAACAAAAATTTTACGTTTTTTTTTTTCTCTATTTTCTCAATGTTCCGTCACGAAATTTTGTCTGCAAACCTCATATTCGGATTCAGCAGCCCAAAATACATAATATATAAGGGAAAAAATCAGAACTGCACCAAAACTTTCCTAGTCAAAACACAATTTTATTGAATTACACAATATATAAATATAAATTTAATATTTATATAAACATCCATATTTATACAAATATTTGCAAGAATATAGTTTAATGTAAAATTTTAATATATATAATATCAAATTTCACTATACTATGCCCTAATATACCAATGACATAAAATGTTTCTATTTACGTCGTTGACAAATTTCTAACCTAGAAATTACAATTGTCATTATACCATGATTGATTTTTGTATCAAATTATCTTTACTCGGCTCATTGATTGGTTATCTATTTAGAGTATTGTAATCGCCAACCAATTATACATCTATAAGTAGAAATCCCTTTTTAATATGCAAATATCCCTCAAAGAATGCATAATTTTTTAAGTTGAATGTATAATAATCACAGATAATTGTGACCCACTAAAAAAAGGGTTTAGGACGGACTATATTTTAATTCCCCATGTTAGAGCAAATGATTGAACGAGTTAAGACAGATGCTAATAAAAAACAATAATTAGTAGCCTTTTTAATTACAAATCAAACTAATAATAAAAATAGCTCAACTAAGATATTTACTTAACGTCATACTAAACGTCATGCGTATAATTATGACTGAAGTGGACCATTTAGCTGTCAAGCTAACGTCAGAAGGTGGGAAATCATCCTGTAACATAATGTAAATTTATAGGTTTCTAGCTATAATTTTCCACCTCTAGCTAATCCTAATTTCATCTCTTTTTATTCCATATAGTATTATATTTTCCATATTTGCGTAATTTTGCCGGTTTTCAGCGCACTCATCACTGTATATAAAAAACGAAGATCAGAATATAATATGACAGTAATGTTATGTGTGTAGTTGGAATTAAAAATCCACTAGATCCATCATACTACAGATCCACTGTTTTGAGAACCAAAGTTATGCTCTGTTATTAATTTCTCCCATAAATCTGAAAAATATCGACCGCACGAAAAAAATTGTAATGAAAGAAATTATACAAAATCACATTCTCAACAACTTTTGTTCTCATACTTCTTGCCGGGAAGTTGAAAATGGCGGAGATATTGAGCAAAAACGGTTCCTGTTTATAATCAAAATGACGGCTAACGCAACAGCGAAATTCAGTCGAGATTTTAAATTTACATTACTATTGACCCTCCCTAAATATTAGAGAATTAAATTTGGGGCAGCTCGGCATTCAAGGTTAGGCATGTTATTCGTCTAACCCGACTGCACTATCCCTGCTATCTTTGCTATTATCTACCACATATGGAAATTGTTGTAAGGAAAAAAGTTGAACGTCTCGTCAAAATGAAGCTACTTACGAAAAATTAGCTTGTTAGCAGTAAATGGTGAAAATAGTCCTGGTATCCCTGATTAATAGCTATACGTTGGGTGTGTGTACCCCATTCCACGAATATACGACTCTCTTGGATTATTGCGACAGCGGATATTTTATTGTACAAAATATGAAAAACGAAAGTAAAATGCAAATTACATTGTTGTTTATTGGAGTAATTATTAGAGTAAAGTACTTCTTATTTTGCACACTAAAATATTCTTTGTCGCGATAATCCAAAACAGTCGTATATTCGTGGAATACACCATACTGTATATCTAGCAGAATAACTTAAATATTGCTATACGATATACAATTTTTTTGATCGTCCAGGAACACTCTTCTATTAGGGAAATTAAATTTCTTATATTTACTTCGCTCCAGGTACACATAGAATATATGAAGATTTACGACCTTAAAATGGAGATTTTCTGTTCATTTGGTAAGTGCATCTACCAGTTTCCAATTTATGGCGTCAAATTTCCACATTATATATATTGAAAATAATTGTGCTTAATTTTTAGTAATATTTTAATTTGATAAGTAGACATGGGTGGGCTTAAAAAAATCAAATACTAGCTAACATAAGAATATACGCATGGACAAATTTTAATTGGGATTATTTAAATTTTATACGGTAAATAGTTATTTTTTGGTACTAGTGCGGAAAGTGATACTTTCCCGCACGAGACTGCCGTTGACCCGAACGACGCAATAGCGAGTTCAGGCAAGTAGTTGAGTGCGGGAAAGACATTTTCCGCATGGGTTAGGAACAATTGTATTCTAGGGCCGTTCTAGGAACAAAGCCACAACAAATAGATCATATCAATTTTTATTTACGAATAAATACAACATACAAGAGTACGTAATGCAAAAATATATGCAAATTTAATTATTTAGAAAAATAAGAATGTGTTTACTTATTGCTTGGTAATATTAAATGTAAAAGAGCAATTAGTGACACTTTGCAAATATATGGCTAATGCAAGCTAATTCTTTTCTTAAAACAAGGTTTTCAGAACCAAATTTTCGGCGTTAATATCACTAGAGGGTCAAAATAAATTGACAATAATGCCACAATTTTTCTAAAACTTGTTGCCTGACAATAGACACGAGAGCCCGGAGAGCTCAAGTGACTATTGCCGCATGGCAACAAGTTTGAGAACAAACATTGGAGCATTATTTTCTTATTTATTTTACTATGGTATGATATTCGACAGGTTATTTTTTAATACTTACAAAAAATTCAATTTTTGGTATAAAAACATTTATGGTTAATCGGTCTTACCCACGACAAATAGTAATTTATTCTGTGAATAAAGTTAATCGACCAATAAACTGACATTTCTCCATTTTACGAACGTGAAATAAGACATTTTAATTATTTATCAAGTAAATATTTATTCTTCGAATAAATTCGCAAGTTAATCTCGCTGTAAATATCCAAAAGAAAGTAAATTCGTCAGTTTAACTTAAAATTATCAAAATTATTTTGAAACAAAATAAAAATATAAAGGTCTAATAAATTTTATTCGACGAATTTCATTGATTTATTTGTTGTTGGTGAAACCGGACCTTAGCGACATTAATCCTAATTAATGTGATACATATTTTTCAATTTGTCAAAGTGAACACAACAGTTTAGCGAATATTTAGACGAAGATATTAATACAATATTATTTAAAATTATTTATAAATACAGTTTTATTCATGAAATAATCTTACCGAAGTAAACTCTAGCTCTTAGAATTGCGGATTTGTGTTCTCCTCGTCACAATTTGACATTGGATGCAGAACTAAAAGCTTATTATGGATATTTTTTAAAATGTGAAAGTTATCAAAACTAGGAAACTGGTTGCAATTAAACAGAAACAATCTTAAAATTAATTCCACTGTAATAATGTAGAGTAGAATATTCCCGGTGTAATAATAATCTGATTGAACAGAATTAAAACCGTGATAAAAATCTTACTACACGATTGGAAGTTAAAATCATTAAAGAATAATCAAGAAAATAAAATTGGTCTCCATGACGACGATTCAAATCCATTGTTATTGTTTACTGATTTTACTTTTGAATATTATGTCAAAATAATTCTATTTCAACGAATTATCAGTAGTAATTGCACAAGAGCTCTAAAATTATAGAATTTTTCCCGAGTGACACTTTGACAGTTTTAATTTGAAATAAATAAATTATGTCAAAGTGTCACGAGGGCAAAAATTCGATAATAATTTTAGAGGTCGAGTGCAATTTGTTGCGATTGTTTCATGAATAAAACTGTTTACCCAAAATTTTATTGTAATAATTTTATGTAAGTACAAATTAGTACAATTGAACACACAGTTGTTATAAATTATTGACGGTTGAAAGTCATCACTTTTATAATTTTTAAAACATTAATTGTCATTAATGTCACTGAATGTATTTTTTTGTAGCAACGAAGGGCATGTGACGTAATACACTTGACGAAGAAATATTATCAAAAATTATCAGTTTAATTTTAATTTCTGTAGCTTTCTATTGGTCAGAATCTCCTATGAAATAAATAATCGCTCCATTTCCCAATGAACGACCCTGTATAAGATAAAAGTAAACGAGGAATTCCACCAATCGAAAACTAATGGCGAAATTGTACTAATCAACCTCAATCTACTCACCGGAGGAACCGCAGACGTTCGGATACAATTAGGGTATCTTGGCAAAGACAATGACGTCGACTTTGAAAAGTAACCAGACACTTACTCAACACACACACTACACATGACACTAAGTACGTCATGTTGTGACTGGCTGCATGACATAAAGTCTATGACATTAAAAGAAAACCTCAATCTAAAATTTGAATTAAAATATATTAGTATTTACCGTTTTCCGAAGAATAATTGTGAATTTAACCATAAATAATCAGCCAGTTGAAAGAGTTACGTCCTACAAATATTTAGGGGTTTAGTTCACTGATACTAATGACAAGACAAGAGAAATCAAGAGGCGAATAGAGATAGCGAGACAATCGTTTGTCAAAATGAAAAAGTTCCTATGCAGCCCGGACATAAATATAAACTTAAGAACAAGAATGCTAAGGTGCTATGTTTTCTCCATTCTGCTGTACGGCATGGAAGCTTGGACACTGAAAAAGATAAACATCAAAAACATTGAGGCATTCGAGATGTGGTGTTACAGGAGAATGTGGAAAATACCATGGACAGAAAGAGTAACAAATCAAGATGTTTTGCTGAAGATGGGGAAGACATGCGAAGTCATAAAACCATACAAACGAAAAAACTGGAATATCTAGGCCACATAATGAGAGGAGAAAAGTACTTTCTGCTAAGACTCATAATCCAAGGAAAAATCTCTGGAAAGAGAAATGTGGGACCTAGAAGGATTTCCTGGTTGCGAAATTTAAGGGAGAGGTATGGGTGCAGTTCAATACAGTTGTTCAGAGCTGCAGACAAAAAAGTTAAGATCGCTGTGATGGTAGCGAACCTCCGATAGGAGACGGTACTGTAAGAAGAAGAAAAAGAATAATAATTTTATTAATTTTGTTCTAATTAATATTTATATTTTTGTGTGTTTAATACACAAAACTGGATTTACAATTTTTTTACCAAACGTGTTTCATCGGCAAATCCCGTTTTTAATAAACCTAATGTTACTAATGACATAGATAGCTATCACAATACTGTTTGCCACAAAGGATTTATTTACTCGTAAGTATACCGTAAAATGAAAATCAGAATGAAGACCAGCAGCAGGAATTGGTTTGGAAAATATTCTATGCATAGTTAGGAGTATGATACCATTCTAATAATAAATCCAGTGGAGTGCATATTGCATAATTAATGCTTTGTTTCTAATTTTATAAAGAAAAATTGTATCAGATATTTATTTTGGGAATCATTTTTATTTATGAAAAATAAATAGGTCAAAATACACTCACCGGCACAAAATTCCGCAACCCAATATTTTTTATTAAGTTTGACAATTTATAACTCTATTATTTTTAAACTAAAAGGGAAGTTCCCTAGGTTGGCTGTATACCATATAGTTAAAAAACTCCAAGAAGTAAAACCACTTCTATGTAAATTGGTATATTTATTAAAACTTAGAAAATCCCAATGGATTGAATAAAATATGTCCAATTCAGAACGTTTTCAGACCTATCGGTCCATCATCAGTGAATGTGCATATTTGCTAAATAGCACCAGAACCAAACAATGGTTGAATTTAAAATTCAATTTACATTATTTAAAAATAATATTAAACAGGCTAAACGCCGATGTTAAAGGATATAGCCTATGGGAACATGGTGAAACCCTACCAAAAACTCAATCAACCATCTTAGGCCAACTTTGACTATAAAGTCAAAGACACCTTATAGTCAAAGTTGGCCTAAGATGGTTGATTGAGTTTTTGGTAAGGTTTCACCATGTTCCCATAGGCTATATCCTTTAACATCGGCGTTTAGCCTGTTTAATATTATTTTTAAATAATGTAAATTGAATTTTAAATTCAACCATTGTTTGGTTCTGGGGCTATTTAGCAAGTATGCACATTCACTGATGATGGACCGATAGGTCTGGAAACGTTCTGAATTGGACATATTTTATTCAATCCATTGGGATTTTTTAAGTTTTAATAAATATACCAATTTACATAGAAGTGGTTTTACTTCTTGTTAGAGTTTTTTTCTATTATTTTTACTCCGATTTTCGAGATTCTTGCATTCGTTTATGGTTTTATATATTATTTGGTGTCGTTCTTTGTTATTTGGGTAATAAAAAATTTTCTTGTAAGAGCTGTACAATTTTTTGTAAATAAAAACACTCATAAACATAAACATCTTAAATAGAGGTTGGGTTAATAAGATAGAATGGCCCACATGCAGCCCAGATATCAATCCTATTGAGCATTTATAGGATGAATTAACTCTTATCCGGGCAACACATTTTACTTACGTAACCGGGCAACTCGGGTCCGTTGGGCCCACCACTGTTCTTGAATGAACTATTCGTATTTACCCATATATTTCTAATATTCTTTTTTGATTTTTTATTAAAGTTAAATTTAAATTGTCTAGATTAAAGAAGGTGCTACTATAGTATGCGGTCTACCTCGAGAGAGCGATCTACCTGAAGTTATTAGTTGTCCAATAAAAGCATATATGTAGCTCTGTAGAGTCGCAATATTTCCAGTCATCTATCCCCATGACTTTTTTGGCTTCTTTATTTGTACATTTCACTATTTCGTTCACAATTTTTTCGTCCTCAAGCAAACAAAAGGAGTCAACAGGATCATCTACACTTTGACCAGGGGCTAAAAAAACTTTGTGCAATTTGCTTTTTATTATGTCGCAAGATCGCATACGTACTGTCGGTTGAAGTTGAATCTTCTAGTTAATTCCATCCTTAGTTTCAAAAATTACACACTCTGAAATCTGGGAACTTGTAGCTACACATTTTTCTTCATTATCACTCAATACTACTTGCTGATCATCCTCTTCACTTGATTCCGAACAATGATATTCAATTTCAGAGTCACTTTCCATGCCACCTACTGCAGGAGATTCTTCATCATCGGAATCCCGTAAATTATTTGCAATATCGTATAGTTCTGCAGCAGATAATGGTTTTTGGGTCATTTTATTCGCACTATCTACTTTCACTGTAATTCAATATAATTTTAAGAGCTTAGTTGTTGACACTAACATCGATATCAAACGACTGATAGCAGATGCAATATTTATTTCAAAATATGTACAGGTACCTACCTAACAATATTATTGCATTCCACCGATGGTTATTAGTTTTTAAAATTCATTTAGAATAGATATAACACCTATTGTAAGCATCTCTTTGATGTTCACATCAAAGGGATATTTACATTGTTTGAAAACGTTTAGACTTTATTATTGGATTTCCGGAATCATAAAAGTCGTTTAGATAATCCACACACATTACCTGACTGCCAGATTAACTTCTGTAAAAAATTTTTGGACTTTAGATATAAATACAAATAGGGTCCGACGGGCTCGTGTTGCCCATTTACGTGACAAAATCCTTTTGATGCAATAATTTTAAAAATGATAATGAATATTTTGAATAGCTCATGACTATGTTGAAATAAACATACTTCTACTAAACAAATTCAGTGATGCATAAAATTCAATAATTTTTTTTTTATCAGATTATAATAAAAGAATTGGCGTCTCGGGTCCGTTGAACCCACCTTGCCCGGATAAGGGTTAAACATAGCTATTCGCCGTCTCCTAGGCCTCCAGAAAATTTGGTACAGTTATGGCCCTTGTAGAGGAAACTAGGACTACTCCCCAGGCAAAGAGAACACATCCTTATTCGACGCCACACAGATTGCAAGCAGTCGTTGCTGCGAGAGGTGGACGTACCTGCTATTGAATTGTTTTGTTTTGTTGTTAATTGTGTTTTGTGTTGTTAATTTTAGTGCGTTTGGTATTTTTAATTAAGTTAACCTTCAAAGAAGTGTTTTTATTTACAGCTTTTTAAAGAAAATAGATATTCTAATAATTCATAGAACAAAATCTTAAGCATACCTCCAGGATAATACAAAAGGAGTATGTAACAAAATCAACCCTCCAATTTTTACACAAAAGTTTTGAAAGTTTAAATCGAACAAATTAATCGAATATACTTTCGCATCCTTTTTACACCAAAACAAACCAATGACAACACTAAACAATACTAAAATCAATCCTAAATCAATTTTCAGCCGATATTTAAATGGTTTTCGAGATAATGCCTGATATCGAGTTGTTTATCGATTCTACGGTAGTAAAACGTGGACACTGAACGACAAAATTCGTAGTAAAATTCCAGAATGCGACATGCGATATTTTCGAGCGGTAACCAGGGTGAACAGACGTGATCGTATATGAAACGAAGAAATACGTGAAAGGTTCAGTATCGGAATGACTTTAGACGGACTTGAAAAGAAACAGTTATCGTGGTTCAGACATACGACGAGAATGAGTGAAGGTAGAACTGTAAAGGGGGTATGAAAAGCTGCATTCGACAACAAACGACGAAGAGGCAGGCCAGCAAGAACACGGAACGCGGATATTGAAAATGTTTGCTATGGGTGGAGAGAGGCAGACAGACTAGCTACTGACCGAAAGGCATGGAGACGTCTGATTTCTCCATTTATCTCGACACCGTAAGGTATAAGACGACGGCTTAAGTAAGTAAATAAGTCTTCTTCTTTTTCGTGCAGCTAGGATTACTCCCGTTTGTCTGCCTCTTATTATGTTCCAGTTGTTGTTGACTGTACATTGACTTTCCACCTTCTCGGCGGCCTCCAACGAGTCTTCTGCTATACGGCTTGTTGTTTTTAGAGATGTTCACTGATCTGTCTGTTCCCATTCGGTTTACAGGTTTGTTCCAGTTTTTTTTTGTGTTTATCCACCTGGTAATATTTTGAATTTTGCATTGTTCGCGTATACTTATGTTGCTTTGTATGTCTCTTAATTATTATAGGCCCGCTATTGATCTTAACACTTTCATTTCAATATTGTTGATTTGTTGTTTCGTCTTTATTGTATCGGTCCTTGTCTCCACTGCATATTAGGACTGGTCTTTCTGCTGTCTAGTATATTTTCATTTTGCTTTCCGTGGTCATATACTTGTTTCTCTATATGGTTTCTCGGACCACTTACTCTTGCTGCTTGCCTTGTGGTCTGATCTTATGGTCCTATCAGTAGTGATCTCTAATCCCAGGTAATTGAATCTCACTACATGTTCTACAAATTTTCCGTCTATTTCTAGTTTGCATCTACGCGGCTCTTTATTGTTCGCTATATATTTAGTTACTTCTACTGATATTCTGTTATTAAATTTATTTACTGTCATACTGAAGGTGTGGAGCTGCTTTTTTAGGTAATCCTCGTTATCAGCAATTAGTACTGCATCATCGGCATAGTATACTATCGTAATTTTATGCTCTCCCATGTGGTACCCATGTCGTTTTCTTACTTCGTGAATTGTTTGATTCATTATCATATTGAAGCAAATAAGTAAAACGAATAATAAATATGTAAAACACATTCCACAACGTTAGTTTGTATTGTATCCGATCAGTTGAGTAGTTATTAAACAATTCCATTTGTTTATACCATTTGAGAAAAAAAGGTCACTTTTAAATGGCTGTCATCTGCTTTGTCAATATTTGGAAGGGTTTCATCTCTTTCTCCTGGTAAGGTCTCAATTTTTCATGTTTTTGAAAAAGTATATCTATTCATTTTTAATTGTTTACTTGAAATAATTGATGCAGAATAAAGTACCACATTTTGCCTTATAAACAAAAAACTAATCTTTATATAAAAAAATACATAATCTGAAAGCTATGAAAAGTGCATAAAAAATAAGTTTTTGTAACACATAGAATCGAAGATTTTGTGTTTAATTCGCAGCTTGTTTTATGCGGGTAGCTTTTGTCAAAAAAGGTGTTTCATACGCACAAGCTAAAACTTGTTTTGAAGGATAGATTATGATGCCAATATAGGTACTATGCCTACTATGTTTAAAAGTTTACCGAAAATTTTCCATGGAAACCTATTTATTTATAAAAATTAAAAAAAAATACAAGAACATTGTTTTTCTTGCTTGAAACTAGTTTTTTTATTGGGTTATTCGAAGATAAAAGTTGTTCTTGAAATTTTTCGTAAAATGCTTGCTTTAGGAATAAAATGAAAATAAACAATTAAAATGCCGAAAAAAATAAATCTTTTTTTAAGATGTGCTTTTTTATAATGATTCAGATTGTGTATTTTGTTTTATTTTTGTAAAGATTAAAATGACGCAGATAATTTATTCGTTTATAAGGAGAAAAATGATATGATGAATATACAGTATGTCCCTGTAAGTTGTATCCATATGGAAAACTTTTTTATTATTAATTTTACGAAAAAAAGTTATTCTTTATAAAAAGCTCTGCATGGTCCAAAACCTAAGATTTTTCCATCAAAAATAAAATTTTTTGAATATTATACGAGGTATGTCAATAAGTTTGAATTTCACTAAAGTAGCTTTATTTTTCGTAATATTGGAAATTGCTATTATGAAAAGTTGTTTCGAATTAAAACCTATATTCTAATGTGCAATTACATCCTTCTAATTGAAAATTTTTTTTTTTTGAAAAATTATGGATAACTATCATTATTTTTTCAGTTATTTCAATTCTGATAACTCTTATTATTAATTTTACGAAAAAAAGTGATTCTTAATAAAAAGTTCTGGATGGTCTAAAACTTAAAATACAACCATCTTATATCAAATTTTATCAATTTTATACGAGGTATGTCAAAAAAGGTAAATTTAGAGCAAAAGTAATGTACCTTTATAGTTCAGAATATTTCAATTAGAAGTGTGTAATTACATACTGAAACATAGTTTTTAATTCTAAATAACTTTTCATAATATCAATTTTCGATATTGTGAAAAATAAACGTATTTTACTCTTGAGCGAAATTCATATTTTTTGACATACCTCGTATAAAATTGATAAAATTTGACATAAGATGGATGTATTTTGGATTTTAGAGCACGCAGAAATTTTTATTAAGAATCACTTTTTTTCGTAAAATTAATAATAAAAGAGTTATCTGAATTAAAATAACTGAAAATAATTTTAGTTGGGTATCCATAATTTTTCAAAAAAATTTTTTTTTCAATTAGAAGGATGTAATTGCATACTAGAATACTTACAGTTTTGCATTCCAAACAACTTTTCATAATAGCAATTTTCAATATTGTGAAAAATAAAGCTACTTTACTCTTGAGTGAAATTCAAATTTTTGACATACCTCGTATAATATTCAAAAAATTTGATATTAGATTGTTAAATCTTAGGTTTTGGACCATGCAGAGCTTTTTATAAAGAATAAATTTTTTTCGTAAAATTAATAATAAAAAAGTTTTCCATATGGATACAACTTACAGGGACATACTGTATATGTACTTTTAAAAAAACAGGAAAATTTTAGACTCTGCGAAGAGAATAAGATCAAAAAAGCCCTTCTAAATATTGAAAACATGTGTGTCTGTGTACCTGTAGGTACCTATATGTGTACCTGTACACATATTTACACATATTGTACACATATTTAAAAATATCTTTTTTTTAAGTGGGATAAACAAATAGAATTATTGAAAAACTAGTCTACCGATCTTTTGCACATATAAACTAAAATCAAAATAAAGATGCACTAGAAATAAACAAACCGAGACACGTTAAATGTTACGAGGAGCAGTCCCGAATCATGATTTACAGTGTTCAAACTTTGTAAATCATGATTTGGTATTTACAATGTATACAGGATATCTCCGAGTTGTAGATTCTAGACCTCAAAAGATTTAACCCAAATAACTTAAATAAAATATGGCACTTTAATGACTGTTTTACTTAAAGATTTAAAAACTACTTTTTTCTCAGTATTTTAGAATTATTCGACGTATCCTTTTCATACTTGGCAGAAAGTGTAGGTACTATAAATACACCCTATAAAATTATGTTAAATAAACCTTTCTGTCTATTACCAGAGGCGTACGACAAGGGACAGTGAATCGTTGACCCTTCCTAAATTCTACACGACTTACGGAATTTGGAATACAATGCTTTCTATGTAAATGACATACTCTTCGCTCTTTTAACGATTAAGTCAATTAGTTATAATTTCACGTTATACTCATTGGTAGCCGTTTTCGGGGCAACTGGGAGTGAGTTATCAAAAACCAACGTGCCACCACGTTGAAACTGGTTAAGTCGACTGTTGATGGTTGCTATCGAAGGAGAAGCGTCTCCACTTACAGAATTCAAGCGCTTTCTGATTTCACTCCTGATTCTGCCTTCTAAAAACAAGAGCCGAATCACCGACTGATATTGCTCTTTTTCAATTTTTCTAAAATTCCCAAACCCGCCCGTTTACTGACGCCGTCAAAACAAATCTACTTATCCGATTTGCCTGATATTTTGACATAGGCAATCTACAAGAAAGTATTACACGATGGTATATTTCTCTTGTGACAGAGGCGCCACCAGGCGGAGAGGAAAAGACTCGCTTTTTTACTTAAATCTTATTAAAAAACAAGACTCTCTCAAATTTCGATACCCACGATTTTCGACACCCAGATTTTACAGTTGAAAAATAAAGGACGGTATCTTTCAATTTTTCAAGTGCCTTTTCGGCTTAGTTTCCAGACGTAATAAATTTATAATAAAATTATTAAACATATAAAAAATTTATACCTATCTTCGTTTCAATGGTTTAGAGTACGGAATCATCGAAAAACAATCGTATTCGTTCGTTGAAAGAAATGAAACAATTTTTATAAGTTACTCGTTGGATTATCCCCCTCCACAAGTAAATACAATATAAATTAGCTTTATTTTAACATTTCTCTGTTTTCTTTAAAACACAAACATAAAGTAAGTCATTACATATCGATGGCTTAGTGTGAAAACCTCGTATCTAATTTTTTTTTCGAAAATGATATTTTGGTGGTTTTAGTTTGAAAACCTTGTATCTCACTATTTACAACTGTTGAAAAAATCCAAATACACTAGACTATTTTCTACAGCCGAAAAAAGAAACCACGTACATCAATTGCTCTCTTGATTTAATGTGAATACCACGTATATTTATAACCAAGACTTTGGTACTTTATTTTGAGTATTTTTTTGAGAGATTCGACTTGGAGAAATATTTTTTGTGAACAGTAAAAGGTAGTCCTGCATACAGAAACATTTTATGAACCTTAAATCAAAAGATTTGTACTGTATCAACCTAGTATTTGGAGGTGTGCAATAAGCTATGAAAAATGAAAACCTCGTAAATAATAATAAACACAACCTCATTTAAGATGAAAAACACGTATATCAAGATAAACGAGGTTATCATAGTTACTTGGGCAAAGGCTCTGTCTATATACTGCAAGGATATTTACGTGTTTTTCTTAGTTAATATTTGTATTTCCAATTTAATAGCAACATTTAACACTTTTAGCTCTAGGCGAATATCAGATATTTGTCTCAATGTGCTCGAATTAAAAATATGTAACGGTAGTTTTTGTTTTTAGGTTATATTATGTAGAAAATCAGTTTTTTGCCTCTCCTGTAAAATTGTAATTTAATGAGATACGAGGTTTTCACACTAAGCCATCGATATGTCTTTAAACATAAAGTAAAGACAATATGGAACACGTTTACACCCTTTTGGTTATTTTTATGACAAATGCTGAAGAATTGTTTGTCAGTAGTTAGGAAACAAACTTAATATACAAGTATATTAAGTTCCATTTTCCTACATGTGTTTTGTTTTAAGTACTTTATAAAGCAATAAAACATACAGAAATGATGCAAGCAAAAGGAGCAAGCATAAAAAACTAACTACTTCAGAAACAACAATAATTTCAGTGATGCCATTAACTAACTGATATAAGAACAAATAAAAAGGAAAATGAAGTAGATTTGGTGTAATAACTTTTTTAAAGGTTTGTTAAAAAAAATCTATTTTACGTGTGAGAATGGAGGATAGATGAAAGTAATAATATAAATGCTCTACGGCCGTGCTAAAAGGGCCACTTTCACGCACGCATTTCGTTTCCGAAAGTTTCACTTTCCCGCACGGCGTGCGTGAAAATAAATTTTCCCGCACAGCGTGGAAAAATCCCTAAAAATAAAAAAAAAATCACGTTTTTTGAGTTTAGTTCGGTACATCTCTGGTCCGTTTTAATATTTTTTTCTAAAGTTTGTACACTATATATCGCTCACTTTTTTAAAGACAATGTTTTCTGCTTTAAGCTTTTAGTCTTATTCTAGTAAAAGTTATGAATCTTTTAAAGTACCAGGTGCAGATTCGTGAATTGCAAAGTTTAATCGCAAAACTTGTTTGATAAAATTTGAAATATAGATTTTAAATCAAATTCAAAAATAAAACATGAGTACAAGTTTTCTGGAAAGTTTTGGATCAAAATGTTTTATAGAAAACAAATGATGCAACGTTTAACATCTACGTTATAAATCCCCAAAATAACGCTAATTTTTTGAGATACTCATCATTGGTGGCGAATGGCTAATTTTGGTCTTACTTTATATTTTTGATGGTGCTGAAAACGAAAATCAAGTTTATTTTGAATTTTAGGTGGGAGAAAATTGTCAAAATCTCAATTTTGCCCTAAAAATAAAAAAAAGTTAAACCACGTTTTTCCTAAAATTTAAAGTTGCACCATATTTTTTCTATAACACATCTAGACCTAAAACTTCCCATAAAACTTCTTTGAACTCTATGGTTTAACATAAACGTAATCAAATAGATAAATTTTAAATGTTGTCACTTAATTTTTGCGATTTTACTCTGCAATTCACGAATCTGCACCTTTTATTTTTAAAAATTCATAACTTAAAAAAAAAGACTGAAACACTACAGTTACTTTCATACTTTCACAAAGGTAAGAAATATATGTCGTAGAGATTTCAGAAAAAAATATTAAAATGGAACAGAGTTGTAGCGAGTTAAACGTAAAAATTCGTGTCTTCACTTTCTTTTTTCATTTTTAGGTTAAAGTTGCAATTTTGACAATGTTCCGTCACATAAAATTCAAAATAAACCTCTTTTTCATTGTCAGCACCATCGAAAACATTAACTAAGACCAAAATTAGCCATTCACCTCCCATGGTCAGTATCTCGAAAAATAAGCGTTATTTTGGGGATGTATATCGTCTATATTAAAAGCTGCGCCATTTTTTTTATTAAACATTTGTAACTAAAGCTTTCCAGAAAACTTTTTTGTACTCTATGTTTTAACATAAACGTAATTAGTAAGATAAATTTTAAATTTTGCCTCTTAACTTTTGCGATTAAACTTTTCAATTAACAAATCTGCAACTTGTACTTTAAAAAATCCATAACTTTTACTAGAATAAGACTAAAATCTCATAACAGACACCGTTGTCTTTAAAAAAGTGAGCAACATATAGTGTACAAACCTTAGACAAAAATATTAAAATTGACCAGAGTTGTAATGAGTTAAACGCAAAAAATGCGATTTAACTTTTTTTATTTTTATGGTAAAATTGCGATTGTGACAATATTTCCCCACCTAAAGTTTAAAATAAATTTCAATTTCGTTTTCAGCACCGTCAAAAACATAATGTAAGGCCAAAATTAGCCATTCACCACCCATGGTCAGTATCTCGAAAAATAACCGTTATATTGGGGATTTCTAATGTCGATAATAAAAGTTGCACTATTTTTTTTTCTATAAAACCTTTTGATCTATAGTTTTCCAGAACACTTCTTTGTGCTCTCTATTTTAACATAGATGTGATTAAAAAGTTAAATTGAAAATTTCGTCACTCAACTTTTGCGATTAAACTTTGCAATGCACAAATCCGCACCTTTTCCTTTTAAAAATTGATACCCTTTATCGGAATAAGAATTAAAGCTTAAGGCAGGTACCATTGTCTTCAGAAATATTAGAGCTATATAGTGTAAAAACTTCAGAAAAAAATATTAAAATTGAAAAGAGTTGTAGCGAGGCAAACACAAAAAAACGTGATTTCTTTTTTTTAATTTTAGGTTAAATTTGAGATTTTGACAATATTCCCCCACATACAATTTAATATAAACCTCATTTTCGTTTTCAGCACATTCAAAAATATAAAGTTTGAATAAAATTAGCCATTCACCTCTCCGTGGTCAGTAACTAGTCATTTTAGGGGTATCTCCCGCTAGCCTATAATCCTTGTTATTTTCCTATACAGTGCTAGTCAAAAGTCCGTACCCCCTCTTATCTTTTGAACGGTTATACCTATAATAGTGAAATTTGGAGAGAGGAAATAAACGGACGTAAGCTTGTTAACTAGTCATGACAGGTGACGTAATAGTGACAGATGACGTTACAGAGCCACTGTGACCGATAATTTTAAATGGGACCTTATGGCAAGTGATACTTCGTTTGAAAGGTATTCAAAATACATATTCAGTCATACTAATTTTTTTAAGTTTAAGTTGATTTTGATTTTCGTGAATAAATTAAGTAAATATAATATTGTAGTTTCGCATTTAATTAATAAAAATTCAAATGTGCGCCTATGGTTTTTTTGTCAAAAAAGTTGACGTTTTTCAATTCTCTAGTAGTTTTTATGTCAACGTCAACCTTTTTGACAAGTAATCATAGGCGGAATTTTAAATTTTTATTAATTAAATGCGAAACTACAATTTTATTTTTATTTCATTTATTCATCAAAATTAGCTTAAACTCTAAATAAAATTACTATGACTGAATAGGTACTTTCAATACCTTTCAAACGAGGTATCACTTGCCATAAGGTCCCATTTAAAATTATCTGTCACAGTGACGCTGTAAAGTCATCTGTCACTATTACGTCACCTCTCATGACTCGTTAGGAAGCTTACGTCCGTTTATTTCGTCCCTCCAAATTTTACTATTATAGGTATAACTGATCAAAAGATACGAGGGGGGTACGGACTTTTGACTAGCACTGTATACTTTCTGCAATATAATTTCATTCAGTTTATTTGTTATTAACTGGTTGTTAATTTTAGTGTTGTTTTAAACAAATAATTTGGTTAAAAAGGCATAAAAGTGCATATTTTAAAGGCAAACAAGGCATGCGCACATTTTGGCTGTATCTAAATGCATTATGTAATAATAACTTTTTTTAGTTATTAGGTGCAATATATTTCGAATTGTGATGTTTTTATACTGTCACGGTCCCAGGCCGGCCCTGTCAACGCCAGAACTTTCTGGCGCCGAAGTGTCTGAAACCCTGTTCGTCGGCGAGACAGCTGTTTACGAACGTATCGGCATATCTAGAAGGGCACCTAATACACCTTTCTTTTGTTGCTTTGTAAATAATACATATCTTTCGATTTTTTCTGGAAATCAGTAGATTAATTTTTATAACTACATAAAGAGACATTTTTGAAATTAGAGTTAGTTATAAATTTGTAGTCGTCGGTCGAGTAACATTTTTCGATGTTCGGACGCGAAATAAATGTAAATGTAAATGGTACATATTAGACATTTAGATAAATTGTTGTTTTAGTGTAATCTTTAATAAAGCCGTGGTTATTTTGTAACGAATAAAAATAATGTAGTATTTTAATGTTAAGTTTGTAAATTAGTGTTATTAAAGGATATAAATTCAGTGTTCTTTATTTCTTTAAGTGTAAGTTATTAAAAATAAATAAAGTCAATTAAATTAAACTTAGTGCCTAAAAACATAAACAATAAAATAGTAGAGTCAATCGCGTAACAAAATGGTGTCAGAAGTGGGATACTTGAAATACATAAATTTAACGTAAATTTTCGGTTTAAATAGAGTGTGGAACTTTTAAAAATAAATAAAATATAAATCGTAATAAATAAAGTGTGTGACAATGTCTTCACAACATAAGAAAATCACTGAATTGATCGTTAAGGAGCTCCGCAACCAGTTAGAAGAGAGAGACATGGACACTACTGGGAAAAAGGCTGATCTAGTCGAACGTCTAAAGAACGCTCTTCAAGAAGAGGGTCAAGATCCAGAAACCTATTTGTTTGAAGACAAGCATGCTGCTGTGATCTCGTCGATTTCGAAAGTTTCCTCCGATGTTTCTAAAGTATCGACAGACATTACATCGCTAGAGAACAAATTCTCGACAGACATTACATCGCTAGAGAACAAAGTCTCGACAGTCATTACATCGTTAGAGAACAAAGTTTCCACAGACATTACATCATTAGAGAAAAAGGTTTCTGGTGAAATCTCCCAAGTTTCTAGTGATATTTTGAAAGTTTCGGGTGATATTTCATCCCTTGAAAGCAAGATGACTGACAAGATCTCTAAAGTCACTTCGGATTTTGACGACAAGATATCGTCAATAAAATCTACTTTTGAAGAAAAGATCAAGGAAATAGAAAAGAAAATGGAGGAAACGGAAAAAGTAGACAAAGGGATGGAACCCATCTTAACAGACATCAAAGATAATGAAACCAAATACAAACTGGAGCCACGGTCGATAGTTGAAGGGAGTGTAGGTCATGCCCGTGTTAAGGTGCCAAATTTCGACGGAAAGTCATCATGGAACAACTACATGAAACAGTTCGAATCGGCGGCCAGAGCGAACGGATGGTCCGAAAAAGAAAAAGCTGTAAACCTCACTATTGCTCTTCGAGGCGACGCTTTGGATGTCCTCCAGACCATAGCCGTAGAGGAGACAGATGACTTCGAGCAGCTTAAAAAGAGACTGAATATGCGATATGGGCACGAACATTTAGAGCATGTCTATCAGTCGCAGTTTAAAAATCGAAGACAAAAGAAAGATGAAGCTCTTCAAGAATACGAGGTCGATATTGCCAGGTTGGTACGATATGCATATCCAACAGCTCCCGAAGACATGATGGAAAAGTTGGCTGTTCAAACATTCATTGATGGCCTTCGTGATCATGAAATGCAAAGAACACTGCGATTAGCTCGTCACAAGACGCTGGTCGATGTCTTGTCTGCCGACCTCGAATACGAATCAGCTACCCAGGCCTCTGGTGGGTACAGTAAAGTGAGGACTGTGAAAGAGGAACAGGATGAGGACAAACTTGACCAGCTTGTTAATATGATGAAAGACATTGCATCCAAGAAAACGAAGACCATAAGGTGCTGGAACTGTGGGGAAATGGGACACGTACTGAGTTCATGTAACTACCCTAGGTACAATAACAATCAAGAGACTCACCAGCAGGAAAACTAGAACGGGTCGGCCTTAGGGGGGCAGCTTCGACCCGCAACTTTTCCAAAGACCCTCTCATACTAATAGCTTCTTTGAAATGTCGTGAGGATAGTGTATATGTGGATGGAGAAATAAACGGTAAAAAGTATACATTGTTGGTGGATACCGGAGCGACCAGGACCATTATACGACCGTCAGTTATAAACAACCGTAAGAAACTCTTACCAACGAGGTTGCGACTGCGGACTGCCACAGGTGAAAATGCCAACATCCACGGAGAAATCCAGATACAATTAGGGATTGGAGCAGAAAAGTTCGTCCATACTATCATAGTTGCAGACATCGAAAAAGATGTTATATTATGAATGGACGTAATGAATTTGCATGGATTTCAGTTGGATTTTAAGAACCGGGTAATCAAAGTTGGCAACGAGGAGGTATTTCTTCATCCACATGATGACATCACTGTGCTAGCAGCCATTAAAGAAGATACAGTTGTGCCTGCGAGGAGTGAAACGATCATCGTAGCGCGGCTACAGGGAATTGTGGAAGAAGGAACACCTATTATAATGGAGCCATGGAACCACGACGAGGAGGTTGGCCGAGGAATCATAATTGGAAAGGAATTGGTTACTTCTGCTAAAGAAATTCCCGTGAGATTGATTAATGTCAATGACTACCCAGTGACCATCAAGAAGGAGACAAAAGTAGGAACTTGTGTACCCGTGACGTCCATAATCCGCCAGACGACAACATCAGATAATTCCAACGACAAGTTCGACCAAATGGTTGCAGTTGCAGGCCAGTCTCTAAATCAAATGAAAAAAAGAAAATTAAGGGAATTTCTTAGGCAATATCGTGACATATTCGTACCGAAAGGAGGAAAGACAGGAAGAACGACAGTTGTCAAACATAAAATTGACACTGGTACCGCTAGGCCAATTCGTCAAACAGATCGACGATTACCACAGGCGAAGAGAGAGGAAGCTGAAAGGATTGTTCAAGAAATGAAGAAAGACGGGGTGATAGAAAGTTCTACGAGCCCATGGGTCTCTCCGGTGGTCCTGGTCAAGAAGAAAGATGGAACTACGAGGTTCTGTGTGGACTACCGTTTGTTGAACAATGTTACCAAAAAAGATAGTTATCCTCTGCCTCGGATCGACGACACGTTGGACACATTAGCTGGAAGTAAATTGTTTTCTACGTTGGACTTGAAGTCTGGATATTGGCAGGTAGAAATGGATCCAGTGGACAAAGAGAAGACGGCCTTTACGACAGGATCTGGATTATGGGAATTCAACGCTATGCCGTTTGGACTCTGTAATGCTCCTGCGACATTTGAGAGGCTGATGGAAAATGTGTTGAGAGGGTTATCTTGGAAAACGTGCCTGGTGTATTTAGACGACATAATCGTTTTGGGAGAGACGTTTGAAGACCACCTGAAGAATTTAGAAGACGTCTTTAATCGACTTAAATCTGCCCAGTTAATGTTAAATCCCAAGAAATGCCAGTTATTTCAAAGTAAAGTCAATTATTTAGGTCATATAGTCAGCAAAGAAGGAGTGGCGTGGATAAAGGAAAAATCGATTCCATTAAGGAATGGCCTGAACCAACTGATAAACATCAAGTGAGAAGTTTCCTGGGACTATGTACTTACTACCGGAGATTCATTAAGAAGTTTGCAGATATCGCTAAGCCATTAACGCGACTTACAGAGGAAGCAAGGGATTATTGCTGGGATGGAGACTGCCAAACGGACTTTGAAACTTTGAAGAGGCATTTAATTACAGCGCCAATATTAGGGTATCCACTGCCAGAAGGAGAGTTCATCTTAGATACGGATGCAAGCAATGTGGGAATTGGAGGAGTGCTGTCGCAGATCCAAGGAGGACAGGAACGAGTCCTTGGATATTTTAGTAAAGTGCTTTCAAAACCTGAACGAAATTATTGCGTCACGAGAAGAGAACTTCTAGCAGTAGTAAAATCAGTGGAACACTTCTATCAATACCTCTACGGAAGGAAGTTTCTAATCCGAACCGACCATGCCGCCCTTAAATGGTTAATGCAGTTTAAGAATCCAGAGGGTCAGATAGCCAGATGGATTGAACGACTTCAAGAATATGATTTCAAGATCGAGCATCGGGCCGGAGTTAGCCACAGGAACGCTGATTCTCTATCTAGAAGACCGTGTCCAGCAGAATGTTCCCATTGCAACAAAACAGAGTCAAAGGAAGCAGCAGTACTAAGAACAACAGTGGTCAACGACGAGTGGACGCCTACCAAGATCAAGGAAGAACAAGAAAAAGATCCAGTTTTACAGAAGATTCGACAATGGAAAGAAGAAAATCGTCGACCATCTTGGCAAGAAATATCAAGCCTAGGCTCGGTAGTTAAGACGTATTGGGCCCAGTGGGACTCATTTATCTTGGAAGACAGCTTGCTTAAACGAGTAATAGAAAATGATGATGGTTCGGTGAGGAGAACACAGTTGGTGATTCCAAAGAGCAGAGTAGCCGAAGTACTTCGTCAGTTACACGACAGTCCATCAGGAGGGCATTTTGGTGTAAAGAAGACCCTTCAGAGAATTCGGGAACGATTTTATTGGATGAATAGTTCCGACGATGTGAAGGACTGGTGTAAGAAATGTACTACCTGTGCTACAAGTAACGGGCCCTACCGGAAAAGAAAGGCTCCTATGAGACAGTACAATGTTGGAAGTCCATTTGAAAGAATAGCTTTGGATATTGCCGGGCCACTTCCAGAAAGTGACAATGGATGCAAATACATGTTGGTGATAATGGATTACTTCACGAAGTGGGTGGAGATCTACGCAATTCCAGACCAGAAGGCCGCCACTATTGCAGATGTGTTAATCAAAGACTGCATCAGCCGATTTGGAGTACCTCTGGAGATCCATAGTGACCAAGGAAGGAACTTTGAGAGCGATCTATTTCAAGGAATCTGTGATAAACTAGGCATGAAGAAGACAAGAACCACGGCCTATCACCCGCAATCGGATGGAATGGTGGAGCGTATGAATAGGACAGTCGGCAAGTATTTGACAAAGATGGTGTCCAATCATCAACGAGACTGGGACCAGTACCTTCCGTTCTTCGCAATGGCCTATAGATCTGCTGTTAATGAATCAACTGGCCAAACACCAGCAAAAGTCCTATTTGGACGTGAGATGCGTCTACCCTGTGATCTAGAGTTTGGATGTCGACCTGGAGAAGATGTTGCTGGTGAGGATTACGTGAATGAATTACGAAGAAGAATGGACGATATACATGAGTTGGTCCGTTCTAATCTTCAGATCGCTAGCGACCGAATGAAGAAACGATACGATACCCAAGCTGAAAAGGGATGTTTCAAGGAGAACGACAAAGTCTGGCTTTATAATCCAAAGAAGCGAACAGGCTGCTCTCCCAAGTTGCAGCAGTTCTGGGAAGGTCCGTACCTCATTGTCAAGAAAATCAATGACGTTATCTACCGAATAAGCAAGATTCCTAGGGGAAAGCCGATGATAGTTCACCATAACCGGTTGGCGCCGTACGAGGGAGACCACGACGTAGATGAAGAAGTGGAAGTCAACCAAGTTCGAGAAATACCTGACCTCACGTTTGAGGAGTTCATGGGGGCCTATGGAGGTACCGGTAAAGCAAGACATGGTGTTACCGCTGAAGAAAAGCGAGATTTACTCGCACTTCCCGATGACTATTCACTGGCCCATACCATCCCGGCCAGTATCAAAGACGCACGAGGGTTGGCATCCGCCTTCCGAATGAAGTTTGGTCGAGTTGCAGAACTTCAATGCCAACTGCCAGCTCCTGGCAAAGCATTGAAACTCCAAGATGCATCACGTTACCTATTCTATCTGGTAACAAAAGACACTGTCCATGACCAACCTACCTACCAAGATGTATGGGATGCATTAATTCAATTGAGAGAGCACGTGTTGGAGTCCGACGTGCAAAAGTTAGCCATGCCAAAGATAGAATGCAGCCTTTAGACTGGAGAGTTATCCGAAATATGGTAGAAGAAATTTTCCAAGACACCGAGGTCCAGGTGTTAGTGTGTTGCAATCCGCATAGTTACTGGTGCGGAGAGAAGACCGTCCCCTGTCACTTTTATACAACTGGGAGTTGTAAAAGAGGGTCCAGTTACAGATACCAGCATCCAGTTCCAGTCCCGACAAGGTTCCAGGAGGAACCATCTTTTGAGGAGGGGGCAATGTCACGGTCCCAGGCCGGCCCTGTCAACGCCAGAACTTTCTGGCGCCGAAGTGTCTGAAACCCTGTTCGTCGGCGAGACAGCTGTTTACGAACGTATCGGCATATCTAGAAGGTCACCTAATACACCTTTCTTTTGTTGCTTTGTAAATAATACATATCTTTCGATTTTTTCTGGAAATCAGTAGATTAATTTTTATAACTATATAAAGAGACATTTTTGAAATTAGAGTTAGTTATAAATTTGTAGTCGTCGGTCGAGTAACATTTTTCGATGTTCGGACGCGAAATAAATGTAAATGTAAATGGTACATATTAGACATTTAGATAAATTGTTGTTTTAGTGTAATCTTTAATAAAGCCGTGGTTATTTTGTAACGAATAAAAATAATGTAGTATTTTAATGTTAAGTTTGTAAATTAGTGTTATTAAAGGATATAAATTCAGTGTTCTTTATTTCTTTAAGTGTAAGTTATTAAAAATAAATAAAGTCAATTAAATTAAACTTAGTGCCTAAAAACATAAACAATAAAATAGTAGAGTCAATCGCGTAACAATACGATAGATAGTAATTATTTTATAACAACGGCTAAACCTTAGGCTTGTAAATTCTAGCTGGTAGGAGCCGAACCTGGCCATAACCAGCGATATTATAGCATGAACAGAAAGAAAAAATTATGTATAATAAAGACGTTGAACATTTGAAACCAAAACCAAAACCAAAAAAATCGAAAAATTCTATTGCAAATGTAAAAAACGTTTTACATTGCATTGTTTTACTTCATTTGGTTCATAATATATTATGTCTACTTAATTTATTTAGTCCATTGAAATGTTACATTTAGGGTTGCATTTTTTAGAGGAGTCAATTTTATTTTTTTTAATGTGTAGGGGGGTTCAGTAGAAGCTTAAGTTTTTGGGTTCGCCACCCTTGTCCCCCGGCCGCCATTTTGGAAAAAGGTGTGCAAAGAGCTTTCGCGCTGTATCTCCTAAACTAGCAATCCTACAGAAAATATAATTGCACATAAAATGTAGCAAATTAAATTTTGTACAATTTTATGTCCATTACCTTTTATCGTCAAGTGACCAATAAAAAAATAAGAAAAAATTTTGTAAGAAGTTTCCTTTTGGAGGTTATAATTTTTTTCCGCTCATTTCACAATAAAATAACATCATAGCGATTTTGTAGAGGACTTTTCAATGAAAAATGTTCGCTATAAAGTTGTTTAATTTTATTTATTATCTAGGTTTTACAGCGCTCCAAACTTGACCAGATTCTCGAATTCTCATAGGAATACAATAAAATACTTTTCTATCTATAAAATTAGCCGAGCGGCATCAACCGTTATGCCGACCACGAAAATCAAATTTAAGGTGAATGACTAATTTTGGTCTATTTTTATGTTTTCGACGTCGCTGAATCCGAATATGAAGTTCATTTTTATCTACAGTTGGTGGAATATGTTCAAAAATCAAATTTTATATAAAAATTTTCTCTTATTTTTGATGATTTATCAAATTTACCTCGCTGTATCTTTGGTCGCTGTAAATATTTCCTTTTGAAAATTTTACTGTGTCATCTTTGAAGTATGTACAGGTAAACAAAGTTAACAAAAACCTTCAAGGTCACTTGAACCGCATAAACGAACGTCTGTTATCTCTTCTCCTCACGGTTGCAGACAAATTGGTTTTACTGTAGATAACAATGAAATTTGTCCAAAATGTTTAAACATATTACAAAAGCAGTTGTTAATTTTTAAACATTTTGTCATCATATTTCGTTAGTTTCATGTTTACTTAAAAAAGTTGAGTGACAAACTTTTTAGTTTATAATTTTAACCAACACAACAATAAAATATAATTCATGAAGTTTTTTAGAAAATTTTAAGTCAAAATATACAATAGGAAAACCTCAAATATACCTCAAAAAACGCTTATAGCTCCACAGATCCTGACCACGGTGTGGTGAATGGCTAATTTTGATCATAATTTATGATTTTGATATAAAAAATTGTTTTTTTGCTCTTCTTAAGAATTTTTCATTTTGCGGTTGCGTCATTCTTCTTCTGAACCGGCGAATTTGTCCTCAAACAACTTCTTGGGCTTTTTCTATATTATATGCTTAGGGTTATAAGTTTTGTAGTGGGGAGAAAGGTCAAAAACAGATTATTAATAGCATAGGAATGTTGAAATCATAATAAATTGTATGAATAAAAAATATATATAGATAGAAAAATAAGCCTAACTTTTATTTTTATTGTATCCCTATGAGCATTCGAGAATCTGGTCAAGTTTGGAGCGCTGTAAAACCTATATAAATAAATAGAATTAAACAACTTTATAGTGGAAATTGTTCGCTGAAAAACCCTCTACAAAATTGCTAAAGTGTTATTTTAGTTTAAAATGAACTGAAAAAAGTTATAACCTCCAAAAGAAACTTGTTAAAATTTTTTACATATTTTTGTTTATATCTTTTTTGTTGGTCACTTGACGATAAAAAGTAATAGAAACAAAATTGTAGAAAATTTAATTTGCTACAGTTTATGTTTCATTAGATTTTTCGTAGGGTTGGTAGTTTACGAGATATAGCGCTAAACCTCTTTGCACCTCTTTTCCAAGATGGCGGCCGGGGGACAAGTGTGGTGACCCCAAAAACTTGAACATTAGCTTCTACTGATCCCCCCTATACACTAAAGAAATAAAATTGACTCCTCTAGTAAATGCAAGGTATGGCTTAAAAAATGTAACATTTTAATGGACTAATTAAACTTCAAAATATTTAATAAATTTATATAGCATAATAGTACGTAAAAAGTTGTAGACGGAATTAATATATCAAATCTCATACATTGTAGTTGCACGAACCATTTTTGTTGTTACTACACATTTATTATATACCAAAATAGATTATATATTTTGTTCTAACACTTGAAATGACAAGCGGTCTAAGAAACAACTACAAAGAGCAAAAGCAAGAGATAAAGAGTAAATCCGACCATTCTCCTAATTATACCCGGTGTGTCCATTGTATTTCTCTTTTGTTTTAAGACAAGGGTTTCAATTAAAATAGAGAAAATTCATTTGCGTGCGGCTCTCACAAGACATACTTATGTCGTAATTATCAGTCTGGAGACGTAAATCTTAGCTTGGAGATGTATAAAGTGAAATAAGCAGACGCCCTAGGTCTGAGTTCTTAACACACCATCTGCTTGACAATTAGAAATGCGAGATAAGTGCTTAGTGGGGACTGTGCCTAATTGGCCACAGGATGTAGGTTTGTTAGACGCCTGCTGACATATCATTTGAACAACCATTCAAATATACGAGGAATATTAATTGCTTTATAGGGTAAAAAAATCGTATGGTTACAATAATACTGGGCAAGGACGAAATAGGACAAGGAGATATATTTCTCTGACAAACCAAGAAAAGTCATGTTATATGAAAGCTATTTTGGAAGTAAGGAGAACAGCTTATTGATATTATTTTTTTTTATTTTGTTTTAATATGTTTTATAATAAAAATAATAATTGAAGTTGTGTGTCTTTACAATGTCAGAGAGATATAAGGTCGAGTGACCAAAGCATCACAATACATACTGGATTTTTTGTCGGTGGGATGCGCCCATTCACAGTGCACTGATACGCGATAGGGGAGTGCATTTAGATTTTCACTTCGGAAAAAATCAAACAAGATAAAACTTTTTGTAATTTCATTAAGAAATGTTTAATAAACAACATATCAAAAAGTTCTACTCGAGAAGTGGGTGCTTCATTTTTATTAAACAAATAAGCAGCGGAGTTAGATGTTTTTTTAAATAACTCCGAAAATATAATTTTTAGAAAAAAACTGACTTGACCATTGAAAAATTCAGAAAATTTTACAAAAAAAAACCTTATATAAAAATCTTTCTAAAATTAAATCTCTAGCTTCTGTAATTTTTTATTTATAACGCTAAAGTCACCCTTCTCACACACATTGGCGCACTGTAAACTAGCGTTGGAATAAGTGCACGGTTGAGTTTTTTAAATGTAATTCTTTAACTAATGGATCAAAAGAAATTTTACGAATTGGACATGAAAGAAAATGAAATAAGCTATCTTATGGTTGTAATAAAAAGAAATAAAATGTGTGGACATAAGTACAGTGTGGGCGGAAAATGAGCCTTACATGAATTTTGTTTAAAAATGATTTAAAAATGTGTAACTAATACAATTTTACTTATAAAACTCTTAAATTTGCACAACTTACCTCTCAATCATCTTACTAAACGATGTTTCATTCAAAAAAAAACTCAAAAATTTAATTCAAATAGGTAGTACGCCGTCTCAAAAAATGTAATTTTTGAAAACTTCGTATTTTTACAGAATTTCCACCAATTTAAGACGGTATTACTCAAGTTTCAATATGTTGTCTTTAAAAACACTGAATAATTTTAGTTTAAAAATGAAATAAACAATTTATTTTTGAGAAAACTAAGAAAGAAAACAAAAATGTAATACAAAAACCGAAAATTACCAGCGGAAAAAATGTATATACAGAGTGATCAAAACTTTTTTCTGTAAAACTTACCTAAAAATATTTAATAATAAGCTTCAACAATAATAAATGTTCAACAAAAAAATTTTTATACAGTATGTCTGCGTAACTCGGAACCTATTGATAACTTTTTTAATATCAGTTTTACGAAAAAAAGTTATTCTTTATAAAATACTCTGCATCGTATATAATAACATAAGATGGAACCATCAAATACCAAATTTTGTTAAATTTGTACGAGGTATGAAAAAAATATTAATTTCACTCAAGAGTAAAGTACCTTTATATTTCACAATATGGAAAATTTTTATAAAGAAAAGTTGTTTGGAATTAAAAACTATGTTCCAATATGTAATTATATCGTTCTAATCGAAAATTTGTTTTTTTTTTAATAGGTATTGTTTCAAATTAATTATAGCCAATATCATTAAATTTTCACTTATTATTTATGATAACTGATTTATTATTAATTTTATGAAGAAAGTTATTCGTCATAAATAGCTTTGAATGGTCTAACACTTAATATGCAAATATAAAATATTATTATATTTTAATATCAATATTATACGAGGTATTCATGTCAAAAAATTATATTTCGCGCAATAAATATGTACCTAACCTACCTTTATAGTTCACAATATTTCGATTAGAAGGGTGTAATTGCATATTGACACATCGTTTTTAATTCTGAATAACTTTCCATAATAAGAATTTTCAGTATTATGAAAAATATAGGTATTTTACTCCTAACTGAAATTTTTATTTATTGACATATCTTGTACAAAATTGATAAAAACTGATATTTTATGATTGCATTTAAAGTCTTAGAATATACAGAGCTTTTTACTAAGAATAATTTTTTTATTTATGATCCCATTGCAACAATTTTTTGAATATTGAAGAGATAGAGATAGATTTTGAATAATTTGTTCTTTCTTTCTAATACATTTTAATTTTTAATATTATTGTGAAAATTATTTGTTTATCTTTTTTTAAGAATGAAATTCCATATTTGTTTGATTGGATTCTACTTGTTTTTCAATTAGATATCCGCCATTTTGGATCCGCCATTTTGAAATTTAAATGTTTAATCTTTAATTCAGATTCAACAACCTGTTAAAAATAAAGACAATAAATGTTTTAGAAAAATGTTCTTTTATGTTCTTTTTAGAAAATCCGCATTTTGGGATCCGCCATTTTATAGTTTATAATGTTAACATTTAAGTTAGGTTTATCAAAGCTCTCAAAAATAAATATATGTACCTAGAAATAAATACATTTTGTAAAGAAATTATGATTTTACAACTATTTTTTAAGCTATCCGCCATTTTGGATCTGCCATTTTATAATTTACATTATCAAAATTTGATTCAGATTCAGCAACCACTCAAGAATATCCACATATATGTAAACAAACAAGTTTTATAAAAAAAAAATCGGATTTTACAACTGCTTTTTAAGGATTTTTAGGAAAAATCCGCCATTTTGAATCCGCCATTTTGAATTTGCAAATTGTAATGTCAGATTCGGGTTCAGCATAATCAGAACTAAAATAAAAACATTTTGTATCAAAATAAAATGTTGAATTCGCCCACATTCTTAACATTTATACAAAACAATTGTTATTGTTTAAACAGTTAATAAACAATTAGCGGTGAAATTTGTGAGTAGAACTTTTTACTTTAACATATTTATAAAGTAACAAAAAAAGTTTTAGAAAAATATAACTTTGTTTGATTTTTTCCGAAACATTGTATCTTTTCGTTCTAATTGCACTCCCCTACGAGTATGAACACCAAAAAACACCACAGCACTGTTGAAGGCGTAGCTTCCACTACTGCAGGCTCTGTCAGGATCGGTGTAGATAGGTCCAAGCTCTTCAATCTCTTCGCTTGTTGGTTGTTGAGAAGATTGTGTGCCAGGGTATTACGAGACATGCGTACCCTATTTTGATATTGTCCAGAAATTTTTTTGCACTTTTCAGAGACTCTTAGTACCTGAAGTTCTCTATGTAAGGATGTACCGGGTGTCCTAATAAGAATGGCTCTCGGCCATATCTCAGGAACCGTTTGTAGTACAGCTTTGAGAAAAAAATATTTATAACAAAAGTTGCCTTGGGAAAAGCCTGGAAATTATTTTCATTATTGTATATCCACCGCTAGAGGGCGCAATTGAATATCAAAAATTAAAAAATCAAAATTTTACAAAATTTACATAATGATAGGGCACTGGAAATCCAATCATCGTATTGTTCATAAAATTTTGCACATATTTGATTTCACAAGTTTAAGTCCACCTTTGTAAATAAGAGGTAGGGGTGAGTAGGAACCTTCTGATGAAAAAATGTATATATAATAAACAATAAATTTTTTGAGATTATGGACATTTTTCTGATGACATATTCCATACATATATTAAACCGAGTTGGTGCCAGCCAATCTCCCTGTTTTAGCCCTTTGGTTATCTGGAAGGGATCTGTCAATTCATTTTGAACTCGCACTTGCGCTTATGTGTGAGTGATGGTGGCTTGAACTAATTTTACCAATTTCCTTGATATACCAAATTCTTGCATAAAATTACATATAAACACACCCAAACGTATATGGAATAATCTGATATTTCTTAATATTTCGTGCAAAAAAAAACAAACACACGACGTCAAACAATATTTATTTTAAAGCGATTTAATAACAAATACATAACAATTAAATAAATCAATAAAGTGTTTAACAAACAAATTTAAAGTAGTTGTTTTAAAGTCAATAGCATACAAAATTTCAATGTAAAACGAATAATGTTTAATTTTTTTTTTATTTAGACAAAGTCGCATCCACCCGAAAGTTATTAGCGACATTTCTGTAACATTTGTAACAATATTAAATCGAAAATTGGTAAAAATGAATTACAATTTGTAGACAATTAAACCTTTGGAACAATAATTGGATTCCACGCACTAACACTTTATTTTTGAAATGTACTTTTAGATCGCTAGCAACACTCTCTTTCTGATGCATCATTAGTGATAGCGTTACGCGCACTAGTATCTGCTTGTTCATATTTCCTTCTATGCCTATGTGAGATGGTATCCACAGGAAGTGGATTCTTCTGAAACTTTCTTGAGCTTCCATTAGTTCGGCCTTGGTTCTTTTCTCATTGGGGTGTTTATGGTATATATTTTGCATAGCTTTGACTGTGCTAAGAGAGTCGGAAAGTACTGGACAACAAGAGAGGTTTTTAATATTTATATGTTTGATGGCTTTAAACAAACCAAAGAGCTCTGCAGTATAGATGCTGGAATTCATAGAAAGATGTAGGAGCATAGCAAGGCGATGAACAAAATCCATGAATATTATTTTGAAGTAGAAACTTGAATATTAATGTTGGCTTAATTGAGATGTGTCACTTTCCCAGTCCGATGCCTCACTGCCAAGATAACTATTGATTTTTTTCTTTATGGACGTAAATTTTCGTTTTATGGATCTTTCCTTTAAATGGGGGTAAACTCGGCTGAGCATATGGGACAAAGCTGATAGGTCTGTGGTATATTCTTGAATTGTGGTTATAGGATCTGTTGATCCAGTGATATTCGTTAGGAGCGCGTTAAGTTGATCAAAGTTTAGAGGGAAAGGTAGAGGGGGATTTTCTATGAAGTTTTTAGCAGGGTCAAGTAAGAGAGAAAATGGGCATTCAGAAGTGCTTGCTGAACTAATTTTAGATTTTTTAAATTTTGCTTGGACTTTAGGTGGTGGAAAAATGTTATATTCTTTTGAAGATGGATCTGCTTCAGGTGAAATAATTTCATCAAAGTTACGTTTTGGTTGATTATTTATGTGACTCTCCTTATTTAATGCATCTACTTGGCTCGGTATCTCCGGGATATTAGAAATAGACATTTGTTCACACTGAGAAGGGTTTGTATCATTGGGTGCTTGCAAAGATGCCTTGCATTGCATTGGGGACGCTTCATTGTTTTGGTTGTGGTTTAGTTGAGCTAGTGGTTCGGAGCACTGTGATGCAATGTGACCTGGCTTCTTGCATCTAAAGCAAAATAAACTGTCTTGAGAAATGAATATTATATATATCGTGTTGTCAAAAACAAGAGTAAATGTCTCTGGTAGTGTTAGACTGTGAGGACTGATATAGATTTGTCTTCGAAAACTAAGGATATGATTGTACTCAGGCATAGAAGCACTAATTTTGAGAAATGTCATGGGGGAGACAGAAACTGTGCCGATAAAATACATAACTGATTAGCAAGTCGTGCGGTATTGAAGGACATACGCCGGAGAGTACAAGTCGTTCCGCTGGTGTAACTAACCTTCTTGCTCCGACAATTTCACCTTGTATTTCACTATTTGTTTATTGGATAAATACATACATATGCGATTATTAGATAATCTAGAAGAGAAGATTATATTTTTCGGTTGAATTACATTTCCACGTGGGAGAAGGTAGTCTTGAAGTTTGGTGTTTTATAAGGCACTAAAGATAATTGCTTAGGACTTTAAAGGAAATTTCACTCTCGACGCTGCCAAAGAGTATGACTGTGATGCGTTTATTTGACTTTGATGGTCTTGTATTTTAGAACTGTTGTGTGATTCCATGTTTGAATCCATTTCGATAAACGTTAAGTGAAAAGTAAGTCCGACCCTGTACACCTGCTAAAACAGGTGTATCGGTCTTTACTAAAAGCGGTTATTTTGCTGGTAAAACTGGATTTGTTTATTGACAACAATAACAATTAATTGCAATTTGCTGACTTTAATGCTAATTTAACTGAAGATTATACAGGGTGTTTTATTAATAATTGTCCATATAGTAACTGGAGAAACCTTAGCACAAAATACGAAGATTTAACCTAAAACACTTAAATAAAATGTGGTTCATTACTGAGTTACAGGGTGTTTTTTCTAAAAATTTAAAAACTATTTTTGCTCAACATTTTAAAACTATTCGACGTATCCTTTTCACACTTGGCAGGAAGTATAGGTACTATACAAGCTACTGAATTATGTTAAACAAACGTTTATGGCTATTACCAGAGGCGTACGACGAGGGAAAGTGAATGGTTGACCCTTTCCAAATTCTACGCCACTGGCGAAATTGCTATTTTAGTTCAATTTTTGGATTCTCCAATACTTTCTATGGAAATAATATACTCCTCATTTGTAACGATAAAGTCATTAGTTTTCAAGTTATAAATGAAACGACACGGTTATTTTGATCAGTGTATTGTGTCGCTTCATTTTTATTTCAAATATCTCTAAAACTAATGATTTTATCGTTACGAATAAAGAGTATATTATTTACATAAAAACTATTGCAAAATCAAAAAACTACACTAAAATAGCAATTTCGTCAGTAGCGTAGAATTTGGGAAGGGTCAGCCAACCACTATTTCCTGTCGTACGCCTCTGGTAGTAGCTAGAAACGTCTATTTATCTTAATTTATTAGGGTGTACAGTACCTACACGTTCTACCAAGTATGATAAGGATACGCCAAATAGTTTTAAAGTACTGGCTACAAATAATTTTTAAATTTTAATCATATGAATCATATTATAAAAATTAATCAAAATAACTGTGCCGTTTAATATTCAACTTCAAATATCTCGAAAACTAATGACTTTATCGTTACCAATGAAGAGTTTATTATTTACGTAGAATGTATTGTAGAATCTAAAAATGGCACTAGAATATTAATTTCTCCAGTGGCGTAGAATTTGAGAAGGGTCAACCATTGACCATCCCCTGTCGTACGCTTCTGGTAGTAGCTAAAAACTTTTATTTATCATAATTTAGTAGAGTGTCTAGTAGTCTCACTTTCTGCCAAGTATGAAAAGGATGCGTCGAATAGTTTTAAAATGCTGAGCAAAAACAGTTTTTAAATTTTTAGATAAAACACCCTGCAACTCAGTAAGGAACCACATTTTATTTAAGTGTTTTAGGTGAAATCTTCGTATTTTGTGATAAGGTTTCTCCAGTTACTATATGGACAATTATTAATGAAACACCCTGTATAAAGAGTTTGTACACTTACAGTTTATTTCAATATATCACTGAGATTCACAATTTATAACTTATTTTAAACTTTGTTAATATTAAAAATATTCGGAGCACACGTTGAATACAACATTATAGTTATCGATGCAGGACCGGTCCTCAATATTTAAATTGTTTTTATTTATTTTTTTTTTTTTGTATTTTGTGGTAGTCAGTGTCATCACCTGTAGTCCTTTTGCAAGCTTCAGTTTGCGTGGGCTCGCTCATAATCAAATTATCAACATTCTGTCGTGGTAGGTTGCTCCATCCTTTAAAAGCAACTTGTACTAGCCATGCGGTGTTTTGTGGATTATCCCGGCGAGCTCTAATTTCTCTTTTAAGCATATCCCACAAATACTCTATAGGACTAAGCTCGGGTGAGCAAGCAGGCCACTCCAAACAAGGGATACCTTCTGCTTCACTGATGTCTGTAGTCTGTCTAATGGTATCTAGAGGTCCATTATCATGCAATAAAATTCTCCTGTTACACCTCTCCAAAGCCTGACTAGAGGTTATCAACATACCTGTCAGCAGTTTAAGTTGATGAAGCAATTAAGCAATGAAAATTAAAGGAGTCTTTTTACGGATCACAATTCCTTTTCAGAACATTACACTTCCCCTTGTATATTTGTGAACAGATCTGACAGTTTTCATTCTTGCTTGTCTTCCTCGACCTCTAAGTACACGATTTCATGGCTCATCTGATTTTACACAAATCCTGACTTTTTCTGAAAATAGCGCATTTTCTCAATTCCCAATATTCCAGTTTTGGTGGTGAAGACACCAATTTAGGAGATCAATCGTGTGTTGCCTGGATAACTTGGGAACCCATAACTGTCTCCTGCTGTATACTTCTTGGCACGAACTCTTCTTCTTATCGTTTCAACTGAAACAGTTACACCTGTAGCTTGTAAAAGCTGCCTTTCTAGCTGCAGGTGAGAAATGGTTGGGTGTGTTCCAGCTGATTGGACAATTAAACGATCTTGAAGAGCCGTTTTTACTTTTGGCGACCTTCCTTTGCTTTATTTTTGAGCTTTCCTAGTTCCTGTTACCTAGCCTAGGTTTTGGACAGAACGCCCTGTATTACGTCTAGCTCTACAGCTATGTCCCTCTGAGAACATTACTTTCTCCACAAGATCAATAATTTTTCCTCGTTGTAAGTTCTATAACCCCACATCAGGCATATTTTCGATTTTAGGACGCAAAGTTAGTTTATATATTTTCGTTCAATTTGCAACTCAAGCAAATAACCTACACCGTACCGAGCTGTACTATACGATTGTCTTATATATTTGTTAATTTTCAATAGAAATCCTTATTATTCGCAACAATAACAAGTTTTTTTAAAAGAAATAAATATTACTTTGAAATACATGGTGATTCGATATAAGTTTGGGTGTGTGTATTTTATGTCTATGTATGTTATCATAAGCTTGTCGAAAATCTACAAATATTTGGTAGATATCTATGTCGTGCTCCCAGGCTTTAGCTAATAGTTGTTCCACGATGAACAGCTGGCCAATAGTAGACCATCCTGGTATTCTCCTATGATTATCCTAATGGACTATGGTTTGAAAATGTTTTGTTTATTTTGCTACGCATTTCTTTCTTAATTTATTGCTCCTACATTGTTTTAAATATTTAAAAGACTTGTGTAACAATTTAAAAGTTGTAGCGGTCTTGCACCTTACACACTTAACGACAATCGTTATAAAATTTTGTTGATTTGTTAACCTTCCCATAAAGTAATAATTGATTCAAGTTCTCTCTCTGAATAACATTATTTTTTTTTAATATTAACTTGTTTTTAAAAGGACGATAAAAATAGCATTTTTAGGAGTACAACGAGACGGGCGCCTAAGGGATGAGTTTGGAGGATTAGTTTTTAATATTGAAACAGTTAATTTGAATTAGAGAAGGCATTTTAATTAAAATGTCTGTAAAAGAAAGGTGTTTAAATGAATTATTTTGAAAAAGGATTCTATTTTTAAACATTCTAATTAATTTAATAGTAAAGTTTTTATACGTTTCAGGAAGTTATCTTCTTCTTATTGTGCCTTGTCCGTTCCGAACGTTGGGACTAATTAACATGGCTATTCTGTCTTTGTTTACGGTGAAACGAAATCGAAAATAGAATACCCCAGCTAATTGAAATACCATTCGAAAATAATATTTCAACCAAACAAGGTAGCTATCGCTCACCCTAGCTTAGCTCAGTCTCTCAGGGTGTGTGTCCGTCTTGTCCAAATCTTAAATATGAACTCTGAAAATTTAGAATGGAAGCAAAAAGAAACAGTATTTTAAACCAATTATATTTATTGTTTAATAAAGATCAGTGCCGGATTTACCACTAGGCCGACTAGGCCGCGGCCCACGGTGGTCCTTTTTCATAATCTATGGTTGCAAAAGGTATAAAATTGATCTTCAAATAATCGGTTGTAATGACACTCATTGAATACCTAGATAACCAGGTAAACAAAATAAATCGTTCTTAGAACTCAACTCCCACCTCGAAGTGAACAATTGAAACCGAAAGTTGTACCTCTTTACCGAACTTACAAAAAAAATACGCTCAGTAGTTTCAGGCAATTTACCAGCGCCCGCGCCCTTTCAAAGCGAATTTAAGTGTACCTAAAACTGTTATTTTAATATTTTTTTGAAATGAAAGTCGAGCGAACAGGTATATTTACCTACAGTATTGTAAAACAATATTTGTACCTTTGTTGATAAAAAAAATATTTGATTGTAAAGATGATGATAGATTAGCACTAAAATAAGAATTTGAAAAGATTTTAATAGAGTAGAACTTTTGGGATTGTTCGGGATTGTTGCTAAACTATTTTTTTATTGTTAGTTTATTTATTTGTCTCTCAGAAAAAGTTACTCTTGTGTGCTCGAACGTGCTTTCTCTATATTTTTTAAATTTTTGTAGGTTCTAGTATTTTCCATATACAACAATGTTTTACTTGTATACGAATTTTCAGTCCTTTATATTTAGTCTAAGAGCTGGGAGCGGATTTTGTGAGTGATAAGTAATATGCAAAAACTATACGGGGATATATTGAATTAGTTGTGTACATGACTTTCTCCAACGGCCGGAAACCAGAGTGGGGAACGAGGGTAGTTATAAAGGGTCAAAGTCGCGGTTTTTATTATTTTTGTTGTGACGCTCATGATGGAGATAGTGCTCCAAAACTTGGGAAAGTAGATCATGACATTACTAAGTAAAATCTCCAGGGGCGGAACGCTGCGTGGCGGCCAAATGTTGTGATGCATCACAAAAAAAATAATACAAACTGTGACCTTGAACCCTTAAAACTACCCTCATCCCCATCTCTGGTTTCCGCCCCTGGAGATTTTGCTTAGTTACGTCATAATCTACTTACTCCCAAATTTTGGTTCACTATCTCGATCACGAACGTCACAAAAATCCCTTATAATTTTTATATTCACCGCTGCCCCCACCCCTTTGTCGGCACGCAACGTTCCGCCCCTGGAGATTGTACTTACTTACGTAATGACCTACTTATTACCATATTTTGGTGCACTTTCTCGATCATGAGCGCCACAAAAAAAATAATAAAAACCGCGAATTTGACCCCTTATAACTACCCTCGTCCCCCACTCTGGTTTCCGGCCGTTGGGGAAAGTCATGTACACAACTAATTCAACATGTTCCCGTATAGTTTTCCATATTACTTATCACGCACAAAATCCGCGTCTATCTCTCCGACTAATTGTGGGGTTATACTTTTGCAACCATAGATCGTCAGAAAGGACCACTGTGCGGCCTAGGGCCGCAAGCAAAAGGGGGCCACAGCGTTTTGTAAAAAAAACTTTTTTGGTAAAAAAATTTAACTAATTGAATTGAAATCAGTAAACAATTTTTCAAATAAGAGAATGGCTATTCTACTAAACATGCGGTAAGGTATTTTACAACTTTTTGACAAGAGTAGCAAAACATTAACTGCTACAGACTTGAATGTGACTTGCAACATACAAATCTCTAAAATAGTATGCATTGAGTCTGAGAGACAACTTTGATTCCTATGAAAAAAGAGGAAAGGTTTGTCTAAAAATGAAACCTATATTCTTGAAATAAAAAGACGCCCGAAAAGAAAAGCTCTTCCTGGCTAAGACAAAGAAAATAAATCCACTGAACCCCACTTGGCAAAGAAAACTTAAAGATTTAATGTTGTAATTGATACGCTTTATTCAGAATTGAATGAAAGATCCGAAGTTTATTTCAGTCTTAATGAAGAATTTGGATTTAAAACGACTTATCATCAATTTCCAATGAAGAAATCGGGGTAAACGTTTCTATTTTGACTAACAAGTATCGAATCGACATAGATGGCTACTTTGGAGAAGAGTGTGTACAGTTCAAAGGCTTTGTTGAAGGTATATTTGATTAAGAAAGAGAACCTCATGACAACAAGATTACCAAGCCTCCGAGAAATACACTTTTGGAGTACCTATCTGAAAATCATTCTTGAAAAACAGTTAATAACATTATTTCCGAATATGGACACGGCTTTGCGCATTCTACTATGCATGATGGCATCTAATGCATCTGGAGAAAGATCATTCAGCGTGTTGAAAAGAATCAAAAACTACTTGAGTAACTCGACTTCTGACGAAGATTCTAGATTGTCTGGTTCGGCCAGTTTTGTTTCAAATGCTGAGCTTTTTCAAGCTTTAAGACTTTAAAAATGCGTTTAAAGATTTTGCAGCCAAAAAAGCTAGAAAAGTGAGTTTTTAGAGTTTAGATATGATATTTATTATAAGATAATAATAAATAATAAACTGAACGATCTAGAAGTTTATTTGTTGTATTCTTAGTTGCACCAACAGATCTTAAGTTAGAAGGGTGCATTAACGAAACATATGCGTTGCACCATTGAGTCGTTAGATCAATTTTCAGCTTGCCACATTAGATTGTCATGTGGATTGCTTTGATAATAATTGAAAATTATGGTGCAACGTATGTGCCACTTAAATCGGCTCTATCTATAAGCTGAGCTGGGTTAAGCTGGAGCTTAAAATTTGTTGGTGCAACCAGCCATTATTATTTTTATTTTTCAGTACCGTAGCCTATTACTAATACAGTTCATATTATTTTGCTTGTTCTTTTTCTTATAAGGTCGTTTCAACTCGGCTTTTTTTTAGTTTTTTGTTGTCATCTGTACTTTTCCCTCGAATGAAACAAAATGGTATTTAATTTTAACAATTAACTACAATACCAATTATTTATAATATAATAATTTTAGCAATATTAATAATTTTACAAATAACTGCTGTTTGCTAACATTTTGAATTATTTTCTATCTTCTTCTTAAGGTGCCTTCTCCATTACTGAAGGTTGGCTATAACTACAGCAAATTGTTCTCTATCTTGAGCGATTCTTAGTATTGAATGTGTGTCCATGCCTGTCCAGTCTCTCACGTTCTTCAGCCAGGAGCATTTTCTTCTCCTTGAACCTCTTCTTCCTTATACTTTCCCTTCCATTATGAGTCGTAGAAAGTTGTACCTTTCTCCTGTGTAAATTATTTCCTAGATAACTCGTTTTTATGTTTTTTACAATATTTATGAATTCTCTCTCAGTCTCATTTCTTCTCGGGACCTCGTTGTAAGTCACGTGATCTGTCCAAGAGATCTTCAGCATCCTTCGAAAAACCAACATCTCAAAGGCTTCTATAAATATAGAATTCTTTCTATAAATTTTCTTTTTCGAAATTTCTATAAATTAATATAGAAATTGTTAGAGCTGTTTTGGGATTTCAGCCAAATTTGCAAACCAAGATTATTTAATTAGTAAATACATTTCAAACTATTTATGTCCGTATTCAAATACTTAGAACATTAGAGGCATTTCTATTCATTTATGTTATACTTTGTATTACGAATTTTAAAAAGTAAAATTAAAATAAACGTTTTAATTATTATTATTATTATTAAGTTTTTATGCTTTAATTACATAATCTTGAAGTTATCGGGGGCCGCTCGGGGTAATTTGGCCTAGGGCCGCAAATACCCTAAATCCGGCACTGATAAAGATATAATACAAATGTGACTTATTAAATACATTAACAAATATATTCAACTTCTTGCCAAAAACTTACAATTTCTGGATTATACTTATGGCTTTTGGTATCTGGTTCGATAATAACTTCTTGATGTCGAATTGTACTGCTGTAGACTTCTTGTAGACCTGGACAGATGTTTGGTCCTAGGCCCCTGCAGCTGGAGATGTAGTCGTTGCAGTCTAGATATCATATTGTCTTCGCCTTATATCGCCGGTGATGTTGACGGCTTGAGGCTCCCGAAGGGAGGAAGTTTGATTTATTTCCAAAAAACTATACGATAAAAACACATATCAAACATCAAGAAGAAAAACCAAAAACGAGCCTTTGCCAAATAATCGTAAAAAATAGTAATTGGCAAAGGATAAATTAAATGGAATTAAGATGAGGGGAAAAGTTATAATTTGATTTACACGTGCATATATGAAAATTAGAAAGAAATAGTTATTTAAAACTAACCATGTGCTCGCAGACATGGAAGGTTATGTTAGATACGTAAAAATGATATGACTGTTATTAATATGATAAGAATTAGAACTCACTCCAAGAGAATATGTAGTGTTGATGGAAAATACAATAAATCTAATATTCAAATTACATGCCTTTTTAAGGAATAATTCTTCCCTTCCATTTTCAGTTTGTGTCAGGGTGTAGGTATGAAGTGTCACTGTCATTGAAAACGACATTTGAAATGACGACCAAGTACGTATGAAGTAGCAGGAACGTTCCATATTGAAAGACATATTCCGTGGCTCAGTGGTAAGAGCGCCTGCCTATGGATCGAAAAATCCGAAAAGGCCGTGAGTTCGAATCTCACCAGGGTCAGAAATTTTTCGTTTATTATAAATTAATAAATGAAAATAGTTTCTGTCCTTGTGGGATCGGTATTCACCGGAGGAACCGCAGACGTTCGGATACAATTAGCGTCTCTTTGCAAAGACAATGACGTCGACTTTGCAAAGTAACAAGGCACTTATTCAACACACACACTACACATTACTCCCCTGAGTTAGTGATAAGTTATAGCCTAAAAAACAATTATGAAATTGACTGGCCAGTTGGTTGTGAAAACCAGTGCCAATAAAACACAAAACACACACATATTGAAAGACAGATATCTAGAGAGTAAGAATTTATGGGGTACATTCAGTACGTTTAGTTGATGATTTAGATGTTATTTGAAAAGAAAGATAGGAAACAGAGGATAATAAAAGAGGGCGGCAACGAGTTTTTAACGAAAATACAGATAAAACAAATAGAAGAAAATTATTACTAATTAAATAATAAAGAAAATAAACTAAAATAATTTTTTAAAAATAAAGTATCAAATATATGACGTTTGTAACGTTACAAAGGGAGACATGAATTGGCTGGGTAGATTGGCAACTATCCCTTCATCTTTTAGGTGGTCTTCCGGGTGGTCTCGAAACGGGCAGATTGTTTTATAGGGCAATTTTTGGGAGTCTATTTTCGTCTTACATGGTTGTACCACATCCTCTTGCGCTACCTTCCCCATCTTACAAAATCTTGAATTTTGCATTGCTCTCTAATGGCTGTGTTTCCTACTCTGTCTCTTCTTGTTTTCCCCACTATTGTTCTTAGGGTATTCATTTCGAGAACTCTTAGCATCTGTTTCGTTTTTTTGGTGTCTTCGCGCACTCTATTCCATAAATATGTCATGATCGGTCGTATGTAAGTCTTGTAGATTCTAATTTTACCGTCTGTGCGCATATACGGATTTGGCCAGACTATCTCCCGCAGACATCCTGACAGTGCAGATGCTTTTTTGATCTGACTCCTCAGGTCCTTTAATGTGTCGTGGTTGCTTGATATATCTATGCCCAGATATCTGAATTGCATCATCTGTCGTAATAGATGGTTCTCAACCATTAACTTTCATCTGAGCGTACAAAGAGTTTAAGACATGTATCTCTCTTGTGCCACCTTTTCAAGGCCTTTGAAATAATGATACTAAACCTGATCTTAGAATATGTGGAGACTAAAATTATTCCAGAACAAGCAGGATTCAGGCCCGGAAAGTGCTGCTGCAGTAAAATTCTTTATCTCACCCAACATATTGAAGATGGTTTTGAACGGAAGGAAATAACAGGAGTAGCGTTCATAGACTTAACTGCCGCCTATGATACAGTTAACCATCAACGGCTACTCGCAAAACTCTACGAAACTACAAAGGATTTCCGACTAACAAGGTTAGTGAAATGTCTCCTCCAGAATAGACGCTTCTACGTAACGATCCAGTCCAAGAACAGTCAGTGCAGGTACCAAAAAAATGGGCTACCACAGGGAAGTGTTTTCGCGCCGATTCTATACAGCATATACACCAATGACCAACCCATACACCAACAAACAAGGCAATTTATTTACGCTGATGATACAGCTGTGGCAGCTCAGGGAAGAACCTTCAATGAAGTCGAAGTGAAACTGACAGATGCCCTGGGAGACTTAGCTCTATACTACGATAAAAACCACCTGAAACCCAATCCCACAAAAACCCAGGTATGTGCTTTCCACCTGAGAAACAAGCATGCCCGAAGGCCGCTGGAGGTGGAATGGCGTGGTCAGATGCTGGAACACAACAAGACGCCAAAATACCTTGGCGTCCTTCTGGATAGACCTCTGTCTTACCGATACCACTGTCAAGACGTCAAGAAGAAAGTAAGTGCCAGAAATAATATCATCCGCAAGCTAACTAATACAAAATGGGGAGCACAACCACACACTTTCCGCACTTTTGCCTTGGCATTATGTTTTTCGGCCGTGGAGCTTGGAGCACCAGTATGGGCAAACTCTGCTCACGTAAAGAACGTCGACGTGGCTCTAAATGAAACGGTTCGTATAATATCGGGTTGTCTGAAACCGACACCTATCGAAGTGGTATACCCCATAGCTGGAATTGCTCCACCACCTATCAGGAGGAAGGTCACGTCAGAGGTAGAACGAAAAAAGCAGGAGACGGACCGAAGACGCCCTTCATATGACCACCAAACTCAGGCAAGCAGACTAAAATCTCGGAAAAGCTTCCTGAAAACATCAAGATCCATCCCCGAAGCGCCAGAGACGCGCCGAATACACCTATGGCAAGCGTCAGCTACCGCGACACATTTTCCTCCCGCAGAGGAAATGTCTGCTGGACAAAATTTACCGTATCCGACTTGGAAAGCGCTAAACAGACTAAGAACCGGCGTTTCACGTTGTGCTAGTAACCTGAAAAAATGGGGATACCATTAGGACGATACCTGCGACTGTGGCGCGGTTCAGACCAGCCGGCATCTACTCTCATGCACAGAGATGAGAGAGACCTGCACAGAAGAAGACTTAATTATAGCAAATGACAGGGCCATCTATGTGGCCAACCATTGGAAATACAGAATTTAAAGTTGTTGGTGTTCCGGATACGGAAAGTAAGTATCTGAGCGGATCTTTTGGTATTGACATACATTTAGTTCTGTTTGTAAAATTGTTCATATTTAGTTGGCGGCTTATTTGAAAGAACTGAAAACACCATACCAATTATTCTTTTGTTGCCCATTCTATATCCGAGATTAAGAGATGTTACTTTGTTTCTAATTTTGCCCATGAGTAGGTTAAACAAGAAGGGGCGTAAACTGGCGCCTTGTTTTATTCCTCCCGATGTTGGAATATTTTCAGTAAACTGGTTTTCTGCTCTAACTTTGGTTAAGTTGTGGTTATTTAGGTTATGGACTATCTTTGTTTTGCTGTTCGGTGTTTTATTTTCTATTAGTATATTTAGAATGTCACCTAGGCCAACTCTGTCAAACGCCTTCGTCAGATCAATGAAGCAAATATACGCTGACATGCCGAACTCTATAGCTTTTTCTTTTATTTGTTTTATTATAAATACTGCGTCTGTTATAGACCGCCCCTTTGTGAAACCTTGTTGTCCTTCAGCATTAGAGATTTGCCTTTCGAATTTGTCCTTAAAAATACCCGTGAAAAGTTTCATCGTTGTATTTCAAAGGGGGTTATTCCTCTGTAGTTTTGTGGGCCAGTTTTTGTCCTTTTTTAAATATGGAGATTGTGAATTTTGTGATGCTCTTATGCCATTCCTCTGGTGTTTATGTTTCGTTTAAGATTTTTTTAAAGAGTTGCGACAGTTACTCTCTATACTTTAAAAGTTCATTGAGTATACCCTCCGTTCCAGGTGATTTTTTGTTTTTTAGCTTCTTGATCTCTGCTTGTACTTCTTTGCCATTGATTGTAGCACTTATATATGTTTCGTATTTCTTTATATTCAGCGTTTTTTCAGCATCATATTTGACACAGTTTGATCGCTAGTAGATTAACGACACACGTACATTTTTGTGCTCCTAGTAATTTTCAAGATTACGCCGTAAATAATAATAATTTCGCAAAGAAATTTTGCATACCAGTTCCATATACCAATAGTCATTAGTGGTTGTAAAAAAATTTTGTGTAAAAAAAGTGCAATTACAGTGAACATAAACAACTGTGAGTGCCATTTCACAATTTATTAATAATAAAACAAACTATACTAATTATATACCAGTAAAAAACCCGATCATGCCTTCTACCTCAGTTTGTTCTAACTGCTCCAAAAACATAGCAACAGCTGACCGTAAACTTCAGTGCGATGGTTGTAAGCGACAAATACATATCACATGCACGGATCTTTCTTCCGACGATCGCGTTACTCGACAGAAAATTCGTGGGATAAGTATCCTATGTAATTCTTGCAGCTCAAATATCTCTAATTTTTCGGAAATAAAAGATCTTTTGCTGGACTTTAAAATGGAAATTCGTACGAAAATTAATGATTTTGAAAGTAAAATAACTGAGTTAAATAATAAGCTCAGCCAAATTGATTTGTTTAAGTCTACCGAATTCACGGATCATATTGCAAACGAAGCTGTAGATCGCATGACACGTGCGAAGAATATTCTAATCAGAGGCGTTCCAGAATCTTCCTCTGGGGATGCACAACGCAGAAAAGATGACGACGCAAATAAGATTAACCTTGTCTTGGAAACTGTTGGCTGTCAGGAAAAGCAAATCACTTTCTACAGAGTCGGCAAAGCGAACCAACGCTTTCCCCGAATGATAAAGGTAGTAATGAGTTCGGAATACCACGTTAAAGATATTTTGAGAAATAAAGCAAAACTTTTGGAAAACAAAACCACGGAAAAACTCTCAATAATTGACGATAAGACGCCCATCCAACAAACACGCTTAAAAGAACTCCGAAATGAACTAGAAATTCGCAAAAATAACGGTGAACATGACTTAACAATTAAATACATTAATGGCACTCCCAGAATCACGAAATTTCGTTCATAATTTTTCTACCGATAGATTTAATGATTGGCTATTTCTATATACGAATTTAGATTCACTTTCCGCAAAATTTGATGAATTTGTATGCACAGTGCAACTTCTTCAGCCACACATTATTTGTATTGCTGAATCCTGGCTTAAACCCTCAATTCCTGATTCTTCTGTTAATATCAATGGATATACAATTTATCGTAAAGACAGAGAAAATCGTGTCGGTGGTGGTGTATGCATTTATTTATCTAATGTTATTACCACAACTTTCAAAATTAACATTAAGCCATTAGATATTCCTGGAATAGATGCTATTCACGTGTCTATTACTAAAAATCCATTTTGCCTTAATTTAGTCTGTATATATCGTCCACCTCTTACAGTACTTGCACACGATAATATTATGTTTACTAAACTTGAAGAACTATCATCTCTCGATAATCTCATTATTACTGGAGATTTTAATTTTCCGGAGATCACCTGGCCAATAACTTCGTTATCTGACACCGAAAACACTCATAATTTATTTAAAAGTTTTGTAGTAAATTCGAACTTAATACAGCTCATTACAGAACCTACCAGATTTAGAACTAATAATCAACCATCTACTTTAGATCTGGTGCTTATTAACGACGAACAGCTGATTTCATCTCTCGAAATCAGCTCTCCTATAGGAAAGTCAGATCATGCAGTTATAATGGCTCACATCCAATTCAGTCAAATTCTACCCCGCAAAAATAATATTGTAACATACACCACAACAGATTTTTCTGAAGTCGACGCTGAATTCTCTCAAATCAACTGGAATTTGTTTTTTGCTGACTTAAGCGACCCTTCATCAATGTGGACTGCATTTATCGATACCGTCCACAATATAATTTCTAAAAATACTACCATCCGTAAGACTTATAAAAACAATCTTAAACCGTGGATTAATCAAACGGCAACAGAAAAAATTAATCACAAACGACATCTCTGGCGGAAATTTAAACAGACCGGGCTTTACAGCGATTTTCAAAACCACCGCAGATTTTCAAATAACTTACAAACATTTCTAAAAACTTTAAGACGTAATTTTGAAACAAGTGTTATTGAAAGCGGTAACATTAAAAAAGTTTACAAATATGTAAGATCCTCATTGACATCTAAAGTGTCCATACCTTTACTACAAAAACCTAATCAGACTTTATGCTCTTCTGACACAGATTCTTCCGAAACCCTCTCCTTAGCATTTTCACAGGTTTTTACTAAAGAATCGAATGATGGCAATCTACCTCCTATTAGGTGTAGCCGTGTCGTCGCATCCTTAGAGCAAGTCGAATTTACAGTGGATCATGTCAAACAACATTTAATGAAACTTCGCACAGTAGAAGTAGAATTCAGTAAAGTAGAATTGTTTATTATATTAGTATTAGTTTTAGGATAAGATACGAAAAAATGACTAATAAAATAAAAAATAGTAAAATTGGCGAATGGATTTAGTGTCCGCAGTCATATAAACCCAAACAAACAACAACAAACTTCGCACAGTCGCTTCACCTGGTTTAGATGGTTTAACACCAAAAATGTTAAAAAGATGCGCAGACACGCTTGCAATACCTTTAACGTTAATTATGCAGACTTCTTTTACCGAGAATTCCTTACGCCCTAGTTGGAAATTAGCATCCGTCACCCCTATTTTTAAAAAAGGCAACAAACTCGATCCCAACAATTATCGTCCGATTAGCTTGCTGTCAGTAGTTGGTAAGGTCATGGAAGCCATTATTTCCGAGGAGATGACTAAATTCCTTCTCCAGGAACATGTCATTCCAACACAACAACATGGATTTGTGTCTGGCCGCTCTACTCTAACCAATCTCCTACATTGTGTTAACGACTGGACGCTATCTCTTAACAGTTCGCAGCCGGTCGACGTTGTTTATCTAGACTTCTCTAAAGCCTTTGACCGTGTCCCTAAGCGCAGACTTCTACATAAGCTAGAACATTTCGGAGTTCGCGTTACTTTACTTCGTAGGATAGATGATTTCCTGACAGATCGACATTACAAAGTTAGAGTTGGCGAATCTTTCTCACAGGACAGGTTAGTGGAAAGTGGAGTGCCTCAGGGTTCTGTCCTCGGACCTCTGCTTTTTACGGTTTATTCCAGCGATGTTCCTTATTATGTTTCCAGTAAAATATCGTTCTATGCTGATGACACAAAAATATATGCCAATCCTATGAAAAACCAGTTAACCCTCCAAAGGGACTTGGACTCTATCTTTATTTGGTGTTCCCAATGGTTACTACCCTTAAACGCGGAAAAATGTGTAGTGCTTAGAATTGGTAAAAATAACCCACTTATGCCGTATTTTGTTAACGGGCGACCATTAGATTCAGTGTTCTCGTATAACGACCTTGGTGTTATCGTAAACAGCAGTCTAACGTGGTCCGACCACATTACTTCTATTTGTAAACATGCGAACTCCAGACTATATCTTATTCGGAGGTGTTTTGCGAGAGTTTCAATGCAGTCATTCTGTAAACTTTACACTATTTACGTAAGACCGATTCTTGAATACGCTGGTCCAACGTGGCATCCTGATTTGGTTCGAGACAAAACATTGTTGGAAAACGTCCAAAGAAAAGCAACTCGAATTCCATTGGGACTGAGAAGACCCTCCTATGCAGAGAGACTTAGTATGGCCAATCTAACTTCCTTCGAACTTCGTCGACAACGTGGAGACTTAATAACCACTTTTAAAATATTAAAATTCAGTTTCGGAAATCTCGACGAAATGTTTACTATAAACCAAGATGAACGCCTCAGAGGTCACCAGTTCAAACTTAAAAAAGAGAACTTTTCTACGAGATCAAGGCAGAACTTCCTACCAAATAGAGTGTTCGAGAGTTGGAATAACCTTAGTGATAACATTGTCACGGCCCCCTCTACTAACACGTTTAAAAACAGACTTGACCGTTTCTTATTATAGCTGAACTATTTTATTTTTTTTTATGTAAACAAAAATTATATCTTTTTTTTGTTTTATATTGTATCTACTAGTAGGTTAGTTATGTAATTTCTTTGTTTTTGGGCATAATAGGGACTTGTCCCTCTGCCCTTGCTTATGTATAATAATAATAATAATAATAATATAGCTTTTTAAAATGCTGTTGGCATATCTCTATAGATACTCCCTTGGTCTGCACGAACTCTTTAACTGGTTTTTTCCTGTTCTGAAGCATTTTCCATACTTTATTTTGGGCACAATATAGGTTGTAGTCCATGTGGCTAGTGAATTTAGCCCAATGTTCCCTTTTGATTGGTTTTATTCTTGCGGTTACTTAGTTTCTTACTTGGATATATTCTGCGAGAGCTTCTTCAGATTGTGTGCTTTTATAGCTCTGGTAGTATTTGCGTTTTAATTCAGAGAGTTTTTTTACCTCTTGACAAAACCACGGTATGGTGTGGTTTGTCGCTCTAGTATTAATTTTCCGCTTTTCAATCGCTTCGTCTGCTGCTTCGTTGATGCATTTCTTAATTTTTTGCCAAGTATCTTCTACCCTCCATTCTGGTTGTAAGTCGATCTCTTTTAGTTTGCTGGTAATCCTGTTCTAATAAAGGAGTTTTGTACTCTCTATTGCTAGCGTCTCTATATTGTATTTTTCGGTGAACATTGGGGATTTTCTGTTTCGTCGCGAACGGCTAGAAAACTATAACGGATTAAGCGTAGCATCATCAATGAAAAGAATATAAAAAGAGCTAATAAAAAAATTAAGCAAGCAATACAACTATAAATAGGTAGAGACTGCGCAGGGCCTGCGGTAAATAGATCATGTATAGACGAGATTTATATACAAGAAACACTGTTAAAAGAGAAAAAGGACCAGACACAAATGTATATATATATTTTGCTTGTAGGTTTAAGAAAGGATTGTAACGGGATCAGAACTATAAAGAGCAGTGCACAAGTTTAGAATAAAAAATAATTTATTCTTAACAATAACTAAATATAGGGCCTTCCCCATGTTTAGTTATTGCCTAAAAATCAATAGGCAGTAAAAAATAAATTAGGCCCTAAAAATCAATGCAAATATAACAAAATGATCATTAGACTAGTAACAAGACTGTTTCAACGAACGATCAACATCTCAAGTGCTATTTAAAATATAATGTACCTGAAAACACACTAAAAATATAAAAATATTTCCTCGGAATGGAAAGTACCAGTACGAAACAAATACTAAAAATATTTGTATCGAATACGGCACAAAAAAGATTTGCAGCTGATTAAGAAGTAATCAGATGGCAATCTGAAAATCTTACTTACACGATGAGAAAGTTACAAAAATAAATTTCCATAATAATTTACCGAAAATCCAGTAGATGGGTAGCCACTTCAGGAGACTTTGTCCTTTGGACACTCGCGATACAGCATCGCGCGTGACTGCCTCTCGATACAACAGCCCGCGTGACTCCGACTTGTCGGGTTGACGTCATTGGGGTTACATGTCGGGACTTGTGGGGTGACGTCATCGGGCTACAGCCTCGATTAATTATTTTAATTATTTTTAATCATTTGTTAGTCCTTATAGTAGTCTGAAATATGTCATTAACCATTAATAATAAACAAAAAAATTTTCTTTATGGGGAATCGAATCAAGTACTAGCACATCCGTAACTAGATACACATACCGCTAGCCCACGCAACCAATTTCTAGACACGGCCAATATTAGGTATAAAAAACAGATGGTATCTTCATAATTCATCGGATAGCAGAGAATACCCTAGAACACAGCAGTCCTGTATTTATGTGCTTCTTGAAGACAGCTCAAGTCCACTTGTCTTCACGTAATTTAGTTACCTTAGACTACCAGAATTAACAAAAAATTTTGCGCTTTGATTGATATATTTTCAACTTCCTTCCGCCATGTTGGATCCTCCATTTTGTTTTTCAACACAAATAATGCCAGATTAATCAGTGATGCCAAAAACCCTTAAGTACGAAAGTAACTCCGAAGTTTATGAGCAGTATACACTTTTAAACGTTCATGACCACATTGCGGAATTTGGAAACACAGTGCGTTGTGCGAAGGAAGTAAGTATTTACTTCATCTAATATTTAGTTTACTCTTTATACCGAAATTAAAGAGAAAGAAAAACAGTAATTTTCTTTCCGAATTTAAAAAATAAAAAAATATAAAAAAAATTTTTAAGAAACGCTTTTATTTAGTTACGAGTGACTAAAATTAAAAATAGTATAAAAAAAATCAACCAAAAAGTAAAAAATAAAAAAAATTGAAAAAATCTAACACATTCGTCAAAGAAAAGCGTGGCGCGTCTTCATCGAATAAACGGTTTTCACCCCATGCTTTTCTTTAACGAATGTGTTAGATTTTTTCAATTTTTTTATTTTTTGATTTTTGGTTGATTTTTTTTATACTATTTTTAATTTTAGTCACTCGTAACTAAAGAAAAGCGTTTCTTAAAAATTTTTTTTATATTTTTTTATTTTTTACTTTTTAGTCTTACACTTTTCACACATTAAAATATGTCGTCATGTTTATTAAAATATGTATAAAACATATGATGTACTAACATGAAAAGTAGTCGGAATCGGCAAAAAATTTGAAACTTTATTGTTTATTTATGAAGTATAGCGTAAACAATTAACGTAAAAAGTGAAACTATGTATAGTTCATATCATTAGCTATAATCCGTAAAAGTTCCAAGTTTTTACATTGTAAAAAACGAGAGAATTTTAGCATTTTCCATTAAAATCGTTTTTTTTATTTAAACAATTAAAAAACATAGAAACAATTTTTTTTATTGACTATTCGTGAATTGTTCCCTCGAATGCATATGTCTGCAAATTTTCATTAATTTGCATTGGAGAAAAGGCAGTTAAATTAACGTCTAAAAATTTGACGCAAACTATTGAACTAAATAAAAGCGTTTAATAAGGTTTATTTTGTCTTCTATAAAAGAGGATATTATCCTGCTTTCATCCTGCCAAAAACAAAAATAATCGATCGCTGTCCCTTTCGAATTTATATCATGAAAAAGTAAGGTCAAAATTGAGGTGGAAATTTGTCAAGCGGTAAAATTAAATTGATGTCGCTAATACGCCAAAGCCAAGTCCTCTTGCTGATCCCTGCACAGGTTCCAGCTAAGCCCGCGTTTTAAAAACTGCGCGAAGAAAGGCGTTGTAGTAATATTAAGAATTATAAAAAGGGGCCTGAGACGACCTTGTTATTAATATAAATAGACCGGTCAAAGAACAATCTGACAAAAAAAAATAAAGAAAATATGAAAATTTGGGAGTAGGTAGTTGAAATTGTCTATTATTATATAAGAAAAAGTTTACAATTCTACATCCCCTCCATTTTACAAAAATGGAGGGGAATACTCCTTCTCGGGGTGAACAAATATACATTCAATATAAGTCCGGAATTGGATAAAATGACTGATTCTAAACAACTTTTCTTCTACAAAGTTTTTTCACAAATACTTTTCGAGTTATTTGCGAGTGAATATGTTCATTTTTAACAACAAAAACATGTTTTTGGAGGGTTTTTCGCAAATAACTCAAAAATTTAGTATTTTATCGGAAAAAATATTCTTAGTAAAAATAAATAAAAATATAGCTTATAAAAAAGTTAAAAAAATTGTGTAAGCATGAAATCTGTATACCTAGTAGAAGCTGAGCGGTAGCTAATGAAAAGTAGGTTGTTATTCGTCCAATTCTTAATCGAATATTTCAAAGTGAAATAACCATAAAACGGAGCACTTTCCGGGGAAATCTCATTACAACTTTTTTGAAGTGTTTAAAAAATTGTTTATTTTTTTTAAACTTCTAAAATTAAAAGTAAGTGAGTTACGCTCAAAATATTGTTGCTTCCTTTTATATTTTGATTAAAAGGATCGCGAAAATCACTCCCCTATTAGCATCCGAAATAAAATTAATCGTTACCTCCTTCATAACTTATTTTGCTTATTTATCCTTTATAATGATCTTTATATTTCATTGGATCAAACTGTTCAGTTTTGAAAAAAATAGGTTTTAAACTAAAACAAATTTTCTATTTTTTAAGAAATTTCTTTTTTTCTTTTTTCAAAATAACTTAAAAATTATTAGTAACACCAAAAATCTTATAAAGTAATAAAATGTACGTTTTGCTTTTCTGAATATTTCGGATTTTTTGTTTTCCTGGTTGACAAAAATTGGTTATGCTATGACTTTTCGAAATTTGCATACACTCGTGATTACTGACTCGTTCAAGCCATTTTAACTACAGCCTTCTCAAAAACAAGCACTTTGAACAGATGAAAATACATAGAAGGTTTTCGTAGTCTGACGTTTGAAACTGTCTATATCTTACAGGTTTGAAACATCGGACTACTTGTCAGGATGACACGTTTATTACGTTCCATGATTAAAGCTTTCTCTGTTCCAGTGGTCCCATATATCAAAGTGTGTCCAAATAGCCACCGCAGACAAAATTTTCATCTTGCTGTTAATAACATTTTTTTTATTACGCGGGATCCAGGACTATATATTTATATTTTAAATGCTGATTTTTTAAATTATGTGCTAAAATAATGATTTCACAAATTTTGAAACAATGACGTAATCTTTGATCTTTTTAAACTGGCATGTGGGTGTTGTAATACTTTATTATTTGAAAGGTCTACTAATAATTTATTTAGCAGTATAATTAACTGAATAATACTTATACAGGCAGAATTAAACTGAGTTAATTTAATCAGAGAATAATTTTACAAAAAACTAGCTAAATTATTCATAATTATTTAGCCAATGCTAAAAATGGCATGCACTAATGTCATGAAAATTTGCACCTCGAGAAATACGTTCTTCTTGCACATTATAGATAACGTCCGGAGTACTCTAACATCGTCTCTAATTCTGTCTTGCAACTTATATTTATATATTTTGCAGAAAAAATTTAGAGCTGTATGATCTAGAGATCTTGGGGCGCACTCTTTTGGTCCTCCTCTGTCAATGCACCTCCAGAAAAATACTGGTTTAAAAGCTTGCGGATATCTTGTTGTAACTAGATACTATCATGTGGTAAGGTAAGATTGGCGGTTAGGATAGCGTCCTTTAATGTGACCCTGTGAAATGCTTTCTTAAGGTCCACAAAACATAAATATTGCGGTTTGTTGTATTCCAACGATTTCTCTTGAACTTGCCCCATTACAAATATAGCGGCGTTGCATAACCTTCCCGACCTAAAACCTTGTTGTTCTTCGGCAATGTTATAATTTCATTTAATTTGTTTGTTTTCACTTTGGTTGTTAATTTTAATGTTATGTTTAATAAGCTAATTCCTCTGTAATTCTCCGAGTCCGATTTGTCTCCTTTTTTGAAGAGAGGTATTAGGATGCTTGATCTCCATTCTTGTGGCATTCTGTTTTGTTCTATTTTTTGTAGTACTTTTAATAGTTGTTTAGTTAGATCTTGTCCTCCGTACTTTAGGAGTTTGTTCGATATTCTGTGCTCTCCAAAGATTTTTAATTTTTTAATTTTCTTAATGCTTCCTTTACCTCTCCCGTCTCGATGTTTATTTCTTCGTTTGTCGTAACTTCAGGTGTTGGTGGTTCATTACCGTCGCCTTAAGCAATTAGAGATCGGGAGTCCCTTGTTTCCTTCTAAATGTGTTTCGCTTTTATTAATTCGTTCATCTCCTTTTTTTGACCTCTGATCATTCTCCATACTTATTTTTTTGTTCCGTAGAAGTCGTGTTCCATCAGTTTTGAGAGACTCTGCCAGTGCTCCCTTTTTATTTATTTTACTATAGTATTCGTTCCGTTTCGGATTCGTTTGTAGTAGTTGTATGCCTGTTGTGTTTGTTTTGTTCAGCATTGTAAAAAGGCTTTCTTCTTTTTTTCACATTTTATCTTCACTTCCTCTCTAAACCAGGTGGTTTTCTTTAATTTGTCAGTATTCGTTACTTTTCTATCTTCAAGTGATTCTGTTGCAGCGTTGATTATGTTATATTTGAGTTTTCGCCAGCTTTCATCGATGTTATCGTTTTCTAATATTCCATTCTGAGAAATTTTCTCTGATATTCTTTTCCTCTAGAAGTATTCCTTGGATTCCGTATTTAGTCCTTCGACTTTGATTTTTGTTTGCGTTGGTGCTGTCCTCTAGGGTGTGAAGTATTTCATAATGATTCCTATTTTACATAATACTAGGCTATGGTCGCTACCTACATCTGCTGAGTTGAGGCATCTTACGTCGATTATTTTTGATGGATGTATATCTCTGTTGGTTACAACATAATCTATCATAAATCTTTGTCCACTGGTATTATGGGATGTATATTTGTGTTGGTCTTTCTGGTCAAAAAATGTATTGTTTATTCTAAGTTCGTTATTCGTGCAGATAATTTAATATTGATTATTAAAATTAGTTTACAAAATAAAGTACTAATGGTTTACAACTACAAACAGAAGTTAAAATCTGAAAATATCAACGATACATCACAATTTCTATGTGACTTTCTATGTTTCTAATTTTTTTGCCCGCCAGTGTATTTAAATTTTATTCAACAATATTGTTAGATCTTATGAAGTGTAAGAACATTTTGAACCTTTCTTATCTTATAATGCATAACAGCGATTTTTTAACCCGACGCTGAAAACAAAAGCTGGTGAAAAGAAAGTCAGGCAGCCATCACAAAAGTCACGATCTGAATTTTTTGCCTAGACACGAACTGAGATTTTTCCACGATGACAGTTATGTAAATCAACTGACTTATTACAGTTTTAGATTTGTATAACTCAAAAGTTCACGCTTTACAGCGAAAGCGTGGTGAAGAGCAGGGGAAGTCCTCTTCCCCTAAGGCCCAGATTTTCTAGAGATTTATGACATACGTGATAAAAGTTAGTGTAATATTTGAAGAATGCTTTAAGTATTATCAACCTCAAACCTTGACAACTAATTTAACTTGTATGTCAAGTTAAGAGTTAAGAACTTAAAATTTGGATTAAATCTTATTCCGTTAAAATATTTAGTATAACTATACAGGGTGTCTCATTGGGAGAGAAACATACGTTAACTGTAGAAAGAGGACACTTAGGCGGTCTCAAAAATATCATACTTAATGGGTCTTACTTCATTAATATCAAAGATACTGGGTGTTTTATCTATTTTGCCATTTTCTTATTTGCTTCATAATTTTTTAACCACACCGTATATTTATTTTATATTCTGCACGCAAATATTATTTAAGGTGTACAATCAATTAATTTATTTAAAATTGTAAAAAAGCGTTGACGCCTAAGAACGGTGTAATACATACAAAATTGTAAAAAATCCAGGACCGGATTCAAAAGTATTGGGAAAATATTCCGGCCTAAAAACAACACAGTGTACATTAATTTTTTTTTAAAATAGATTTTACATTTGAAAAGAGGATGAAAAACTAAATGTAGTGGTATGTTTTGAATTTTCGGTTAAATGATTTTTATGGTCAAATTTTGAATTTGAATTTTGAAATTATGTGAATTGCGAAAGCTCGAAGTGGAAAAAAAATTAAACACGACTTACAACTTGTCAACAACACTTTATGTTTATTTTATATTTTACACCTAATATTACTTAAGGTGCCCAATCAATTAATTTATTTACAATTATAAAAAATCCAGGACCGGATTAAAAAATATTGGAAAAATTTTCTGGCCCCAAAAAAACACAGTGTACATTAATTTTTGTTTAAATGGGTTTCGCATTCAAAAAGAGCACAGAAAGGCAGAGGATTGGGTAGTACGTATAGCACGAGATAAGTCACCAAATGGACAAAGAAGTATTGACAGGCAGACCAAGAAAAAGAAGGTGCGATAATTTAAACAATTTAGGAGGCTAATGTTGAAGAAGAAACAGGCTTTAAAGCCTGCATACAAGAAGGAATAAGAAGAAGAGAAAGCATTTAATTATGATAGATTTAAAAATCAGTTCTTATATCAAGTGTTCAAAGTGTGTTCCATTTACTTCTTTTCAGCAATGCATCCTATTGGTGTTTTTAATGGATCGGTGCTTTTGACCTAATTCTCTATTGCCTCAATAAAATCGCATTCATGAAAATCGCTGTTAACCCTACCTTGACTGCGTTAAACAGCATAATATAGAATATTGTTTGCACCATTACAATGTGAAAACCTTGAATTATCCCTGTCACTTTTCCGTCCAAACACAACTCCTCCGTTATTAGACCAGATATAATGACAAGTTAGTTTTGAATGAGATCTTATAACCCAATGATGATATTAAAGGTGAGAAATTTGAACTCAGACTTCCGGTTCCAGAATTGCAACCCAAAGTACTCTTTTAAAGTCGCTGAAATAGTATAAATAATATAGTATTCGACGCGCCTTAGAAAAATGATAACAAATATATACTTCCGGTGTCATGTCTGTCTGTCCCTCCGTCTGTCTGCCCGCGAAGACAACTCCTTCGTTCTTAGAACAGATAGAATGACATGATAAATGAGGTGTCGAATGAATGCTAATAACTCAAAGATAGTAATAAAGGTGAGAAATTTAATATGGCATTTCCGGTTTCAGAGTTGCAATTTAAATTACTGTTTTAAAGTCGGCTAAATGGTACAAGCGATATATTATTCGACGCGCCTCAGCAAGACGAGAACAAATATATACTTCTGGTGTTTATATTACTTCCAGTTAAAATTTTACCCTGAATTGCCACACCATAGTCGCAGAAAAATTCACGTGATATATCACTTTACGCGTATTTAAAAGTCGTGTTTGAGTAATTAGTACCGGTTTTTATGTCATTTCCGGTTAAAAAGTTATGACTGGAACTTGTGAAAAAATTACTTAAAATTAGTCGAATCGTATATCAATTGACACAAAGTTACACGTATAAATTCAAATATGGACTTCCGATTCAATTTCCGGTCACATTGGGTAAATATCCCAAACTTACGAAGTCAATTGCTTATTTAATGTTGCAATATGCGGCGCTATTCACTTTATGTTTTGATTGTTAGAAAATATGTAAAAAAGCACTTAATCCCCACAACCACCGGATTTATACTACCTTGATTTTTATGTATAGGTAAAGTTAAAATGTAAAATGCATAGAAAACAAATAGCATACTTAGAAGATATGCGTAAAAGATAGGAGGTGAGTGCTACTTACTAAATGCGATAAAATTTCTTGTAACTATTTATTATACATTTTTAAAAGAATGGTAGGTAAATAGAGAAATACTTACAAAATAAAATACTTGTAGAATTCTTACCTGAAATAAAAAAAATGTATTAAATACAAATTATTTTTAATATTTTCATCGTTGCGTCATTCAAATGCGTGGCAAATAATATTTTATAAGGAACCTAACAGACGTTTTTCTTTTATTAAAAGGAACTTAATCAGTGAATTACAAGTAACTTTATCTACTCTATGTCATATTATGTATAAGTTTTTAGTTTGTGAAAACTGTCATTATAGATAGCAGTGCGTGAAGGGTTTAAAGTGTGCCTGAAGTAACAATGTATTTTAAATGGGATTTACTTTTTCGCACTGTTTTTGACATACTTTCATATAATCAAATATCCTTAACTTTCGCGTTGTCATGGTAATGACAATATGAGCAATGAATTACAACAACAATTTTGATAGATTTGTGGTTTGAAAATAGTTAGAATTTTTAAATGTCAAAGTTCTAAAAATTGTAGAATAGAATTTAATTCCGGTGACGAAGGGTTACAGAATTTTTATTTGTTTATCGTAGATAAAATATTGTATGAAACTGTGCGTGAAGTACCTTTTGCGAACTTAGGCGAGGTATAGCACTCGCTCCGTTGTCGCTCGTACTCTAAATATCGCGTGCGTTCGCAAAAAGCATACTTCACGAACTGTTTCATAAATAACTATTATTGAACTTTTAAACAGTGATATTACCGATAATTTTTTTTAATTACATAACAAATCTTGCTTTCTTACAAAATAAAGGGTTGTAAACATAACAATTTTAAAAGGTTAAATATGTAAATTTTTGTTTTATTCCGTTAACTATCATATGCATTTGTTTAAAATAATAATTAGGCCAATTCATAGCTCTTTACTTCTCCTGACATACAACAGTTGACATTTTTAGACGTGTTTAGTAATTTGGTACAAAACACTTGAAAAGTTTTAATCTTTGTCGCAACATGAATATTTTTGGCATTAGTGCGTTCTTTAACCGTAAAATATTGCAAAACCTCTAGATTTTAAAGAATCGCTTGAATGGACATGAAATTTTAGCACACACATAGCTAGTAAGTCAAAGAAAAAAAGTGATATTGTGCTGATGTGTGCTTTTGCCCCGGGGGTTTCACTCCTTCTCGGGGGGAAAAACATATACGTCCAAAATAAGTCGGGAAATGGATAAACTGACTACTTTTAGGCAATTTTTGTTATATAAAGTTTTTTCATGAAGTCGACACTTTTCGAGGTATTTTTTAATGCATATGTTCATTTTTAACAAAATAACCATGTTTTTAGACGGTGTGTCGCAAATAACTCAAAAAGTATGTATTTGGTCGAAACAAACATTTTTAGTAAAAGCATAGCCTGTAAAAAAGTGAAAAAAAAATGGTGTAGATAGCAGAAGCTTTCAGATAGCTCTTGACCTAGCAGAACCAGAGTTATAGCTAATGAAAAATAGGTTCATATTCGTCAAATTCCAAATCGAATATTTTAACGTGAAAGAACCAAAAAATTAAGCACTTTTTGGGGAAAACTCATCATAACTTTTTTAAAGTGATTAAATAAAGCTTTACTTTTGTTTTATAAAAAAATGGCTAACATCAAAAGTAAACAACTTACGCTTAAATTAAAGTTGGTCCTATTTTTTGTAAAAAATCGGGAAAATCACCCCCTAATTAGCATCTCAAATGAACTTAATCGTTACTACTTCACAAGTTGCTTTACTCGTGTATGTACTGTTGTTATGATCTGTAAGTTTCTTCGGTTCAAAATCCTTATTTTTGAAAGGGCTGTAGTTGAAAATGCTTGAACGAGCCACTAATCACCAGTGTATGCACATTTTGAACAGCCATATCCTAACAATTTTTTTTACAGAAAAACAAAAAAATACAAAATATTCAGAAAAGGAACTACAACTTTTTTTACCATTTGAGATTTTTGGTATTTCGAAAAATTTTTAAGTTATTTTGAAAAAAAGCATTTTTTCAAAATTAGAAATTTAAAATTTTTTATTTTAAAACCAAAATTTTTTCAAAAATGGGCACTTTAAATCAATGACACTTACAGATCATATAAACACAACATAAATAAAGAAACCAGTGAAGCGGTAACGATTAATTTCATTTAAGTTGCTAATTAGGGAGTGATTTTCATATTCTTTTTGCCAAAACAAAAGGGACCCACTGAATTTTGAGCTTAATTTGCTTATACTTGATGCAAGAAACTCTTTTTTATAAAAACATAAATAAAGCTTTTCTTTTAAACACTTTAAAAAAGTTGTAATGAGTTTTCCCCAAAAAGTACTTCATTTTTTTAATATTGCACGTTAAAATATTCTATTTGGAATTTGGCGAGTACGAACCTATTTTTTATTAGAAGAACTCTGCTTTTGCTGGTCTAGTCTAGAGACCTCATTAATACACCATTTTTTCCATTTTTTACAAGCTATATTTTTGCTGAGAATGTTTCTTTCGCTGAAATACTTACTTTTTGAGTTATTTGCGAAAAACCGTTTAAAACCGTTGTTATTTTGTTGAAAAATGAACATTATCACTCGAAAATATCTCGAAAAGTATTGGCTTGGTGAAAAAATTCTATAGAGTAAAAGTGGCTTAAAATTAGTCAGTTTATACTCGTATCTATTTCCGGACATATTTTGAACGTATATTTTTTCACCCCTAAAAAAGGGTGAAACTTACCCCTAGGGCAAGAGCACACATCGGCGCACTATTAAATTTTTTGTTTGACATGTTAGCTATGCCTGTGCAAAATTTCATGTCAATCCAAGCGGTTCTTTAAAATTTACAGCAAAATCCGTGAAATAATGTACTACATAATATTATAAAAGTAAATTTGATTTAACTGTCAAGTAAATAATGAACTAAGTAATCCTGTTTTTTTACTTGTTTAATAGGATACTTTAAAAAACTATTAATCAACCCTGAGCTTTTAGCAAAGATCTTAGTCCTTTTTGATTAAATCCTGGCTGTGTGAATCCAACAGCAGAAGATTCTTTATAATCGGCGTCCAATCTATAATATGTAAATGGAACCAAAATACACGTTGGTGTATTAAATAATGTTTGTCTGTATGCATTTGATCACGTGATGATCTTAAGCAAAGTTGTGTATAAACCCGTGAAGGTTTCTTAGTTGGTACGAACAACCTAAGTAACCATTATTTATATATGTAGACACCACAAAAAACTATTGCTTATCAAATAATAAAATAAAAATATATACCATTTTTATTCAGTTGCAATGGGAAGGCAAAACAATCTTACTTTTCAATTAGAATACGCAGCGCAGTCCAGTCCTCTGAATCGCGATTTTTGGCTCTTATTGGAGCCTCATCGGAAAGAACGCAGGCACTGTTCTCCATATTGTTTATCAATTTATCAGAAAAAAGTACATATACACAATATTTTTGAGTGTTTTTTGGCTTTCTGGTAATTTCTATTTATTTAACTTGTAAACATTATTTAGTTCTAAGGCGGTACGAAGTTTGCCAGGTTAGCTAGTATCGAATATATTAGAAATCTTTTTGTTTTTAATCGTTAAGAACATCTCTGTAAGTATTATTTGCCCTCTTCCTAAAAAAGAAATAAAACTCCACGACCTAGCTCTCCCACCAAAATATAGTACATTCTTTCACGGTTTTTGCTCTAAATTTTAAAGCACCGCTTGGATTGACATGAAATTTGGCATACGTATAGCTTCCATGTCAAAGAAAAAAGTGAAATTGTGCCGATGTGTGCTTTTTCCCTGGGGGTGACTTTCACCCCCTCTAGAGGGTGAAAAATATATGTCCAAAATAAGTCCAGAACTGGGTAAACTGACTAATTTTAAGTAACTTTTGTTCTATAGATCTTTTTCGCCAAGTCAACACTTTTCGAGTTATTCGCCAGTGAATATGTTCATTTTTCAACAAAATAACCACATTTTTAGACGGCCTTTCGCAAATAACTCAAAAAGTAAGTACTTTGTCGAAAAAAATGTTCCTAGCAAAAATATAGCCTATAAAAAATTTAAAAAATGGTGTACGCGTTAGGTCTCTGGATCTTGTAGAACCAGAGTTATGACCAATGAAAAATAGATTCATATTCACCAAATTTCAAATAGAAGATTTCGACGTGAAATATCCAAAAAATTAAACACTTTTTGGGGAAAACCCCTTATAACTTTTTTAAAGTGTTTAACCCGGCATTGGTCGCTAGGTAGAGTGGTCGCGCGTGAGATTTTCTCTCACATATCCAACTTTTGCCTTTCTTTACAAAATTTTACAAAAAAGATGAGGTTTATTTAACGATAAAGCCATTTTCTTTAAAAAGACACGACGTTTTTTTGTTTTATTATTATTAACTTTATATAAAATGTGACTATTGATGCCGCCAATATTTAACATTGAAAAATATATGGTAAGTGACCATCTACAACTAACCCGTGAAACAGAATAAAGGATTTTTATATCATCGAACACATCCTCGGAGCCTTTTATTACATCATAAAAGGATATTATTTTAGGTTTTAAGGGGAAAAATAAAATTAATTTTTATACTAAGTTGGTGACGCGGGTGGTCGCTTGATGAGAGAATCTCTCACATGAAGCGCACTGACTCAACAATATGGTGATACTAAGTAAACTGAGTCACTATCTGAGCGGGCGAGTCTATTAGATTGTCAAGGCAGGATAAGTAGGAGACTGGAATGAACTACAGCGCGTATAATTTCCCAGAAAAAAAGTTGTGCGCAATTTTCTAGAACCGTGAGAGAAAATCTTATATAGCGACCACTGGCGGGTTAAAAAAAGCGTTATTTCTGTTTAAAAGTTTCTAGCATTAAATTTAAGCAAGTTATGCTCAAAATAAAGTTGGTCCCTTTTGTTTTGGCAAAAAAAATCGGGAAGACCACCCCCTAATGAGCAAATTAAATGAAAATAATCGTCGCCGCTCCACAAATTATTTTACTTATGTTGTGTTTATATAACCTGTAAGTTTCATTGATTAAAAGTACTTATTTTTGAAAAAATTTGGTTTCAAAATAAAATTTTTAAAAATTTTAATTTTGAAAAATATGCTTTTTTTCAAAATAATTTAAAAATTGTTAGAGATACTAAAAATCTCGAAAAACAAAAAGTCAGCATTGCTTTTCTGAATGTCATGTATTTTTTGTTTTTCTTTTAGACAAAAATTGATTAAGATTTGTTGTGTCTAAATTTGCATACATTCGTGATCAGTGAATCGTTCAACCCCTTTTAAATACAGCCTTTTCAATAATAAGGACTTTGAACCGATGAAAGTTACAGATCATATAAACAATACATACACGAGTCAAAAAACATGTGAAGTCGTAACGATTAAGTTCATTTATTATTTATAATAATTAGGGGTGATTTCTTCGATTTTTTTACCAAAACAAAAAGGGACTAACTTTATTTTGAGCGTAACTTGTCTACTTTTGATGCTAGAATTTTTTTTTATAAAAAAAAATGAAGCATTTTTTAAACACTTTTAATAAGTTTTAACGAGTTTTCCCCGAAATGTGCATCATTTTTGGTTATTTCACGTTAAATTATTCCATTTGGAATTTGACGAATATGAACCTATTTTTCATTAACTATAACTCTGCTTCTAATAGGTATAGAGACGTGATATATACATAATTTTTTTAAATTTTTTACAGGCTATAATTTTGCTAAGAATGTTTTTTCGACAAAACACTTAATATTTGAGTTATTTGCGAAAAACCGTCTAAAAGCGTGGTTATTTTGTTGAAAAAATGAACACATTCACTGCCAAATAACTCGAAAAGTATTGACTTAGTGAAAAAACTCTATAGAACAAAAGTTACCTAAAATTAGCCAGTTTATCTATTTCCTGACTTACTTTGGACGAATATTTTTTCAACCACAAGAGGGGGTGAAAAACACCCCCAGGGCAAAAGCACATATCGGCACAACATCACTTTTTTTCTTTGACATGTTAGCTATGTGTGTGCCAAATTTCATGTCAATCTAAGCGGTTCTTTAAAATTTAGAGGTTTTGCGATATTTTACCGTAAAAGAACGGACTAATAAGACTACCTACATAGTCGTTCGCAAACGAACAATTTATTACATACTTACTCCTCCTAAAATCCCCGTTATCTATTAGTGTTTCCGATCAATATTTTTAGTTGCTTCGTTGACTATTTCGTTTCAAGTCCCATATTGACCCCCTTTATCTAAAAGTAGACCAAGCAATTCTTATTGTTTCAATTGGCCCCAAGTTTTGTTAAATTCTAATAAGTATTTTTGAAAATTCAAATCATACCCTCTTTTCAAAACCCATTATGGTAGGGAAGTCCAAGCGGGGATTTTTGCAGTTACTCGAGCGCGTCAGATTATTACATGGGGAGAAACCTTGTCCCTGAAAATGTACCTCTACCATATATTGGCTCTTAATGCAGTTGGTTAAGGGGGGGGGGTAAGCCTAAAAAAAAATCTATCCTTATCTTCTTCTTCTTTCTCGAAACTCCTTATGCCCCTCAGGGGCGTCGGAGGTTTTATTCATCCTCTATTCATATCTTCCATTTCTTGCGGTCCTTTGCTAACTCTTTCATTTGTTGATGTGTTTTCCCTTTTTCCTGTCCAATTTCATAATCTGATCGATCCCTCTCTTCCTTGGCCTCCCTTTTCTTCTTTTACCATATCTTTTTGTTTCCATTACCTGCTTTGATAGTCTTCCCTGGCCCATTCTGTTAATGTGTCCATACCATTTTAATTTTCTTTTTTTTATCTTGATTATTATCGATTCCTGTTTCAGTCTTTGTCTAATATATTCATTTCTTATTCTGTCTAATTTCGTTTTTCCTGCTATTTTTCTTAGCTGCTTCATCTCCGCTGCGTTTATTGTACTGTCTATTTTTGCATTGTTTACCCATGTCTCACTTGCATATATTAAAGTTGGTACAGAGATTGCGTTGTGTACCTTCAGTTTTATTTCTTTATCTATTTCTTCCTCTCCAAATATTGTTTTATTTAGGGCATAGAAAATCTTATTTGCTTTTTTCGCTCTGTATGAGATTTCTTGAAATCTATCCTTATAAAATTAAGGTAAGGTAAGTTGTTAAGTACATGCAAAACTGTGTATATTTCAAAAATCTGACGATTTGAGTAAGGAAATCGGTGAGTCACAAAGTTTCACAAGAAACTGATCGAAATGACAGATCGAAAAACTAAAAATACGTGCTCAATATTTTCAAAATTCTATCGAATGATACCAAACATGACTTCTCACGGAGGGGGGTGAGGGGTAAATTTATAATATTAAACACGAATCGCGCGATATTTCGCGAAATAAACATCAGATCAAAAAAATGAAAAATACACTTATTCAATATTTTTGAAAAATCAATCCAATGGCACCAAACACGACCACCCAGGGAGGTCGGGTGGGGGGTTACTTTATAATCTTAAATGGGAACCCCCATTTTTTATTGCAGATTTGGACTCCTTACGTAAAAATAAGAAACTTTTATTATTCTAAATATTTTTTCCATTTATGGATAGATGGCGCTACAATTCAAAAACTATTGTTGGAAATGGAAAATTAAATTAAAAATGGAGTCCCCACTAAAATGGAAAACTTTAATAAACTTTTTTTGGTTTTAGGATCTCCTATTCACAACCCAATAGGTCCCCATAACGCTCGAGTGACTGCACATTTAGCATACTTCGCTCCCCTACCATTATTTTTGTTGACGTTACTGAATATTTTGGCGGATGTAATATTTAATCAATTATCCAGTTACCAGAGAATACTCTGAAACTTCACATTAATACGCTGTCATTGTGCACAACCATGATAATAAAACCAGTGAAATTTAATATGCATAGAGTTAGATTTTCATATTATAGGTCTGGATCCCGCATAAGAAAAAAGAGTTGATTATTAGCAAGCTGAAAATTTCTTAATAGCTTAACGGTGTCTAGTCGGACAAACTTTGATATATGGGAACACTGGAACAGGGGAAGTTTTAATGGTGGAAGAGGTTATAAATTTGGAACGTCAGACTACGAAAACGTTCCATGTATTTTGTAGGACAGAACTTCCAATTGATTATTTGTTACCATTTGATTAACCCTTAAGTACTAACACCCCGTCTCTCAGACGGCATCGCTTATCGAAAGTGGGATATTTCTATTCCTAGAAAATTTTGAAGGTCACCCGTTTATGACTTTTCAAGTTGAGTTGTTCTTTAGTAGTACTGAATTCGGCAAGTTGCTGAAGGTTTGTATTCGAAAGATATTTAGGCTCAAAGTGTGATTTCCGTCTAATAGACGGGGTGTTAGTGTTTGCGCCCAGTTCGTCATTACACATAATGTGCCCCAGTTCGTCAAAAAACATCAAATAAGGGAATAAATACCCTGAGGAAACTCTTTTGAAAGGGTTTTATGGGGTAGAAGACGACATAAGCGAAGTGGAATCAATTTGTGATGAAAATGTTGTCACTGACTACCATTGCTACACTGTACTAAGTGTAGTACCTGTCAGTTTTTTTTTGTTTTAACATTTTTTAAAAACCTTATTATTTTCATTTTTCTTACTATTTGTTTAACTCGATTATAAATTTTTATTAAGATTCTTTAATTTGTTTAATTTTTATCACACTTTTTGTCAGGAGTAAAAAATTACACAAACAATCCTTCCATTCTTGTTATAATGTCTTTTATTTTAATAAATACAGAAAAACGAGATTAATTACTGTGTTTTTTAGATAATCAATACTTTCAGTAAGTCGTCGAGATAATTTCTTGCATTAAAATGTTTAACAAAAACAAAAATTAGCACTAAAATGTTAAACCCGTCTGTCAGGCGGTTAGTTAGTGTTTACGCCATTGATTTAAGATGTTAGTACTTAAGATTTAAACTCTCATGCAAAAATCAGACTGGTGTGTATCACCAACCGGGCATTTTAGAGTGGAACACGAAGAACATGTCAAATGACAGAAATCATGTTGGTTAGTAATAGCAGTCTGATTTTTGCATGAGAGTATAATGAAAGGGTAACAAATCAATTGAAAGTTCTGTCGGACAAAATAAATCTGACGTTTTCGTAGTCTGACGTTCCAAATTTTTAACCTGTTCCACAATTAACCTTTAACTACCCGCGCATCAAGTTATAACATAACTACACGCGTGGCGTACTTTGTACGCCACAAGAAAATACACTTAAAAACAGCGGATTTGTTTAATTTTTTTTGAAAAAATACACTTAGTTGTTTGTTATAAACCTTATTCGGCATCAGTGAATACTTGGAGTTCCTTTTCAGTAAGCCAATTGGGATTTATAACTGGAATCATGGAATAACTGGATTCCATGATAAATAAAATTACTAATAAATTTTTTTTTAAATGTGATATTTTACAGGAGAAAAAGTATTGTTTACAAAGAAAAATATATTTTTTGCCATAATGACTAACAAACAAATAAAATATGTACTTATATTACGACTTATAGTAGTATAATCCTGGGGTATATTGTCCACCACCGGAAACAACAAATAATAAAATGTAAATTACGATCTATCCAGAACGCCGATTATAACGAAACTAAAACCAAATTGTAAAGCACATTCCAGTGATGGGTTAGAAAAATAAGCAAGGTCAAAAATTAAATTTTTAAATATATTTCCAGTAGAATCCTTATATCTGGCGTACAAAGTACGCCAGCGCGTGTAGTTAAAGGTTAAAACTTCCCTTGTTCCAGTGTTCCAATATATCAAATTTTGTCCGACTAATTGACCCTTAAGCTGTTAACAAATTTTCAGCTTGCTATTAAGCAACTTTTTTTGGTACGCGGGATCCAGACCTATTAGATAGACTTTATTATGAAAGCCAAGTTAATAAAAAACGACATCTCTAGGTTCGTACGTCTCCCTCATTATGTAGTGTTTTCTACATAAAATGTATTCATTGTTGGTCCCATCTTTTTGATTTTTCTGTTAATAGTTTCTGAGAGAATTTTTAAATCGTCTATATTCTCTGTTATTATGGCGGTATCTTCTGCAAATATTATGTTATTAATCATGCTTCCTACAATCCTTACACATTGAGTTCTTTCCAATGATGCCTCCTGAAATATTAGTTGGGAGGTCTTCTTTAAGTACCGTGCCCAAATTTTTAGGCGTGGGTAGCTTCCATAACAATTTGCCGATATCGTTCTCGATCTGTTGCGGCATGTAACACTTGATCTGCCGATAAGCCAGTCCATTGACATTGGGGGTACACGTTAAATAATTGTGGCGAGAGCACATATCCCTCTCTGACTCCTCTTTGAATTTCTACTTGGTACGTCTCACTATCTTCGACTCGTACGACCTCTGTTTGATTAAAGTATAGATTTTTGATCAAAATGAATATCCTTGGGATCTAGGATTATGTTTCAATGCAGTATGCGTTCACCATGATGGACTCTGTCAAACGATTTTTGGAAATCTATATAACATGTGAATACGTTTTTATTATATTACCTGCATTTTGTAAAAGTCCTGTCATTGCTCACAATACCTCTCATGATAAGTTTTATACCTATATACCTACGCGGTTGAATAACTTGAGTAGTATTTTTATAGTGTGGCTCATGAGGCTAATTAATAAATAGGTACTCATAGCAAGATTTATGACTATCTTAATTTTATTTTCTATTTTAAGCATTCATCAGTGATTTTCTCGTCACCTTGTGGTATATTTTACTAAATAATTTAGTTAGAAACTATATTTTCATCATTCAGGATAATTATTATTTCTACTGGAATTTCATCAAGACCTGGCGCTCTACCAATTTTTGAGTTTTTAATTTCCTTTGTCACTTTTTCGCCACCAAGGCGTAGAACTCCATGGTTTTGTACAGAACTGAAGGAAAAATGTAAAGAGTAGAAAAAAATCATACTTAAAATACATGTCAACTAAGACACAAGAGGCATCCCATAATTATAAGGCAATAAGAAACGAAACACAGTAAGTCGTAAGAAGAATAAAAATGATCAATGGGAACGTTTTTCGAAAGAAATGGAACACGATTTTTATGGTCTCCAAAAGGAAATATGACGCTTTATAAAATGTCAAATAAGTAAAAGGCACTAATAGAACCAAAACACATAGAAAATGATACATGGATTGACTATTTAAAAAAGCCCAATGCAGAGGAAGAACAAATAACGCTAGAACCGGAAACACCAGAAGTTACCACAAGTGAAGATATTAATATAAGTACACAGGAAGTTCTAAAACACTTGACAAACTAAAGAACAGAAAAGCTACAGTTAAGGATGGAATACCAAAGGAATTACTGAAATATTGTGGAGCAGTAATGTCAGAACAATTAACAACATTAAATAACAAAATCGTAAAACACAATAAAATAACGGAAGAATAGAGAACGAGCGAAATAATTCTAATAATAAAAAAAAAGGAGATAAAAATCAGCCAGAAAACTGCAGCGGTATCAACTTTTTAAATATTACCCTAAAACTTACAACTAAAATTTTACAAGACCTAATGAATCAGAGGATAAATTTATCAGGTGAACAACGAGGTTTTCGTACTGGAGCATCGTATACAGATGCAATATTCGTCATAAAGAAAATTACTGAAAAATCAGTAGAGTATAATAGACTAGCATTTCTATGTCTAATTGACTTGAAGAAAGCATTTGACAGAGTATGACACGAAGACATAATCCATCCTTTGTATAATAGAGAAGTCCCCCTAGATATGGTAACAACTATTAAAATTATCTATAAAAATAACAAAATGGAAGTCGGAATAGATGGATAACTTACAGAACCTATAGATAGAGGCAGCGGAATAAGACAGGGAGACAGATCGAGTCCTATGCTCTTCAATTTAATCATGGATGAAATCATCAAAAACGTCAGCAAAGAAAGAGGATAGAGAATGGAAAACAAAGAAGACAAAATACTCTGCTACGCAGACCACGCAATATTTATAGCCTAAGATGAAAATGGTCTGCAAAGATTAGTACACTAATTTTGACATAAGAACAAAATAATTCAATATGACAATTTCACCTCAGAAAACTAAAACAATAGTAATCAGTAAAGAACAAATCAGATGTAAAATAAAAATTTATGGTATTGGTATTGAACAAGAAATGGAAGTAAAATACCTTGAATTTACATTGTCAAGTTACGGAGACCTGGACAAAGATGTGAGAAAACAAGTACAAAAAGCGAATATTGGCAGGATTCCTTAATAACCCAATATGTCTGAAGCGACATATTAACACTAAGATGAAATCAAGAATTTATAAAGTCAGTGTAAGACAAATAATGACATATGCATCAGAAACAAGGCACGAGACAGCCACAATACAAATACTACTAGAAACGGCAGAGATGATAGTACAGAGAGGAATTACATGAAATACGCTGAGAGATCGAAAGAGGAGTGAAGACATTAAAAGACAATGTAACGTTCAGTGTATAAAGGAATGGAAACTAAATAAAAAAAAGAATGGAATCACCACCTAACCAGAATTGGGGAGACAGGGGTGGTCAAAAAAGCACGAAATAAATCGGTAGAAGGAGTATCGGCCGACCGCGCAAAAGATGGAGTGACAACCTTCCGCAGAGGTATCAATCTGCCAATGAACAGAATTGCTTATAAAGGGGAAGAAGAAGAAGAAGAAGAAGAAACACTCTGGCACTAGAATTTTGTACATTTTCATGATTCGGTAATATTTTATATTAATAATATTCGACAGTGGACAGGAATCCACCGCTATTACATATGAAATGCAATTCGCAATGTTGCCAAAAACAGAATTATTTAATCCTGACTATCTAACATTTCACCTTACAAGGCATTGTACAGTCCAAGGCTACGCAAAAATGCACGACACCTTCAGAAGAAGGTAATGTTTGATTTATTCCTTCCCTAGTATCTGCAAATAAGTCCTTGATGTATTTCTCTCAAGTTTGTTGTTTTCTGCTTCTGATAATAATCGGAGATTTCTAATGAAGTTGCTTATAACTTGTGGTATTCTCTTTATCTTCCGTGTATTACCTGTAATTTCTGTCAGTTTCTTATGTAGGTTATATGTTTCATGTTTTATATTAAATTCTTCTATTTTTTTGCAATATCCTTCCATCCAGCGTTCTTTAGCTTCCTGGCTACGTTTCTAATAGTTTCTTTATTTGTTTGCGTTTTTATTGATTTGTATCTATGTATGTATTAAATTTCATTTTCTTATATGAGGTTTATAATATCTTGTGTCACCCAGTCTTTGTTGGTACTTGGTTAGTTTTTACTCACAAAGTTTTCACCAGCGTTAAGTACTGCCGATTTAATTTCGTTCCAGCTACTGCTAAGATATTTTTTTAAACTTCTGTGAATGCTGGTTCAATGCTCTCTTACAAGACTAAATACCCCCAGATATGTGGATAAATTTTGGTTAATATAAAGGACTTATTATTTCGCTTAGAAAATACGAACCGACTATTAGTTTATTTTTTACTGCATTCTGTTGATGGTGAGTGCAATGCTGATTTTGCATCAAATAACATATTTTTCTTTGTTCGAGTCCCATCTTCGATATGGTCTCCCTCTTTTGGGGTTCTGGTACGGCTGCCCAATTCGATGTTACTTTTAAATTACAAAAAAGAGCAGTAATATATCTGTTTGGCCTCAGAAGATCAACACATTGCAGAAACTATTCAAAAAACACAGGATTCTAACGCTAACTTTTTTACATATTTTAGAAACATCTACATGTCTTTCCAGCAAGACCTAGACATGACTATTCCACCAGAAAATCTACCTTTGACATCTATTTACCGATCCCGTCCAGTGAGTTAGTAAAGAAATCTGTATTATATTCTGCAAAAAAACTTTACAATCATCTCCCTCTACAACTTAAATCTGCAACATCTTTTCCCAAGTTCCGTAAAATGACTAAAGCCTATTTATCTGAAAGACCATATTATGCAGCAGCTTAACTTAACTTATTAAATTTCTTCAGGTAGATTATGAAATTTGCAAATTTTTTTTAAATTTTGGAATAGATTATTATTGTTTTTTTATTTCACTTCATTATACAGTCCCTGGCCATATTATTATGACCACCTATGAATTTTTACAAAAATTAATTATTTCATTAGGTAAGTTTTGTTTAAAATATTATGTTTAAATTTAGTTTTGTTATGCAATATTAATGTTATGTTTTAATTTTAATATATTTAATAATAAACAACAATAAAATATTTGAAAATATTACATATGTAATAGGTGGGAGAACCTCTCAGTACGGATCAATTGGGATATGGAGAACAAGCCTACGGTCTTTCCGATGAGGCTCCAATAAGAGCCGAAAATCGCGATTCAAGGGACTGGACTGCGCTCCGTATTCTAATTGAAAAGTAAAATTGTTTTGCCTTCGCATTGCAACTGAATTAAAAATAAAATTTTTATTTTATTTTTATATTACATATGTATTCATATTTTTTAAATATTTTGTTGAACTTCTGACCTTAATCAGATGGAAAATATTTGGGAGCTTTTAAAACGAGAAATTTCCAATAAAAAGGTCACTAGCGAAATTTTTTTGATTAAAGAACTAACATTTCATTGAAACCACAATGACACATTAAAGCAAAAAAAAATTAACTGCATTCAAATTATGCCAAGACGGGTACTAGCGGTAATCAAAGTTAGAGGGGGCTCAGCAAAATATTTAAAAAATGCAAATATGTGATATTTTCAAATGGATTATGGCTGTCTATTATTAAATGTATTATATTTGATAATAAACACCAATGACACATTTAAAAATATCACATATTTTTATTTTTTCAATATTTTGTTGAGCCCCCTTTAACCTTGATTAGCACTTGTATCCGTCTTAACATAATCTGAATGCAGCTAGATTTTTTTTTGCTTTAATTTGTTATTCTGGTTTCAATGATATATCAGTTCTTTAATAAAAACAATTTCGTTAGTGACCTTTTCATCGGAAAATACTCGTTTTAAAAGCTCCCAAATATTTTCAATCTGATTAAGGTCATAAGTTCACCAAAATATTAAAAAGTATATAAATATGTAATATTTTCAAATGTTTTATTGGTGTTTATTATGAAATATAATATAGTTACTGTATAACATTAACATTACATCACAAAATTTAATTAAAAAATCATATTTTAAACAAAACATACCTAGTGGAATAGCTGATTTTTGTAAAAATTCATAGGTGGTCATAATAATATGGCCAGGGACTGTATTTTATTTATATGGACAATTTATACCATTTTAGTAAATTGTATTTGTTATTTGTTATTGTTTTTATTTAGCTAGATTCTTTGGATTCTTGCAAGCTTTGTCTATAAAATTGTTAAATTTTTCATGAAAATAAAGCATATTTCTATTCTATTCTAACCACCCTGTATAAGTAGAACGTTTTGCAGTACGTTTTGTACCTTTTATCTTTATGGCGAAATATTGCACATGAACATAAAAATTTATATAACATTTTTGTAATCTGTACTGCTTATTGTAGCGGATGCGATATTTAATCAATTATCCAGTTACCACAGACTGCTCTGCAAATTCATATAGTTAAAACGAAACGGGAAAGGGAAAAACCATATTTAAAATATTAAATCAAATTTAAAGTCTCACCGCGTGATCATAAAGTTCACTGTCATAATAATAAAACCAGTGAAATTAAATATGCATAGAATCAGATTTCCATATTAGATAGACTTTATTATTAAAGCCAAGTTAATAAAGAAGGATAGCTCTATGTTCGTGTGTCTCTCTCATTCTCTAGTGTATTAAACTTAATAACTCAATAAAGTCTCGGAATGTAATCTCGTGACAATACCAAATTTATAAAATTATTTGGTTTGTACTGAAAATATGGACTAGGTGCAATTAACATTTTCTTATTACTATTTATAATGGCCAAATCTAGTTTTCCTGCTGCATTGTTTTTAAATAACAATAAAAATCTTTTTGATGAATGCTACAGGGATACATGCTTTACTAATTACCTTGTTAAAATTATTCTATTGCTTGATTTTTTGGGTTTTTTTTTATAATACCTATCTTCTTTATTATTTTCATTCGTTCCTTTTATATAATGCCTCTATTTTTTTAAGTATTCTTGTGTTTCCGATTGTTGACGTAGTTATTTTGCCATTGTTTTACTAGGCGACTAACGAATCCCCAAAAACTGCTTTAACTCTGGAAACATTAATTTTGAATCTGGATTTGTTTATATCTGGAATAAATAAAATTTTCAACTTAAATTGTGGCTTATTTACTAAGTAAAATAGCAAATTGAATAAGACGGCGCAAAGAATAGCTTAGTAAATCTATAATAACTCTAGTAAAACGAACAAGCTGAATTTTGTTGTGAATTTAAATTTTGTGACCCCAAAAAATATCCAAAAAAGTTTAAAATGCCTACCTTTGGGCTCCCCCGTAAAAGCACCCAAGTTAGGGTGGTTCGAAAATTTTTTTTTTTATTTCAGATCGCTATAAGTGCGCAAAAGTTGCCATTGGTATAGACTTGAAAAAAGCACTAGTTATTATTTTTTTATTAATTTGTCTTCCGGTCGCGCAATGCCATCGAAGTTAGCAAAAATTGTGAAAAATCTTAATTTTCATATATTTTTTTAACAGGTCAGATGGTTTTAATTGCGATCCTCTACCATAAATTAACTACTAAAAGTATGTAAAATCAATCTAAATGCACTTATTATACATTTTTTCATAACTTCCGGTCGCGCAATATAATACAAAATGAGTAAAATTAGTAGTTTTTGCAAAATTTCAAAGTTTGACTGTTTGGTACAATTTAATCATACGACTTTTAGAGATCGTATAGTTTAATTTAATTATAATAATATATTTAAAATCCAAGCATATAAGATAAATTTTGATATTCAAGTGGAATTCGGTCGCGCAGCTTCTTCAAAAACAGCAGACTACCGAGAGACGAGGCGAAAGTGACGAATGCCAGTGAAGCGCGCGCTGACACAAATAAAGATACATGTGGGAATATCTCTACAATGGAGCATTTGTCTTCTCCATTACAACGAACTCTCATTCCACCACCTTTTCCAACACTTAGATTAAAATACAACAGGCCCAATAGGATATTCCGGACCAATTGGAAAGGCCCTACCTGATTGTGAAAGACTACCACTTATTGATTTTAATCCTATTCACATATCAGAAGTCATCAAGTCAGGACTTTGAAGAAGACTTTGTAGTGGGTACGTGATCCTATCCCAACGTCACATTCAAGATGGCTTACTACTGCAAACCGAGTTTTGCATTTCTATATCAGTGTGTCCAACCCTTCTGAAAATCTGAAAGAGATTGTCACATTTATTCTCAAATGTTATAATATGCCTAGTGGTTTGCCACAAAAATAAACGACAAATTCACAGATGGGCCTAGACATGATTACAAAATCATTGAATATTCAAGGTACTTACCAGAAGAGCTTATTCAAGTTCTTGATCCAGTTTTACAACGGAATTCTTACTTTGCCCATCCCGAAAATTTACTTTTGGCTATGGTAACTGATGACAGAAACCATATCGGAGAGCTGGGCTTTAGGCGTATCATGAAGGAAAAGCAAGCAATATCTGAAAGTGACCCTATCAGAATCTTTAAACCACCAAACTTAAACTTTGAAGCTAAATAGTATTACGAAATTATCAAATGGAAAACCAGTACACTGACTCCACTCTACTGCTAAGAAAATTGACTAATGAACAGATAAAACAGTATGTGAGCAATGACTTAAAGCCTGTTATGAGTATATATTTTTGCCATGCCATATAGAGGCAGTTGAAAGATGCGTTAAGCTAGTGACCGTAGCTTCAAGTAAAGTTTGTGGACACAGTTCCAGAGACGGCTATTATAGAACTACATTATTGCACCGCTCATCGATGCCAAAGATTAAAATCAACAACAACTGGTAGTCTTTCACAATCAGGTAGGGCCTTTCCAATCGGTCCGGATATCCTATACTGCCTGTTGTATTTCCATCTAACTGTTGGAAAAGGTGGCGGAATGGCAGATCGTTGTAATGTAGAAGACAAACACTCCATTGTAGAAATCTTCCCACATGTATCTCTGTTTGTGGCTGCGCGAACTTCGCTGGCATTCGTCACTTTCGCCACGCCTCTCGGTAGTCTGCTGTTTTTGACGAAGCTGCGCGACTTAATTCCACTTGAATATCAAAATCTATCTTAGATGCTTGGATTTTAAATATATTATTGTAATATAGTTAAACTATAGCATCTCTAAGAGTCGTATGATTAAATTGTACTAAACAGTCAAACTTTGAAATTTTGCAAAAACTACTAATTTTACTCATTTTGTATTACGTTGCGTGACCGTAAGATATGAAACAAATGTATAATAAGTGCATTTATATTTATTTTACATACTTTTAGTGGTTAATTCATGGTATAGTAACGCAATTAAAACCATCTGGCCTGTTTAAAAAAAAATTTGAAAATGAAGGTTTTTCACATTTTTTCCTAACTTTGATAGCATTGCGCGACCGGAAGACAAATTATTAAAAAAATAATAATTAGTGCTTTTTTTAAGTCTATACTAATGGCAACTTTTGCCCACTATAGCGATCTGAAATAAGAAAAAAAGTTTTTTTCGAAACACCCTAACCCACGTACAGGGCCGTCTTAAGCACACACGGCGCCGGGGTGCAATACTCATCATTGCGCCCCCTTTAGTAAGAAGAGTATATAGGTTATAGTTACGGTAAAATTAAAACTAATTAAACTATATTAAAAAAAAACGTGGTTTCAGTATTGAAACGAGATCAATTTTATAACACATATCAAAGTCAATTTTTCTAGCTTTTAATTTGACAAAAGTTTTTATTACTTCTGTGGTTGGGGGTTTGTTAATATGGGGCCGTCTTAAGCACACACGGTGCCGGGGTGCAATCTTTGCGCCCCCTTTGGTAAGAAGATTATATAGGTTATAGTTACGGTAAAATTAAAACTAATTAAACTATATTAAAAAAAACGTGGTTTCAGTATTCAAACAAGATCAATTTTATAACACATATCAAAGTCAATTTTTCTAGCTTTTAATTTGGCAAAAGTTTTTATTACTTCTGTGGTTGGGGGTTTGTTAATCTGGCTTGGGCGATTGTTGAGTGCAGTCAAGTTTTGATCAATTTAAGTTTAGAAAAACACCTTTTATCTTCAGCTACTGTTACTGGAAGTGTTAAATATATCCTTAGACACCTAGAAAATTTGGGAAAACACAGAGTAAATTATTAGAATATACAATAACTGATAATGTCGAGTGGGGTTATGTCTTTATTAATAAAAAATATTGGTAAGAAATTCTAATTCATTCTCATTTCATGCGCTATTTTTTGTCAATTTAAACATTGCGTTGTTTTTAAGTTTTTTTCTGAGTTTCTCCAATTTTCAAGAAAGAAAAATTATAATTATGTTTGCTCAATATTTCAAATCTTTCACCTAATTTTGCAATGACAATGTCCAATAAATAATAATAAGTTAACTTTAAAATTTTGTTTTGAGTCTAAAAGAGGCTCGTCTGCAGCCTCATAATTGAGATTGAGATGTATTTTTCGGGGACATGGACGAACAGTTTCAGAAAATTTAGTTTCGCAGTCTAGTTCTTTAGCAATTGATACTGAGTCAATTAATATCTGCTCAAACGCAGTGTCAGTGTGGTTATTGACAGGGCTAGATTTACATATGGTCTGAATAGGCTATAGCCCAGGGCGGCAGAATTTAGGGGGCGCCAAATTTTGGTAAAAAAGGAAAAAATGCGGAGGGGAGGGCGGCAAATTGTGGATAGACCAGGCACAGGAAATCTTCAAATCCTCCTCTGGTTATTGGCTAAATCTTTATTGACTTGATCAAGCATCTTGACAGCTTCGGAAATAATAATATCGCTCGTTTGCAAAGTTTTGTTGATAATAATATTAAACCTTTGCTAAAATATTGTACCATGTCACGACAGAGCCGATAAACTTAAAGTTCTTTAATTTTGTCATCAATCAGCTTCCGATTATTTATTGTGTCATTGTCGTAGTTTTTGTCAACAATTGAAGACAATACATCTTAAATCTTCCCCATATTAAAACGAAGTATTTTTAGTGAGTCAATTCTACTCTCACATCGCGTATTTGAAAGCGCTTTTAATGTAAAAGTGGGTATCTTATTCATTATGACATTCAACCGTAATGTTGATGAGGAAAAAAACATAAATTTCTTGAACAATTGAAAAAACAAATTGTTATTTCCAATGAGCATTTAACAGCATAATTTTAGCACTAAATTAAGGCTTTGAGCTGCACAAGGAACATAAGAGCACCAGGATTAATCTAAGGCTAACCATTTTTTTGAAGGCCCATATTTTTTCCTCCGATATTTATCCCATTATCATACCCTTGGCGTCGTAAATCATCTAAATCAATATTCATTAATTTCAAACATTCTAACAAATAATTTGCTGATCCTTGTTCGGTGGTATCAGTAACATAATATCGGTAAAAACTGACTAACTTCGGCCATCATAAAAGATTCTACCGCCATCTTTAAAAAATAACGACTACATAGTAATGCGGCGCTTTTACATACATAGCTCCGCAAAACCGCAATAACTTTTGTCAGCAGAATCGGAACTTTGCTCCTAATCTAAATAGGTTTCATATTTCATTTTCATATCGTAGGTGTAGTAAGCATTAATGCCTTTGTAAAAAATACCGAAAGTGTACTTGTATAATTTTGTTATTTGTAGTTTTTTAAGGACAAGAAGCGCAAGTTTGAGCCTAGCAAGAGTTCGGCTTGCGCCCCTTGAACTTGGCGCCCGGGTGCTTCGCACCCCTTGCACCCCCGGGTTAAGACGGCCCTGCCCACGTATTTGGGTGAAGGGGGTGGGTTTTGGCAACCGAAAACATTGCTTAATAATAATCCACTGTCAAAAATGCTTAAACGTTAAAGGTAAAAAAGTTATGCGATAAAATAACCATTGCCCTACCCAAAACGAACGCCTATAACCCGTACTAGAAATTCCCAATGAATGAAATCGATTTATTTCTGGAAGGTAAATACGCATACCAATTTTCGTTTTTCTAAATAGAACCGTTCAGGAGGTATTTCAAAAATCTAATTACATGACGCCATCTACAAAGATCTCTAGCTCCCTGAAGCATTTTTTGACTAGTTGAATTGGGTTAGATTGTCTTAAAATTATCTGAGGATTCTCCTGTTTTCGTTTGTCGGTAGTGTTTCTGGGAATCCTGCATAATGTAACAGAAAGAGAAATGAAAATGAACATGTTATGTGTTGGAGTAGACGAGGCAACGAAGCATTAAACCTAGAAATTTTGTGCAGTAAGATGAATCGTCATGCAATTTTTTGCATTCGATTCGTGAGAATGTCAGGCAGTTTTGTCAACTAAATGTGATCTCCGGTAAACATTCTTGTACATGAAAAAAAGCATCTTTAAAGTGCATGTCGAAGAGATGAATAATAAAAAAATTAGAGTTCAAGGAATATTGACGTAAATGAGTTCAATTTTTATCCTGGGTGTTTAGGAGGTCACTGAACACGAATTTCATGACAGCGATGGTCTCCAAGGTACCTGGTGCCCAGGGTGGAACTCGTCGCCTGGGATGAGAGAATAATTCGCGGGACGGACGATCGAATTATTCGCGAAATGAAGATTGGATCGAAAAAATTGAAAAACACATGTTCAATATTTTTCATAAATCTATCGAATGACACTAAACACGACCACCCCACTCCACACTCTGGAAGTGGAGTGGGGGTAACTTATAAATCTTAAATAGAAAGTCCATTTGTTATTGCAGATTTGGATTTCATACGTAAAAGTAAGCAACTCTTATTTGAGACATTTTTTAGAATTGTGGACAGATGGCACTATAATCGGAAAAAACGATTTATTCGTTAAACCATAGGTAATATAGAAACGGTCTAATATCTCGAGAAATACACTTCCAAATAAAAAACCAAAAAATAGACCTTTTATATTTTTTAAGAACCTATCGAATACCATAAAACAGGACCCTCCACTCCACCCTTTGGAGGAGGAGTGGGGTTTAATTTTAAAATCTTAAATAGGAGCCCCCATTTTTTGTTGGAGATTTGGATTCCTTACTTAAAAATAAGTAACTTTTATTCGAGACTTTTTTCGAATTATGGATAGATGGCGCTATAATCAGAAAAACACTATTTATTAGCGCCATCTATTAACAATTCTAAATAATGTTTCGAATAAATATTACTTATTGTTTTGTGAGGAATCCAAATCTGCAATAAAACATGGGGATTCTCATTTAAGATTTTAAAGTCAACCCCCACTCCACCTCCAGGGGTTGGAGTGGAGAGTCGTGTTTGATGTTATTCGAATAGGTTCTTGTAAATAATAAAATAATAATAAATACGTATTCTTTAGTCTTTTATTTGGAAGTGTATTTCTCGGGATATTAGACCGTTTCTATAATTTACCTATGGCATCACGATAAATGGTTTTTTCCGATTATAGCGCCATCTATACACAATTCGAAAAATTTTCTGGAATAAAAGTTGCTTATTTTTACGTAAGCAATCCAAATCTGTAATAACAAATAGGCGATTCCGTTTAAGATTTTAAAGTTACCCCCACCCCACCTCCAGGGGATGCAGTGGGAGGTCGTGTTTAGTGTCATTCGATAGATTTTTGAAAAATATTAAAAGCGTATTTTTCAGTTCCAGCGATCCAATCTTCATTTCGCCAATTATTCGATCGTCCCGCGAATTATTCAATCGTCCCAGGCGACGAGCTCCATCCTGGACACCAGGTACCTCGGAGAGCATCACCGTCATGAAATTTATGTTCACTGACCTCCAAAACCCCCATTTATAAAAATTGAACTCAGTTCCGTCTATATTATTCCTATCGCCAGGTCGGTACAACGGCCTCCTTAATTCAGATGGACTTACCCAAGTTTTTTTTATGTATTTTGACCCGTAGAACACGAATCTTTTGGGTAACAGTGGATCCCGATGTCGATAAGTTTGTTATAAACAAGGAACTTGAGGAATTACATAACACCGATTTTTCCAAAAACAAAACATTTTTTTGTATTTTTTGGGTGATTCTTAGAAAAAAATGGTCTTACAAGTTTTTTCGTAGCATGCATAGTTTTAGAGATAAACGCGCTTGAACTTTCAAAAAATCGAAAAAGTGCAATTTTTAAACCCGAATAACTTTTGATTTAAAAAATAAAATAGCAATTCTGCTTACTGCATTTGAAAGTTCCAGTCAAATTCTGTCGGTTTTAATTATTTGCATTGCTAAAAAGTAAGTTTTTATTTGTTAAACAAGGCCATAAACACATAGTGTTTCCCGTGCCCAATGGATGCGTTTTAATGTACGTAATCTACGTAGGAATTGTCTGCATGCGCGCCTACTCGTTCGATTTCAAATAGGAAATGCATTGAAAACATCATTCAATCACTATGTGTTTATAGCTTTATTTAACAATAAAAAAATTAATTTTTAGCAATGAAGGTAATCAAAACCGATAGAATTTTACTTGAACTTTCAAATGCGGTAAGCAGAATTACTATTTTATTTTTCAATCAAAAGTTATTCGTGTTCAAAAATTGCAATTTTTCAATTTTTTGAAAGTTTAACCGCGTTTATGTCGAAAACTATGTGTATCCTACGCAATAACTTGTAAAAACGTTTTTTGCGTAGAATGGCCCAAAAAATACAAAACAATGTTTTGCTTTGCGAAAAATCGCTGTTTTGTGATTCCTCAAGTTCTTTGTTTATAACAATCTTATCGACATCCGGATCGACTATTACCCAAAAAATTCGTGTTCTACGGGTCAAAATACATAAAAAAACTTGGGTAAGTCCATCTGAATTAAGGAGGCCGTTGTACTCCCACTGGCGACAAGACTATATTTCCTGAGTTCTAAATTTCTCATTTCCTATCTCTTCAAGATGCACTTTGAAAATGCATTTTCTCATGCACAAAATTTTTTGCCGGAGATCAATTTAGTTCACAAAATTACCTGACACTCTCTCGAATTGAATGCAAAAAGTTGCATGACGATTCATCTTACTGCACAAAATTCCTTGGTTTTGGGATTGTTAGTGCTTCGTTGCTTCGTCTAGAGATATTTCAACAAATGTCGTTAACGATTAATGGACTTTGCACTTAAATTTAAATAATTCCAGCTAGAATTATAATATTCCGTATCAGCTTGAAGCAAATTGTGTTAACGTGTTTGAAACTTCCTAGTGTTAGCAACGTACCTACCTTAGAATATTCACTTATTCAAAATTTGACGAACAACAGTAAAACCAACAACTAGCTCATGGATGAAATGGGCTTTACATTACAGACTACATCTATTGTGAACTGCTTGTTATAACGTTACTAGGATTGTCGTGTTATGTCACAGGAAACACTAACAAGATCGCTTAGATTCGCAAATTAGACGATGAAAACTTTTGAGCTGGCAGATTGTCAGGTTTTATAAAAATATGCCATGTTTGATTATAGTATATTGTGTTGTTGTGAAACTGTATTCTTATATATAGTTTTAATATTTATGTACTATTTTACATGAGAATTTTTTTATTAACTCTATTGAGTACGTACAACAATTTGCCCATTGGGCATTAAGCATTTGTTATGATAAAAAATACAGACATGTAGAGAGTTACTCCAGTGAGTAACCTCTTTACAATTATTCTAAAATTAAAATTTTATTAGTTTGAATACACTTATTATGTGCAGTTGGATTAATCGGACGACAATTGCCGTTTTAGTCTACGCTCTTCAAAGAGTCCCGCACATTTAGTTGTCGAGCAAACGCATTAGGATGCACTAGCACTCGTTCACAATATTTAGCACTAAAACGTTGTATGACTTCTTTCACGGATTCTAGAGGAATAGCCCGCAGCACCTTGTTTTGAAATCTCTGTAAGATGTTTGTATTGGAGAGGCTAGCAGTGCCCCATAGCTGAATCCCATAAGTCCATATGGGCTTGAGGAAGGACTTGTAGAGTAAAATTTTGTTATCCAAAGATAGTTTTGAATTGCGTTTAATGAGCCAATGCATATTTCTCAATTAAAGTCCAAGCTGTTTTCGTTTGTTAAAAATATATATTTTCCAAGTTAGACGGCGATCCAAGTGCATGCCAAAATATTTAGCGTCCTCGGATTGAGAAATTAGACAATTATCAATATATATACAAGGGGGCATGTTTCTCTACGTAGCGTGAATGTAACATATATTGAATTGGTTCCGTTAGATTTGATGCGCCATACTTTTATCCATTGCTGAATTCTATTAAGGTTTGATTAAAGATTTCTTGATGCTGTTGATGGACCTGTGTGGGATGCCAGGATAGCAGTGTCACCTGAATACTTTGCAACAGTAGTTGTACTAGATGTTGGAATGTCCACTGTGTATAAAAGATATATAATTGGGCCGAGAACGCTACCTTGTGGGATGCCTGAGTGAATAGGATATATCTTAGTGTGCTCGGTACCGTGCTTCACCAGGAAGTGTCTATTTTCTATGTAGGATTTTAAGAGCTGGAAGTGAGGATAGGGTAGAAGCTTCTTTAATTCTATTTTAGTCCTATGTACCATACCTTGTTAAAAGCCTGAGATATGTCAAGGAAAGCAGCAGAACAGTATCTTTTGGCGTTAAAATCCTTGTTTATTTGGTTGACTAGCCTATGCACTTGTTATATAGTTTCGTGTATTTCTCGGAAACCAAATTGATATTCTGGAATTATTTTATGTTCATCTATTATCGTTTTTAATCTTTTAACGTACATTTTTTCAAAGACTTTGCTAATCATAGGCAAAAGGCTTACAGGCCGGTATGAAGATGCATTTTCCGGTCTTTTCCGGGTTTAAGGATCAATAGGATTTGTGCCACTTTCCATGAACTATGGAAGTAGTTTAGGCGTAGGATTGCATTAAATATAAAGGTTATTAATTTTATGCACTTATCCGAGACTTCTTTAAGGATCTTGCCAGAGATTAGGTCAAATGCCAGGGCTTTTTTAATGTTGACTTCATTTATTGTTTGTTTTACTTGGTTGACTGTAAATTTCGTGTGGGGCAGATCCATTTGAAACGGTGCCGTTAGGCATCTGGATAGTTATGTGTCTTCCTCTGTAGATACTGTAGAAGGGTATGGCGTGAATGCTTTTTGAAGGCGCTTGCCAAAAATATCAGTTTTTCGTTGTCGTTCCTGGCCCAGGTGTTTGCCTCATCATTGATCGGTGGGTTATGCTGTACATGAGAATTAATCAATCAAAATTTACTCTTTACACTTTAATACGAACGTAATAAAATACGTTTGTTCTCACGTTTCCAATTCCACTGACCCTATATCCATTTAACCCTAAACTACTGACGTGGATGTTTTAGGAGGTAGAACACGCGGTGTGTCATACCGTTGCCTATTCTCCTTTGTTTTTAATGTGAATTTACGGAATGATTCTTCGCGCTGCTGTAGAATAAAATACTGCCCCAAATAATTAAACTTTATTTTTTTCAAGAAAACAATGAACGCATGCATAATATTAAAAAATGTTAGGGGTTCTTACAAAAACTTTTATAACCTAAAAAAAGGTACCTATTGGTAACTAAAAAATAGTAATATACTGTTGAAAACATGTGAACGTAGAACAACTGGATGAACTTGCTACCATACTAATCGCGAAAGAATACTGAATGTACTGCTTTTAACTATAGAAACGTAAAAACTGATATACTAAACGTAAACCATACTAAAATTTTAGCAGTTGGGAGCAGCTACAGTTACACAGCAGTTGAAGGTACACCGATAGTGTTCTAGGAATGTTTTATAAAACAAGTTTTACAACAAAACTTATTTTCGGCGCGGTATATCATACCGCATGTCAGTACTTAAAGGCTAAATCGAATTTGAACCAAACTGAAAATCGTAACGTCAAAATAAATGACTCTGACGCTTCGACTTTTACTTCAGAATAAATGTATTTTAAAGTAAAATTGTGATTCATGTTAGTTAAAAATTGTTGTGGAATTGTTTTTAAGTAAATAAAAAAAAATAAATTTATATCAACGACCATGAAATGATAGTTCTTCATCACCCTGTATATGGCCAAATTTGTTTAGAATTTAATTTTACTAGTAAACAAGTGTTTCGAAAAAATTAAAACGATTAGTGATAATTATTCGACGAAATTGACGGGACATTAACAAAACATTTCGGTGATTAGAAAGTGGAGAGAGCGTTGACGGGACAATAACGTTTTTAAGATCCTTCCGGAGAGGTATTTTAATGTCGTATACAAACGGTATTATTTTAGTTGTAAGAGTAGAAAGTAGAAAATATCTAATTATGATTTTCCTTGAATTTGACAAATTAGAAAAGTTATGTGGAAGAATATTTAGTTTCTTAAGAAATAAATGGTTTGAGAGAGGTTGTTGTTGAGTGGACGAAAAATATGGGGAGAAGGGATAATGGATGTGAGAGTATGGATTTGAGAGAAAAATAAAGTCACTGTGTAATTGACATCAGAAGAAGGCAGTCGAGTTTTAAAAGTGTATAATCAGTGTAGAGTGGTGTGATCAGCCTTTGCGAGCAGAGTCAAGTTGAAACCAAATCGTCGACCGGTTGATGAGTTAATTTTCCTGGTCTGTGGGAGATTCCTTTGTTTTGTCTAGAACCAGTAGCTGATTATTACCCGTTTGTGCACTAGATATTCGAGCAAGTCCTGTGTGTTTTTCTTGGAAGCAGTTTTGACGAGGGGGATTTTTTCGCAACAACCAGAGAGTACGTGTTGAGAGAATCAAGGACAGCGCAATCCAGAAAACGAGGGAGTGAAGAATAAAAGGTTAGTCAAATCATTTGTCTGAATGGAGAAAAGTTATTTATATCAAGACCATATTTGTTTACTTGTTTATTGAACAATATTTTTGTAACACAGTTAGTCATTTCAAATTTGAGAAATCAATTCAAAAGAAGAAAAGTAAAATTCATTCAATTCAGTATGAGTAAATAAGAAATTAATTAATTAAATAATTCTGTCAAAACAAGGAGATATCAGAGTTAGAGTTTTAATTTATTAAGTTAGAGTTTGTTGCAACAAAGTTAAATTTTAATAATTTTGAATCATATGTACACGGCATTTAATAAAAACAATAGATTACATTTATATGAATTTGAGTGTTGTCAATTTCCCTATTTCTACCCTGGAAGAAGTAAGCAACCAGAAATACTAAAATCCACAGATTACTGGTATTGGATAAAATACAAAATTAGCCCTGATAATAAAATTGATTGGAAAATTTAATTGGAATTTAGTTATGTCTTTACATAGGCAATAAATAAAATAATTAGATAATCAATAAAATTAATAATTTGCTAATTAATCTAAATAAACAGAAAAGGTAGAGCATAACAATATAGTGGGTAGTTTTTTGGTTTAATTTTCAATATATTTTTCAATGTTGTTGAAAGAAACTCTCTTTTGTGACGTACAGCTTACGTCAAATATCTAACTCAAAAAATTGGAAAATAAATTCTTTCTTCGTTGTTTTTTTTATAAAATTGGAGTTTTTTTAAAACATAATCTGACCTAAACGTAAATTTTCAAAATAAATATTATTTTTTAAGGAACATGGGCTCCATTCTACAATTTTGTTTACTGTTTACATTACTATTGGCTTGACTAATTGAGCTTGACTTGATTACAGCTTTCACTACTTTCAAACAACCATTTATTTTTATTCGCAAATCTTCCCAAAATATCTGGAACGTGACTTATATGGATTTCAAAAAGAAAAAGGAAGTTATGGATTTAAAAGAGGACAGAGACACGAAATGAGAAATATAGTAGATATTTAGAATTTAAAGACAAGAGTCAAACTAGTAGGGTTGTTTCAAGGTCAGAATTAATTTATAAATTTTTTAATCCGGACTGGATTCTTCTTGTGATTAGTAGTTGGGTGGCTTTGGTTCTGAGATATGTGTGTACCAAATTTCGCAACAACATACTGGGTGCTTCGAAAGTTACTGGCCCAGAAATAAATAAGCAAAATCGATAGAACACCCTGTAACTCGGTTATAAAAATCGACGAGGCAATAAATTTAGTATATCCAGAACCGCTTGAGTGACCTCTATTCACTACTCAAGTATTCCCGTTTCTTAATGAAACACCCTGTATATTCCAAAAAACCAGAATTTACAAATCAAAATCGACCTGTTTTGGACATTGTCTCCAAAATCGCCCATTCTCGAAAAAAATTAATTTAGTCCATGATGTTGCCCCTCACTGTAAATTAACATATACCTATAGGTACTAAATATATTTCCATTTAGCCTACATATATAGTCTAAGATACAATATAAGGTCGATTTGCACCGATCTGTTTAATGGATAAAAATGATTGGATATGTAATTTAGCATGTTAACAATTACAAAAAACAAGGGTTGCTCGATATAATCTTGTTCTAACTATTAATAATTAATAATTAAAAAATGACATTTTTTATAAATTAAAAAAATTCGAACCGGCAGATATTATTTTAGATTTTTAGATCATTCTAAACAAAAAAGGTATTTTGTAATTTTTCTCTAAATTTGATCGTTTTTTAGTTATAAACAATTTAAAACTGAAAAAAGAATGAAAGATGACGATTTTCAAGGCTCAAAAATATAAGTATAAAATATCATTTTTGAAATTACGAAGTACCTAAATTCAAGTATAAACTAAAAAGGGGTAGTTCCCTGGATTGGCTGTATACCTTATAGTTAAACAAACTGGAACATGAAGTAAAAACCACTTCTATGTAAAAGGTATATTTACTAAAAATTTTTAGAATCCCAATGGATTCAATAAAATGAGTTCATCAGAACGTTTTCAAACCTATCGGTCTATCATCAGTGAATCTAAAATCAAATAAGTAATCCCACTATTAAAATTGAAAAGATGGTTGAAATTGTGAAAGTTAAAAAAATGTGGTTATGATTACTTACTTGAATACTTGCAAAATAGCCCCAGAACCAAACAATGGTTGTGATTATAAATAAATCTACATTATGTTGAAATAAATTTAAAATGGCTAAACGCCGATATTCAGGGATTAAACCTCTGGGAACATGGTGAAACTCTACCCGAGGACCCAATCAACCATCTTCGGTCAACGATGACTACTAAGTGTCAAAGCTATGTAAGGAAATGCTAGATGTGACATTGACAGTTGAGGAAGAAGGTAGTCGATTTTCAAGGAATTTAAAAACAAAGTCATGATCCAAGACGAAGATATGGTAAAGATTTTAATATCTGAAAATGCCTGTTAATTAAATCTATTGTTTTTTAAAATTAAAAGAAAATGTGTTTTACAAAATAAAAATTATTTTAACTGTAGGTAACTACAAATTGACTCTATCAAATAAAATAAACCTGATCAAAAAATTTCAATATGATAAAGTGAGCTGATTAGTAGTAATGACAGAAATAAAATTAAATAAGTGGTGATATAGAAGAAGTTTTAAATTTTGAAAAGGGATATTATTATATCAAGAAATTTATATGTCCACAGTATGTGTATTGATGGTTGTATAGGTAGAAGGGAAATTTTTATTTGGATGTAGGTGAAAATTAAAAAACTTAAATAGATTAGAGTTAAGATATAGTCAATCTGATAGTAGAAAGTATGATTCAGGAATGCAATTATTATGGAACAATTTTTATGAAATTGAGAAAATTCTTGTGACAAACTGGTGAATATGTAAAATTGATAATAAATAATTGTAGGATAATAGGTTGCCCAGTTGATACAAACTACAATTTAATTAGTATAGAAAACAATAGGTGTAATGAATAAAATAGAATTAATAAAACAAAATTAAGAGAATGAATATTATTATAATTTGATTAAAGAATGACTGAGTTTAACTGTGATAACTGAAATAAAGTGATGAAATGTTAGATGTGGAAATAAAATATATTTGGAAAAGGTCAAAGACAAAAAGCAAAGGAGTGTGATGTAGGGTCAAAGCATGATTGAAAACGTTCTGATGAACTCATTTTATTGAATCCATTGGGATTCTAAAAATTTTTAGTAAATATACCTTTTACATAGAAGTGGTTTTTACTTCATGTTCCAGTTTGTTCAAGTATAAACCTTATTCTATCAGTTCTTGATAAGTCTTTTGGACTTATTTCATTTTGAAACATTATTTTTTAATGTTGTTAATGCACGTCTCCCCATAAGAAACCTTCCTCATTAACAATTAAAAAAATATATTTTAGAATAAAACATGGCTAAAATTCCTATCGGGACCTGATAGAAAAAAGTTTGTACTTAAATTTTTGTACTTGATGATTACAAAAATGATATTTTTTACTTATGTTTTTGAGCCTTGAAAATATAATTGTCATCTTTCGTTCTTTTTTCAGTTTTAAATTATTTATAACTCAAAAACGATCAACTTTAGAGAAAAAATACAGAAGACGTTTTTTGTTAAGAATGATCCAAAAAATCTGAAATAATATCTGCCCGGGTCGAAAATTTTATTTTAAAATTCATAAAAAAATGTTATTTTTTAATTAATAATTAATTATAGTTAAAACAACATTAGATCGGGCAACCCTTATTTTTTTAATATTTAACATGCTAAATTACATATCCAATAATTTTTATCCATTAAACAGATCGGTGCAAATCGACTTATATCGGATCCTCTACTAATAATAGGTATATAATCCAAAAGTACAGAAAAACCAATTACAGCTAGCTATTTAAATACCGATTAATTATAAGAAAGTTAATTATTGAAATGCTTTTCAACTAGTATTTAATTTTCGAAAAGCAACAATGAATCACCAATGATATATTCGATGACCTAAAAAGTATTGGTTTCGACGACCTAAACAGTGATTTACTTCCAGAACAAATCGTGTCATTACCAGTTTTCATTCCGAAAATATTCGAACTTAGGTACAGTAAAAATTTTTTTGTGGTTAAGCAATTATTTTATTTTATAGATAAAATTTGCTATAATAATTAAGACAATTTTTAATTACACAGGGTGTCCCGAAAAGATTGGTCATATGTACAATATATCATAAATAACTATTATGATATAAGTGTTAAAAGTACACGTTTAAGGCACGCATGTGAAAGTTTGCAGAATGAGCGATAGCGAGTTCTGCAATTCACATGAGTGCCTTAAAAATGTACTTTTTAACACGCATATCATACAATATTTTTTCTACAAACGTAATTACAGGACAATATCTACAAAAAATTTTACTTGAACTTGACTGACATTCGATTTTTATATTTTTTTGACATTACATCAAAATTGCCTATACGGTCAATACGAACTGCAGTACCTTAAAAATTTTAAAGCACTAGTGCCTTAAAGTAGCATTTTTAACGCAGTTTAAAGTGCTAAAAATTGCATTTTTAACACGGTTGTAGAAAAAATACATTATTTTAGTAGACAAAAAAAAATCAGTGCAAAAAATTTCAAGTGAGAAACGTTCAGTGGCGTTACAGATAATATGCAAAACATTTTTGAGTGTGTGTATATACACAACCAACATGACTGTATTGATAAATTGTTTATTTTTTATAGATACAGTTTTAAAACCGATGGTACTACTGAAACAATGACGCAATGTTCGCAACATTCAATAGGACTCTATCAACGAAGAGTAAACAGTAAACAACAAAACCCCGAAAGAAGGAAAAACAATTTGTGTCTGCAATTTTTTTAAACAGGTTTTAATTTTTTTTTGAATTATTCCCTTCACTTAAAAAAAGAATGGAATAACCACATAAGCAGAATGGGGGAGACACGTGTGGTTAAAATAGCAAGAGATAAACCACCAATGGATAGAAGTATCGGTCAACCGCGCAAACGATAGGGTGACAACCTTTTTTTCATTTCTGCTGTTTGTAGCATTCGTTTTGTCCTCTCTCTCAGTTAGTGTTTCTGCCTTCTATGTCATTATTGGTCTGATGACAGTTTTGTAAATTCTGCATTTCATTTCGTTCCCCAAATTTTTGTTTCTCTATATTTTTACATTGAGGCAAGCTGAGGCTGTGTTTGCTGTATACACTTGATCCATCACTGCTGTTTCTAGCTTTCCGTAGCTAGATAGTGTGATGCCTAGATATTTAAACTCCATCACTTGTTCTATTATATGACCCTCCAACTCTAATTTATATCTTAGTAGATTTGTGTATCCTAGTCAGGCCATGATGTTCTGGAATATGAGGGCTCCAAAATTATATGGGAGTGCATGTATTTCGTTACATCATGCTATGGTACGCTGGATAAGCCATACAGTCTGTAGTCAACACCCCGATGTATGAGCGGGAACAAAAGGTGAAAAATACTCATATTCTCATGAGTCGCATCTGGCGAGTCATGAGGGCCTTCACATTTTACTCTCTTTCAACTTGTCTTGAGTAAAATTTCTTTAATCTTTCCTATCGGCCTCACTTGGCCAATTCTTACTTTTTCCGACCCCGAATGGCTATTAGGTTTCCGAGGGCAGACGGGTCACTATTTTCTACTTCTGTCACTTCTTCTATCAATACTTCTCACCGAATGATTGCCAGTATAAGTAATCCCCCACTTACTGACCAACGGCTTCGGGCGGATGAGTTGGTGAGTGGTAGGGCACTCTGTTGTCCTGAGACCGAGAAATCGGTCTCAAAGGCGGAGGAACCAGGAAATGGTCAACGGCATCAGGATGTAGAAGGCCAGGAGAAACCACTACATTAAAGATCCTTGTGGATATCTCTAGTACAGCTTCCCATGACAGATAAGGAAACTATACATACATTTAATGATCATGGACTTCGGAATCCAAGATCCGGCAGGGAAGGAAGATCACAACCAGACCACGGGGCCTCTCAGGTCGTCAACAAACGAAAACCCCGTGTCGTGGAAATTCACAAGATAGCTACGTGGAACGTAACAACTATGTTTGAAGGTGAGAAATTACAAAATATTCAGCTAGAAATGGCCAGACTAGACATTCCTATCCTAGGTATATGCGAGATGAAATGGCTAGGGTCAAACATATTTGAGAGTAATGGATACATTGTTTACCACTCGGGAAAGGCAGAAGGACCCAGACGTAACGGAGTCGCAATCATTGTCAAAGAAGAAATTCGTAACTGTATCCAAAATTTCGTCCCCTTCAATGATCGTATCATGATGATTCAGCTGCAAAATAAACTACTGAATATTAATATAATACAAGTCTATGCACCAACAGCTGACAAACCTGATGAAGAAATTGAGCAATTCTACAGCGAAATTAAACAAATTCTCCGGAGCACAAAAAAACATGGAGCTACAATTATTATGGGAGACTTCAACTCAAAAGTCGGTGCCGAAATCACACAAGATATAACCGGAAAGTATGGACATGGAGAAAGGAACGAAAGAGGGCAAAGACTAATACAGTTCTGACAAGAAGAGAAATGCATTATATCAAATACTTTGTTTCAGCAACCTAAAAGACGACTATATACCTGGAAATGTCCAGCTGATCAAGAGGGAAAGATAGTCAGAAATCAAATTGACTACATTATCATTAATAGAAGGTTTAGAAACAGTATTACATCTGCAAAAACATACCCAAATGCAGACGCAGCAACTAACCATAATCTGCTCTGTGCTGGATTCAAACTAAAACTAAAAAGAATAAAAGCCCCCACAACGCAGAAGAAACCTAATACTCGACTCCTAAGAAATGCCGTAATAGCAGATGAGTTCGGAAATAAGATAAATCGTGAGATTAAAGGGCAGTTAGAAAGATCTGAACAAGAAAATATCGGTCAAAATCTAGATATCATGAATTCCGCCATGGTCACCACAGCAAATGAAGTTTTGAAACCAGAAAAAGACTCAATAAAGAAAAAGAATTGGATGACCGATAAAATACTAGACCTTATTCAACAAAGAAGAAATTGGAAAAACAAAGAGGAGATTCGGTATAGAGAGATATATCGACAAATATGGTACGAGGTTAAGCGAGCAAAAGAGGACTGGATGGAACAAAGATGTCGTGAAATGGAAGAACTACAAAGAAAACATGACGAGTTTAATATACATAAAAAGCTTAAAGAAATTACCTACACTCAGAGAAAAAGAACTCCTCACTTTATGAGAAACTCCAAAGGTAAAATAATTCTCGACTTGGATGAAAAAAAGGAAGAATGGACTAACTATATAAAAGAGCTCTTCCTGGATACGAGGCCACCACTTAACACCACAAAGTATACGAATACTGGTCCTAACATTTTAAAAGCGGAAGTAGAGAAAGCCATCAAACAGAGCAAAAATGGGAAATCTCCAGGCCTTTACCAAGTACCATCAGACTGGCTCAAACTTCTGGATGACGACAATGTCTCACAACTAACAAACATTTATAACCATATATACGAGACTGGAATGATGCCACAGATATGGTTAGAGTCTATATTTATTCCACTACCAAAAAAACCTAATACATCATCATGTAAATACTTTAGACTAATTAGTCTCATGAGCCACTCTCTCAAGCTACTTCTTAAGATAATTCTTAATAGAATCAAGCAGAAATGTGAAGAGACAATGGGAAACAAACAATTCGGTTTCAGAGAAGGATTGGGAACAAGGGAAGCTTTGTTCTCAATGTTAACATTACTTCAACGATCATGGGAAGTACAGAAACCAATTTACGTCTGCTTTATAGATTTTGAGAAGGCGTTTGATAGAGTTCAACATGATAGGTTGTTCCAATATCTAGAAATGATTGGAATAGATGATAAAGATCTGAGACTTTTACAACATCTATATTGGAATCAAGAAGCTTCTATTCTGGTAGACGGCAAAGAAACAGACAAAATTTGCATTCAAAGAGGTGTCAGACAGGGTTGTGTGTTATCCCCAACTTTGTTTAACGTATACTCAGAAATAATTTTTAATGAAGCCTTGGAAGGACAATGTGGAGTTCGAATCGGGGGTGAAACTATTAATAACATCAGATATGCAGACGACACCGCGAACATGGCTGAAAACATCGAAGATCTTCAATTCCTTATAGATCGAGTCACTAGAGAATGCTCCAATAACGGACTTAACATAAATGCAACAAAGACAAAGTTACTTGTGGTTAGTAAACAAGACGTCGGCCCTATGCAACTAATTGTCAGTGATGAATCAATAACAAAAGTTAACCATTTTAAATACCTAGGATGTTGGATAAACGAGACACTAAATCCGAATGAAGAAATTAAAACTCGTATAGAAATTGCAAGAGGAGCATTTATGAAACTTAGATCTATTCTGAGCAACTCTCAGCTGACCCTCCCTGGGACTGTAATTTTTTCCTCGACGTCAGTGGGAGGGCCAAGTAACTGGTCTTGGTCCCTGAATTTGTGAGGGGAGCACGACCAGTGAAACCAAACACAGTCCCTAGCGTCCAGCGCCTGTGCACCGGGTGGGCACCGGACACCGCCGCTGGACGCTAAAAAGGCGTGGAAACTGAGGCGAAAAGTTGCGACGCCTTCGCCCCCTTCAGGGGATGCACCTTTCCTAATTTCCTACGGCTGCCCCAACCCGCAAACTCAATTCACATATCCCAGTCGGGACCGGCGGCGGGGCCCCGCGCACCAGACGTACTCGTCGGTGCGGGGGGTCAAGGCTACGGTTACCACCACGCACTTATTTCGAATTTTTTTTCGACACACCTATCAGGGATAGCCGACATGTCACACCTTTCCCAATTATCCTTTCCTCATACCTAACAGGAGAAAACCTGTAAAAATCCGATGGAGTAAACCAGCGAGAAAAAATCCGTAATCTAAGGTGGGGGACACCGTGCCGAAGGATGGATGACCACACGATACGTGGCCACGAACGGTTCCCTCGGGGCACCTGGCGAAACCCCGTTGTACGCAGCCCTACCACCACATGCGGGGCTCTGCGGTGGTCGATTCTTTTTACCCTAGCTACTCGTGGGATTTACATGTTTAATCAACCCTTCAAAGAAACCGCGGGCGACCTGGGCGGCAAGCCGGGAAGAAAACTAGACACAGCCAGGAGGAGAACAAATTCTCTTCCTGACGACCAGAATCTAAAGAGAAAGGCCTCGTACACTAGGTCGATTTCCGAAATATATAAAAAGAGACCGTGTAGTCAAGCAATGGAGCTGCTTGAATACATAGAGGATATGACAAAACAGATAGACCGACTTGCTTCCTTAATACAAGAGTACCCAAATACGGCAAGACCCGTAAAAGATCTTCATAGACAGCTCCAGAAGCGGCATGCAACCCATCGTATGGAGCACATCCGCGAGTGGTTGAATAGGCACGCTATTGAGCCTATCGAAAAAATAACTGTAGACTCAGACGTCCAATGTGACCTTGCATGCGCTGAAGGCTCTGATGTGCCAAGACCCGTCATGACGGATTGCGGCACGCAAACTGACGCATGGCACGGCCCTCCCGGGGCGGTCAAGATGGCGAGCCTAGAAGCAGTCAACACTTTTGCGGACTTCCAAAGGCACGCCCACTTTGAGTGGCCTGAGAAGATATATAAAAAAACGACAATTGAGGTCTCAAACCCATTGGAATCCAATTGCCGCGTGAAGGTGGTAGCTCTGGAGCCCAATGACAGGAAGATGAATTTTAGTATTCAAAGACTGTATAGAGACCGGTATCCCGATTTATCGTCACTGGAAGGGGACTTCGAGGTTATGGAAAATTCAATCACCATCCGGGAAGGCGACAGAAGAAAAACGAAATCACACAAAGTGATTAAGGTCACAGCCGGTACACCGGAAGAGCTCTGGCTCGCACTCGAGCGTGTCAGGGAGGAAACTCAAGAAAATGACACTGTGGCCCTGCACCACGTAAGCTACATGCCGGTGGCTGATCTGAGGAAGATGGCGGAAGTTATCTTCCGGAACACCACCCATGTCTCCGTCTTAGTATTCACTACAGCCACCAGACGGGAAAGACCGACGTTTGGATTTATTGTGTCTAAGAAGGATGCGACCTACTCCCAGCTGCTGGCTGGAGTAGAGAAAGCCGTGGGAAACAGCGAGGCCAAGGAGGCAGTTCGTAGCCTTAGAAGCACTCGTGATGGCAATCTACTCATTACAATCGACAAAGATCAAAACGCGGCCTTGATGATAAAAAAGGCTATTATCAAGGATAGCGGCGTATCGGCCAAACTGATAGGCCAGGAGAGACAGGCCGTCATCCACGTTAGAGGGATGACCTTGAATACGAATGCAGAGAACCTCAAGGTTGCTCTTACGAGAGAGCTGGGTAAATGGGAACCTAGCTACTCCATCAAACACTTGCGTCCCATGCGGAATAACACCTTGGCAGCGACGGTCGTCCTTTCCGCGGAAGCGGCAAGGAGAATCATAGATATGGGAAACATGAAGGTCGGCCTCGTGAGTTGTGAGGTGGAAAGGAGGTACAGCATCAAGAGGTGCCAGAGATGCTGGTCATATACTCATGACGTGAGCAAGTGTAATGGCCCTGACCGTACTGGATTCTGCCCGAAGTGTGGAAAGAACGGTCACACTTTCGAATCTTGTGAGGAGGCGGATTATTGCGTGATTTGCGAAGACTCACACCGTATTGGCAGCGGTAAATGTAAGGAGTTCCGGTCGGCTCTCCAGAGAGCTCGATTGGCAGACCAAACGAAGACCCTTGAGACTCCCCTTACACAGGCGTACCAGCCCCCTACTCCTACAAAAAACATCAGCCCCCCTACCCCCACTCCGACCGAAATGGACATAGGCTCAGAGAAAACTGATGAGTCAAAGATTGGTGCTTCAACGCCTTCACATGAGGATATCACGAGGGCCGACGACGAGGTCTTCCATGAAGCGTCTCACTCCACCCTCGTGGAGCAGTTTGGCTCCATGTCCGACAGCGTGGCGGCCGAACACGTACAACGGACCGAACGGCCTTGTCGTGCATCCTCTTTAACCCCAAATGAGGAACCTGATGTAAACCCTACACCCACGGTGGGTGACCCACCTACCCATGGGACAGAGCCTAGAGAGTCCCCGACTAAGCACTCTAAGCAGATATAGACACTTAATTGATCTGAAATGGCTTCGAGCGGTGCGAATACTCTCAAAATATTACAAGTAAATATCGGAAGGGCCAAGGTGGGACATGATCTGATTCACGCTAAAGCTCTGGAAATAAAAGCAGACCTCATTATAGTCCCTGAACCTAATAAAAACATCTCTAAAAAGTTTGGTTGGGTCGCCGACAAGCGGGCTGACGTCGCCATCTTCTTGGTTAATAGGAACCTGTCCATAAGCAAAATCACCAAGAAAGAAAGCTTCATCAAGTTAAAACTCAATGAGGTAGCTATTATAGCCTGTTATATCTCACCAAACATCAACATCACACAATACCAAGAGAAGGTCGAAAACATCATAGAGGCGGCAATAACAGAGAAGCATTATATAATTGCTGGCGACATAAACGCCAAGTCCATATGGTGGGGGTCCCCAAGAAATGACGTCAAAGGGAATATATGGAACGAATGGATTGCCTCTACCGATATGGTAGTGATGAATAATGGGAAACACACGTTCGAAAGAGGTGAATCGCGGAGCCACATAGATGTTACCCTGGCATCCAAAAACTACGCTAAGAAGATTACGAATTGGGACGTGCTAGATGATAACATCTTTACCTTCCATAAGTACATCTTCTTCGAGATTGGCACAAAGGTAACAAAAAAGAACGGCAGGAAGATACTTGACTTCAACAAAGCAAGATTTGCGGAGTTGATTAGTAATCTACGGGAAGAAGCCACTGACTTTCCCACCTTCAGGAATTCCATTACTAGGGCATACAAATTAAGTAGTAGGAGCAAAACCGCCTCATACACCGTACCCTACTGGTGGAATGACGAAATTCAGTCGAAACGGACAGAATGCCTTAGATTCAGACGAATCGCCCAGAGACACAGGACCCAGCAGACAAAAGACGAATATAAATCCGTCAAGAAAGAACTAAACAAACTTATAAAGAGCGCAAAGCGCACATGTTGGCAAGACTTGTGCGAGGCACTGGAAAATGACGTATGGGGCGATGCCTATAGAATAGCCACCAAAACGCTGAAGTTCGAGGTCCCATACAATCTGTGCGATGAGAAAAGAATAGAAATAGCTAACACTCTCTTTCCCAACAAGCCCGGCATTGAACATACGTACAATCCACATATCTGTCCGGAGAAAATAAGTAATGCGGAACTCATCAAAACAGCAGAGTCCATTAAAGTAGGTAAATTCCCAGGACCCGATCGTGTGCCACCAGAGGTGATAAAACTAATAGTTAAAACACAGCCAGACGCTATCAGAGCCATATTGAACCAGCTGCTGACAAAACAAGAGTTTCCTAACCAGCTCAAGCTCGCGAGACTAACTCTAATACTCAAACCCGGCAAAGACCCGGAAGAAGCCACCGCCTATAGACCGATATGCCTACTCGACTGCCTAGGAAAGTTGTATGAGAATATTGTTAAAAACCGTCTTGAAAGAGAGCTGAGAGAAAAAGACATCATCTCAACCAGACAGTACGGTTTCAGGAAAGGAAAATCTGCTATAGATGCGGTCAAGCATATTACAGACATTGTGAAGAACACCAGAAAAAGATGGGCCGTTTTAGTAATGTTTGACGTAAAGAACGCCTTTAACTCGGCCAACTGGGCCCATATTATTACTAAATTAGAAACCGCTAATGTCTCGGGATACCTGATCAATATTATAACAAGATATTTAAGCGAGAGACATGTATCAGTGGCCAAAAATGTTGAGATGAAACTAACAGCCGGCGTACCGCAAGGCTCTGTACTAGGTCCAACGTTGTGGAATGTCTTGTACAATGGGGTTTTAAATATCGATTACGGTAGAAACAACATGGCAGTAGCCTATGCGGACGACCTTGCTATATTGGTCACCAACGACATGTACTGGGACCTTGTGGAAATCGTAAACGAATGCTGCGAGAAAGTGAACAGGTGGATGGAAAATAATGATCTTGAACTTGCAGGTCACAAGACAGAAGTGGTCATCCTTAAAGCTCCAAGAAATGGGCCGGACTTGACCTTCCAAATAGGTAGTAGCCAACTAGAGCCGACGAACTCTGCGAGGTATTTGGGTATTGACCTGGACAGAGGCCTAAGATACACGAAACACTTATTAAGAGTGGTTAAGAAGGCAGACGAACGGACGGCAGCTATCCAGAGAATAATACCTAACATTGGAGGGCCCAGCAGCAACAAGAGAAGTTTGTACCTCCAATTGGTGCAGTCGACCCTTCTATATGGAACCCCCGTCTGGATCAGCGTGCTAAAATACCAGAAGTACAAAGATATCATAACAAGGGCCCAAAGGAAGCCTCTTTTAAAAGTGGTGAGCGCGTACCGAACCACTTCTACGTTGGCCTTACAGGTGATAGCGGGCACTCTTCCTATTCACCTGTTAGCCAAAGAGAGACAAATGCTGTATGAAGCACACGATGGCCACTTACAACAGGTGAGAAGGACCATACGAGTAAACATGCTAATGGAATGGCAAAGGGAATGGGAGGTACAGACCACGAAGTCTCGCTGGACCAAAACACTGATCCCCGATGTTGTAGCTTGGTACAACTGTAAATTTAAACGGGTAAATTACTACTTTACTCAGTTCCTGACGGGTCATGGATCTTTTAGGTCTTACACATATGGCATCAAAAAAACCAACGATGATATATGCACCACGTGTCACGAGAGGGACGATGCGGAACATTGCATTTTCAGGTGCAATGTTTTCGTCGTAGAACAACAAAGGCTGCAGAATAGGTTTGGTGCTATCTCGCCCAACAACATCATGCAGATTGCAATGACCAGCAAAGAGAATTTCGAGTGTATAATCGACCATATAACAAGCATCATGAAAAGAAAGTCTATAATGGAAAGATTAGAACAAGCTGGGTGAGGGAGTCTACCTCCTTCATAGCGGTCAACTGTAAAAAAAAATAAAAAAATAAAAAAAATAAAAACTTTATTTCTTTCTTTCTTCTTTATTGTATAAAAATGTATCGAGTTATTTTCTCTTTTTTTTTCTCAATGTTTCCAAGTTCCTTCGCTTGGGAACTAGATCTTTTCCCTACACGCTCACCGCTATTAGGTAAGTGTTGTATATATAATAAATAGCTCTAAGGGCACCTTTAATCCGGTCTGCGCGGGGTATCCCCATGTTTCGTTCGCTAATGAACTCGTCCAGGGATACCTCGGGTCGAAGAGGGGGTGGTTTTAGTTGGTAGGTGACCTGGCAGGGATGTCCGAAGGGGGCCCTCTGTCACTTAGTTTTGACACCGTGCCGTCGGCGTATGTCTCTGGTTTGGTTGAATCCAATATTACTAGGGACACCTTCCCTAGTCGATCGATTTACGAATCTTTCCACCTCATTCCAAAAAAAAAAAAAAAACTCTCAGCTGAACTTACAACTAAGAATCAAGTTCCTAAAATGTTATGTGTATCCTGTATTACTATATGGATGTGAAACCTGGATCATGAAGGTTAACATGATGAACCAATTAGAAGCCTTTGAGATGTGGTCATATCGTAGAATGCTCAGAATATCTTGGGTTCAACGCATTTCTAACAGAGAAGTCTTAAACAGAGTAGGTCAAGGCGAAGGTGACTTAATGAAGATGATAAAAAAGAGAAAACTTGAATATCTGGGGCATATAATGAGAGGTAGCAGACACAGGATGCTGCAGTTAATACTCAATGGAAAGATCGACGGAAAAAGAAGAATTGGTCGAAAGAAATATTCATGGCTCCGAAACCTTCGTCAATGGACTGGTTTATCGGCAAATCAATTGTTACATGCCGCACAAGATCGAGAACGATATCGGCAAATTGTTATGGAAGCTACCCACGCCTAAAAATTTGGGCACGGTACTTAAAGAAGAAGAAGAAGATTTTTGCACGCATTTTGTCTCTTTTGGAGAAATAACCATGTTAAATTTTCTGGCGGTTATATGAAATTGATGCAGCACACGTCATAAATCATCTTTACTTTAAGAGATTATTATATAGTATTGCATTGTCTGCAGAGCAGATTATTTTAAGTTCTTGGTCTCTCATTTGGCATCCTATTTTTGGCTCTTACTCTCTTTATTATTTCGTCCATGATCAGGTTGAACAATAGAGGACGCAAGGGATCCCCTGTTTTATCCCGTTTCCAACTTCAATTAGATCAGTCGGTACTTGCTCTACTTTGACTTTTATTTAGTATTTATTTAAGTTGGGTTATATTTATATTCTCTTTTAATTTCTCGTGTGGTACTGTCTAAGCGTCCAAAAGAAGGAAGGCTTATTTCAGGCCCTATGTCAATTACGATTTTTTGATCTCTCCTATAAAGGTACGTATCCATACAAGGGTGATCCGCGCTCCTTGTAGCTGCTCAAATGGATACGGCATGCGATCCCCTACATATAAACCACAAACCGGTTGAAACTAAAAGGGGGAGCGCCTAGCGGCGATCACCAAGGTATCCACTATGTGGAGCTGCTACACCGAGCGCGAATCACCCTTGTATGGATACGCACCTTAAGCGAAAGACCACACGGGCGATAATTTACGGCGCCATAAGAGCAGTAAATCCATTGGTTGACTAACTCCTCCACCAATTGTAGATGAAATAGGAGTTAGTCAACCAATGCCTCGTCAGGTTTACTGCTCTTATGGCGCAGTAAATTATCGCCCGTGTGGCCTTAGCCTTAGAGCACAAATATATAATATACAATAAACTAAAATTCAATAAATTGGTTGTATTTATTTTGCTTAACCAGTTTTACTATTTTCTATTTAACTGTACTATTTTACTATTTTCTATTTAACTGTACCTTTCTTATTTAACTTTAATGTTTAACTTCTTACATTAAAAACAACCGTTTGTAGGAAATACCAATAAGTGTTCATGTTGGTCTTTTATAAAAATGAGAAAAAAGATTGTTTACATAGAAATTTCCTACATCATTGCTTCAAAGGGGACGAGAGCGAAATCCAACCAAATAGCTGGAGGCTACATTCAATAACAAGGGGAGATAACAGTGACGATTTTGTCACAAAATTGAATCCTCTGGTTCGCAAGAACAACATGAGTGATGTTCTGCCTATTTTGGATAAAATAAAAATTACTGCTCAGTAAAATCAATGGTTTTGAATTTTGTTATAAATATTTAGTTTATCAATAATGAATAGATTCTATTATTGTGAAATAAGTCGGACATCTCATTGAATTGTGCAAAATTTTTATTTTTGTGTTTATTTCACCAACGTAATCTATTATACAGAGGGGAAGGCACTTATGGAATAAAATTATTCCTATCCTTGTTTTAAAATATTATAAAAAATGCCCAGACCCATCGATTTAGATATATATAGAAGTGCGCTTTTTAGATATAAATTTAAATGTACAGCAGTGGCGTAGCTGACAGGCCCTCAGGGCCCGCAAGACGGGGGGGCTCCGACGTTAGGAGGGGCCCCTTAAAGCCTTCAAGCTTAATACTTCTACTTTCCTTAAATTGGGGACCAAAACATATTTTCCTAATAAGCATCGAAATAGGGAATTTGGAAGAAAGTAATGAAGCGGGTAATTGACGTAACTATTACTCTCTCCGGATGCAAGATGAAATTAAGCATTTCGTGGGCATGTTTGTAGTTTAGATGAAAGTGAATCTCAAAAAGGTTTTTTTGTCGGTGGATCTTTTACTAGCTAAATACGATTCTGTTTTAGCCAAATTAATCGATAAAAACAATAACTTAAACAAATTACTTGAGCCACTAAATACAAAACGTAGTTATAAATTTGCTGGCTCAAGAAACTGAAAACTAAATTTATTAATTTAATTAAAAAAAAAAAATTAGGGCACTCGTGGGAGTGCCGACAGAAGTGAAAACTTCTTACGAAGCAACCCCCTTCGGATACACACTCTATCCCTCCTCCAACCATTATAACTTCGGTCGAACTTATACGCGATTCAACCTATAGTATATAAATTACTAATATCTGTCGTGTCGATAACGATCGCGAGTTCAATGCTTTTTCTCTATCCAAATAGAAGTGATATACCTACATTATATACCCATTGGCTGGATCCTATACTATTTATATATACATACACATAATACATAAACGTACAGAATTTATTTCGGCGAAGCGATGACGGTCACGAATTCAATGCTTTTTTCCCATCCAAACAGTGCACAAAATCGCTACATAAGTTTTCACTTCAAAAATACTTTAAACACTAATCACTTATAATGATTGGAGTAGGGACCGTGTGGCCCCTTATAAGCTTGCTTCGCAAGCTCCTTCGGGTACACACTCTATCCCTCCTCCAACCATTATAACCTCGTTCGAACTTATACACACGCAATTCTACCTATAATAAAAATTACTAATATCTCGCCGTAGCGATGACGGTTGCGAATTCAATGATTTTTCTCAATCCGAAAATAAGTTCTATATCTATATTAAACACGCGTTGCGTGCGTCCTATACTATTTATATATACATACAACTAATATGTAGGTACCACAAACGTGAAAATGTCAAACCAATAAGCCTGTTGCCACATCCGTACAGAATGCTTAACAAAATAATTACTAACAGGCTATCAAATAAATTCGATAGTTACCAGCCTATTAAAAGTACCATAGAACACCTATACAGAAAATAACGACACTTATCGAAAAGTGCAACGAATACACATGAACATCTTTATTTGGCATTTGTGGATTACAATAAGGCATTCGATTCCATAGAACTCTGGGCCGTATTAGAAGGAATGAATAATGCAAGGATTGATTCTATATATAGAATACTCCTCAAATTTATATACGACAATGCAACTATGCATATAAATGTATCAGAAGGTCTAACAACAAGTAAAATAAGAACGGAGAGAGAAGTTAGACACAGGATAAAAACAAATAGAACAAAAGTGATGACAAATCAATATATCACAATCGACTTAGATGGAAGTGATATCGAAAGTGATATCGACATTATAATAAAATACGTACAAAATTTATTTCGTCGAAGCGATGGCGGTCGAGATGGCAGTCGCGAAATAAATCCTTTCTCCCCATCATAAAATAGATTTTACATTTATTTTAAATTTAAATACTTCTACACAATTTATATAATACATACACATAATAAATATACGTACAAAATTTATTTCGCCGAAGAGATGACGGTCGCCAAAAAATCCTTTTTCCCCATCCAAAAATAGGTTTTACATTTATTTTGAATGTAAATACTTCTTGTATACAATTTATGTATACATACACATAATATACATACGTACAAAATTTATTTCGCCAAAGAAATGCCGGTCGCGATGACGGTCGCCAAATAAATCCTTTTTCCCTTCTTAAAATAGGTTTTACATTAATTTTAAATTTAAATAGTTCTATACAATTTATATATACATACACATAATATGTATATACGTACAAAATTTATTTCACCGAAGAGATGACGGTCGCGATGACGGTCGCCAAATAAATCCTTTTTCCTCATCTTAAAATATGTTTTACATTTATTTTAAATTTAAAAACCACTACACAATTTATATATACATACACATAATATATAGCATAAGCGATGACGGTCGCAATGACGGTCGCCATGACGGTCGCGAATTCAATGCTTTTTCCCCTATCCAAAAAGTGCACAACGTCCCTAAAGAAGTTTTCACTTCAAAAAACATTGTTTTTATTCAATAATTCTTGATACCACTTCAAGATATTTCAAAACATGATCAGCTTAGTTTTATTTTCCGGTACCTATGTAAAAATACCTTACGATGATTATTTCATTCATAGGAGATTCTGGCCAATAGAAAGCTACAGAAATCTAAATTAAATTGATAATTTTTGATAATTTCCCATCGTCAAGTATATTAAGTCAGATGCCCTTCGTTGCTACGAAAAAATACATTCAGTGACTTTAATGACAATTAATGTTTTAAAAATTATAAAAGTGATGACTCTCAACCGTCAAATATCTATAAAAACTGTGTGTTTAATTGTACTAGTTTGTACTTACATAAAAATTACAATAAAATTTTGGTTTTGAACAGTTTTATTCATGAAATAATCGCAACAAATTGCACTCGATCTCTAAAATTAATATAGAATTTTTGACCTCGTTACACTTTGACATAATCTAAAGTGAAATTAAAACTGTCTGTATTGTGCGAGCCTGTCTGTCACGAGCCTTCGGCTCGTGAAATTAAAACTGTCAAAGTGTCACTCGGGAAAAATTTCTATAATTTTAGAGCTCCTGTGCAATTACTACTGAAAATAATTTACTTTCCAAAGCAGAAGTTGTTGAAAGTTTTTTGGAATTTATTTGCATATTAGACCAAAGTGCAGAAGGTCCTGTAAATGAAATTTTAAAATTTATGCAATCAAAGCACCTTTCCATACACAACTGTAGAGGAAAGGGGTATGATGGGGCAAACGTTATGAGTGGTGGATACTCAGGCGTACAAAGGCGCATAACTGACATTGAAAAAACAGTTTCGTATCTTCATGTGCATCTCATAATCTGAACCTAGTGTTGAATAATGCCGTTGCTGGTGTGCAGGAGTTGTTTTTTTTACGACTAAATTAAGAGATTATAAGTTTTTCTAGTGCAAGTATTAAAAGGTGGAATGTACTACATGTACTATTATCACTTTTAGACTACAGGACCATGTCCAAAATGGATGGGTCATATGAACCACCAGGTGACGTATATAGGACGATATAAGAGCATAAAATAATAAGATTCAGCACTATGTCGTCATTTGTAAGCAGTCCAACTGAGTGCTGGTGAGAATTCAAAAGTGCAGATAGAGTGGGTACATTTTGGTCATATACTTTTGTAGGGCATTTTTACCATAGATGGATCCATGAAAAATAATTAGAAAGCGCGCAGTGCCGTACAAAATTGGCAAGCCACAAAGTTACTTTTTTTATTTTCTGACAATTTCCAGGGTAAATTGGGTCATTTGATTCTGTACGGCATCAGTTTCATACTGTTTTAATATAACTTCTAATCCATTATTCCGCAACGCCGTACCCCTCCTCTCTTTCCGTGGTCTGGGGGGTGATTTGAAAAAGTACGTCTTCGGTTCCAAAACATTATTTAGCACTCAAAAGTACTATTAAAAATAATGCCGTCAAAAAATTATTGTTCATTTGAGTGTATATTAATACTTATGTTAATTTCATTGTATACTTGATTTATAAAGCTAAAAAAATCATTTGACTCTGTACGGCAACTTTTTCTTTAACATTATATTGTAAAATATAATTGTTATATAGTATTTCCGTTCAAAAGAAACTGTTCTAAAAAAATTATAGAGAATTACAAAAACAAAAATTTTTTTAAAATATTGCCACAGTTTAAATATTCGTAAATTAATAAAATATAGCAATTTTATAAATTTATCCTTTGTTTTAAATAGAATTAAGATGAATAAATTAGGAAAAAATGATCCGTAAATTTCAATGCATACCATATCTTTTAGGTTGATGATAATGACGCTACCATTTTAAAGGTACATAGTATTTCATGGTCATTTGATACTGTACGGTATTAACATATTTTTGAAGAGAACAATTATTAGTGATAATATATTGATAAAATCATTATGACGTATAACTGAAGTGAAAGGGTGTGTAGGTATATAATATCCAAGAATTGAATCTGTAAATCCCAGTATCAAAAGTTTTGCATATTTTTTGGTTTAATATATACTTCAAGCATTATTGTTACATGTATTATACAGGGTGTCCAGAAAGTCTAACCGACAAACGAAGACAGAAGATCCTTTAGATAATTTTAAGACAATATAACCCAATTCATTTAGTCCGAAAATGCTACTACCTAAGGGAGCTAGAGCTCTTTAAAGATGGCCTCTTGTAATGAGTTTTTCTTAAATATCTCCAAAATGCTTCTGTTTATAAAAACAAAAATTTGTACGCGTATTTATCTTCCAGAGATAAATCTATTCCATCCATTACGAATTTTTAGTAACGATCATAGGCGTCCGTTTTGGGTAGGGTAACGGTTATTTTGCCGCATAACTTTTTTGTCTTTAATTTTTAAGCATTTTTGACTCTGAATTATTAAATTGTGAAGTATTCTAGTACTATAAGGTACTCTTGCTTTAAGTCGATAGGATACACCGTTTTCTAGAAAAATCGATCTGAACATTTTTCGTTCATTAAATTTAAAAAAAAATTCAATAAAGACCTATTTAGAAAGACGAAAACTGGTACATTTATTTATATTCCAGAGATGAATCGATTTCATTAATTGGGTAGGTCAACAGTTATTTTATAGCATAATTTTTGTCTTTAATTTTTAAGCATTTTTGAGACTAGATTATTAAATTATGATGTACTCGAGTACTAAAAGTTACTCTTGCTTTAAGTTAGTAAAATACATAGTTTTTTTTTGAAAATTGTTTTCAATTTTTTTTCAAATTCCACAAACGAAAAACTTTCAAATCGATTTTTCTAGAAAACGGTGTATCCTACCGACTTAAAGCAAGAGTAACTTTTAGTACTAGAATACCTCACAATTTAATAATCCAGTGTCAAAATTGCTTAAAAGTTAAAGACAAAAAAGTTATGCGATAAAATAACCGTTGCCCTACCCAAAACGGACGCCTATGACCGATACTAGAAATTCACAATGGATGGAGTCGATTCATTTCTGGAAAGTAAATATGCATACCAATTTTTGTTTTTCTAAATAGAAGCGTTCTGGAGGTATTTAAGAAAAACTAATTATATGACGCCATCTTCAAAGAGCTCTGGCTCCCTTAGGAAGCATTTTCGGACTAGGTGAATTGGGTTAAATTGTCTTAAAATTATCTGAGGAATCTCCTGTGTTCGTTTGTCGGTAGAGTTTCTGGACACCCTGTATAACTGATTTGTTTCATTGATTAAATGATGTGAGTAAATAAAACAAATACTATTTTTTAGAAAAATTACTACTAGAAAATGACTACTTAGCACACAGTACAGTATTATAGGCAGGTGTAGATACTATGCCTACAAATGCTAAACGTCGTAACAAAACGTTACTTCTTAAGCGATATAAATATATGTAATTTATATTTTTTAATATTTTTATTACTTTTTTATCAATATGAACTTTCAGATTTGTACGGCGTTGAACTATCTAAGTGCCGCATAAAAAAATATCGTCATAAATTTCACCTTAAATTTCGTTATATGGATTTTTCGTACATTTCATTCTGTGGATTTTTCCTTGAGCTTTTTTTCCTACAAACCTTTGGACCAACGAAAATGTACGGCATGTAAAATAATGTTATCTATGCATAAAATACTTTCAAAATAAATTAATTTTATGTTGTTTCAAATCACCCCCGGACCACGGAAAGAGAGGGGATTGCAACCCTCGATTTTTCCCCTTGTCGCGTGATTTTTGTACGGCGTTGCGGAATAATGGATTAGAAGTTGTATTGAAACAGTATGAAACTGATGCCGTACAGAATAAAATGACCAAAAATCAAAAAAATTTACCAACTTTGTGGCTCGCCATTTTTGTACGACACTGCGCGCTTTCTTATTATTTTTAATGGATCTATCTATGGTAAAAATGCGGTACAAAAATATATGACCAAAATGTACCCACTCTACCTGCACTTTTGAATTCTCACCAGCACTCAGTTGGACCGCTTACAAGTGACGGCATAGCGCTGAATCTTATTATTTTATGCTCTTATATTGTCCTATATACGTCACCTTGTGGTTCATATGACCCATCCATTTTGGACATGGGCCTGTAGTCTATTTGGCTTCATCGCGTTTGCCAACCTTAAAAATGTTATGGCTTTGCGTCGAGCTTTCCAACAAGTAATGCAATCTTTAATGATTATTTTTTAATTATTTAACTTCCAATTGTATAGTAAGATTTTGGTCACGTGTTTAATTCTGTCCAATTAGATTATTATTTCATCGTTAATTGAATGGTGGGCTGCAACAATGTTGTAAGCGACATATTGGGTCAAAGTGAGGTTTTAATGCAATATTATTGTACATCTAAGGACCAATGCGAGCATCTTTCAATCTGGCTAAAAATATTTTGCCTTCCCTGAGTTTTTCGTACCGCAATGTTGGTATCCGTATGTACATAAATAGCTTGTCCATATGTTTTTTTCATCTCCTGCATAATCTCAATTCTGTCGCTTAAAATGTTGCAGCCCACCATTCAAATTTCTGCTGTAGAAAATTACAGTGAGAATTTTTTTAAGTAGATTGTTTCTGTTTAGTTACAACCAGTTTCCTAATTTTGACAACTGTGACATTTAAAAAAATATCCATAATATAATTTTAGTTCTGCATCTATTATCAAATTGTCAGGAAGAGAACACAAATACGCAAATTTAAGCGTTCGATTTACTTCGGTAAGATTATTTCATGAAAAAAACTGTATTTATAAATAAATTAACTAATATTTTATTAATATCTTCATTTAAATATTTGCTAAACTGTGCTTTTCACTTTGACAAGTTGAAAAACTGACTGTTTTTATATAAAGAGTTGAATTTTATATGTAAGTATTAAAAAATATACTTACGAATATCACACGACAGTAAGAATAAATAAGAAAATAGTGCTTCATTTTTCTCAAATTTGTTGTCATTGGGCAATACCCACTCGAGCCCTGCGGGCTCTCGTGTCTATTGCCAGAAAACAAATTTTCGAAAAACTGTCGCATTATTGTCAATTTACTCTCAATCTCTTGTAATATTATACCCGAAAATTTCATTGCTATCAAAAAACTATAAAACATTAGATAGACCAGGGCCCATCTGTAAAAATATTAGTACATTTGGACGTTGAGAGGTGACTCAAATTTTTTTGCAGAAATTGCTTGAAAATAAATCAAATAATAATATTTGAGTGATCCTTCCTCTCAAAAAGGTCCGGAACATTGTTTAAATAATCAAAATGTCAAAAAATTAAGGAAAAATTCGATTTTTTTCTTGGTTTTTTGATTATAACTTTAAAAGTATTCATTTCGGAGAAAAGTTGTACTAACATAAAAGTTACGTAATTAAATTTCCTATAACATATAATTATTTAAAAATTTAAAAAATAGTCACCCTTGTTGCAAAATAGCAATAATTGTGAAAATACATACAAAAACAAGTATTCGTATTTTACGTTTTTCAACCATTTATGCTACATTTAGGACCTTCATATTTCATCCTAAAAAACTTTATGATACAGTAAAGCAATACTGTAAATTTCATTAAGATCAGTTTAATAGATTTTGCAAAATAAATTTTGCAATCCGGCTTTCGTAAAAAAAATTCATTTTTTCAAAATGTTACAGGACTGAAAATAAAGCAGATAGCAAGTTGAAAATTTTTTTGCATATAGAAGTGTACTGTACCTTTCATCTGTAATTTTGAAAAATTAAAATCGATTAACACCACGGCGTCAGGAATTTTTTTAAATAAACATTAATTATTGGTGCGACGCGCAGGACAGCGGATAGTTTGCTCTTATTTGGCATTCCAATGACCTTTGAAAATGATTGATACATTTTAATTTTTATTACATTTCAATATAAATAAATAAATTTGTTTATTGCAAAATAAAAACTCCTACTCTATCCTTTGAAATAACACTTTTATTAGCCAAAACTTTCTTTGTTCATATATTTTAACTTAAATAATAAAAGTTTATTATTTTTAAACATATGCAATTGTTTCAACAATATTTCACAAACAATAATAAAATTAGTTTGATTTTTGTGGAATTAAAATATTAAAATACAACAAAATATAGAGTAAGAAAATAATATATTATATAAAGATTGGAAGAAATTTTGGTGGAAATCAACTTGTGTGAATCGAACACCGCTGTCCTGCGCGTAGCACCAAAAATTATTTTTTATTTCAAAAATTTTCTGACGCCATGATAATTAATCGATTTTAATTTTGAAAATTGCAAATGAAAGGTACAGTAAACTTCTATAAGCAAAAAAAAATTCAACTTGCTATCTGCTTCATTTTCAGTCCTGTAACATTTTGAAAAAATGAATTTTTTTTGCGAAAGCTGGATTGCAAAATTTATTTTGCAAAATCTATTAAACCGATCTTAAAGAAATTTACAGTATTGTTTTATTATATCATAAAGTTTTTCTAGGTTAAATATGAAGGTCCTAAGTGTAGCATAAATGGATGAAAAACGTAAAATGCGAATACTTGTTTTTGTATGGTTTTTTCGCAATTATTGCTATTTTGCAACTAGGGTGACTATTTTTTAAATTTTTAACCAATTCTATATTGTAGGAAATTTAATTACGCAACTTTTATGTTAGTACAACTTTTCTCGAAAATGAACACTTTTAAAGTTATAATCAAAAAACGAAGAAAAAAATCGAATTTTTCCTTCAATTTTTGACATTTTGATTATTTAAACAATGTTCCGGACCTTTTTGAGAGGGAGGATAACTCAAATATTATTATTTGAATTATTTTCAAGCAATTTCTGCAAAAAAATTTGAGTCACCTCTCAACGTCCATCTCAAAACAGATGCGCCCTGGACTAAGAAGCTAATGCATTATTAGAACATATGAATAATTTTGAATTTGCCGTTAACATGACTATTCAATCTAAAGTACTTGACTTTATTCAACTAACATCAAAACTTCTGCAATCTGAAACGGCAGAGTATACGGTTTTTCAACTTTTTGAAAAAACTCGTGATTATCTTCGAGAAATGAGAAATTCGTTATCCGAAATTTTAGCAGAAGCAGCAGGAATAGCAGAATAGTGGAGATTAAACCGGAATTTAAAAATAACGGAAAACATTTACGATGAGTTCAGCTGCGACGAAAAAATAACTTATAGCAAAAAAGTTTTGAAGTTAATGTTTTCAATGTAAATTTAGATTTACTTAATATTGAAACAATTTATTAATAGGTTTAGGTTTATCGGATTAAGACACATGAAGTTATAATAGGTTTTCATGTCTATTCCCAAAAAATCTATTGACACGAACCGATGAAAACTTATTAAAGAAAGGCCAAATATTGTCATTTAGACATATTTTAGTAAATGGTTATAATACGGGGGCCCACAAAAATTGTCTCGGGAGGGGCCACCAATCTTCAGCTACGTCACTGTGTACAGGGTGATTTACGCAAGCTTAGCATAGTCCATAAGCTTTGTTTTTAAATGAACACCCTGTATATTTTTATAATTTTAAAAGCTGCTTAACAACCTGATTTCAACGAACCCTATCACGTAGTGAAATTTTAAAATTATTATGTTTGGCATAGCCACCTTTTCTTAACAAGCCATGAAGTTGAAACTTGGCAACATCTATTGGTAGACCGGGTTAGTCTGTCAGTTCTCATTTGTTTGTATACAACATTCACCGTATTTACAGATAACCTGAAAATTTTTACAAATTTCGTGCTACCAATTATAAAGAGCTTTTAAAGGTATGTTATTAAGATGATTGTAGTTCAAACAGCTTGTTTTTTGCAGTAAAAGAGAGAAAACTGGAGCAGATTACTATGATTATTTGCAAAGGGATGGTTTGTGCTTAGTAACGGATTCAGTAAAATTTATTTATTATCACCTTTGTTCAATATTTGAATTTATTATTAACAATCCCAATCTTAAAAAATTATTTTTGCAAAACAATTATTGTCACCTGATGTTATTATGATCTTTTGTAATGAAAAGTTTACAACAGCATAAAGGAGTTCACTTAAATTTTGAATTTTAATGTGAATGTGGGGAAAATATCTTCAATATATATTCTGTTTTTATAAAAATTATGTGTAATATTGTTTTAGATAATTATATAAAAATAGCAGCCATCAAAGTAATGAATCTTTAAAAAAGTATAAAAAGAAAAATAACGATAAGGGCGAAAACAAAAACGAAAGTTATCTACTCTAAATCCCAACAATGCACATCAAACATTGTGAGCAATTGTCTTTATGGTTATTTCTAGCGATATTTTGTATATGATTTAAAATAAGGTATTAATTATTTAAAATAAAGTATTTTACACATATTCTTTTCACTGTTTGTTTTTTTTTATAATAAACTTTACTTACAAGGAATTACTTTTAATTTGATTTTGTAAAAGTTTCTAATTAGTATATTTTCCTGTTCGACTCAAAAAATACTATAAATTTTACTTGAATTTGTACTTTAAAATCGTGGTTTCGAAAGCGGTAGTCCGAAAGTCAGACTACCGACGTCATAAATTGCAACGTTGCCTTTTTCTCTTCATGGCTTGTAAAGTAAAGGTGGCTGTGTGTATCGAAAATACTTATGGAATAAAATTGTTTGTGTCCTTATTTTAGAAAATTATAAAAGATGCTATAATGCGTCAACTTTTAAATTCAAATATGGACTGTTTAACCCGGGAACAGTCGCGCTCATTTCTGTCACGTAAGCAGTCGCACGATTAGATTAACTCTAAGGCCGGTCGTCCATTGGAAGCGTAGTCGCGCAACTCGTAGGTAGCGCGTATAGGTCCGTGTTCGTGTGCTAATGCGACTGAGCGTCTGGTATCAACCATTGCAGACGACTGTATACTACTTAGTTCGCGTCTGTCAAACTGACTGTAATCATCAAAAGAAAGTGTATTTTTGTGAATATCGTGTAAAATATACATAGAAAGCATAGTTTAAAAGGAATAATTTATTACACAAATATCTATGTTATTATTTATTAACAAAAAGGTTTGTACCTTTGTAGAATGGCCTCCCATTTAAAAGGAATCAACTCTTCCATATATTGTTGGTGATTCAAATTTACACGAAATATGTACTATACTTTATCAGTATTTAATTACATTATTACCAAACTGAAAAAAAAACGTTAAGTAATTTGTTAATAAAAATAATTTAAAGATTTATATAACTTTATATTTACTTGGTTTAGATGTAAGACGTTTATTATTGTAAAAATTTCAAATAAAAATTATTAGTTGTTCTCTTCGAAAAATTGTTAATCCTAAAACTATCAGAAGTATTCACTTCTGTCGGCACTCAAAAGTGCCACACTTTATTTTTTTATTTTTCGTTTACATTGTAATTATATATTATAAAATAATATTATTAAAAACTCTTATCACTAGCACCTACTTCTTACGGCACTAATTAGTTTTTCGATATTACTTTTCATATCGAAAATTACACAATTATCGAAAATTAATACAATATCAAAAATACCTGCACAGATATTTATTGCAAACCATTGTAGCATCAACATGCGATTACCAGCGACTAATCCCATTCTAGGGGGATCGGTCGCCAGCCGCTTGTGGTAGGCCGAGCCCGGTCGCTTAAAGTCGTTTGCAGTGGACGTTGTTTAGTTACATTTTATTTGTTAGGATTAGTCGCTTCTATACGGGCGTATACACGCTACCTTCGAGTCGGGCGACTACGCTTCCAATGGACGACCGGCCTTAACAATACTAATTTAAAAACAAAACAAAATTCTATTTTATCACATTTGTATTTACTTGTTATGTTAAAAATATCTATTTCTAACAATTTTTGAAGCTAATTGGCTCTCACAAAGCCACAAAATTCCACAAAGAAAAAAATAAAAGAAAAATACTTACGCATTACTACAACCTTCCTCGAGGCACTTACGAGTGGAAAGTTAGGTTGCAAAATTGTTCATCAATTATCACCGAAAAGGATTTAGATTTTTTCTAACGGCGCGACTGCTCCCGTGTTAAACATAAACTAAAACACACAAGGTTTATCACGCAAGTCTAACATAGTCAGTCCATGATCTTTAATTTTAACGAAACACCCTGTATATTCTGATGTTTTTAGAAGCTGCTAAACAAATTCATATCAAAAAAGTGTATTATGTAGGGTCTATTATGAATAATACAAGGTGAAATTTTAAAATATTATGTTAGTTTTCGTCAAGATATTAAATATTCATACATGAAATTTTGAAATTAATAATCGATCTTACTTTAAATAAAGGTGTTTTTTAATTAGCTAAATAAAGAAATACATTTTTTAAACAAAGTATCAATATATTAGGTTTTGTATTTAATATCTTGACGAAATTTATAAATAATTTCAAAATTTCACCTTTTATTATTCCTAATAGACAACACTACTACAAAATACATTTTTTTGACATGACGTTTCTATCTATGAATATAAAAACATACAGGGTGATTCATTAAATCTAAAGATAATGAACTATGGTATACTTGCGTGAATCACCCTGTATATTTAAATTTATGATTGTAAAATGCTTATTTGAATTTAAAAGTTGACTTCTCCCAGTATTTTTTATAATTTTCTAAAATAAGGCTCAAAAATTTTTATTCTTTAATAGGTTTCCATACTTTATAATTTCAAAATTTCACCTTGTATTATGCATAATTCACTCTACATGTTATAGTTCGTTGCAAGCAGATTGTTAAGCAGCTTTTAAAAAATATAAAAATGTACAAGGTGCTCCATTAAAAGTAAAGCTCATGGATTCTGCTAGGCTTGCATGAACCACCCTGTATATTTAAATTTAAGTTTCAGCGTTTTTTATAATTTTTTGAAACAAGGACAGAAATAATTTTATTCCATAATAGACCAGGGCGCATCTGTAAAAATGTTAGTACATTTGGATGTTGAAAGGTGACTCATATTTTTTTGCAGAAATTGCTTGGAAATAACTCTTACAATAATAATATTTGAGTTATCCTCCCACTCAAACAGGTCCGGAACATTATTTAAATAATCAAAATGTCAAAAAATGAAAGAAAAATTCGATTTTTTTCTTGGTTTTTGATTATACCTTTAAAAGTATTCATTTTTGCGAAAAGTTGCATTGCATTAACATAAAAGTTGCGTAATTAAATTTTCTGCAATATAGGATTAACTGAAATTTTTAAAAATTGTCACCCTTGTTGCAAAATAGCAATAATTTCGAAAAAACCATAAAAAAACAAGTATTCGCATTTTACGTTTTTCAAACAGTTATGCTACACTTAGGACCTTCATATTTCACCCAGAAAGACTTTATGACATGATAAAACAATGCTGTAATAGTTATTTATGATATAAGTGTTAAAAGTACACGTTTAAGGCACGCATGTGAAAGTTTGCAGAATGAGCGAAGCGAGTTCTGCAATTCACATGAGTGCCTTAATAATGTACTTTTTAACACGCATATCATACACTATTTTTTCTACAAACGTAATTACAGGACAATATCTACAAAAACTTTTACTTGAACTTGACTGACATTCCATTTTTATATTTTTTTGACATTTCATCAAAATTGCCCATACGGTCAATACGAACTGCAGTGCCTTAAAAATTTTAAAGCACTAGTGCTTTAAAGTAGCATTTTTAACGCTCGTATGGAATGCTAAAAATTGCATTTTTAACACGGTTGTAGAAAACTATCATTAAGATTGGTTTAATAGATTTTGCAAAATAAATTTTGCAATTCAGCTTTCGCAAAAAAAATTAATTTTTTTAAAATGGTGCAGTACTAAAAAAATAAAGTATACAGCAAGTGGAATTTATTTCTACGTATGAAAGAATACTGTACCTTTCATTTTCAATTTGCAAAATTAAAATCGGTTAACTACAACCGCATTAGGAATTTTTTTTTAAATAAATATTAATTTTTGGTGCTACGCACAGGACAGCGGATACGTTCGCTCTGATTGGGCATTCAAATGACATTCTAATGACCTCTGTTAATGATTGATAAATTTTAATTTTTAGTACATTTCGAAACAGATAAATCAATTTGTTTATTGCAAAATAAAAACACATACTCCGTCCTTTGAAATAACACTTTTTTTAGCAACAACTTTTTTGTTCATATCTTTTAACTTAGAAAATAAAAGTGTAATATTTTTAAACAGATGCAATTGTTTAAACAATTTTTTACAAACAATAATCAAATTTGATTAATCTTTGTGAAATTAAAATATGAACTGTTATGATCTGCTTTATATTACTTTTATATTAATTATTATTTACTTGATCAATTATTTAATTAACGCAATTCATACATAAAAATTAAGAAAGAATCTCAGGGTGCCTTTTTATAATATAAGAAATGTCTAAATTATCTTATGTTATACTTATTTTCTCTAGTGGTTTCAGTATCTCTTAGTTGAACCTTATCGGGATAAAATAGGAAAAGGAAATAAATACAAAACTCATAAATAAAAACATACAATTACCTTTATTATCAAAAGCAATGCTCTGTAAATTTATCAATCAAATCCTTTGTGCATATCTGTCCAAAAGAAACTTTTACCATATAAATTAATATAATTCAAACAAATATTTATCGCTTTGTTCTTGATACCATTAATAGCTAAACAAACAAATTTGGTATTCGCAAAATTACTTATACTTCCTATTAAATTTTTGAAATGTTGGAATCTTAAATTCATATGCTTTTACGTAAAAAAATTAACTTCTGATTATAAAAAAAATCTATCACATAGGTTATTGACTGACCTTTTTGATTCACACACAATGATGGAATATAAGAGGAAATCACAAAGAAGGAAAATTAAAACAAATGGTACTTGAACTTAAAAGATATAGTTTTCAGATCGTCGCATTACAAGAAACAAAGCAATTAGGGCAATACAGTCAGGAAATAGAAGACTACTTATTCTTTAATAGTGGAGGGCAAAATAGAATGCTGGGTACAGGCTTTTTAATACATAAAAACTATAGAGCATCAATTGTCGAATTCAGAGCAATATCCGATAGACTTAGTGTTCTTAGAGTTAAGGGAACATTCCAAAAAATATCATTTGTAAATATTCATGCACCTTCGGAAGAAAAAGAAATAGAGGTAAAGGAAGAGTTTTATAACCTACTGGACCAAGTATATGAAAGCATCCCCAAATACGATCTCAAAATAGTCCTTGGAGATACCAATGCCAAAATAGGTAGAGAGGACATATTTATGCCTACTATAGGAAAATGCAGCTTGCATCCAACAACGAATCAAAATGGACACACGATCATCGACTTTGCAAGAGAAAAAAACCTTTTAATAAAAAGTACCTACTTCCAGAGAAAGGAAATACACAAGGGCACTTGGAGATCGCCGGACGGTCAAACGGTAAACCAAATAGACCATGTTTTAATAGAGAAGGATGTAGAAAAAAGCATAATGCATATACGTTGATATAGAGGGCCAGATAAAGATTCAGACCACTTTTTAGTGGGAATAAAAATGAACCAAATAATACCTATAAATAGAAACAGAAACATAGAAAAACGCATGATGAACAAGATAGTCAGGTTACAAACAGAAGGAGAAAAAAAGGTATACCAGTTGACACTTAACAAGAAACTGGAACTTATTACAGAAAATGACAATGTAGAACAAATATGGAACTTAATTAAAAATACTTTAAAAGCCGTAGCAGATGATACTGACAATCCAATCAAGAAACAACAAAAGGTATGATTCGACGATGAATGCAAACTAGAAATAGAGAAACGGAAAAAGCTACGATTAGGAAGTCTAAGACTGGAATCAAAAAGAGCGGAAACACTTTACATAGAGCAAAGAAGAAAAACCAGCGCAATTTTACGAAATAAAAAGAGAAAATTTTACGAAGATAAAGACATTGAAGAGAATTACAAAAATAATCTTATTAGAAATTTATAACAAGGCATTAAAAATCAAAAAAGAGGATATAAACCACAGCCCATTTATTACAAAGATAAAGAAGGAAAAATGATATTTGATGGAAACAATATTTTGATGAATTGTTAAACGGGGAGTACACAAATAATCACAATGAATAAGACACAGATGATGGAAATGAAGGACACATAATTCACGATAATGAAGGATACACAGACGAAATAATGAATATACAAAGAGCCAGTACGGAAGATCTAGCACCATCCCTAAATGAAGTTGAAATTATCATTAAGAATCTAAAAAACTATAAATGTCCTGGAAGTGATTCAATAACAGCGGAAATGTTAAAATATGGAGGAGCGCAGCTGACAGACAAAATACACAAATTACTAAAAAACATATGGGAGAAGGAAGAACTACCAATGGAGTGGAAGCAAGCAGTGATATGTCCTCTTTATAAAAAGGGGGACAGAGCAGAATGTCAAAATTATAGGGGCGTAGCACTATTAAATATAATTTATAAGATATTAGCAGTCCATATCAAAAACAAGCTAGCAAGAAGTCTTAACAATAGCATAGGTGAATACCAGTGTGGCTTTAGAAAAAGGAGAAGTACTATAGACAACATCGTTACTTTAAGAGAAATACAAGCTGAGAGCTATGAATATAATAATCCAACAATGGCACTCTTCTTAGATTTTAAGCAAGCTTTTGATAGAATAAAAAGAAAAGAAATATATAAAGCGTTAAAAAATCTAGAAGTTTCACCAAAAATAATAAGAATGATAAAGCTTACACTTACGAAAACAGAAAATAAAGTAAAAGTAAATAACAAACTAACAGAAAATTTCGAAGTGAAAGAAGGAGTACGACAAGGGGATCCGTTGTCATCACTGCTATTTAATGTAGTATTGGAAATGATAATATAAGAGGCTAATATTAACAGATCAGGACATATATATCATAAAAAACATCAATGTTTGGCATTCGCGGATGATATAGTAATTCTATCAAGAAGCAAGGAACAATCAAAAGAGGTAGTAGCACGACTAGAAAAGGCAGCTCGAGAAAAAGGACTTTATATAAATGAAACAAAAACTAAGTACATGGAATGGACCGACAAAAAATTCGAACAAGGGCAATATTTAATGATAACAACGAATGAAGGAACAATGTATAAATTTGAAAAGGTAGAGAGATTTGAATATTTTTATAGACCTTATTTTCTAGTAAACAAAATATCCGGGATGAAATACACAAAAGACTTATGTCAGGGAATCGTTGCATGTATGCACTCAATAGAATACTTAGAAGCAAAAATATATCCAAAGCAGCTAAATTAAGAACTTATAAAACTGTGATACGACCAATAGGTACGTATGCCTCAGAAACTTGGACTACGACAAAAACCGAGCAATCAATGTTACAAGTATGGGAAAGAAAAATACTTAGAAGGATATTTGGGGGAAAAATAATCAACAATCAGTGGACACGAAGAACAAAAAAGGAGTTAGAAGAATTGTATAAGGAGCCTAATATAATTGCAGTTGTAAGATCACAAAGACTTTGATGGTTAGGACATGTCCAAAGAATGGCCCAAGTTAGAATGCCTAAAATCATGTTAAGCGCTACAATAGGTGGTAAAAAGAGAAAAGGAAGACCTAGGACCAGATGGAGCCATGAAGTTAATGATGACCTGAGGTATCTCAATGCAACCAATTGGAAAGAAAAAGCGAAGAACAAGCAAGAATGGAGGAAGATTGTAAACCAAGCCATGAGCCTGCTTGGCTCGAAGTGCTAATGTATATACGATCATATCATGTATCATGTTCGGCATTATAACACATTGTAGTGCATAAAATTTCTTGCCCAATCGTATCCTTATTCGTATTCCTTCATTTATAGTTGCCAAAGTCCGTTTATTTGCGCCCACTTGGAATTTTGTAAATTAAATTCATTAAATCAACCTTTTCTATTAATTTCCTGCTAATCAATGTAATTTCCGAACAAGTATCAATCATAATTTTAATCGGTTTCTCATTGATAAAACCATCTACAAATTTTAAATTTACTCCACTTCTTTTATCATTATTTCCTGCCAATTTAATAAATTCCTTCGGGTGACAAAAAATTCCTGTTTGTTCTTTTGTGTTTAGTGAGCGCCCTCGTGAAAAGACGCTTGCTGTTCTTCCTCGCTTCTTCTTCCGTCGCTTTGTCTCTCATCCTCATATTCATCTATTTGCGTATTGTTTACCGCTCTTCTATTTTCTCTTGGTCTGTCGGACCTGTATCGGTTTCCACGATTTTCCTGTTCTTTCCTGCTATTATCATTTCTGTCTTCTTGATATGTGCGGTTGTTATTTATATTTTGGTTTTCTCGATATCTGTCTTCATTCCATTGCCGATTTCTTTGTTCATAGTTTCCTCTTCCGTTGTCTCTATTTTCGTTTTCCCTCCTCGGAATAAATTCTCTTCTTGTATAATCTCTCCTAAAGGTTTGTCTTCTATCTCTGTAGTCTTCATTTTCGCGTTGTCTATAATTTTGTTGCGATCTTCTTATTTCTCTTTCTCTCATTTTTGCTTCTCGTATTTGTAAGAATTGGCATATACTGTCGATATTTTTGTAGTTTTGTAACGTTATGTGATCTTCTAAGGTATCTTCAAAATGTCTGGCTATCAGTTCTACTAGCTGTTCGGAAGAATAATTGTACTGAAGATGTTTTGCATTGTTGTATAATTGTAGTGCATATGTTTTTTCTGAAATACCCATTCTATCATGGTACCTCCCATTTTGCAACTCCTTGTTTATTTCTAGCTGTTGTATTTTTCCCCAGAAATAACCCAGGAACTTTTGTTCGAATTTATGCCAATTGTCCAATTCTTCTTCTTTGCTATCAAACCATAAACTCGCCTCATCTTTAAGTCGGTTCCTTATCGTTTCTTTGGCTGTTTCGAAGTTACCGATGTATTGTACTTTCTTTTTTAAATTATTTATGAAAATTACTGGGTGTAATTTTTTTACATCCCCGCCAAATCTTATTTTTACATCCTCTGTATTATGGATAATCGTTTCCCTTCTTTCTCCGGAATTTTGTTGATTTCTGATATCATCAATTAGTTTTTCATTTTCTGTTATTCTTTTTTCCATTTCTTCTCTGTCTACTTGAATAGCATTTTCCAACTTATTTTCCAAATTTTCTAGTTCCTTCTTCTGGCAATTTGTTAACTCCTCCATTTTATTTTGAATTTTCATTTCTTGTTTTTCATTTCGTTTTTCATTGTTGTCAAAAAACCTCTTATCTCCTTTTCATACTTTTCTATGCGTTCCTTTATTTTCTTATTGTTCTCTTCCATTGCTTGTTTTGTTTCCTGTTGATTGTCATCCATTTTTTGACCCATTTTTTGTTGTGTTTCATCTATGGCTCGTTTTGTTTCTTCCTGATTTTTACCCATTGTCCTTTTTGCTTCATGCATTGCTTGTTTTGTTTCTCTTTGATTTTCTTCCATTTTTTGTGACTGGAGTTGCATCAGTTGTAATAATTTATCTATTCCTGATAATTCCTGTTTTTCTGATGCCATGATTGTTGTTTCGAAAATGTCTTTTTATTTTATATGTTCTTCTCGTTCCAAATGTTTTTCTTGTTTTTTGTTTTCTTTGCTTCTGCTTCTGGTGGTCGGCATGTAGTTAAATTTTTCTCCCCGCCTGATACGAAATTCGAAAATACCTTGTATGCTGTAGAAACGAAAATTTTTCTCTCCCCAAATATAATCAATTTATCACACAAATTTTCAAATTTATCAAAATTCAAATCAATCAAAAATAAAATAAATATGTAAAATTGTACCTAGTTAAAAAAATAACTCAAACAAAATATTTCATAAATTGTAAATATATCAACTTTTTCCGACGGGCAAATAAATTTTTCTTCACCTGTTTTTCCGTTTTCTCTCCTTTCAAATTTACAACCAGAGATACTTTAATGCCTTACGTTGGTTCGCCATGTTGTTATGATCTGCTTTATATTACTTTTATATTAATTATTATTTACTTGATCAATTATTTAATTAACGCAAATCATACATAAAAATTAAGAAAGAATCTCAGGGTGCCTTTTTATAATATAAAAAATGTCTAAATTATCTTATGTTATACTTATCTTCTCTCGTGGTTTCAGTATCTCTTAGTTGATCCTTATCGGGATAAAATAGGAAAAGAAAATAAATAGAAAAATCATAAATAAAAACATACAATTTCCTTTATTATCAAAAGCAATGTTCTGTAAATTTATCAATTAAATTCTATGGGCATAACTGTCCAAAAGAAACTTTTACCATATAAATTAATCTAATTCAAACAAATATTTATCGCTTTGTTCTTGATAACATTAATAAACCCAGCTAAACAAACAAATTTGTTATTCGCAAAATTACTTATACTTCCTATTAAACTTTTGAAATGTTGGAATCTTAAATTCATATGCTTTTACGTAAAAAATTAACTTCTGATTATAAAAAAATCTATCACATAGGTTATTGAATGACCTTTCTGATTCACACACAATGATGTCTCCTCTTGACCCAGACAGCTCCTCCTTGTTGATTATGTTAGGCTACCAATCAAAGCCCTCTCCGTTCTCAGCAAACAATCCAGCTGGATACCAGCACCTATTTCTCCAAAACACAAGCCAGGCCTCTTTTTGCCAGTACTCGTTCAATAAACTCCAAAGCTCTCTCCTCTCTTTCTCTCAACAATAATCTCCTGAGACCCAAGTATCTTTTTTACTTGGTGTCACAAATAATTTTAATAACGATAATTCTTGTAACTTACTCTCTTGGACTTTACAGAATCAAAGAGGTATTTCTTCTCGATTTGATTTGTCTCTCGTTCCACTTTCAGCTACTCTCACTATCAAAAACAACCACTAGTACTTGCTTCTGAACTACTCACGAAAACTTTTGACTGCTCTTCTCGAATGCCGGTAACACAATAATCTTTTCTTTTCCAAACTGTCTCAACATTCAAACAAAACTTTCCCCATTCCAAATTTCCAAGCCAATCAGGAACATTTCTCTCTCCCCATTCTTTTTTTCATTCGAAAACCCACTCATACTTTCAAAATTTTTCCTACCATCATACTAATTACTTTCGGGAAATTCTACAAAATTTACTTGGGGTTAAACACAAGGATAAAAATTCCAAACTTTCTTTACCTTCATTTTCTAAGAACTAATTACCTATGGCTTCTATCTTTCCCGTAATAAACAATCGGTTTAAAATACTAATCCTAAATAACTTTCACTCCAATTTTATTTACAAAAATGTTTTTAATATTCTTCATGGAAAAATTCAATGAGAACCACCTTGCGTTGAAAGCTAACTCCTAATAAATATTTACAAATCAATATACAGGGTGTATCAAATTTATGTGCCCACGTTATATTAAAAAAAGAATAAACATTTTTATTCTATCTTTGATTGATAAATTGAAACACAATAGAACATACAACAAAATATAGGGTAAGAAAATATCATATTAGATAAATATTGGAAGAAATTGTGGTGGAAATTAGTTTGTGTGAATCGAACACCGCTGTCCTGCGCGTAGCACCAAAAACTAATGTTTATTTACAAAAATTCCTGATGCCGTCGTAGTTAACCGATTTTAATTTTGCAAATTGCAGATGAAAGGTAGGGTGCTCTTTTCTATGCAAAAATAAATTTAACCTACCATCTGCTTTATTTTCAGTCCTGCAACATTTTGAAAAAATGAAGTTTTTTGCAAAAGCTGGATTTTAAAATTTATTTTGCAAAATCTATTGAACCGATCCTAACTAAATTTACAGTTTTGTTTTCTAATATTATATAATTTTTCTGAGTGAAATATGAAGGTCCTTAGTGTAGCAGAAATGGTTAAAAAACGTTAAATGCGAATACTTCTTTTTTTATGTTTTTTCGCAATTATTGCTATTTTGCAACAAGGGTAACAACTTTAAAAATTTTTGACCAATCTTATAGTGTAGGAAATTTAATTACGCAACTTTTATTTTAGTGCAACTTTTCTCGAAAGTAAATACTTTTAAAGTTATGAAAAAGACTAAGAAAAGTTTATGAAAAGACTAAGAAAAAAACGAGTTTTTCCTTCATTTTTTGACATTTTGATCATTTAAACAATGTTCCGGCCATTTTGAGTGGAAGGATAACTCTATTATTATTATATGGGTTAATTCCAAGTAATTTCTGCAAAAAAAAATAGATTCACCTTAAATATATTTAATATATGAAATATATTTAAAAATTTAATTTTTGACCTTGCTTATTTTTCTAACCTATCACTGGAATGTACTTTACAATTTGGTTTTAATTTCGTTATAATCGGCGTTCTGGAAAGATCGTAATTTACATTTTATTATTTGTTGTTTCCGGTGGTGGACAATATACCCCAGAATTATATTACAATAAGTCGTAATATAAGTACATATATTAATTGTTTTTTAGTCATCATGGTAAAAAAATATATTTCTCTTTGTAAACAATACTTTTTCTCCTGTGAAAAATCACATTTAAAAAAATTTTTTATTAGTAATTTTATTTACCATGGAATCCAGTTATTCCATGATTCAAGTTATAAATCCCAATTGGCTTACTGAAAAGGAACTCCAAGTATTGACTGATGCCGAATAAGGTTTATAACAAACAACTAAGTGTATTTTTTTCAAAAAAAATTAAACAAATCCGCTGTTTTTAACTGTATTCCCTTGTGGCGTACAAAGTACGCCACGCGTGTAGTTATGTTATAACTTGATGCGCGGGTAGTTTAAGGTTAACGTCCATCTCAAACAGATCCGCCCTGAACTATAAGTCCCTTCCACACAGTAGGTATATTAATGTTTTAGAAGAAAATTCTAATATCGCAACCTTCAAAATATTTTAGTAGATGGAGCAAAATAATATATTATATTACAATTAAAAATCAAAGCTCATGTTCCAGTACAAACAGTATCATTTGAACTTGTGACAAGAAAAGCTAGTTTCCGGTAAAAAACCTATTAAAAAAAGTATTAATTCAAAAAGCGACCATACAATACTCTTTTCAAGTTCCTTTCGGAAAAAAGTGTCGCAAATCAAATTTTTTGGATTGTTTTAGGTCGTTTTAGTTGTTATTTTCTTTTAACAAATATTTTTGTTATGTTGGTAACATAACAATATTAAACGTTTGTTAAATATTTTTGTTATGTTATTTTTTATTAGTAATTTTATTTACCATGGAATCCAGTTATTCCATGATTCAAGTTATAAATCCCAATTGGCTTACTGAAAAGGAACTCCAAGTATTCACTGATGCTGAATAAGGTTTATAACAAACAACTAAGTGTATTTTTCCAAAAAAAATTAAACAAATCCGCTGTTTTTAAGTGTATTTCCTTGTGGCGTACAAAGTACGCCACGCGTGTAGTTATGTTATAACTTGATGCGCAGGTAGTTAAAGGTTAACGTCCATCTCAAAACAGATCCGCCCTGAACTATAAGTCCCTTTCACACAGTAGGTATATTAATGTTTTAGAAGAAAATTCTAATATCGCAACCTTCAAAATATTTTAGTAGATGGAGCAAAATAATATATTATATTACAATTAAAAATCAAAGCTCATGTTCCAGTACAAACAGTATGTACAAAACAGCTAGTGTCCGGTAAAAAACGTATTAAAAAAAGTATTAATTCAAAAAGCGACCATACAATACTCTTTTCAAGTTCCTTTCGGAAAAAAGTGTCGCAAATCAAATTTTTTGGATTGTTTTAGGTCGTTTTAGTTGTTATTTTCTTTTAACAAATATTTTTGTTATGTTGGTTTATCCCAGTTATAATAGATAAAATTATAATTTAAAAATTAAAGGTATACTACCTAAAATAAAAAATATATTAATAAATAATCAAAGCAAATATTTTTTTCGCTCTCCTGTAAAATTTCATTATATATTTTGAGTTGTCACGGTTTAGAACGGGATTTACGAAATATGATAACCATTAAATCAATTTCAAGTAATATAAATATTAATTTTAGCTTTAAGTTTTGAAATCAAATTTAGCATCGCTTTGAAATCAAACTGGAGTAAATGCAAAATAGATATTTTGCACCAGGACCTCGATTTTTGACCCTTCGCTTCATTATCGATTATTCGCTATTTGTACACTAATCAGATACGAAGCGAATACGTTCGATAACGAAGCGAAGGGTCAAAAATCGAGGTCCAGGGCCTTCCAAAGTTTTAACAATTAATTTTTTATCAATTACTTTCATTTATTTCACACTAAAGTTCTTTTGCATCGAAAAAATTATGAAAAGTAAAAAATTTGCTAATTAAAGTATTTTGTAAAAAATAACCAAGTTATTGTTAAATGCAGAGAAATATTCAGATAGGTTAATATGATAAACAAGTTATTAGTTTGCATGTATGCCACAGTAATGATATAACGAACACATTTTAAATGAGAACACTCAAACACTATTTGTTTGTAGCTTTGTTTAACAATAAAAAAAACTAATTTTTAGCAAGCCAAATAATCAAAACCGGTATAATTTTACTTGAACTTTCAAATTCTGCAAGCAGAATTGCTATTTTATGTTTTTAATTAAATGTTATTCGTGTTCAAAAATTGCAATTTTTTGATTTTTTTAAAGTTCAACCTGGTTTCTGTCGAAAACTAGGTAGGCATCCTGCGAAAAATCTTGTAAGAACATTTTTTACTTATAATGACACAAGGAATATGAAAAATGTTTTGTTTTGCGAAAAATCGCTTTTCTGTAATGTTGCAAGTTTTTTGTTTATAACAATGTTATCGACATCAGGATCAACTGTTACCCAAAAAATTCATTCGTATTCTACGGGTCAATAGTAAGCATAATACATAAAAAAACTTGAGTAAGCCCATCTAAATAAATGAGGCCGTTGTACCCCCCTGGCGACAGCATTAATCGAGAGGTTAGCGCGCGAACCTTTTCGCTGTGAGCCGCTCTTGCACCTCAAAGCACGCTATTAACCCGGGAGTAGTCGCGCTCACTTTTGTAACGTCGATAGTCGCGTGTGAGATTCAATCTCAACATACGAATTTAAAACAAATTTTTATTTTGTACTATTTTTATCTACTGTTTATATTGAAAATATATATTTCTAACAATTTTATTAAAAAAAACCTGTGTTAACGGCCACCTGCCAACATCGGCCTCCTGTCCTAACGGCCAGTTTAAAAATTTCCCAAACCAATTATATGTAGACTACAAAAACTGGCAGTACCGTCCACCTTTCTATATCGGCCAATAATTCTTTCATTTTTAGTGGCCGTTACTGACAAATTTTACTGTACAGTAAAACCTGTGTTAACGGCCACCTGCTAACATCGGCCACTTGTCCTAACGGCCAGTTTAAAAATTTCCCAAACCAATTATATGTAGACTACAAAAAGTGGCAATAGCGGACACCTTTCTATATCGGCCAATAGTTTCTTCATTTTTAGTGGCCGTTACTGACAGGTTTTACTGTATTACGAAAAAGAATGAAATGTGAGATTCTATCTAACGGTGCGACTACTCGTGGGTTAAAGCTAATTGGCTCTCCCCAAAGCCATAAATTCCACAAAAAGAAGAAGAAGAAAAAAAATCCTACGTATTACTACACCCTTCCTCGAGGCACTTACGAAATTTTTTCAAAATTGCAAAATTTTTCATCAAGTTTCACCGCGCGACTACTCGCGGGTTAACATATCGATTTCTTGACCAAAAATAAACTTACGGAGATTTTCCTAAGCTGAAATGTTCTTTTGAGTTCTAATGTTAATCCCATCTGACAGGTGGGGTGTAGTACACCCCAACAATACTGAATCGCCTAAATCATAAAGAAATATGACATGTAGTGGCACTAGCGGCTAGATAGCTTTCTATTGTATATTCATCTATGCGATGACATAGTTTTTAGTCGTCTGTTTAGTTTCAGCAAGTACATTTGGATTGAAAGTGGCCACACCCCACGAGTCGGATATTATACTTTCTGTAGAATTGTTTTTATTTTGTTTTACTCCTATAAATAAATAATTATAGTTAAGTGAATAATACTTATTATCGGGAAACCAGCCCTGGCAAGGTATGGTTAAGTTGTACTGATTTTGTACTCCTAGTTTTTAGTAAAAACAAGTGGTATTATTAAATAGTTTTTAAAAACAAAAGTGTTTATCTACTAGATACTACTGTAAGTATCTATACGTAAGGATCTATACGTAATTATTATTTTATTATTGTGATAAGAAAACGTCAAATAATAAATATAAACCATAGTACAATAATTCTGTGAGGTTAGTTACCATGCGGTTGGTTGGTCACTTACCAGAGTCGGAGTGAAGCTTTCGCCATCTCAGCTTAAAATGACTTCACACAATGTAAATACACCTTCCGATCTAACCAGTCCAGTAAATCAACGTTCAAACTTCACAAACAGTTATGCATCAGCCGCTTCACATTCTTTTCCGAGTAAGACGCGAGCAATTGTATTTAGTTGTACCGATAATGCTAAATTGCAGGATTATCCTATTTCGTTGGGCACAATCATCAGCCCAAAAAATATTATTTTTTCATCTAGATTATCTCATAATAGGATCTGCATGTATCTGGCAAGCAAAACCGTAGTAGATAATTTCAAAACACAACATGGCTCTATAAAAGTACTCGGCGAAGTTGTAACAGAACGAAGACTTGTTTCTTCAGCAGAAAGCCTAATCTTATCTCTAATGTCTGCCCGTCAATTCCTCATCAAGTACTAGTTGAATAATTACAGAATATCGGTTTGAAGCTTATTTCCCCAATAACTGAAAATTAGCTCGATTCTTCCCGAATATAGTCACGTATTAAGCTTTCGGAGGCAAGTTTATGTAAGCCCTATAACATCATCAATTCCAGATTCTATTTTAATAAATTTCGACCAAACACCTAACCGCATATTTTTGTCACAAGATACACTCACCTGCTTTGTTTGTAAAAATACAGGACATATATCATCCCAATGCAATAACAGTTCAGTAACGGAATCAACTCATATTGCGTCAAACAATGAAGTACTAAATCATACAGCTCCAACAAGTATATTACACAAGGTACCAAACACTCCGTAGTCATCAAGTTATCCATTATCAAATCCGAGCATATCACCTACACCTACAAATCTCCATGACCAAGAAATTACTAGCACTCCTACTCATAGCAACACTTTCAGTCAATGTCATTCAGCGGCAATACCGTTTTCACAAACTTCGGAAGCAATATCCTCCAGTCTATTAGCACTTTTTCATTAGATACAACTGCAGAAAACTCTAATAAAACTGATACATCACCACAATTTTCTGAAACAACCATTTCAACCAATCTTACAAATAAAACTTCAAGCTCGACTTCTGTCACTACCAATGAGTTTGCTCCAGTACTTCCAAATGTAATAAAGCCACAGCATCTAAGTGAAAACTCTAATTGCACTTGCGAAAACGCAAATTCTTCCATAAAACGCAGTATTGGTGAGATCAATACGCCTCCTCCAGACTCAGCAATTTCATCACAAAATCTGTTTGCAAAACCCAAATCCTCTAAAGTAAAAAACCGCGCTCATCTAAAGTCCCATCTACACGCGAAACTCTTGAAAATTTGAATAATCATACCCCACTATTCGTTTTAAATTACGACCAATTATCCTTACTGATTGATAATGTCCAAGGCTCCCCCGACACTATTAGCGTCGTTATAGAATTTACAACTGATATGGCTGGTTTACTCCATCTTTTACAAAGCAGATATCAATATGCAAATGATAGATCTACAAAAACCAAGTTTACAAAACTTCAACAGAAACTAAACATTCATTTAGGGAAAGAGAGTTCTGATTTAGACAGTGACTCATCTGTAGACAATTGTTCAGTATCATCTAACTCAGAATCTGTTAAAACATTCAACTCGATACTTCAATGGAACATTGATGGATTTTTCCATAGTCTCCCAATGCTACAGCTTCTTTTATCTGAATATTCTCCAGATATTTTTTTTGTCTACAGGAGACAAACTTAAAGACCAATCAGTTGTACAATTCAAAACATTTTACTTGTTTCCGCAAAGACCGTACAGATAAAGTCGTGCAAGCGGTGGTGTAGCAATAGCAATCATTTCTTCCGACAACAATCTTCTTTTCCGTTTAACCCCAGCATGTAGCACATATTCAGCTGAACCCTACGCCATATACCGTGCTGTGAAACTTTTTAACGAGCTTGCACTCACAAAAGCCCTGATAAAAACAGATTCCCTTAGCTCTCTAAATTCATTAAAACACATTTTTCCGAAACACCCTTTTGAAAAGCTGCTAAAATACCAGCTGTCCCAAGCTCATGAGCATGGAAGAAGTGTCCAATTTTAATGGGTTCCCCCACACGTCGGAATAATAGGAAATGAAGAAGCTGACAGGACTGCACGAGAGGCAATTTTAAGTGAATTTTAGGAGCCGATAAGCAAGTGTGTTTGCAGTGACTTAAAAGCTTATTTTAAAAATAAAGTGTTGTGTTTGTGGCGAAATGAGTGGTCTCAAAATAATTCTAAGCTGAATAAAATCAAAAATAATGTGTCTCAGTGGATTCCATCGTCGCGCAATGGACGAGAACGAATTGTAGTTGCGCGTTTACGTCTAAGACATACCAGGTTAACGCACTCTTACCTTTTCACAAAGAATAATTCACCTATATGTGATCAGTGTAACGTCTGATTAACAGTAGAACACTTTTTATTAAGTTGTAGTAAATATGACCAAGAAAGACAGCGCTACAATATTCCAAATGCTCTACCAGAAGCTCTAGGTCAAAACTATTCCTATGACAATATAGTTAATTATCTAAGATCCATAAACATTTTGTACAATCTGTAGTTGTTTACTTTTGTTATTTATATTTTGTTCCATCGCAACCTTTTGGTGGATGCGACTTCTTAAAAAAAAAACAAAAACTTATTACAGATTTTAACATATTTTTTATAAGTTTAAGCTAAAATGAATTACGAACGAGACCAAGCACGCCTTCAGGCCTTATGGGATGAAACAGACAGTAACGAATTAATTGACAAGAGTGATTCGGAAATAAGTGAAGAAATAGACAATGTTAGTGTAAATAGTGACTATCCTGATCAGATTCAAGATGTTGACGTTCGAGATGTAACATAAAACTAAATTTAAAGATATTTTTTGAGATTCTTTATCTCTTTAAGTTGGTGGGGTTTGTCACATCCCACCTGTCTTTTAGTGGGACAAAATTTCACCTATCGGATGCCTGGTTAATTAAATTAAAAATGTTTATTGCTCAAATTTGCTTAAAACCTTTAAAACCAAATTAATATAGGTACAATATTTTTAAGAAAATTATAAATTCAAACGGGTATAACGTTAACACAAATAAAGACAAAGTAATTCAACAAACTTTATTTAGAAGTGTATGAATTACGCTTTAAAATGAGAGGTTCAAAAGCTCATTTACATGCGTAAAGTTCGAGGTACCATAGAAAATGCTCGAAAAAAACCTATCTTGCAAATTTTTACATTAGGCACTAATTTTAACTAATTTTACAATATCTTGAGGTAAAACTACTAAATTTATGTTTGGTAAACGCCATTTTCTTTATTTTTTTTATTAAGGAACAAATTTTATTAAAAACTTTTTTATCTCTTTTAGTTTATTAGCTAGAGCCTTATAAACAATTAAATTGTTTGTAACGAATTTTGACCATTAGGATCGAAATCCACCCTCGAAATCCGTAATCGGCAGCCAAAAATCCATAAGAAACCGTTGAGTTGGCCCATCAGAAATGGAAAGGCCATGGCGACCTAGCTAGCCCCCAGACTAAATCCTTCGTGATTATTTCCTATTATGAATATTATACCGGGTGTCCACTTATATTTTCCCCCATTTTAACTGCCTATAACTTCTAAACGGCTCACAATAGAAATATGCGGTTTTCACTGAAATATTTTATTTAAGTAGAAGTTTTATATCGCTTTCAAATACGAAAACAAAAATGGCGGATTTTTGAAAAAAACGTTGTTGATTTTTTTTAATGGAACACCCAGTATATTTTTTTGTAAATTGAAAGAAATGTCATTTACCTATCCAGCGATATAAAGTTTTTCGAAATCGGTTGTCAAATCACTGAGTAATTAATTTTTAAAATGAGAGGTGCAACATGGATATCACATACCTAAATAACATAACTAACCAAATTGATATTATGTTATGCGATTTCCACATTGCATCTCTCATTTTAAAAATTAATGGCTCAGTCATTTAAGAACCGATTTTAAAAAATTTTATATCGCTGAATATGTAAATGACTGTTTTTCAAGTTTTTAGGTAAATGACCATTTTTTATATCGCTTTTAAATAAAAAATGGCGGATTTTTGAAAAAAAAAGTTGTTGACTTTTTTTTATTAAAACACCCAGTATATTTTTTTGTAACCTGAAAAAACGGTCATTTACCTATCCAGCCATATAAAAACTTTTAAAATCGGTTGTCAAATGAGTGAGCAATTAATTTTTAAAATGAGAGTTGCAATGTGAAAATCGCATAACAGAATATCAATTTGCTTAGTTATGTTATTTAGGTCTGTAATATCCACGTTGCACCTCTCGTTTTAAAAATTAATTACTCAGTGATTTGACAACCGCTTTTGAAAAACTTTATATCGCTGGATAGGTGAATGACCTTTCTTTCAATTTACAAAAAAACATACTGGGTGTTCCATTAAAAAATGTCAACAAATTTTTTTTCAAATATCCGCCATTTTTGTTTTCGTATTTGTAAGCAATATAAAAAATTCAATCCATTCAGACAAAACTTTTACTAAAATAAAATATTTCAGCGAAAACCGCATATTTCTATCTTGAGCCGTTTAGAAGTTATAGGCAGTAAAATGGGGGAAAATATAAGTGGACACCCGGTATTATATTTTCCGTAATAAAAGCATAAAATTATTCACAATACACCAAAAGTTCTATTAAAATCATGTCCAATGAAAAATATTATTAAAATAATGTATTATTATTTTATCTCTATAAAACGTAATTAAAAGGAATATATATTAAAATATAAAATCGTATCATAAAATACGCAGTTATTATATTTAGTTCTGTGTGTGCATTTCTGGTGAACTCGATTTTATTATATTATATTATTATTTTTCATTCGCTTTATTGCTTTAATATTTATATTTAGCTTTTGCCTTCATTCAATTTTAAATTTCAAATAATATACCGTCTGTTATACAGGAATAAAAAACCGCTAAACGCCGTAAAAATGAGTGGCGCACACAATATTCCAGCTACAAAGAAACTTAATATACAAACTAGCAGTGGCGGCTCGTGGTAATTTAAGGAGGTTGTTCAATTAAAGAATGTAATTATACAAACGGTGAATAAGGGCCGCAGGCGAAACATTTTTGGGTTCTCGCCAAAAGATGTTCTGTAAAATGAAACCTATCTTTGACCCGATTATAAGTCAGGATGTCACACACTTTTTTTGTTTTGTGCAGAATATGATACCTACTGAATGATGGCGCTTCTTCGGTGGTGAAGGTGGAGGCATAAGTTACGAATAATGAAATGGCTTTGTCAAAACTGTTTAAAAATCCTTTTATTTTAGCGGCATCCAAAGACCGAGATTGAAATTATAGTTTTATTCTTTGAAAATACTAAACATGGAAAACAAAATAAAGAATGTAGTTTATCACACCCACATAATCACTAAGTTTTTCTATATTGTTCAACTTTAAAACAATGTTTAAACTTTGTGTTTCTTATTGCACATTCTTGTACCAAGTTTATCTCCGGCCAAGTTAGACCATTCTTTTTATAAGAAGTCGATTTTCAAAACTATTTGCATTTTCTTTTATAAAATTCACTGAATAAGGCTCCACCATCCTAAAAAAACTACCTACCAATATTGTATTTAATAAAATCCCACAACAGAAAATGCCAAACTGTGAATCGAAACGCTTCGGCCCGGTCTCTGTGTGCAGTACACAAATCGTCAATGTTTTAAGATAGGAGAATCCTTGGTTCACGGATTTAAGAGCTCTCGTTCTTCTATAGAGTTACCGTATAGTGGCTGGGTTCAATTTGAATTCTGCACTTACCACGTGCATCTAGCGTAGCGGTGTTGTGCAAACAAATTATGTGATTAATAAATACAGTTATATTTTAATGATACTATGATATCTATGAGACATAAGAAAAAATATTTTAATGATATTTATGAGATTTTTAAAAATATGTAGTTTAATGAAATTTGATTGGGTGTTCACTGCACAAGTGAACCAATGGAGAAACCGCCCCTGCAAACTAGTCAAGCGGCTATTCTGGTAGTAAAAATTTACTCACAAAATCAAAACCGGTGAGGAACTTCAAAACTCTAGTCTCAAGGATCTGGCAAACGATAATATAACGTCTTTAATATGGATACTGAGTCGTGGAGGAGTGCATAGAAATGAACAAGCTGATTCGTTGGCAACAGAAGGCTCTAGAGGAATATTTGTAGACTCAGAACTATTTTATCGCACAAAAAGGGAGGTTCAGTAGTAACTGATAAGGAATTATCAAATAAAATGGAGAGCCATCATCATCATCATCTTGGTGCTACAGCCCTTGGAGGGCCTCGACCTTCTCAAGCTTTTTACGCCATTCTATTCTATCCCTTGCTTGCATTTTCCAGTTGCCGACTCCGATCTTCTCGGCATCTTGTGTTAACCCGTCCATACACCCCAGCTTTGGTCTACCCCGTCTTCTCATTCCCACGGATTGCGCTGTTAGAATCTTTTTTATCATGTTCGATTCAGGGGCCCGGGCTACATGTCCTGCCCACTGCAGGCGGTTTTGCTTAATTATAGTAATAATATATTTTCCATCAAACGTATACTTGTAGATATTTTGCAGTTCAAAGTTATATCTACGCCTCCATATTTCGTTCTCACAGACCGCTCTGAATATCTTGCGTAGCACCTTTATTTCAAAAATCGATAGAGCGAATTCATCTCTTTTAGTTAGCGTCCATGCCTCTGATCCATGTGTGAGAACCGGGACTATCAATGTTTTATACAGCCTTATACGAGATTATTTTTGAGACAGACGTTTGTTAGCTAAGTACTTTGATAGACTATGATAACACCTGTTTGCAATTATTATTCGTCTTTTTATTTCCCCTGATGTTTTATTATTGGGGTTAACCGATGTCCCTAGATATATGAACTTTTTTGACCGCATCGAAGTTTTGGTCATTGATGATTAGATCTGCGTCAACATTTCCAGCTATTGTGTTTGCGTTAGTGGCCATGAATTTGGTTTTATTTCGATTTATATGTGACCCCATTCGTTCTGCTGCTGTTACTAACTCGGTAAGGATTTCCGCTGTTCTCGCTCTATGATATATAATGTATAATAATTCTGTGATATAATGTCCACGCCATCTGCATATGCTAAAATTTGGACTGATCTATTAAATAGTATTCCCTTGCTATCTATATTAGCGTCTCGTACGACTTTTTCTAATGCTACATTAAAAAGTTGACACGAAAGCGCATCTCCCTGCCTTAACCCCCTATGTATTTCAAATGGGGTTGATTAGTAGTTTTAAAATTTTACTGCTGATATCATCTTCGCCATTGTCACTTTTATCATACATATGAGTTTTTTGGAACTCCTAACTCATTCATAGCGTTGTAGAGACTTGGTCTTAAGACACTGTCATATGCAGCTTTAAAATCGACAAAAATTTGGTACATATCCATGTTAAACTCTTGCGCTTTTTTCAGGATCTGTCGTAGTGTAAATATCTGGTTAATGGTTGAACGTCCACGCCTGAATCCTGCCTGATATTCTCCTTGAAACGTTTCGGTATAAGGCTTCAATCTCTCCTGCAAAAGTTTGACAATATCTTGTATGCTGTATTTAGGAGAGTTATTCCGCGGTAATTATTGCATTCCAGTGGGTTTCCCTTTTTGTGTAACGGGCATGTTAAGCCTAAGCTCCATTCTTCAGGAATTTGCTCCTCAGACCAAATTTTACAAACAATTTCTCGTATCACCTTGGTCAAATGCTCTCCACCGTGCTTAAATAACTCTGCTGGGATGCCGTCACTGCCTGGGGATTTGTGGTTCCTTAGTTTTTCTATAGATATTTTTACTTCTTCTACCGAAAGAGGTTCCACGAGTTCCACATTTCAGTATGCCAGCTCTATATTATTAGTAGGTTCCCCTTCCAGCAACTCTCGAAAGTGCTCTACACATGATACAGGATATCTTCTTTGTTGGTAAGTAAGTAACCTTCTTTATCATTACAATAGTTGATTCTCGGTTTGAATTCTTTTCTAATAATATTTATTTGATGATAGAACTTACTTGTTTCTCCGTGACTCATATGGTTTTCGAGCCGTTCTAATATGTCATTTTCCAAGTCTCGTTTCTTTTTTCGGTGTATGCGTTTTTCCTCTCTCCTTAAGTTTTTGTATCTATCCATTGTTGTCCTAGTTTTCCGTTGGTGCATGATCCTGAATGCCTCGTTTTTCTCATCTGTTATTTTCTTGCACTCTTGGTGGTTTCTTTCTTGGGTTCCGGATATTTCCAATGTGCTTTCGGCTTTTAATTTCAGAGCCTCCTTGCAGTTGTTCCACATTTCCGTGCTTGACTGGTCGACTGCCCAGGTGTGTTCTAGGGTTACTTTTATATATGACTCGAACTGTTTCTCCATGTTTTAATTTTTTTAGCATAGGTAAATTATATTTTACTTGTCTAGTGCCCCTTTCTTTGTTGGCATTGAAAATCCTTGTCGTAACTTGGCCCCTACCATGAAATGGTCTGAGTTAATGTTTGCGCCTCTGTAACTTCTGACGTCCATTAGGTTTGTAAAGTGTCAATTATAACATGGTCAATTTGATTTGTGATCATTTGGTGATATTCGAATTGCTTTATGGATATTCTTATAATTAAAACATGTACTTCCCACAATTAAGTCTTTGGAAGCTGCCATAATAATAAGTCTTAAGCCATTGTCATTAGTAGCGTTGTGAAGGCTGTGCTTACCAATATAATCTTGGTAGCATATCTCCTTTCCTATCTGGGCATTCATGTCTTCAATGATTATTTTAATGTCGTTTTTGGCACCAGTTGTCATATGCTCTTTCGAGGTCTTCGTAGAATAAATCTTTACTTTCTTCGTCTTTCTCCTCGGCTGGCGCGTGCACGTTGATCAGGCATATGTTGAAATTTTTTTTCTTTTATTCGAAGGATGAATAACCGATCATTTATGGCTTTAAAACCAATAATACAATTTTTTATTTTCTTTGAAACTAGGAACGCAGTTCCGAACTCATGTCGGTTCGGGTTGCAGCTGTAATAGATATTATGTTAAAAAAATCTACGAGGAAAATAAAATCCCTTAGGCTGGCTCTATACCATAAATCACAAAAAATGCAAGATCCTTCGTAAAATGTATATTTAAAAGACCCCAATAAAGGTTACATCACAAAACAAAACGTTTTCGGATTAATAGGTAATCCATCATCAGTGTTAAGCCCTAAAATAGTAAGTATAAACTAACTAATAATAGAGAATGTTATGAAAGTTGACTTAGGTTCAGAATTGACAGAGGCCACACTTACAATAGCATACGTGAGTGAGCCACAAAAAAGTTATGGGTAAGAACCCTTTAAAAGTTTGAAGATTTTAAATGATGCTACATATTTTTAATAAAACAGAAGGATATTACAAATATTCCTGGATATAACCCAGGGCAACACAGGACTCTAACCCACGTGGATGTGATATGCAAAAAATGAACCTCACATGTTGAAAATTCGGTTGATTTTTTTTTAGATATTCTGTTCTTTTTTTCTGCATAATGGCGGTTCCTGTCCATTTCATTTCTTGAATGGCTGTAATGTCTATTCTATATTTTAGGAGTTGATCTTGGAGTAGCTTCAGTGCCGCTGTCCTATACAGCATTTTACATTCCAAGTACTAATCTTTAAATCATTGTCCTTAGTTCGGTGCCTGGGTCGTCGTCTTGAATTCAGTCCGGCTTTTATATCTCGATATTTCGTAACAATAGGTTTTTACGGGATGAGGAGGTTAGCCTCTCAAGGAGGGAGTTAGCAAAATGGAGAGCCCCTTAAGAGAAAACCCAGGCCAAGAAAAAAATAAATAATATTGATAAAAACTCTCAGGACATTTAATGATTCTTAATAAACGAGGTAATAAAACGTTTCTGAAAACATCCATAAAAAACTAAGTAAAGCAAACCAACCTTACTTACTTACTTATTCCTAAGCCTTTCCACCTTTAGGTGTAAGGCTGGTGGAGTTGAATTTGGCATTGTAGTCTCCATGCTTTCCGATCTTGCGTTAGGTTTCTTGCACTTTCCAATGTCAATCCCTTCTTCTCGACTTCTTTCCTGATTTTTCATCTACCCACATAACTCTTGGTCTCCCTCTTTTGTTTTTCCCCTGCACTCTCGTTTCGAACACTCGTTTTTTTAGCCTTTCATTCGACATTCTACACACGTGCCCGAACCATCTAAGTTGTTCCTCTACTATTTTTTCATTGATTGGTTCTAATTTTAGGTTCTGTCTAATTGTTTCGTTTCGTATTTTGTCTGTCCTCTTTCTGTTTGCTATTTTCCTCAGGAACCTCATTTCCATAGCATTGACTCTGGATTTTTGTCTCCCCGTCAATGTCCATGTCTCGCTGCTATACATGATTGTTGGTCTAACTACTGATTTAACGACTGCCGTTTTTACTTTTTCCGGTATCTCTTTTTTCCCAAAAAATGTTGTTTTCATAGTGTTAAATAAGCTTCCTGTTCGTCCCATTCTCTCGTTTATTTCCATGTCTTGTTTACCATTTGATTCGATTATTACTCCTAGGTATTTACAATATTCCACTTGCTCTAGTTGTTTCCCGTCTAATTCTATTGCGTGTGTCTTCCTCGTATTTGAAATTATTCTTGTTTTTGTTTTCTCTGTATCAATTTTCATATTTATGTTTGATAGTTTTTCTTCTAAGATTTCAAGATTGTTCTGTAAGTCTTCTCTGTTTTCTGCTATCAATACCATGTCGTCTGAAAATAGTAGCTCCGATAGTTGAGTCTGTTTCATTTGCCAGTACCCTAATGTTAGTTTTCTCATTCTTCTCTTGACTTTCTTTATCGCTTCATCCAGTACCACTGAGAATAGCAGTGGACTCAGCACGCATCCCTGTTTGACGCCTTGACTTGTAGAAAATTCTCTGGATTCCTCGTTATTGGTTCTTAGTGTATTTGTATTATTTTTGTACATATCCTTTACTACTTCTATTATGTGTCTCTCGACTCCTCTTTCTGTTAGTGTCTTCCAAACGTCCTTTCTTCGGATTCTGTCAAACGCCTTTTCCAGGTCAATGAAGCACATATGTATCTCTCTATTCTTCTTGATTACCTTCTCACTTACTTGTCTTAATGTGCATATTAGGTCTTGCGTGCTTCTGTCCTTCCTGAATCCACACTGTGTGTCTTCCATAGTTGTTTCTATTTAAGTTTTTATTCTTGTCTCTATTATTCTTGCGAATACCTTCCCAGGGATACTTGATATGGTGATACCTCGGTAATTATCACAGTTTCTCTTGTCTCGCTTTTTGTGCATTGGTAATATAATGTCTTTCTTCCAGTCCTTTGGTAATTCTGCTCTATTTATAATATCATTCATTAGTTCTTTCATGCTATCCATTCCCTCTCTCCCCATGAATTTTATCATTTCCGGGGTGATATGATCCTTGCCTGGTGCTTTGCCCAGTTTTACTCTTTCTATTGCTTTCTCTAACTCCTCTCTTGTTATGGATTCCACTTGTTGTTCTTCATTCCTTTCTTGTATCTCCCCTATGTTGTCCTTGTCTACATGAGTTAGCTCTTTGAAATGGTCTCTCCATCTTTCCATTATTTGTTTTTCTTCTGTTAGTACGTTTCCATTCTTGTCTTTTATATTCGGCATAATGTGCTCTTTCTTTTGTCTGAGTTGTTTTAATGCACCGTAGAAGAGTTGTTGGTTTTCCCTATAATTTTTTGTCATTTTTTGTCCAAATCTCTCCCATGACCTTTCCTTTCCTGCTTTCACCGCTATTTTAACCTCTTTCCTTTTTTCTTTATATGCTTCGTAATCTTCCGGGTGTTTTGTGCTTAGGTATCTCTCCCATTTGTCTTTTTTGTTCTTTATTTTCTCTCGTATTTCTTCCGTCCACCATTCTGTTCTCCTCATGTTAGTATTTGCTATTTTTGCTTTCCCGCAAGTTTCCTCAGCTGCTTTGATTATGCTGGTTTTTAGATATTCCCATTTTTTTTCTATATTTGTATTTTTTGCCCTACCTTTCAAAGTATTATCTAATTTTTCTTGGAATTTCTTCTTATATATTTCCTCTTTTAATTTGTAACTTTTTATTTTTTCATTTACTACCTTTCTTCACTTTTCTTCTTTTTCCTCTGTTGTTCTCATTCTCATTATTACTAGATGGTGGTCACTGCCAATCTCCGAGCCTCTTTTCACTTTCGTATCCTGTACTCTTTTCCATTTGTTGCTGCTTACCAAAAAGTAATATATGATTGATTTTTCGTTTCTGCTGTCTTGTACTCTCAAACCAACCATGGTGCAGTAATTGCGAAATGGAAGAAGAGACTGTCAAACACATCCTATGCAATTGTAATGTGCTAAGTGATATGAGGCCGTTATTTGCTAGGGAACTAAGTATTGAACTAGAAGAGTTCCTAAAACTACAAATAGTTAAACAGTTAGACTTCGTTGACGCTACAGAACAGAGGTTAACGGAACAAACAAGGTATGGTACAAAGGTCTTACTACCAAGTGTTAGAGACTAACGGGTCTTGATAGAAGAACTAAGAAGTAGAAGAAAAATATTTTTTTCTGCAAACATTAATTAATACATCTATTTATAAAAATGTATCATATAATGCTGGGGCCAAGTTCAAGAAACATTTATTCTATGTTATAATGTTAAAACTGAGTTTTTATGTAAGCAAATAATTTTCTAATGAACTTATCTGGAAGAGTAATCAAAACTTTATCAGACATTAACGTTTATACTTTGTTCTTGTAATCTAGATATATTATAACTTTTCTTTTTATTAGAAAAAGAAGTCGCATCCACCAAAAGATTATTAGCGACGGAACAAAATATAAATAACAAAAGTAAACAACTACAGATTGTACATAATGTTTATGGATCTTAGATAATTAACTATATTGTCATAGGAACAGTTTTGGCCTACAGCCTATGGTACAGCGTTTGGAATATTTTAGCGCTGTCTTTCTTGGTCATATTTATTACAACTTATTAAAAAGTGATCGACTGTTAATCGGACGTTACACTGATCACATATAGGTGGATTATTCTTTGTGAAAAGGTAAGAGTGCGTTAACCTGGTATGTCTTAGACGTAAACGCGCAACCACAATTTGTTCTCGTCTATTGCGCGACGGTGAAATCCACTGAGACACATTATTTTTGATTTTATTCAGCTTAGAATAATTTTGAGACCACTCATTTCGCCACAAACACAACACTTTATTTTTAAAATAAGCTTTTAAGTCACTGGAAGCACACTTGCCTATCGGCTCTGAAAAATCACTTAAAATTGCCTCTCGTGCAGTCCTATCAGCTTCTTCATTTCCTGTTATTCTGACGTGTGATGGAACCCATAAAAATTGGACGCTTCTTCCATGTTCTTGGGATAGCTGGTATTTTATGGGATAGTTTAGAGCGTTAAGGGAATCTGTTATGATCAGGGCTTTTGTGAGTGTAAGCTCGTTAAGAAGTTACACAGCACGGTATATGGCGTAGAGTTCAGCTGAATATGTGCTACATGCTGGGGTTAACCTTCGGATGACCAAGCGGGGGAAATTGTGACCCTAGCGTATGTTTTTCTTTAATAAATTTAAAAGTATTTTCAATTTTTAACTCATTAATTTTGTATTTGTCTTTAATATCATTCTAGATATCCTCATATTTTGAAATAAAAACAATTCCCTATATTTTACGAATAAAAAATATATTCTGAAGTTGATGTTTAGTAAAATACCGTCTTTTATGTGTAATTCCAAGTAGTTTTACGCTAATAACGCCGACCTTGCAAAGTAACAAGACACTTACTCGACATACACACTACACATGGCACTAATACTCATGTTGTGAGTGGCTGAATGACATAAAGTCCATGCAAAAAAAAATTAAAAAAAACTTCATTTTTTTGTTAATTGTCATTTTTGACATTTTTGACATTTTTGACGTGGGGTCATTCCCCCCCCCCCCTTGGTTATCCGTGTAACAAAAAAAAGGTTGGTCATCGGAAGCTTAAACGGAAAATATTTTTTTCTGAAGAAACGATTGCTATTGCTACGGTGCGCCGCTTGTACGACTTGCATCTGTACGGTCTTTGCGGAAACAAGTGAAATGTTTTGAATTGTAAAACTGATTGGTCTTTAAGTTTGTCTCCTGTAGACAAATAATATCTGGAGAATATTCAGATAAAAGAAGCTCTAGCATAGGGAGACGATGGAAAAATACATCAATGTTCCATTGAAGTATCGAGTTGAATGTTGTTAACAGATTCGAAGTTAGATGATACTGAACAATTTTCTACAGAAGAGTCACTGTCTAAGTCAGAACTCTCTTTTTCTAAATAAATGTATAGTTTCTTTTGAAGTTTTGTAAACTTGGTTTTTGTAGATCTATCATTTGCATATTGATAGCTGCTTTGTATAGATGGAGTAAACCAGCCATATCAGTTGTAAATTCTGTAATGACGCTAATAGTGTCGGGGGAGCCTCGGACATTATCAATCAGTAAAGACAATTGGTGGTAATTTAAAACGATGGTGGGGTATGATTATCAATAAAATTTTCAAGAGTTTCCTGTGTAGATGGGACTTTAGATGAGCGTTTGTTTTTTGGTTTAGAGGATTTGGGTTTTGCAAACAGATTTTGTGATGAAATTGCTGAGTCTGAAGGAGGCGTACCGATCTCACCAATACTGCGTTTTATGGAAGAATTTGCGTCTTCGCAAGTGCTATTAGAGTTTCCACTTAGATGCTGTGGCTTTATTACATTTGGAAGTACTGGAGCAGACTCATTGGTAGTGACAGAATCGAGCTTGAAGTTTTGTTTGTAAGATTGTTTGAAATGGTTGTTTCAGAAAATTGTGGTGATGTATCAGTTTAATTAGATTTTTCTGCAGTTGTATCTAATAGAAGAGGTGCTGATAGACTGGAGGATATTGCTTCCGAAGTTTGTGAAAACGGTATTGCCGCTGAATGAGATTGATTGAAAATGTTGCTATGAGTAGGAGTATTAGTAATTTCTTGGTCATGGAGATTGGTAGGTGTAGGTGATATGCTCGGATTTGATAATGGATAACTTGATGACTGCTGAATGTTTGGTACCTTGTGTAATATACTTGTTGGAGCTGTTTGATTTGGTACTTCATTGTTTGAATCAATATGAGTTGATTCCGTTACTGAACTGTTATTGCATTGGGATGATATAAGTCCTGTATTTTTGCAAATAAAGCAGGTGAGTTTACCTTGTGACAAAAATATGCGGTAAGGTGTTTGTTTGAAATTTATTAGAATAGAATCTGGAATTGCTGATGTTATAGGGCTTACATAAACTTGCCTCCGAAAGCTCAATATGTGACGATATTCGGGAAGAGTCGAGCTAGTTTTCAGAAATGTTATTGGGGAAATAAGCTTTAAACCGATATTCTGTAAATCTTCAACTAATACTTGATGAGGAATTGCCGATCAGACACCAGACAAGACTAGTATTTCTGCTGGCGAGACAAGTCTTCGTGCTGTTATAATTCGCCGAGTACTTCTATAGAGCCATGTTGGGTCATGAAATTATCTACTACGGTTTTGTTTGCCAAATACATGCAGATTCTATTATGAGATAATCTAGATGAAAAAATAATATTTTTTGGGTTGATAATTGTGCCCAAAGGACTTAAATAATGCTGCAGTTTAGCATTATCGATAAAACTAAATTCAATTGCTTGGGTCTTACTCGGAAAAGAATGTGAAGCGGCTGATGCATAACTGTTTGTGATATTCGAACGTTGATTTACTGGACTGGTTAGATCGTAAGGTGTGTTTACATTGTGTGAAGTTATTTTAAGCTGCGGTGGCGAAAGATTCACTCCGACTCTGGTAAGTGACAGATCAACCGCATGCTAGCTAACCTCACAAAATGATTGTACGGTGGTATATATTTCTTATTTGACGTTTTCTTTTCACAATAATAAAATAATTATTACGTATAGATGACTTAGTAGTATCTAGTAGATAAACACTTTAATTTTAAAAAACTGTTTAATAAAACCACTTGTTTTTATTAAAAACTAGGAGTACAATATTAGTACAACTTAACCATACCTTCATAACTAACTAGTATATTCCTGGAGATCATGGGTGTCATTCCACAGTATCACCGTATCCGATTCAACTGTCGCTGCAGTTATTATTTTTATCACCAACCGTCACTAAAGTCATTCATTATTGTACTCATTTGAGCTATTGTAAAGTAATATTTTATTGTACTGAAAGAAGAAGAACATTACCTGCCGCAAATTAATATTAATCAAGTTAACCGAGATTGAATGTAAGTGGTAGATGGCAGTAATATAAAAATGATTTATTTGAGTGAAATTAAAATTTATTTACTTTACTTAATAAAAATAATATTGTACAAAATTTACGGTATCATTAATTAACTGTATGTCAACAAGTGAAATTTTGTGGTATTTTATATTTATATTCATATACAGTAGAGCTATAATGATTTAGTAATAATTCAATATGGATAACTATTGATTAAAAATTTAAACGGCCATCATGCAAAAGTCATCTAGTCATCTGTTATCACTATCATATATAAAATTTTTATTTTGTCTAAAATTAACAAAATTCTTAAATTGTAAATTGTAAGTATCTGTTAAAACCAGCATCAAATTATTACATGCCGAACATTTATTGTACGAACGACACAGAGGTGCTCTGTTACGATGAAACCACATAATATTCGGTTGAAGAAGTCAACAAAAATCTGTTTCATATTTTAAAATTTATAGTTAAAGTGTGAAATAGTAATATATATTTTTTCTACGGCTGTGCTAAAACAGCCATTTTCACGCACGCATTTTGTTTCCGAAAGTTGCACCTTTCCGCACGGCGTGCGGGAAAGTAAATATTCCCGCACGGCGTGCGGAAAAGTAGAATACCTTGTAATATGGCATTATAATATATTATAATACCTGCATTCAACTAATAGTTAGATGTTATTTACTAATTTATTTTAAATGTATCCTATTTTGTTAATTTTTTAATGAAATTGAGGCGACTGTTTCACTAGACTGTTTTTAACTGATAAAACGGCATAGCAACGCTTCGTTTCCTACTGACAAAAATTCCTTAACGACGTGAAATCTCAGCGACAAAATTATGACAGATCCGTCACGAAAGTGTATGGTAATAACAAATAAATAAAGATTATATTTCGTTGATATGGTGCTTTAATTGTCTCGTGAAATAGTCTTGTCGAATATCATTCGAGAGAAAATTATTTCCGGCAAAATTTTCTCCTGGTTTCATTCAAGTTCGTTGCCTTTTGGTAATTTTCGCTTATGAAATTTTGACTAAATCACTCGACTGACGTCTCCTCATCTAAGTCAAAATTTAATTCGCGAAAATTGCCAGGCAACAAATTTCATACCAGTCGAAAATATTGTCGGCAAAATTTTCTCTCTTGTGATATTATATACGATTATTTCATTCATAGGAGATTCTGACCAATAGAAAGTTACAGAAATCTGAATTAAATCGATAATTTTTGATAATCTCCCGTCGTTAAGTATATTACGTCAGATGCCCTTCGTTGCTACGAAAAAATACATTCAGTGACATTAATGACAATTAATGTTTTAAAAATTATAAAAGTTATGACTTTCAATCGTCAAATATTTAAAAAAACTGTATGTTTAATGTTTAGTGTTTACAATAAAATTTTGGTTTTGAACAGTTTTATTCATGAAATAATCGCAAAAAATTGCACTGGACCTCTGAAATTAATATAGAATTTTTGCTCTCGTGACACTTTGACATAATTTCACTCGCCTTCGGCTGGTGAAATTAGAACTGTCAAAGTGTCACTCGGGAAAAATTCAATAATTTCAGAGCTCTTGTGCAATTACTACTGATAATTCATCAAAATAGAATTATTTTGACATAATATTAAAAAGTTAAATCAGTAGAATGGTAAAAATATTACAGGCGCTTAAAGAATGCAGGCTAGATTATAGGTATACAAAATTATTACACAAAATATACTTACAGGCAACAACCACTGTCAAATTACATACTAACAGTAATCGCATAAAAATAGAACGGGGGGTTAGACAAGGAGACCCAATGTCACCTAAACTTTTTAATACGGTCTTAGAACATGCTTTCAAGAGTTTGGATTGGATGACAAAGGGAATAAAAATAGATGGAGAATACCTAAACAACTTACGTTTCGCCGATGATATAGTCATGGTAGCTGAGGATCTAGGTATGGCAAGAGAGATGGTACAAGAACTCGTTGTAGCTACAGAAAATGTAGGTTTAAATATAAACATCTCGAAAACAAAAATTATGACAAATTTGGTACCCAACCAGAACATCAGTATTGGTGGGAAGGAAATAGAACTCGTAGATAGATATAAATACCTGGGACATGAAATTACGATTGGCAGGGATAACCAGACTCATGAGCTGAAGAGCAGAATCGGTCTTGGGTAGGCAGCATTTGGAAAACTGAGAGAAACTTTTAAAAGTGAGTTACCCACATGTCTAAAGAGAAAGGTATTCGATCAGTGCGTCCTCCCAGTCTTGACGTACGGATCAGAAACACTTACCTTAACTAAAGCCTCGGCTACCAAACTAAGAGTCACGCAGAGAAGAATGGAGCGGTCAATGTTAGGAATAACTCTGCGAGACAAAATCAGAAACGAAGAAATCAGGAGAAGAACAAAGGTGACTGACGTCATCGAGAGGATAGCCAGGTTGAAGTGGAGATGGGCAGGACACGTAGCCAGAATGACAGATGGGCGATGGACGAAGAGGTTATTGGAATGGAGGCCAAGAGAAGACAAGAGAAGCGTCGGTCGACCGCCTACAAGATGGACTGACGACTTAAGAAAGGTAAATAAAAACTGGATGAGGGCGGCGCAGGATAGATGGGGTTGGAAACGAGGGGAGGAGGTCTATGTTCAGCAGTGGACTTTTGAGGCTGGATGATGATGAAATCAGTAGACTATGACAAAGGTTTTGAATCGTCGTCATGGTAACCAATTATATTGAAAGTTTGGTTTTGGCAACCTTGTCAATGAATTAATTTGTGTATTTTCACTCCTAAATAAAAATTGAGATGGTGTATTCCACGAATATACGACTATTTTGGATTATCGCGACAACGAATATTTTAGTGTGACAACATAAGAAGTACGAAAGTATTTTGCTCTAATAAGTACTCCAATAAACAACAATATAATTTGCAATTTACTTTCGTTCTTCATATTTGGCACAGTAAAATATTCGTTGTTGCGGTAATCCAAGAGGGTCGTATATTCGTGGAATGGGTATATAACTCTAGTTGTGGTGGCTCTTTTCCAAACGTACGGCCCTAGAAAAAATATTGTTCCTAACTCATGCGGAAAGTGTCTTCCCCGCACTCGACTGCTTGCCCGAACTTTGCTATCGCGTCGTTCGGGTCAACGGCAGTCTCGTGCGGGAAAGTATCACTTTCCGCACTAGTTAGGAAAGTAACTATTATCTACTCTGTCTCATACTTTGTATAAGTTTTTAGTTTGTGAAAACTGTCATTATAGTTAGCAATGCGTGAAGGATTTAAAGTGTGCGTGAAGTAACAATGTCTTTTAAATGGGATTTACTTTTTCGCACTGTTTTTTGGCACACTTTCATATAATCAAATATCCTAAACTTTCGCGTTGTCATGGTGATGACATGTGAGCAATAAATTACAACAAAATTTTGACAGTTTTGTGGTTTGAAAGAAGTTAGAATTTTTAAATGTCAAAGTTGTAGAATAGAAATGAATTCCAGTGACGAAGAGTTACAGTTCTTTTTTGATTTGTTTATCGTAGATAAAATATTGTATGAAACTGTGCATGAAGTACTTTTTGCGAACTTACGCGATGTATTTATAGCACTGGCTTCGCTGTCGCTCGTGCTCTAAACATCGCGTGCGTTCGCAAAAAGCATACTTCACGAAATGTTTCATAAATAACTATTATTTTTTAATTATTACTAAACTAGTCACCAAAATTTCCGTTCCGGTTTAGAATTAAACTTTTTAGCGCTGTTTTCCAACCAACTAAAATTTTGAAAACTTTTGACAACCTCGCTTCTGTAATTAGAGAGGAAACTTGATTATTCGATATAAATTAAACTTTTTCATGAGTATGACTGGAAGTAAAGAAGGTGGTTTTATTAATTACTGCTTTAATAATTTTGAGTTAAGGGAATTATAATATTGTGACATGGTAGAAAAACCTTGAGGTAAATTTATGATGTACAGAATTAGAAGGAAATTAAACTACACAGCTTGTAGAGTTATGAGACTGACTATTTAAATTTTTAGAGAATAGAAAGTTTAGAGAAAAGCAGATTAGTTATAAATAATATAAAATATGACAATTTCTAGATACCCACTACGATTTAAAATCGAAAATGATGGGAAAATAAGAATTCAGGAAGCGAGGTTTAGATATCTTGGAATATATATAACCAGTTACGGAGATGTTGAAGAAGAAGTATGATAACAAAGCTTAAAAGCAAGTAAAGAGGCGGTATCTCTTAATGACACAATCTGGAAGCACAAACACCTAAGACAAGACACAGAAGAAATAATTTATATAGCCGCAATTAGATCTATATTGACATACACAGCGGAGACAAGACCTGACACATCTAAAACGAGACGACTACTAGAAACAACAGAGATGAAAATACTCCGACGAATATCAGGGTAAATGGATGGGTGACAAAACGGAAACAGGAGTGAAACAAACACAGCAGAATTCCAGATAATAGGATAGTACGAATAGCACGAGATAAGTCACCAAATGGACAAAGAAATATTGGCAGACTAAGAAAAATATGGTGCGATAACTTAAACAATTTAGGAGGCTAATATTGAAGCAGAAACAGGCTTTGAAGCCTACATACAAGAAGAAAGAAGAAGAAAAAGGAATATTATTTAATTGTTATTTCAGACAAAATTGTGTATACAGTATATCGCACAAATAATGTTAAATTAAAAATGAATAACCATTTTTAATTTCGTTGCAAAACGAAAACACAGCCGAACCATATTCTAGTCCAATCAGAGAGTGCTGTAAGCACCCCTACCGGTTTCGAAACTTACTAGTCTCTTATCAGGAGGCACATATGCTGCTCTCCCTGATCCAACCAAAACAAACCCCAGCGTGCAGTCCCGGATTGCAACGAACGAAATGGCATAGATGCCCTAGCGGCAACTGCTAGCAAAAAGACTAAGTTTTCACTCTAATAGCATATAAAACAACATAATGCTATTCTACACCCCACCAGAATGAAAACAATGTGAACATTCTCTGGTTACACCTCCGAGGCTTCTACAATTTGCAAGCCATACGGATGCTGAGACTAAGGAAGATGAGGGAATTCTACAATTTACAATTCACGTCCCATCTGCTCAGCGCGGTAAAGTTCCACGCGCTGGAACTTTGGAACAATGGCTTGCAAACTGTAGAAGCCTCGGAGGTGTAACCAGAGAAGGTTCCCATTGTTTTCATTCTGGTGGGGTGTAGAATAGCATTATGTTGTTTTATACGCCATTACAGTGAAAACTTAGTCTTAATGTTAAATTATTTTGTATCTTGAAGTGTAATATGTCATGATTGTTGAAGCCACTCATGGCAGAGAAACACCACGTGTAGTAAGTAATAAGAGAGAATATTAAGATTTGTATAATATGTATTAGAAGATTAATATCTTATATTAATATTGAAGTGGGTCACGATTGTGTAAATATGGAGTAAGAAAGTGTCTCATTGTTTTAAAAATATTGAATGTACTAATTCTTTAACACCGGGTGCTGAATAAGCAGCCCGTGTATCTGTAATAATAACGCACTTTGATTGTTGAAAAGAACAGTGAAAGATCAGAATAAACTTGGTGTTCGTCGAGTAAAGATGTTTCATTCTCCCTTAGCTACTTAATACTGAAAAGAACCTGAACTACGACCACCCTTAGCTCCCAGGGTGATAATATATACCAGTTATATTAGATGGCGATCCAGAAGGTCTTTGTTAAGTAGTTATTAGATGGAGATCCAGAAGGTCTTTGTTAAGTAGCTCTTTTACTAAGTTAAGTGTACATTTTTATAGAAATTAAAGTCAATGGAATAATAACAGAACCCATAGAAGCAAACACAGGAATCAGGCAAGGAAATTCACTAAGCACTCTACTGTTTAACATAATATTGGATGCAATAATAAAACAAATGAAGAAAAAAGAGGGTACAAAATGGGCAATAGAGGGATAAAAATACTCTGTTACGCTGATGACACCGTGTTAGTAGCAAAGTGCGAAGACGACCTACAAAGGTTATTGAACGAGTTCAACATTAACGCAAAAGAAATGGATATGAAAATATCAGCTCAAAAAACAAAAAGTTTATTAATTGCCAAAGCACCAATAAGATGCAAATTGGAGTTAGACAATCAAATTATACAACAAGTAATGACTTTCAAATATCTGGGAATTAATCTATCAGCCGACAACAATATCGAAGAAGAGGTAAAAGACCAAATAATTAAAGCCAGTAGAACGGCCGGATGCCTAAACGACACAATTTGGAAAAACAAACACCTAAGATTGGAAACAAAGGCCCGAATATTTAAGTCAGTTATTAGGCCAGTTATGACTTACACGGCCGAAACAAGACCAGATACAAGCAAAACACGAAGACATCTGGAAACCAACGAAATGAAGATCTTAAGGATTGCTGGAAAAGGACTACAGGATAGGGTAAGAATTGAGGAAATCAGACGCATATGTGGGGTAGACAATATAAATACCTGGGTAAAGAACATAAAAGAAGAGTGGAATCAGCACATAAGCAGGATGTCTGAATCAAGGATAGTAAGAATAGCCAGGGACAAGTCACCGTTAGGCAGGAGAAGTATAGGACGCCCAAGGAAATATGGAATGGCAACTTAGGGGCATAATGAAAGGCACCGTTGAAGAAAAACAGGCAGTACTTCCTATATAAAAGAAGAAGAAAAAGAAAAAGAAGTGTACATTTTAAGAATATGTTAAGAACATATAGAATTTAAGGGGCTCCCAGGTAGAGTGTTGTATAGAAATAAAGTTTCATCTTTAATTTGGTTTTTCATTATTATCCCAGTAAATGACCCTTATGGAGAGTAATTTTCGGGGGCAACTCCGAATTGCATGAATATTTGGATTTAGGTTCTACTTCAAATATATAATATAAAATACCCTCCACTTCAAAGTTGAATTTGTGCCGTTGGTTGCTTTTACTTGGGGGGTGACAGTCACTCCTGCTCGGGGGTGAAAAAACTTGTTAAGTTTTAATACGCCCCTGTTAAGTTTTTTGAAATAATATAAGATTGTATAGAAACGCATTATAGTAGCTACAACTAGCTACTACTGATTTAACTAAGACGTGCGACATAATGCACTATGGAATATTGTTAAAGATACTTAAATTAGGTAACCGGTGAATTATTGCTCGAATGCAATTGCTCGAAATCAATTGCTCGAATTCAATTGCTCGAAAATCAATTGCTCGACATAAAAATTGCTCGATATACAAATTGCTCGAATAAAAAAGAAAACTATATACAGGGTGTCCCGAAAAGATTGGTCATAAGTTATACCACAGATTCTGGGGTCAAAAATAGGTTGATTTAACTTTACTTACCTATATACAATATTGCACACAAAAAAAGTTACAGCTTTTTGAAATTACAAAATTAAAATCGATTTTTTTTCATATATCGAAAAGAGATTTTAGTGCATCCCATAAAAATTTTATGGGAGTTTTGTTCCCTTAATTCCCCCAAACTTTTGGGTACGTTCCAATTAAATTATTATTGTGGCACCATCAGTTAAACACGATATTTTTAAAACTTTTTTGCTTCTTAGTACTTTTTCGATAAACCAGTGTTTATCGAGATATTTTGAATATTTTTCGAATCCACCACATATTTGTATATGGTTAAGTACGATTATACAGGGTGTCCCGAAAAGATTGGTCATAAATTATACGACACATTCTGAAGTTACAAATAGTTCGATTGAACATAACTTACCTTAGTACAAATGTGCTCATAAAAAAAGTTATAGCCCTTTGAAGTTACAAAATGAAAATTGATTTTTTTCAATATATCGAAAAGTATTGGAGATTTTTTATTGAAAATGTAGATATATCGCACACCTAGTTCAATTGTGCCACAACTGCAAAAAATTCGAATTTTGGGTTAAAGCTGTAAAATATTGCCTATATAATGGCCCATCTAATGCAATACAGCCTGAACTAAAATATTGTTTTGGATAAGTATAAAGTAAGTTACTTCGGTATTTCACTGTAGGGCTTTTGGAGGTTTTGAAAATGCAATACGGACATAACTGGGAGATGTGGCGATAATATACACTGCCACAATACAACCGATGTAATTCAATACGTTCAATACGGCCACAACTGCAAAAATCAAGAGAAATGTGGCGATAATATACACTGCCACAATACAACCGGTATAATTCAATACGGCCACAACTGCAAAAATCAATTGATTTTTTCATTATATTGCCGCCGTATCTCCTAAGTATTGTTTTATAAATGACTTTCTTCACAATGCAATATCGCCATAACTATCAAAATAATAATAACGTTTTATTTTTAATAAATTCTAATAAGATCCAGCCAATAAGTGTATAATTTACTACCTAAATTGTAATTTTAAAGCCAGTCATTCTCAAAATAAATTATTTACAGGGCATAACGCGTTTACTACAGAACATTTTGCTCATTTCTCGAGAATATTGTGTTTTGCACTTGTGGCACTATTGAACTAGGTGTGCGATATGATTCTTATGACAGAAACATTTTAACACAAAATTATAGTGAAATTTGTCCACCCCATAAAAGTTTTATGGGGGTTTTGTTCCCTGAAACCCCCCAAATTTTGTGTACGTTCCAGTTCATTAATTATTGTGGTACCATTAGTTAAACACAACGATTTTAAACCTCTTTTTCCTCTTTTTATTTTTTCGATAAGCCAATTTTTTCCAGATCCGGCTTCTTTTTTAATATGTATACATAATAAATTTTATGGGCGTTCTGTTCTTTTAAACCCCCCAAATGTTCGTGTACGTTCCAATTAAACTATTATTGTGGTACCATTAGTTAAACACAGTGTTTTTAAAACTTTTTTGCCTCTTAGTCTTTTTTTGATAAGCCACCTTTTATCTAGATGTGGCTTCTTTTTCAAAATATACCTAAAAATGTAAATTATAAATAAATTTTCAGATTATTATCAGGTCTCTGTTAATGTACAAATATGTGGTGGATTCGACAAATATTCAAAATATCTCGATAAACACAGGCTTATCGAAAAAGTACTTAGAGGCAAAAAACTTTTAAAATAATTTAATTTGAACGTACACAAAAGTTTGGGGGAGGTTAAGGGAACAAAACCCCCATAATATTTTTATGGGGTGCACAATTTCACTTTAATTTTTTTTTAAGATGTTGTTGCCATACAAGTACCACATGTCCATTTTCAATAAAAAATCTCTACGAGTTTTCGATATATGAAAAAAGATCGATTTTAATTTTGTAACTTCAAAGGACTGTAACTTTTTTTATGTGCACTATTGTATATAATTAAGTCAGGTTCAATCAACCTATTTTTGACCCCAGAATCTGTGGTATAATTTATGACCAATCTTTTCGGGACACCCTGTATAGACCTGTTAATAATCTGAAAATTTATTTATAATTTACATTATTAGGTCAATTTTTGAAAAAGAAGCCACATCTCGATAAAAGGTGACTTATCAAAAAAAAACTAGGAGGCAAACAAGTTTTAAAAACACTGTGTTTACTTAATGGTACTACAATAATAGTTTAATTGGAACGTACCCAAACATTTGGGGGGTTTAAAAAACAAAACCCCCATAAAATATTTATGTGGACATATTAAAAAAGAAGCCGCATTTCGATAAAAACTGGCTTATCGAAAAAATAATAGGAGACAAAAAGGTTTAAAAACGTTGTGTTTAACTAATGGTGCCACAATAATTAATTAATTGGAACGTACTAAAAAGTTTGGGGGGGTTCAAGGGAACAAAACCCCAATAAAATTTTTATGGGGTGGACAAATTACGCTACAATTTTGTTTTAAGATGTTCCTGCCATAAGAATGCCACATATTTAGTTTCAATAAAAGCTCTCTAATAGTTTTCGATATATTGAAAAAAATCGATTTTCATTTTGTAAATTCAAAGGGCTGTAATTTTTTTTATGAGCACATTTGTACAATAAAGGTAAGTTAGGTTCAGTCGAACTATTTTTGACCCCAGAATGTGTGCTTTAATTTATAACATTTCTTTTCGGGACACCCTGTATATAAAATATTTATTCACAAAAATACAAAATATAGACATAAGGAAGATTCTTGAAATAGGACAAATTATGTGATATTCCACGTATATAATCGTATATTAAATTGTGCTGAAATAGTATATTTATTGTACAACAAGTGAGAAAAAATACATATTTCTCATGAGCGCAGAAGTTTGTTGGCACGAGCCGAGGCACGAGGCGAGGGCCGCAAATCAAGCGAGGGAAAAATAATATAATTTTCTCATGTGTTGTACACTGTACTTTTTCTATGGATGCGGTTTTCTCAAGAGTTCAAACTTCAAAATTAAATAATTTAGGTGCTTTTAGGTATATTATATGCATAAATTGAATTAAAATACATATGCATGTAGGTATTTAATATTCTTAAAATTTATATACATACCTTATTTTTAAAAATTCTAATTAACAGTTATTTTTGAACAGTTTTGAAAGGTAATTCCTGGTAAGATTTGCTTTAACACATTTATTTGACAACAATAATTGTGTTTGTATTGTGCATGTTACCATGGAAACGGCGATCATAGTATGAAAGCACGTAGGAGAACCCGTGAGAAAAAATATTTCTCACTGCAATGGATGATTTTTCTCACTGCATGAGGAATTGTTTATTTTGAATGTATGTAAGTAGTGAGAGAAGTTGCATATTGTATAGTATCCATAGAAAAAATATTTATTAGAAATCTAAAATATCTTTGAACTTTTAAAATAATAAGAAAAATAACGGTTTTGATTTTCTCTCATTATGATAATTAGGGATTATAATAATTTTCAGGTGTTAGGGAAAGATTAAAATCATTAAATACCATTAACATGCTTACCCATTACCAATGTTTTTTAATTGGGTATGTATTATTATTATTATTTTGCATTATTGTCAATAAATCTTTTACATATATAATTATCTTTTTTATTCGAGCAATTTGTATTTCGAGCAATTGACCTAGAACCCTTAAATTCGCTAGTATTGGATATTTATCTCTTAATAATTCAAAAGTTACCTGAGTGACAGACAATAAATGGTAAAAGTAGAAGAAACAATGAGTAAACATACAACTGTGGAATTTGGCGTAAAACATGTACAGGGTTATTCACTATATTTTGACCCCCCCTGTAAACGGCTTTATTTACAGAGTTAGAAAAAAAATGTTAAATACAAAAGTTATTCGATTTTTAAATTATGATTTTTTGACATATATATTGTACTAACGACGTCATCCATTTGGGCGTGATGACGTAATCGACTATTTTTGTTAATGGGAATAGGGGTCGAGTGCTAGCTCATTTGATAGGTTATTTAATTCCCTATTCAGTAATATTAACATTAACATGATTAATTATACAGGGTGTCCAAAAATTTTTTTTTGAATTAAATTAATTGACACGCAAAGAAGAATGTATGTAATTTATTTAATTTAAAATACATTTTACTGTTGTTAGAAAACAGAAATAAAAGTTTATTGCACAAATAAACATTAATTTTTGCTAAAATTCATTGTTCAAACTGCCGAAAGGCAGCTGGGTGGCAAATGTATAAGCAAGTGTTGTGACACTATAAATATGTATTTTGCAAAGTAGTTTGGAAGTTAGACGTTTATACCCGTTCTGTCAGTCAACGTGTTAATTAAATGTAGTTATGGAAATTATTGAATATTTGACGAGTATAATCGACTTTATGATCTAAAATGAAACATCAACATTTGGTTTGTAGAACTGTATATTGGAATCTATAAAAATATTCATAATCAGTAATACAGTTCTTCTTTTATAAATTTCTAACTAAGTCTCCGTAAAAACAAGACTATTTACGAAATGTATACAAAAATCCAATCCTGCGCTTTCAACTACGCCCTCTATATTAGATCTTAAACGGTGACGCTTTATGCGGAATAAATGAATATTTTAATATAAAAAAGTTCGTCCCTCTTTCATCTCAGCTTACCCGCTTTTATTAACCATCAAGGGTATAATCTTTACTTTCATTTACTGAAAGTGTTTTGTCACCTTGTAATACAAAAAGTTAGTGATATTTTTATGCGGATGATAAAAAGAGTGGCCGTTTAACAGACAATGTTATACTTTAAAAAATTGAGCCGTCCCATCCGTCGCAGACAATTTTAAGTTGTGTTTATAAAAGAAAATAAACGTGATCGGCCGTTTAGAATACGATTTATGTTTTGAAATCCGAGACAGAATAGATTAACCAGATGTTGTCGTAGATCAAGCTTTAACCCGGGAGTAGTCGCGCTCACTTCTGTAACGTCGATAGTCGCGTGTAAGATTCTATCTCAAAATACGAATTTAAAACAAATTTTTATTTTGTACTATTTTTATCTACTTTTTATAATGAAAATATATATTTCTAACAATTTTATTAAAAAAACCTGTGTTAACGGCCACCTGCCAACATCAGCCACCTGTCCTAACGGCCAGTTTAAAAATTTCCCAAACCAATTATAATATTATGTAGACTACAAAAACTGGCAATACCGTCCACCTTTCTATATCGGCCAATAGTTCTTTCATTTCTAGTGGCCGTTACTGACAAATTTCACCGTACAGTAAAACCTGTGTTAACGGCCATCTGCTAACATCGGCCACCTGTCCTAACGGCCAGGTTAAAAATTTCCCAAACCAATTATATGTAGACTACAAAAACTGGCAATACCGTCCACCTTTCTATATCGGCCAATAGTTATTTCATTTTTAGTGGCCGTTACTGACAAATTTTACTGTACAGTAAAACCTGTGTTAACGGCCACCTGCCAACATAGGCCACCTGTCCTATTTCCCAAACCAATTATATGTAGACTACAAAAACGGGCAATAGCGGCCACCTTTCTATATCGGCCAATAGTTCTTTCATTTTTAGTGGCCGTTACTGACAGGTTTTACTGTATTACGAAAAAGGATGAAATGTGAGATTCTATCTAACTGCGCGACTACTCGCGGGTTTAAGCTAATTGACTCTCTCCACAAAAAGAAGAAGAAAAAAATTCCTACGCATTACTACACCCTTCCTCGAGGCACTTACGAAATTTTTTCAAAATTGCAAAATTTTTCATCAAGTTATCGCGAAAAAGGATAAAAATTGAGATTCTATCTCACCGCGCGACTACTCGCGGGTTAATAAATATCAATCAGATCAAGATTTTTAATAGTATGGTATAACTAGACCCAAACCCAGACATCCAAAGTGAAAGTTATCCTCCAACACCAAATTTTTCTATATGGTCCACATAATGTTCAGAAAAAAGTCACACCATTTTGAGCGTCGGATTTGGGGGGGGGGAGAGGGGGAGAAATCGGTAAATTCGTAGTTTTTTAGGTTTTTCGTAAATATTTCTAAAACTATACGATTTAGCATAAACAACCTTTTATACAAAAATATTCTACATTAAATTTGAAGTAAAAAAGGCCATATGCATAATCCTTCTAAAATGAACGGTTTCAAAGGTACTGAGGTAGTATAGTATAATATTGGTCCAAAAAAAACGCCTAACCTAAACATCCAGAGTAGAAGTTTTCCTCCAATACCAAATTGTTCTATATGGTCCACATAGTTTTCAGTAAAAAGTTACACCATTTTGAGCGTCAGGTTTGCGGGAGAGATGGGGGAGAAGTCGGTAAATTAGTAGTTATATTACGGTTTTCGTCAATATTTCTAAAACTATGCTTTAGCGTAAACAATGTTCTATACAAAAATGTTCTACATAAAATTTAAAACAAAAAAGTCGTGTACCTATATAATTGTTATTAAATCAACAGTTCCAGAGTTACGGAAGGTGAAAAGTGGAGGTTTTCGATACTTTTTATATTTTTTGGGCAATTTCCTACTGATTTTCTTTAACAGGATTGTGTTTTATAAATCAAATTACTATTTCAGTGGCCGATGGTATGTTAGTGTTAAGCCCTTGAAGAAACGTCAACCTCAACACCCAAAATCATCATCAATTGTCCAAAATATATAAAAAGTATAGAAAACCTCCACTTTTCATCCTCCGTAACTCTGGAACCGTTGATTTTATAACAATTATGTATAGGACCTTTTTTGTTTTAAATTTTATGTAGAACATTTTTGTATAGAACATTGTTTACGCTAAAGTGTAGGTTTAAAAATATAGACGAAAAACTTAAAAAAAACTACTAATTTACTGAATTCTCCCCCATCTCCACCCCAAACCGGACGGTCAAAATGGTGTAACTTTTTACTAAACCATATGTGGACCATATAGAACAATTTGGTGTAGGAGGGAAACTTTTATTTTTGCTGTCTGGGTTAGGCCTTTTTTTGGACCAATTATACTATACTACCTCCGTAACTTTGTAACCTTTGGATTATGCATAGGACGTTTTTTATTTCAAATTTAATGTAAAACATTTTTGTATAGAAGGTTGTTCATGCTAAACCGCACAGTTTTAGAAATATTCACGAAAAACTTAAAAAACTACGAATTTAACGATTTCTCCCCCTCTCCCCCCCCAAACCCGACGCTCAAAATGGTGTGACTTTTATCTGAACATTATGTGGACCATATATAACAATTTGGTGTTGGAGGATAACTTTGACTTTGGATGTCTGGGTTATACCATCTTTTGAATCAATTCTATCATACTATAATATAAAATACCTATTTCAGATTAATTTATAAAATTATTTTTAGAGTACAAGTTGTGAGATCACCTTTTTTGGGTGTTTTGGGTTATTTTAAACGAAAAAGTTCTTACTTGCCTCACAAAAAGTTGATATTTTTCGAGTTACAAGCGATTTAAGATCTGAAAAATGCAAAAATGCTCTTTTGAAGGCTTGAAAACTCATACGTAAATTATTATTTTTGAGTTTGCCAAGTGCCTAAGTGCCTAGATTTAAGTAAACATTCAGTTTCAAGGTTGTGGAAAGTGTTTGGAGCTTATTTTAATTTATTCGCACTATTAGACCAAGAAGCAGCGCTGAAAAATCTATTTGAATTTACTAAAGCTAGATTTTTCACAGTTGATTACTGTGAGTGTGTAGAGAAACATACTGCGGTCGGTCAAGCGAAACGTAGAACAGGGGTTACTGAGAGGGCATCAAAGTTGCTTTCCTACGAAGGTAATTGTTTCCATTTACTAAGGCTGAAAATCAGTACCACGTTCTAAATTAAATATAAATAAAAGTTATTATAGTCGGTCAGCTGTATGACGGGACAGAGCCGGTCGGTCGGCCGCAATAATCGATTGAGGAAATAAAGCATTTTGGCTCGCAATTTTTTCATCCAGGATGGATTTACTTGAAATTTTCACAGAAGGTAGGGAATAGGCCAAGGATCATTTTATATATCATGCCGCTATCATACGCTAAAACCTTGGGGTGGTTGCCACCCCATCTCGGGGATGGGAATTTTTTGTTACATTTCAACCATGAAATTAGATGGAAAAAGTGATTCTAATAAAAAACTGTTTTTTACAATTTCTTCGTAAAACTAATATTTTTCGAGTTATTCGCGCTTGAAAATAACAGTTTTTCCACGAAAAAATCGACTTTTTAGACGGTTTTTGAGAATACCTCGAAAAATATGCATTGAATAAAAAAAATTCTAGGTATCGAAATTGTATCTTTTAGTAACACAAATCAAATTCTTTTCCTATAATATCTTTAAGACCAATAGAAACCGAGATACCGCATGTTATAGGTTAGCTTTTTCTTCAAATGCATATTGTGAAATATTCAAAGCCAAATAATGGGAAAAATTTGCATTTTTCGAGGAAAACTTAAATACTCTTTTTTCAAGTATACAATTATACCTTCCAAAAAATAATAATAAAAAGTTTCTAGCATGAAAATTAAGCGAATTTTAATCAAAAAAATATCGGTACCTGCTTTTCTCTACGAAAAAATCAGTGAAAGCAATCCCCTAACTACCTCCCTAATTCAAAATTGTTCTTCACCTTTCTGTAGTTCCTTTTATATTTATATTATAAATACACTCACGGAGTTTGACCTATTTAAAATGCCTAATTTTGGAAAAATTGAAGTTTAAACAAAAATTGATTTTTGTAATTTGGTATTTTTTACCTTTACTTCAAAATATCTCCGAAAATACTAAATATACGAAAAAAGTTAAAAATTACTAAATTGTAGCTTTTTTAATGACTAAAATTATAACTTTGCATAGATTTTCATTACAGTAAACAGTCAGCCAGCTATAGCTGTTTAAACCTCTATTTACCAGCAAACACCCCCTTATTCGAGCCTTTTAAACCCGCCCCAATTAAAAACTAAGGAATCTTACGGAATTTAATTTACACAGTCTTATAGCTCTTTAAAAATCCTACAAAATAATTTTTAAAGAAACTTTTTGTCGCAAAAAATGTATAGAATATTTTTCGAGGTATTCTCAAAAAACCCTCTTCGTCGAAAAACTGATATTTTCAAGCGCGAATAACTCGAAAAATATTAGTTTTACGAAGAAAATGTAAAAACATTTTTTTCTTAGAATCATATTTTCCATCGAATTACATGGTTAAAATGTAATACAAAATTTCCACCCCCGAGATGGGGTGGAAACCACCCCCAAGTTTTAGCGTATGATAGCGGCATGATATAGAAAATAATCTTTGGACTATTCCCTACCTTTTGTGAAAAGTTCAAGTAAATCCGTGCTGGACGAAAAAATTGCAAGCCAAAATGCTTCATTTCCTCAATCGACTATTGGGGCCGACCTACCGGCTCTGTCCCGTCATACAGCTGACCGACTATAATAGCTTTTATTTATATTTAATTTAGAATGTGTATACTGATTTTCAGCCTTAGTAAATTGAAATAATTACCTTCGTAGGAAAGCAACTTTGATACCCTCTTAGTAACCCCTGTTCTACGTTTCGCTTGACCGACCGCAGTATGTTTCTCTACACACTCACAGTAATCAACTGTGAAAAATCTAGCTTTAGTAAATTCAAATAGATGTTTCAGCACTGCCTCTCCGTCTATATATGGAATGTTTATGCCGCACTTAAGGATCGTTTAAACACAGCGATAAATGAAACAACTTATCAAGATCAATCGAGTTGTTGCAACTTATCATTGTGTGTAAACGGTGCATCGCACAACTTATCAAAGTTGGAGTTGGGTTGAAGGTGGTATCGCATTGAATCGCAGCGTCTAAACAGCGTTTCAACTTGTCATCACAACTAGTTGCTGTGACTTGTCGTTGTGTTTAAACGACGCTTTATACGTATTATACGTACACACACCCAAACTTATATTCAATCATCTGATATTTCTTACTATTTCGTGCGAATTTAAAAAAACGAAGACACGAAGTCAAGCAATATTTATTTTAAAGCAATTTAATAACAAATATGTGACAATTAAATAAAACAATAAAGTATTTAACAAACAAGTTGAAAGTAGTTGTTTTAAAGTCAATAGCATACACAATTTAAATGTAAAGCGAATATTGTTTAAATTGTTTTTATTTATTTTTTTTTTGTATTTTATGGTAGTCAGTGTTATCACCTCTAGTCCATATGCAAGCTTCAGTTTGCGTGGGCACGCTCATAATCAAATTATCAACATTTTGTTTTGGTAGGTTGCTCCATCCTTTAAAAGCAGCTTGTACTAGCCGTGCGGTGTTTTGTGGATTATCCCGGCGAGCTCTAATTTTTCTTTTAAGCATATCCCACAAATAGTTTATAGGAATAAGCTCGGGTGAGCAAGGAGGCCACTCCAAACAAGGGATACCTTCTGCTTCAGTGACGTCTGTAGTCACTCTAATGGTATGTGGAGGTCTATTTTCATGAAATAAAATTAAATTTTCTCCTGTTGCACCTCTCTAGAGCCTGACTACAGGTTATCAACAAATTTCTTTTTATTAACTCCATTGAGTACATCAATCTGCCCATTGGGCATTAAGCCTTTTTTTATGGTAGAAAAATACAGACATGCAGAGAGTTACTCCAGTCAGTAACCTCTTTACAATTCTAAAACTAAAATTTTATCAGTCTGTCTACACTTAGTTGGTCAAGTCGGATGGCAGTTGTCGTTTTATTCTACGCACTTCAAAGACGTCCTGCACATTTAATTGTCTGGCCAACGCATTAGCATGCTCTAGAACTCGTTCACAGTATTTAACATTAAAACGTTATATGGTTTCTTTTACGGATTCTAGGGGGATGTCGTGTTGAATCACCTCGTTGGATACATAGTATGGCGCATTGACTACGACACGCAGCACCTTGTTTTTAAATCTCTGTAAGATGTTTGTATTGAAGACGCTAGCAGTGTCCCATAGCTGAATCCCATAAGTCCATATGAGCTTGAGGATGGACTTGTAGTTTAAAATTTTGTTATCCAAAGATAGTTTGGAATTGCGTCCAATGAGCCAATACATATTTCTCAATTTAAGTCCAAGCTGTTTTCGTTTGATAAAAATATGTTTTTTCCAAGTTAGACGGCGGTCCAAGTGTATGCCAAGATATTTACCGTACTTTTATTGAGGAATTAGACAATTATCAATATATACAGGGGAGCATGTTTTTCTACGTAGCGTGAATGTTACACGTAGTGATTTAGTTCCATTAGATTTGATGCGCCATACTTTCATCCATTGCTGAATTCTATTTAGGTTGTATGAAAATTAAAGGAGTTTTTTTCTCTCATTCAAATCATTCTAATTCACTTTCTCAAATCACAATTCCTCTCCAGAACATTACACTTCCCCTTGTATATTTGTGACCAGGTCTGACAGTTTTCGTTCTTGCTTGTCTTCCTCAACCTCTAAGTACACGATTTCGTGGGTTATCTGATTTTACACAAATCCTGACTTTTTTAGAGAATAGCACATTTTGTCAATTCCTAATGTTCCAGTTTTGGTGGTGAAGACACCAATTTAGGTGATCAATCTTGTGCTGCCTGGATAACTCGGGAACCCATAACTGTCTCCTGCTGTATACTTCTTGGTGTGAACTCTTCTTCTTATAGTTTCAGCTGAAACAGTCACACCTGTAGCTTCCAAAAGCTGTCTTTGGAGCTGCAGGTGAGAAATGGTTGGGTGTATTCCAGCTGATTGGACAATCAAACGATCGTGGAGAGCCGTTATTACTTTTGACGACTTTTCCTTGCTTTATTTTTGAGCTTTCCTAGTTCCTGTTACCTAGCACAGGTTTTGGACAGAACGCTCTGTATTACGCCTAGCTCTACAGCTATGTCCCTCTGAGAACATTACTTTCTCCACAAGACCAATAATCTTTCCTCGTTGTAAGTTCTATAACCCCACATGAGGCCTATTTTCGTTTTTGGACGAAAAAGTTAATTTATTTATTTTCGTTTAATTTGCAACTCATGCAAATAACCTATACCATACCGCAGAGGTTCTCAATTTGTGGTACATGTACCACTGGTAGTCCAAGTAATGAAGCTTAAAATAGGACAAAACCTCGCAATTTTTACAGAATAGATCAATTTGCTTGAAAATTTGAGAATAAGTAGTAGATAGTCCAAGGATCAAAATCTATATGATACCGATAGGCGCTTTTACCACGGGGGTGGTTGCCACCCCGCTTCAGGGGTTGAAATTTTTTATTATATTTTGACAACAAAAGTTGGTAAAAACATTCATTCTAAGCAAAAAACGTTCTATACATTTTTTTGATAAAATTAATAATTTCCGAAAATTAATAATTTCCGACTTATTCGCTATCAAAAGTGTTAGTGTTAAATCGAAAAAATCAATGTTTTTAATCAGTTTTCTGCTAATAACTCAAAAACTTTTCGTTTTATCAAAACAACTTTGCTTAACAAAAATGTACCTTTTCAAAAAATAAAAAAAACCGTTTTGTTTTTGTTTTCTTTAAGACTAATAGTAATCGAGCTATACTTTATTTTATGTTAGCTTTTCTTCGTTAAATGCTAAAAATTGTAGTTTCAAAGTCAAAAGACGGGAAAACTATGCATTTTTCGAGAATAACTTGTTCAAACTAATTTAAATTATTTACAAATATCTATCACGAGAAATAAAAAAAGTCTCTAGCTCAAAAATTAAGTGACTTATAATGAAAAGAATGTCAATCTCTAATTTTTTCAGTGAAAAAGTGATCGGAAGCAATCCCCTAATCACCACCCTAATTAATATTAGTCATTGAACTTATTTGGTCTTCTTTATTTATGTATTATTAATAGGTTCCAGAAGTTTGACCGGCTTACAATAATAAGTTTTTAAAAAAATGGAGTTAAAATCGAATCACGAATTTTTGGAGTTTGGTAAAAAATGCCCTTTTCTTCAGAATAGAAAGATTAGCATCAGAGATACGAAAAAATGTTTAAATATGAAATTGTAGCTTATTTAATTCCTAAGAACTTGTTTTGCAAACATTTTTTCTACGGTAAAAATTGAGTGAGCTATTGATAATTAAAACTTATAATAACTTGCAAAAACCACCTTTACCAACCCTTTCAAAGTCACCAATTTTTGCGACTGAGGATTTTAAAAGGATTTAATATCAACAGCCTTATAGAGCTTGTAAACACCTACAAAATTCTTTTTTACTAAACTTTCTAAGATAAAAAATAAAAAAGTTGCGGTTAAAAAATCAATAAATTTTTTTGAAAAAAAAGGATAATTCAAATTGGAAGCATAATAATGTAAGTTAGCGGTGTTTTTAGTCATTGCCCTTATTTAGTCTTCTTTATTTATGTATTAGTAATAGATTCTAGAAGTTTGACTGGCTTAGAATGATCAGTTTTAAAAAAACTGGAGTTAAAAGCGAATAACAAATTTTTGTAGTTTGGTAAAAGATGCTATTTTCTTCAGAATAGAAAGATTAGCATCATATATACTAAAAAATATTTTAATAAGAAATTGTAGGGTATTTAATTCCCAACAACTTGGTGTTAAAAAATTTTTTCTGTGGTAAAAATTGAGTGAAAAGTAAATCAGTATATATCGAAAAACATTGATTTTTTCGATATAAAACTAACACTTTCGATAGCGAATAAATCGAAAACTATTAATTTTACCAAAAAAATGTATAGAATATTTTTTGCTTAGAATGAATGGTTTTACAAACTTTTGTTGTCAAAATATAATAAAAAATTTCAACCCCTGAAGTGGGGTGGCAACTACCCCCATGGTAAAAGCGCCTTTCCGCATTATATAGATTTTGATCCTTGGACTATCTACTACCTATTCTCAAATTTTCAAGCAAATCGATCCATTCTGTAAAAATTGCGAGGTGAAAAGCTTCGGTTCCTGGACTATGGTGGTACATATCATTATTGGCGGTGGTACCAAAACATAGAAAAAATTAAAATAGTAGTATGTACTTAGTAAGTATTGATAATTCAATTTAAAAATATAGGTGGTACCAAAAATAATCAAAATAACTGTAGGTGGTACATCACTCAAAAAGGTAAAGAACCGGTGCCGTACTGAGCTATACTATCCGATTGTCTTATATATATTTTATTTTCAATAAATACTTTTATTCCTCGCATCAATAACAAATTTTTTCAAAAGAAATAAATATAACTTTGATATACATGGTGATTCCATATAAGTTTGGGTGTGTGTACATATGTGTACGACCCTTGTCGTACATGTGCATGTGTAATATATATTTACGACTTTTCTGTCGATGCCTGGCAACTTCCCTCCATCTTTTGGCCCTTACAAACTTAGGTCTTCTTCTACATCATCAATCCATGTTCTTCGTGGTCGCCCTCTACTTCTTGTGCTCTCTGGTTTTAAGAATTTCAATCTCTTTGTGTATTAATGATCTGTCATTCCAGCAATGTGTTCAGCCCATCTATGTCGCTGCTCTTTAACGAATTTCACAATATCTGGATCGATGTATAACTGATACAGTTCAAAGTTCTATCTTCGACGCCATAGCCCATTTTCATTTTTTACGGTCCCAAAAATCTTTCTAAGAATTTTTTCTTACATTTAATCCCCTATTTACTCTACTAATAATAGCTAAGCGTAGATGATGTGAAATGTATGTTTCTATTAAATACAAAAAAATATGATTTTATTCATAGCCAGAATGAATATTTAGGAAGCAGTCAGTTTTAGTATTATATTATTTATGAAATGAATTTTCATCCAGTTTCAGAGAATAGCTCTAACTGTATTTAAACAATTGTTAGTTTAACACAAGACTGAGTTCCATTTTTTTAATAGATTAATATTAATTATTGTTAAAGAATTTGCATACAGTTAGAGATAAAATAAACGAACTGAATAATTTTCGATAAATTATCCGTTAACTCTATAATATGTAATTCGCTTTGGGTTATGCATAATAACATTAGGGCATATAATAGTATAATAATTAATGAACTTTGTTTGGTATTTAAAGCTTAAAATTGCTTTAAATAATATTTTTCTACAACCATGTTAAAAATGCAATTTTTAGCACTCCACACGAGCGTTAAAAATGTTACTTTAAAGCACTAGTGCTTTAAAATTTTTAAGGCACTGAAGTTCGTATTGACCGTATAGGCAATTTTGATGTAATGTCAAATAAATATAAAAATGGAATGTCAGTCAAGTTCAAGTAAAAGTTTTTTTAGATATTGTCCTGTAATTACGTTTGTAGAACAAATATTATATGCTATGCGTGTTAAATAGGTATTTATGAAACAGTTGGTGAAGTATGCTTTTTGCGAACGCACTCAATTTTTAGAGCACGGGCGACAACGGAGCAAGTGCTATACATCGCCTAAGTTCGCAAAAAGTATTTCACGCACAGTTTCATACAATATTTTATCTACTCTACGATAAACAAATAAAAAAACTGTAACTCTTCCTTAATGGAATTCATTTATATTCTACAATTTTTAGAACTTTGTCATTTCAAAATCATAACTACTTTCAAACCACAAAAGTGTCAAAAATTTTGTTGTGTCATTGCTCATATTGTCATCACCATAATAACGCGAAAGTTAAGGATATTTTATTATATATGAAAGTGTGCGAAAAAACCCATTTAAAGTGTACGAAAAAGGAAATCCCGTTTAAGATACATCATTACTTCACGCACTGCTATCTATAATGAGAGTTTTCACAAACTAAAAACTTATACATAATATGACATAGAGCAAATAAAGTACATTTTTAAGGCACTCATGTGAATTGCAGAACTCGCTTCTCTCATTCTGCAAACTTTCATATGCGTGCCTTAAACGTGTACTTTTAACACTTAGGTATATCATAAATAACTACTATGGGACTTTCAATTTTTTAAAAATTTTTCTGATTGATCATTTAAGTAGATACCACAGGTACATACCAGCAGAAGTTAAAATCCAAATGAGTGAAAATAATTTCGACCACGAGTCAGTATTCTGTTAACCGAGATACAATAGTACCAAGCGGCGCCGCTAGGAGAACAGTTCAATAATGCGTCTCAGATTACTTTAATGAAACGTGGTCATTTTGTACTCTAAACCGAGTAAGGTATGAAAAAAAAAAATAATCGTTTTAGTTTTGATTCAATTCGAGTCTCTTTGCATCCTCTGACACCGTGTTTCGGGGTCTACCTTTTTCAAAGAGGCTTTCCAAGGAGACTGAATTGAATCATAACAAAACGAAGAAGAACTGCATATATTAAAATATTTGAAGCGAAGTGTGGTTAGACTGTCCTCTAACGGGGAATGACGAAATGAAAATAATTTCGACCACGAGTCAGTATGCTGTTAACCGAGATACAATAGTACCAAGCGGCGCCGCTAGGAGAACACTCCAATAATGCGTCTCACATTACTTTAATTAAACGAGGTCATTTTGTACTCTAAACCGAGTAAGGTATGAAAAAAAAGAAAATAATCGTTTTAGTCTTGATTCAATTCGAGTCTCTTGGCATCCTCTGACACCGTGTTTCGGGGTCTACCCTTTTTCAAAGAGGCTTTCCAAGGAGACTGAATTGAACCAGAACGAAACGAAGAAGAACTGCATATATTAAAATATTTGAAGCGGAGTGTGGTTAGACTGTCCTCTAACGGGGAATGACGAAATGAAAATAATTTCGACCACGAGTCAGTATGCTGTTAACCGAGATACAATAGTACCAAGCGGCGCCGCTAGGAGAACACTCCAATAATACGCCTCACATTACTTTAATTAAACGAGGTCATTCTGTACTCTAAATCGAGTAAGGTATGAAAAAAAAAGAAAATAATCGTTTTAGTCTTGATTCAATTCGAGTCTCTTGGCATCCTCTGACACCGTGTTTCGGGGTCTACCCTTTTTCAAAGAGGCTTTCCAAGGAGACTGAATTGAACCAGAACGAAACGAAGAAGAACTGCATATATTAAAATATTTGAAGCGGAGTGTGGTTAGACTGTCCTCTAACGGGGAATGACGAAATGAAAATAATTTCGACCACGAGTCAGTATGCTGTTAACCGAGATACAATAGTACCAAGCGGCGCCGCTAGGAGAACACTCCAATAATGCGTCTCAGATTACTTTAATTAAACGAGGTCATGTTGTACTCTAAACCGAGTAAGGTATGAAAAAAAAAAGAAAATAATCGTTTTAGTTTTGATTCAATTCGAGTCTCTTGGCATCCTCTGACACCGTGTTTCGGGGTCTACCTTTTTCAAAGAGGCTTTCCAAGGAGACTGAATTGAATCATAACAAAACGAAGAAGAACTGCATATATTAAAATATTTGCAGCGGAGTGTGGTTAGACTGTCCCCTAACGGGGAATGACGAAATGAAAATAATTTCGACCACGAGTCAGTATTCTGTTAACCGAGATACAATAGTACCAAGCGGCGCCGCTAGGAGAACACTCCAGTGTTGAGAACACTCCAATTATTTTCACTCATTTCGTCATTCCCCGTTAGAGGACAGTGTAAGCACACTCCGCTGCAATATTTTAATAAATGCAGTTCTTCTTCTTTTCGTTATGGTTCAGTTCAGTCTCCTTGGAAAGCCTCTTTGAAAAAGGGTAGACCCCGAAACACGGTGTCAGAGGATGCCAAGAGACTCGAATTGAATCAAAACGAAAACGATTATTTTCTTTTCTTTTTTAAAATCGAAATCCCTAGAAAATCAAAGAAACTCACTACAATATGCTCTTCGCATGCGGGAGGGCTGGACGGAAGCGAAATTGACGAAACTTCGTCTAAAAAAGATCTAGCGAAAGTTATGCTAGTTTTAATAAACTAGGAGCCGGTATAGGTGAAATTTGCTAATCATTTTAGTTACGGTAAGAGCCTATAACTTAAATAGTAGAATCTAAAAGAAAACGTACGAACATTGTGCCGTCACTTTTTAGTGGCACATTCGTGGACAGTGGCGCATCCTTCTATCCCAGAATTAAATTTTTTTCATTTTTTCCTGTTTTATGTGATTAAAAAATAACCGTCAGCGTATTTTTAATCAACCGCCCTTTTCCCCCTTACCCCTCCATCAAACACTTCATTTTTCGTTTGTATTTTTTTAGGTGGGAAGCAATCAATAGGGCTTTTCATTCACACAGATTATACAACATATGACAGAAGCTCGAAACAAATGACAATAGATGAAAAGCCTTATTTTAAAATTTAAAAAAAGTCACAGGCGTAGTTGAGGCTTTTACACAGAATGTCTATTTTTTATAGACCCGTAGGTTAACCCTTAAACGCCCAAGTTTTTTTAGGTTCCATGTACGCCCAAGGGTGGGTAAAAAATGTCCACCTCCAAAATAGCTAATATATTTATTGAGAGTTGTTGAAAATGGATTTAACTTAAGAATATTATGCTTAATAAACACAGTATCTTCTAAAATATTAATATAAACAATTTACAAACCTTACAACAAAATTACAATGTATATCAAAATTAACATACCGGTAAAAGAAAGTAATTCAGATTTGTCGATTTTCTCCACATTCTTCTTTCAGCCTCCTCATTGGCGAATAATTATGTCGATTATGTAATTATACGTCGATAATTATATGGATTATGTTCCTACCAACGAGAAATTATATAGAAACCTTTAGTGTCAAGTTTTACCAAGGGTGTACTTTTTATGCCCACCCATATTTAACTCAAGATATTACTTTTATTTTCAAAAATATCGGCAGAATCAAAATAGCATTCGATAAAGGGCTGTTGTTTTAACAATAAATAATTTTTTTGAAAAATTTTAAACACGTAATAAATATGTTACAAGGAAATACGCATTAGGTGGACATTTTTTACCCACCCTTGGGCGTTTAAGGGTTAAGTGTACATTTCCGGTCCGGAATAAGAATGACGTAACTGCAAAGAGCCAAATTTCTCAGGAGAGCAAAAAAACGATTTTTCAATATTTAAAATAGGGATTTATTATCATCATCATCATCATCCAGCCCTTTGCGTCCACTGCTGTGCATAGGCCTCCCTCATTTTTGTCCATTGTGCTATATTTTGAGCACTTTGCATCCAATTTCTTGACATTTTTTTGAGATCATCAGTCTAACGAGTAGGTGGTCTTCCTCTACTTCTTTTGTCTAATCTCGGCCTCCACTCAAGTAATCTCTTCGTCCATCTCCCATCACTGATTCGGGTGACGTTTTCAGTCCAGTTCCATTTCAGGGTTGCAATTCGGGAAATTACATCGGTAACTCCTGCCTATTGGTTCAAATTTCATTATCTTAATTAAATCCCCCCATTTTCAACCCAATCTACAGTTGCATCATTCTTGATCTTAAAATTTTTCTGTACAAAAACTGTTTATATGCCGGTTATTTTAACAGCGATGGCTTTTATTTTCATGTCTATTGGTCCGAATTTCATTATCATAATTTAGTCCCATCATTTTCAACATTATTTACGGTTGCGTCGTTATTCATCTGAAACAAGGTGTAAAATGGTGCGTATTTCAATAACGACGCAACTAACCTGTAGTGGCTCAGCACGTAGTTACAATTCTGTCTCTTTTGTATCATCTGTACATAACCTCAAAATAATTTAAATTTATTAATTAATTAAATAATTTTTTTTGATAAAAGCGTATAACTTTATTTTTGGAGATGGCTGGAGATCTTATTTTTTTTTTTTCTATTTTGTGTATTTTATTAAACACTATACTTTTAATTTTTTTCAGATTTTGCCGTATGTTTATTAAGTTTTACCTTAAATAATCGAGAAAACTGTTTTTTGGTGGGTTTTTGGGAGTTTGACATTGTTTTTCCCATTTTTAAATATTCTAGTTGACTTAGTTAAGTACTTCAATTAACATGCAACCTATAAAAAATATTGATATGATCTATTCTGAAGTACCTATATAAACTAGGGAAAATCACCAAAAACCCCCTGAAGAAACAGTTTTTTTTTTGGGTTTTTCAAGGCGGCGAATTTTACGAAAAAATCTGAAAAAAATTAGAAATATATTGTTTGAAAAAATACACAAAATAGAAAAAAAAATTAAACCTCCAGCCATCACCAAAAAGAAGTTATACACTTTTTTAGAAAAAAAAATTCTAAAAATTTTTTGAGGTTAAAAGCCTGATGTTTTATAAAAGCCTCAACTATGCCAGTGAATATTTTGAAATTTTAAAATTGATTGCGTCCCACCTAAAAAAAAAATAAAACGAAAAATTACGTAATCAAAGGAATGAGACAACACAAGATATCAGTATCCGTTCTTACTGAAACAAAAAGAAAAGGTAAAGGTAGAGGAGAAATTGATAATTGTATTCACATCTTCAGTGGCGTACAAAAGCATCAAAGAGTCGCCAAAGGCGTATGCATCCTAATCGATAAGAGATATAAAAATAAAATAACAAATTAGGAAGCAATAAACGAGAGAATTCTGACTGTCAACTTAAACATCCATGGACACAGAACCACAGTAATAGGTATATATGCCCCTACAGAAGACACATTAATAAACGAAAAAGACGCATTCCAACAAGAGCTTGAAGACATGATTTCTAAAATCGGAAATCAACGGGAGATATTAATGATGGGTGACCTGAATGCAAGAACAGGAGGAGAGAAGAACCACCTAATTGTAGGAAACTACGGGGAAGAAGTAACCAATGATAATGGAGAAAGGCTCATTAATCTATGTCAACAATTTAACCTAAAAATTTTAAACGGCTTCTTTCCCCACAAGGACATACATCAGTTCACTTGGCATCAAGAGACAAGACAACTACGATCGATTATAGACTATATTATAGTAAAACAAAAATCAGAATGGAAAATCCAAGACACAAGGGTATATAGCGGTGTAGAATGCGGATCTGACCATTACTCACTAATATCTCGAATCCAAATTCTCTTTAGATATGCAATAAATGAAACATCGAAAGAGGAAAGAGAAGAAATAATCAAAGAACCCAAATACAAACTAACTGGGCTATATGAAGACAGCACCATGTACCAGAACAGACTGGATCAAAAACTTGATCAAATTGACCTGACATGTAGCACCAATATAATATACGACAAAATAGCACTTGCGATTAAGAAAGCAGCCAGTGAAGCATTAGGCATGGAGGAGATAACAAATACTAGATAAATAACAACATAGTCTGGAGCAATGAACTTGAACAACAAAAACAAATAAAACAACAGAAACATCATAAATGGTTAAAATCACAAAACGCATAAGATAAAACCCAATGCCGACAAGAATTAATCAAATATAAAAAAATGTTAACAAAAAATGAGAACAATATCAGGGAACAGAGATGTAGGGAAGTGGAATGACATCTAGGTGGAAGCAGATCCTCAGAAGCTTGGAGGTTCATTCGAAATCTACGAAATGAAAACAGAAATAATACAAACCTTCAAATGATTGATTTAAAGAAATGGAAAACCCACTACAAAGAAGAACTTCAAGAAAACAGAGAGGAATACATAAATACATCACCAAAATACTACAATTTAAATGGTCAAGTCGTAGAATTAAATGACGAATTCGTTGAGAGAATGATTAAATCACTAAAAAATAAAAAAGCATGTGGTCCAGAAGGAATCCCAGCGGAACTTATAAAAAATGGAACTACAAAATTGATAAAACTAATAACCATAATTTTCAACAACTACACAAATGGAGAAAACATAACAGAAAATTGGAAAACAGGATGGATAAACCCAATACACAAAAAGGGTAACAAGGAAGACTGCCAGAACTATCGCTTTTCTTCCTGTAACCAGCAACTTTAGCAGATTATATGGGAAAACTCTAAAAACTCTAATAGAAAATGAATATGCACCTTTAGAGATCGAACAACAAGCAGGATTCCGAGCAGGAAGATCCTGTATCGACCACATCTTCACGATCAACCAACTCAACGAAAGAAAAGTAGCCAGAGACAGAGAAATACTATTCGTCGATCTAACTAAGGCATATGATACCGTACCACTTTGTAAATTATGGCAAGTCCTGGAAAAATCCCCTATTAATATAACTTTAATAAAAGCAGTGCAACAATTCTATAACAATATCCAAGCAAACATAAAAATCAACATCAGATTATCCAATAGCTTCATGGTGAATAAGGGACTACGACAGGGATGCAGCTTATCGCCAACACTGTGTAAAATCTATATAAATGAGGTCTTGAATAAGTGGCAGAAATCGTGTTCTAGAATGGGGATACAGCTAAATGACGACTCAACACTATACACACTGCATTTTGCTGACGATCAGGTGGTGATTGCCCAGGAATAATTAACAATAAAAAGAAAAATGGAAACAAGATATTTAGGTATTATAATAGACGAACAAAAATTATTTACAAAACACATGAGTTGTGTCTGTGAAAATGCAACAAAGATCATGCATAGCATTGCTAGTCTAGCACAGAAGGAATATAGAATTTCGTTCCGACAGATAAGAATATACCTAAGTACAATACTTGCATCAATTGTAGGGTACGGTTCAAGTGTATGGGCACATAAATAAAAAAAATGCAGAAAAATTAAATAGAGCTCAGAGAGGATTTCTTGTAAGAATGACGGGAGCATTTGAAACAACTGCAACACAGGCACTCACAGTTTTAACTGGAGTAATCCCAATGCATTTAGAAACACAAAAAAGAGCATGTAATTATTGGCTAAAACAAGAAAAATATGAAAAAATAATATAAATAATATGATTAGATATAAGAAATAAAAGAGAATTAAAAGAAATAATAAATAGAAAAAGACAAAATGAATGGGAAAATTCAACAAAATCTAGACGTTTATACAATTTTATACCAATATTAGAAAACATTCCAAATTATTTTATTCCAAACAAGGTTTAGTACACTTTTTAACAGGACATGGACCGTACCCAACATATTTGGAAAGATTTAACTTAAAAGATGATGCATATTGTGAATGTGGAAAACTAGGTACACCAGAACATATAGTGTTACATTGTGAAAATACTATAGAAAATCAAGAACATAGAGAAATGGGAAGAAGATTAGAAAGAATTGAAATACGAGATATGTTACAAAATGAAGAATATTTTGGAATATTAAACAATTTAACAGAAATAACATCTAAAAAACAACAAGAAATCTATAATAAGAGAAGAAGACAACAAATAATCCAACCCTGATGAAGTTGAGTAAGATAAAGTTAAAATAAATAAAATAAAATATAAAAAACCTATTGGGATTTAGTGGGACATAGTGGGCCACGCAACGGTGGGAACCAGGCCTTGCGTGGAAAATATGCGACTGGATAAAACAAATGAAAATGTCAGAAAATATACTGTTAAGATAGCTACATGGAACGTAAGAACTCTTTATCAGACTGGAAAACTAAACAACGCAATTAATGAAATGAAGAGGCTCAAAATTTATATTCTGGGGATGAGTAAAATAAGCTGACCAGGTAATGGTAAGTGCGAGAAGGAGGATGCAACAATATTTTTTTCAGGCAGCAGAGAAGAAGATGTCAACCATAGGCATGGAGTAGAGGTTCCAGTAAATAATAAAATCAGAAAACATATAAAAAATTTTAAATAGTTGGTTTTTAATTCCTGGGTTTGCGGTCTATTATAAATAAAACACTTGATTTTGCTTAGACGTTTCGGCTGTTTGCCATTTTCAATAAGCACTTTTAATTATTAAACATTACACTGTTAACAAACATATTTTATATACCATACACGTAATATTTTGAAAATTTAAAAAAATGCACATCGTGTTTCTCTAAGATGTTATGAGAGAATGCCAGGCATGGGCATTGGGCATATGGTAAAAGCACTTCACAACGGTTTTGGATGGTGGTCGTAAAACCAAAACGATAATATACAGGAGATCAAGTTACATAATATACGAAAGAAATAAATCTGACTAATGTTTAACTTTTAATAATGGGAGCAAGATTTTTTGTAGTTATGATCTGAGTATGTAACTCGAAATATGAATACTGAGGTGCGTATTTTTTTTTGTATTTTATATGGAACAGAGGCTTGAACGCTAAAACAAGGATATTCATTAATGATAGAACATTATAATAGAACAGAGTATTTGATATGTGGGCATATAGATTTTATTCCATATTCAGAACGCTGCATGTTGATCCAGATAAGTGCGCACCCTCTAGACATAAATATAATTCAGGTTTATGCTCCCACATCTGAGAGTACTGATGAAGAAATTGAAGGGTTTTACGAACAATTAGACGAAATCATAAAAAACCTAAATAAACAAGACATAACCATGGTAATGGGAGATTTTAACTCCAAAATAGGAAAAGGCGAAGTCAGTGACGTAGTTGTCAAGTATGGGTTGGTAACAAGAAATGAACGAGGTGATCGACTAATACAGTTTTGCCAGGAGAAAAACTTAATTATCACTAATACTTGGTTTAAGTTACCATTAAGGAGATTGTACACTTGGAGTTCACCACAGGACAAGTCTGGGTACATCGTTAGAAATCAGATAGACTTTATAACAATTAACAAACGATTCCGTAACGCAATAATATCAGCCAAAACATATTCTGGAGCTGATATAAACTCTGATCATAATCCTTTTGTAGCCCAATTACGAGTCAGACTAAAAACCTTAATCCAGAAACAGAATAACAAAAGATTAGATATGGATCAACTTAGAAATCCCGAGATAAAAGTCAAGCTTACAAATAGCATTAATAGTAATGTTGCTTTAACAACCAATACTGATGATATTGAAAGAGACTGGATCAACTTAAGGGACGCTATATGCAACGGTACGAAAGAAGTAATTGGTGACTACGAGCGGAAGAAGAAGAACGAATGGATGACAGATGAAATATTACACCTCATGGACAAAAGGAGGGAAAATAAAAATAATCCCGAGCAATATAAAGAACTGGATAGAACTGTCAGCAGAAAGATAAAAGAATTCAAAGAGAAATGGTTACAAGAAAAATGTCAAGAAATAGAAGAGGTAGAACGAAGACACGATAGTTTTAACACGCATAAAAAATTAAGGAGTTTACTTATACTTACAAGAAAAAACAGTTTGGTAAGTTAATAGACGAGAACAACAAACTTATTGTAGATAAAGAAGAACAGTTACAGACTTAAGCAATTTACATAAAATATTTGTTTACGGATTATCGTCATATCTCTACGAACACTCTTGATATGAATGGTCCAAAAATATTGAAAACTGAGGGTATAAAAGCTATAGATCAAACGAAAGATGGGAAAGCAACAGGATGCGATGAAACACCAGTCGAATTTTTAAAAGTTTTTAACGAGAACAACATTAATGTAGTATTGGAACTGTTTAATAAGATAAACGATACTGGTCAAATTCCATCGGACTGGCTGAAATCTACATTTGTGCCCCTTCCTAAGAAATCCAATTCTAAGACGTGTAGCGAATATCGCCTTATAAGTTTAATGAGTCATACCCTTAAAGTATTCTTGCGTATTATCCATTCCAGAATACGAGCAAAATTAGAACACAGCATAAGTAAAACACAGTTCGGTTTTAGATGCGGTTTTGGAACTCGAGAGCCCCTATTTGCAATACAAGTCTTGATTCAAAAATGCCTGGATCAACAGAAAGATGTTTACGCCTGTTTTATCGACTATGAGAAAGCATTTGATACTATCAAACATGACAAACTCATAGAACTGTTACATCTTTCAGGACTTGACACTAAGGACATCCAGATTATAAAAAATCTATATTGGAATCAAACAGCCCACATAAAGAATTGACATATGGTGAGTGAAAACATAACCATTTCTAGAGGGTTTAGACAGGGCTGTATTCTTTCGCCACTGCTTTTCAACCTGTACACGGAACAAATATTTCTAGAGGCACTGGAAGAGTACAATGAGGACATCAAGATTAATGGCGTACCAATAAGTAATTTTCCATATGCAGATGATACTGTTATACTGGCCGATAACATCGAAGATTTACAGATGATGCTAAATAGAGTAAATACAACTGGCAACCAGTTTGGACTAAAGATCAATAGAAAGAAAACTAAATTTATGGTGATTAGTAAAAAGAACATTCAACATATCGACCTGAATATTGAAGCCGAACGTATTGAAAAAGTACACCGATTTAAATATCTGGGATATGCAGTAAATGATAAGTGGGACCCAGACGTAGAGATTAGGATCCGAATTGAAATAGCAAGATCCAAATTCATAAAAATGAGAAAGCTCTTAAGCAACCGCAACCTAAGCGTTAACCTCCGATGGCGTGCCACAAAATGCTATGTACTCTCTACGCTACTTTACGGAGTAGAAGGGTGGACGTTAACAGCAGCAACTATAAAGAAGTTAGCGGCTCTAGAAATGTGGCTGTATCGAAGCATACTGAGAATACCTTGGACAGACAGAGTGACCAACACAGAGGTATTGAGACGAATGGGTAAAGAGGTGGAATTGTTAACAACTGTTAAAAGGAGGAAAGCGTCATACCTGGGCCATGTGTTCCGTAATGATAAGTACAGTCTGCTACAGCTTATCGTGGAAGGCAAGATTGAAGGTAGAAGAGGTTTGGGCAGAAAGAAGAAATCCTGGCTGAGAAACTTGAGAGAATGGTTTCAAATACCAGAAGCTGCGAACATAATACATGCGGCACAAAACAGAGAAACCTATCGTTTGATGGTCGCCAACCTTCGGTAGAACACGGCACATAAAGAAGAAGATTGGGATTTTTCCATTGATTTTATTTTAATAAAATATAAATTCAAAAATAGATATTTACAATTATAATAATAATAAATCAATATAAAATATATAAGTAAAAATAATAATTCAATAAATAATTCATTAAATTAAAAAAAAGACTACCAACTCTCTTCTGAAAATAGAGTCTGTCTTTATAACTTAGAAGGGAGTTGATGGTACCAAAAATATTTTAACAAATGTATATTGTTTATTTACATTTGTTAAATGTATTTGTTAAATATAATTAATAGATTATGGCAAATTAGTTAATACATTGTAAAAATAGATTTAGTAGTTTAGTAAAAAATGTAAAAATATAAAAAAATATCTGTAATCCCATCAGGAAAAAACCACCTGGATTAGTCACTAGAGGCCAGGGCATATGTATAAACAATAAATAAATAAAATAAAAAATAATGCCCAGGATAAAGATGACCTAATATTTATGACAAACCGGCTGTTTCGAGAATACAAAAAATGGGGCCTATACGTTAATATGAAGAAAACCAAATATATGTGTGTAGGAGGACAGAAAAGTGAGTTACAACTAGAGGATGATATGGTTATCGAGCCAAGCTCTGATTATGTATACCTTGGAACGAGAATCCAACAAAGTAGAAGGACAGAATTCGAAATAGAGGAACGAATTATGAAAGGAAAGAAGATAATAGGAGCTTTGAACTCACTACCTTGGTCAAAAACATAAAAAAAATAGCATATTTAAAAGCGTGGTACTGTATGTATGTGAAACCGGGCAACTGAATAAGCGAACAGAACAGAAGTTGCTCGCACTGGCATACTGGCAAAAGACATACCGAACTTGTAAAAGCGATTGGCCGAGTGACAGATGACATGTACAATTAAAACATTTGAGATTATTTTTTGCCATTTGCCAGCCACATTGAATATGACAGATTCGTGCTAATGCACAACAACACACGTCATGTCGCTAGTTCAATTTAAAAGATTATATTGGCCACCATATAGCCCATTGAGAAAAATAAGCGAAATGGATTAAGAGGATCGGAACGTATTTTCGGCTGCAATGCTATTCAAATGGGGATTCATTTTTTTCAAATCCTGAGAAAACTAATAAGTATTTTGGAAAAATTTAAACGCAGAATGAAAGATTACGTTATTAGCGAGGGCCGAAAGTCCCTGAGAACTTCTACAATGTTTATTTTAATAAGTTACAGGGGTGAAAAAACTAAGAGAAAATTTAGTGTGATTTTTAAATTCAAATATCTCATTCAAAATAAACTTTTTATTTATTCTAAGGGACTTTCGGCCCTCGGTAATAATTTAGTCTTTCATTCTGCGTTTAAATTTTTCAAAAATATTTATTGGTTTTTTCAGGATTTGAAAAAAATGAACACAATGCCGTGGTAATATTTTCCAAATCTGTCTTTGTCTTACAACGCACTCAACCGAATATAATATTGTCAGTCAGACACTGACAATCAGTGACAATTTTAAATATTTGACATTGCATCGGGAATATTTTGAGAAATTGATTAAATATTATTGATATATAGTGTATTTGATAAATAATTGATTTAAGACGTGAACTTAATAAAAAGTTATTTATTGTGTATTATTTGTGAAAGATCCAAGCATAGAATACATCAGATATATCATGTGATCCAAGTATTTTGTTGTTAGAGATGTTCAAAATTGTAAGCGTTCCAAAATAACAACATATTATTAAAAAATCACTTTAACACTTTTCCTCTTTTCTCGATTGATTATTAGTTTTTGTTGTACAAATAAATTATTACAATCACTGAAAACATAGTTAGTGAAAAAATTATCACATTTATTAACTGAATTAATAATTTGCAATTATAAAAATAACAGTTATCCAAGAACATTCAAAAGCCATCTCTTTAAATAATTTATGACATTTTCAAGTAGAATGACATTCTAGTAATGTTTACATATCCACACCAGTGTGAATTTTACTACACGTAATTTGCCGTGTAAAGACAGAAAAAGTAGGGATACACGTAAAATATTTGCGAATTATGTACCCATAGCCTTAAAAATATGTAAATTAATGTCTAATATAAGTAAAGTCACGCTGCGCTGGTATATAGTCCAGAGTAATAACCAGAGTAATAGGCCATGTTCGGGACACTCAAAGATCCAGGTAGCTGACTACTTTTTTAGTTATTGTATACTTATAGGATGAAAACCTACCTGTTTCCTGCCTAGAGTTCGAGTCCGTTTCTTAATTATTAACAATTTAGTGCAAAAATCCTTAATTTTTAAAATTTTTTGCACTCCATTCAAAAGCAAAATAGTTGACATAAAATTACAAAATTCATTTTTTTAGAACATTGAAAAACCTTCAAAATGCCGATTTTTGAAATTCAAAAAGTTAATTTGTTGCTACGAAAACTGCAAAATAAGTTAAAATCGTTATTTGTTAATATAATTTACTAAAACTGCCTTCGAACTTTAGTGTTTCACCAAAAGTTGGGTTTTGGCGTACTTAACAAACTTTCAAAATTTGAGACCGTTCCATTAATTAGTGTGAGCTATTCTATTTGTTTATCCCAGAGACCTTTATTTTGCAATAAGATAAGACAGGAAATAATGAAGAGTAATTCTGAGTATGGCAAATAAAAGTAAAAGAGTGATAGTATCAAAATGTATTAAAAAAGATAAAACAGTAATTAATATAATCAAAAATTCTAATGCCAAATTTTTTAAATTTTGTAGTTTATAAACATTTAGAATAACTTTAAAAATATTATTCGTAGAAACAATCTTTTTATATACTCGAAAAGATGGTGTTTTAACACGAATATTTAAATTAAAAATTTTGCCTGGGTTCATTTGAAACAAAGTCAGCCATAATATGTTTCTTTAATTCACAGCTAATTTGTTTATATTAATTAAGGAATCTCATTAATGCCATTTTAAAGAATGCCATTTGTATTTTTTCTTAAAAAATTTGCACAAACATTGTACCTTCACAGCAACCTCTACGATTTTTAAAAATGTAGTTCAAACGATTACTAGGGGGAACCTACAAATCCACGGAGTTAAAAATCCCGAAAAAGATTCAAACAAATTTAATTTTCTGTATTTTCCGATCAGCTCAATGTATTTTGATCTTTCTTTCTTTAATTTGTATGTAATTTCTACGTACATTGCAAATATCTCCTTCTTCACCTGCCATCTCCGCGACGGAAGTTGGCAATCATCATTTGTTGGAAAAACCCGCATTTTCCTGGGAAAATTTTCGTCAAAGTAAATCGGTAAAAACACGTCTCTATGCAGAATTTAATTACGGTGAATTTGTATTTGAGTGTTTTTGCTGTAAAGTTAAAATCTTTGGAGTTATAGAGCAAAAATTAAAAAAAAAACACGGTTTTCGGGCGCTATTTTGTTTATAAAAAAGTAGCACACTATCTGCGTACTTTGCATACCTATATTATTAATATATACAATCATAAGATTCGATTCTAGCAATAAAATTGCTGTTAAATAACTGTTCCTTGTATTTTGCTAATTAGCCCAGAGCACTATTCAGAAGTGCCGCAAGCAAAATCAGAATTGCCATGTTAATGGCCAACGTTAGCAACTTACAGGGCAGTCGAAGAAGAAGAAGAAGAAGAAGAAGAGGAAGAAGAAGAAGAAGAAGAAGAAGAAGAAGAAGAAGAAGAGTTACATTAAGAGAGTTGAATTAAAAGAGTCAAATTAATCTGGAGATTGGGTAACCAACCCCAAGGGAAGGCAAGGTCAGGGCCGACGAGGAAGGGAGAAATGGTCCTCCGAAAAGGGGGTTGGTGAGCAAGGTTAGCAGCCTACCTACTGTAAAAAGAATTAACGCTCATAGAACCGAACAGAAGCCTCGCAATTGGACGGATACACAGATGACGACCCACGCAAAGAAAAGGACAAAGAGACCAAATAAACTACGAATTGGCAATTGGAACATCGCATCGTGGAACAAAAGGTAACAGGAAGTTGTGCAGGTATTGGAGCTCCATAACATTGATATAATATGTGCCCTGAATGAAACAAAAAAGAAAGGGAAAGGAAATGTCAATAAGAACAAGTTTATGCTCCTGTACAGCGGAGTAGATAAAAACAAACGAGTACAGGCAGGAGGAGGCCTCTTAATGCACAATAAATATAGCAGCAGCATTCAAAAAATAAGGTACATCAACGAACACATGATGCTGGTTTGCCTTAAACTTCACCACTCGACACTTAATATTATCCCCGTATATGCCCCAGATAACAACAAAAACAAGGAAGAAAAAGATGCTTTTTATGGACAGCTCCAAAATCTACTGGACACCACAATAGCCGGTAGTAAAACAATAATTCTCGGTGACTTAAACGCCAGAGTCGGCAACATACCTGTGGCTGGAGCTACATAAAGATTGAATGAAGAAACGCTTAACGACAACGGAGAAAGTCTCCTAGAACTTTGTTTATTGAATAACCTCCGCATTAACAACACATACTTTGACCATCCAATACAGCATAAGATCACCTGGTCAGATACAAGAGGACGTAACTCTATGATTGACTACATTATAACAAACAGACAAATACACCCCAGGGATATAATAGATGTGCGCACTCTATCGTCCGCCAATGTAGGATCCGACCATGGCCTGGTACTAGGGAAAATAAATATAGAAATCAACACAAAACGCAAACGAAATACAAAAGTCGAAGAAAAGTTAAACATAGAAAGCTTAGAAGACCAAGGGACACAAAACGTGTATAGAAACAGACTAACAGAAAAGATAAACAGCCATAACCTAGAGACTAAAAAGGATATAGAAGAAACCTGGAAAATTATTAGAAAATGTATCCTACAAGCAGCAGAAGAAATTTTAGGTAAAAGAAAAGTCAACAGAAATAAACGTGAATACAAAACTCCATGGTACGACGAAAGGGTGAAAGCACTAGCAAATCAAAAGAAACAAGCTTTCCTAACATACACAAGAGTGAAGACACCGGAGGCACGAGACGACTACGTGACAATCAGGAATAGAGTAAACCAAGAAATAGATAACATCAAAAAGGAACACTGGGAGAAATTTATCAAAGATATGGAATACGACCTCTGTGGATCCCAGAAAAAGGTGTGGAAGATGATAAGGAGGCAAAAAACAGAAATAAATGAATTTATACGGATAGATAACATTACGGAGACACAATGGACTGAGCATTGCGCGAAATTATATGGAGATGGAGAAGAAGAGAACAGAGAAATAAACATTAATGAAACCCACGATAGAGTACTAATATCAGAAGAAGAGCTACAAGAACGAATAAAAAAATTAGAAAATAGAAAAGCACCTGGTCCTGATAAGATAAATAAAAAACTGCTAAAATATGGAGGAAGAACACTACTCAAATGGCTCCTAAACTTATTTGTCGATATAATAAATATCGGAGTAGTACCAGCGGAATGGAAGGAAAGTCTCCTGCTACCGATACTCAAAAAGGGAGACTCGAAAAGTCCTGAAAATTATAGAGGCATTAGATGATTAATGATGAACAGCACATTAAAATTGTTGACGGCTGTCATAAACGATAAAATCAAGGAAAAATCGAATATGGTAGATGAACAGCAAGGCTTCCGGAAGAACCGCAGCACAAGAGATGCAATTTTTATTATCAGGCAAATAGTAGAAAAGTCTATTGAATATGGAAAACCAGCATATATGTGCTTTGTCGATTTAAAAATGCTTTTGACAGGGTGAGGCGAAATGATATCTTAAATTTATTACAAGCTGAACAAATAGACCACCAGATAATAAGGCTAATTAAGGAAATTAACAAGAACAACAAGACCAGAGTTATAATGTCAACAGGAGAAACAGAACGCATAGAACTAAAAGGAGGAATTCGCCAAGGAGACTCGCTCAGCCCATTGTTATTCAATATGATGATGAATCAAATAATTCACGAAGTCAGAAAACCACATGGATACCACATGGGAGCGCATAAAATCACGATACTATGCTATGCCGATGATGCAGTACTAATTGCTGATAACGAGGATGACCTACAAAAGCAGCTCCACACTTTCAATATTAAAGCAAATAAATTTAATATGAGAATATCGGTAGAAAAACTAAATGTATAGTGATAAGTAAAGAGCCGCGTAGATGCAAGTTAGAAATAGACGGCAAAATTGTAGAACAAGTAATGAAATTCAATTACCTAGGAGTAGAGATCACTAGTGACAGGAATATAAGAACAGAGACCACAACACAAGCGACAAAAGCGGCAAGAGTAAGTGGTTGCCTCCGAGAAACCATATGGAGAAACAAATATCTGACCATGGAAAGCAAAATAAAAGTATACAAGACAACAGTAAGACCTATCCTAACATATGCAGCGGAGACAAGGACCGATACAAGAAAGACGAAACAACAAATCAACAATATCGAAATGAAAGTATTAAGATCAATAGCGGGCATATCATTAAGAGACAGACAAAGCAACAGAAGTATACGAGAACGTTGCAAAATTCAAAATATTAACAGGTGGATAAAAACAAGAAAGAAAAACTGGAACGAACATGTAAATCGAATGGTACCAGATAGATTAGCGGACATCTGTAAAAACAACAAGCCGTATAGCAGAAGACCCGTTGGAAGGCCGCCGAAAAGTGGAAAGACAATGTACAGTCAACAACAACTGAAACAGAATAAGAGGCAGACAAACAGGAGTAATCCTAGTCGCGCGAAGAAGAAGAAGAAGAAATTAATTACTATTTAAACTTTTAAACATTAAAAATCATGGATATGTACCACAATGATTCAACTGAAAAAGCTTTTTGGTTATTAAATCATGCTCGTAGTATTTCCGGAAAACATCTTACCTTTTAATTTTAGTTTAGTATAGTAATTTAAATATCTGTTGGTCACCATGTTTGTGTCCTGTAGTACCCTCTCTTGTAATTAACACATCCAGTAAAGGAAGTGAGTTTATGTTTTCGTTTTCTTTGAAATTTAGTGAATTTGGTTTTCGGTGAATTTGATTGATTCTTCTTTATTGTTGATGTCAATCGAAAATTTATTCAATGCTTCTGATCCATGAGGCCAAATGAACACAATATCTACATATCTCCACCATACTCTGCGTTGCTGGAATAATCCTTTCTCTATTGATGAAAAAGAATAGAGTAGTGTGCAAAGAGGAACAGGAGAAAAAGTTACTGGTAAAGAGGAACTCGAAGCTATCAAATCTCACCAGATTATATTTTAGACAAATCCAGTCGAAATAACAAGTGGCGCGCACTTCCTATTTAAAAATTAGATATATAATATGTCAAGGATAAAATATTAGACGTATATATATATATATATATATATATATATATATATATATATATATATATATATATATATATATATATATATATCAATCGGTTTTAAAACGTCTTTCGACGTTGTCCGATGCCTAATTTCCATGACACTCTATCATCCCATTGGCCCTCTGTAAGATCTCTTGCGCTCATCGCCTTCGTTACTCCCTCTCTCCAAGATTTCTTGGATCTTCCTCTCTTTCTGCGGTTTGGTGGTACCCATTGCATAATTATTTTAGGGAGTCTTGAGTTATCCATCCTCTGGACGTGTCCGTAACATATCAGCTGTTTTCTTTCTATGTATGTTGTTAGAGAGCCGTCAACCCCCATTCGCTGTCTTATCTCATCATTACGTATTCTCTCTCTACGTGACACTCCTACTGATCTTCTAAAAGCGTCCATTTCTACTGCCTCCAGTTTTCTTCTGTTGTTTTCGGTTATCCGCCAAGTTTCTGCTCCGTACAATAGACTGCTTTTAATAAGAGATTCGTAGATATTGTGTTTTCTTCTTTTTCCTATTTCATGATTCCACAGTATGCTGTTTAGACAGCCTATTGTTTTTCTGGATTGTGTTATTCTTCTCTTTATTTCTTCATCATCTTTCCCCGTTGTGTCAAAAACGATTCCTAGATATGTGTAATGGTCGCAGGGCATGATGATTTCATTATTTTCTAATGTGATGTTCGATAGTTCGGTACCTATTGGCAGGTATTTTGTTTTTTCTGTATTAATTTCTAGTCCCCACTTTCTATATTCTTCTTGTAATTTCCTTGCTATGTACTCTAAATCATCTTTATCGTTTGCTATAACAACCTGGTCATCAGCAAACTGCAATGTATATATAAGCCAGCCTCTCCAAGGTCTACGCCCATGCCTCTGCATTTTCGTTTCCACTCTTTCAATGCTTTTGTAACATATATTTTAAATAAAGTCGGTGATAAACAACACCCCTAACGTAGACCTTTTTTAACCAGGAAGCTTTGCGATAATCTGTTTCCAGTTTTTATTTGTGATGTTGACCCTTCATACAAATTTCTTAAGGCTTTTATTAAGGTGACACTAATATTCGTCTGTCGTAACACGTTCCAGAGTTTGTTTACAGGAACTGTATCGTACGCCTTCTGCAAGTCAATAAACATGAGGTGGGTTTCTTGATTTGTGCTTAATTTTTTCTCTTTTAGTTGTTTGAGGCAGAAGATATTATCAGTACAGCTTCTTCCTGTTCGAAAACCGGATTGTTCTTCTTCCTCTTGGTCTTTGTACTCCTTCTCAATGCGGTCTCTAATTATTCGTCCATACAAACGGCTGAATGTACTAGTCACTGATATCCCTCTATAGTTTTCACATTTAAGCTTATCTCCTTTCTTATGGATCGACGAAATATTAGCAATTTTTCACTCGTCGGGTACGGGAGAACCATTTATAAATTGATTTATGCACCAAGTGACGATTTCAAACAATTTTTGTGATCCACATTTTATTAGTTCGGCTGGGATATCCCCTGGTCCTGGAGACCTACCGTTTTTCAGTTCTTTTATAGCTTTTCTAATTTCTGTCACTTGTATTGTTATATCTTCTCCTTCAATGTTAACCTCTGTTGGTGATTGAGTTAAGTATTCGTCCCTATTTTCTGTCAGTAGTTCCCCATAGCACTTTTCCCATTTTTGTGTGGATATTAATTGAATGTTTGTGCTCTTCCTTTCGTTAGTTCTTATTTTATTGAGGAACTTCCATGTTTCTGTACATTTTCTGCCTCCCAGGTAGGTATTAATTTCCTGGCACTTCTTATCCCACATTTCTCTTTTTACTTTTACTGTTGTTGTTCTTGTTATTCTTTTGAGTTCCAGGTATTCATCTCTATCTTTTTGTTGTTTACTGCTCAGCCATCTAATATACGCTTGCCTTTTCTCTTCTACGATCATAATATTAGACGTTCATAAAATTATTGATTTAAACACTATCTATTAAAATGTTGAATGGGTTGCATAATATGTGAGTTATTTTAATTGAAGTAAAGAAACACAGACTTACTCAGAAGCATTTAATTTACTTCGACGACCGGTTTCGATCTCTACAATATACGGATTATCTTCAGGTCGGCTTTACAAGTGATTAAATGATGCCGTTACAAGGGATGCTTTGTAAGTTCATCAATAACATGTTTAAACGTCCAGATTATGCTAGTAGGATAGCTAAGTGAAGGACTGGGTAAGCGGACATGCTTCGTAGGTCAAAACACAGTGAATTGGAATGGATCCTGAAGGCAGATGTGTGATGTGAAACAGAGATAGATGTATTAGTTATGAGAAAGACAACGTTCGAATGGAAATGTTCATAAATGCAGGTAAGGTGTAAATTGACTTTGTGTAAGCACTTGTATGATTGTAAAGTTCTTTGCTCTTAGGTGTATTTGAGCTATGGGCAAAGGTCGAAGTAAGGAAAAAGACAAATAGGAATAAGTTGGAAGTTTGTATTGTTCCTAGTCAAAGGACTAATGGATGTCAGTTAGTTTGTATCATTGTAGGTGCCTAACACTAGGAAATTTATGAAATGTAGAGAAATATAAGAAAATTAATTAGATAAAAAGAATGTTAAATTAAAATATTTGTTAAAAACTGGAGATTATTAAAGCTGATCTGAGAAAGGGTGGGGTTTGTTTAACCTTCGGATGACCAAGCGGGGGAAATCGTGACCCCAGCGTATGTTTTTCTTTAATAAATTCAAAGGTGTTTTCAATTTTTAACTTATTATTTTTTTATTTGACTTTAATATCATTCTAGGTATCCTCATATTTTGAAATAAAAAATTCCCTATATTTTACGAATAAAAAATATATTTTGAGGTTGATGTTTAGTAAAATACCGTCTATTATGTGTAATTCCAAGTAGTTTTACGCTAATGACTTCGACTTTGCAAAGTAACAAGACACTTACTCAACATACACACTACACATGACACTAATACTCATGTTGTAACTGGCTGAATGACATAAAGTTTATGCCATAAAAAAACTTCATTGTTTTGCTAATTGTCATTTTTGACATTTTTGACCTGGGGTCATTTTCCCCCCTTGGTCATCCGTGTAACAAAAAAAGGTTGGTTATCGGAAGGTTAAGCTATTGACATTCTCTTTATCTAATTAATTTTCTTATATGTCTCTACATTCCATAGATTTCCTAGTGTTAGGCACCTGCAATGATATAAACTAACTGACATCCCTTAGTCCTTTGACTGGGAACAATACAAAATTACAACTTATTCCTATTTGTCTTTTTCCCTACTTCGACCTTTGCCCATAGCTTAAATAAATCTAAGAGCAAAGACTTTTACAATCGTACAAGTGCTTACACAAAGTCAATTTACACCATCGCTGCATTTATGAACATTCCCAATCGAACGTTGTCTATCTCATAACTAATACATCTATCTCTGTTTCACATCACATATCTGCCTTCAGGATCCATTGCAGTTCACTGTTTTTTAACCTACGAAGCATGTCCGCTTACCCAGTCCTTCACCTAGCTACCCTACTAGCACAATCTGGACGTTTAAACATGTTATTGATGAACTTACAAAGCATCCCTTGTAACGGAATAATTTAATCATTATTTGTAAAGCCGACCTGAAGATGATCTGTATATTGTAGAGATCGAAACCGGTCGTCGAAGTAAATTAAATGATTGTGAGTAAGTCTGTGTTTCATTACTTCATTTACAATCTATTAATTCAATTTGAAATTGTATCTTTGCTGTTTACTCATATATTGATATTTATGTCTACCAACTGTAGCTTTCAGATCTGTTAAGCACATCGTTATGTAGTAGAGTGGCTGAATAATATGACATGAACAAACCGTTCATCCGTTAAAAGCAGTAATTAAATCTCGTGCTCGAAAGAGTTAAGTCGCGTGTGAAACCGGCATATGTGTTTGATCGAAATGCGATTGAACAGCGACCAAACAGGACTGGGTAAGATTTTTTAAGAACTTATAATACTGTCTGTATTACCTTAATCCCTCTCATAATTCCACTTAAACCAGCAACCAAAACATACAGTCCACACAACTGAAATTATATTAATAATATCATGTATATGTACTTCTGTGCTCTGTATTTTCTCTCTTTTATGAGATTGATCAGCATATTCTTATTTGATTAATTAATTAATTATTTTATTTACTACTTATGGAAAACAAAAACAAAATTAAATAAAACTTTCTAATAAAATTTATTCTCGGGACAAATTTATTTCAATGTATTACCTTTGGTTTGTAGCTTCTAGTATCTCTAGTTGCTTACTTCTTTCAGGACAAAACAGGAAAATTAATATACTCAATGTCATATAAATTCTATAAATATTATTTATTTATTTAATATACCATAAATATAAGATGTAAATGTATACGAAAACTCAATCTTGTTGCAACTATTTCTTATCTAATAAATAAATCTTTAATTCTACTATCTCTCTTTTTACAATTTTTTATTTAAATAATTCGTTAGACTGTTCTTACTATTGTACAAAAAAACAAAATTTACTTTTCACTTTTTGAATAGATTACTTATTTCTTCTTTGAATTTATGAATGACTAAATGGTGCTGTAGAACTGTTCAACAAAAAATAAACAAATATGGTGTGTGATATAAAACAACTCTCTCCGTTTCACAAATAATCTGACTAACCTTTTTTTTTTCTTGTTTACTTATTCTCATGGATTGTGTAGTACTTGATTCTCCCTCACTTTCTCCTACGATCCTTCTCGTCCAAACTGATTCACAAACAACAACAGCACTCGCTTGAAATATCTCCTCAGTTTTCTCTCTGCTCGATATCTTGTGCAAATTGATACCAACCGGCCACTTGTTCCATACAGAAACAGGAATCTCTTCGGACACAAGGAGATTTAACTTCTCAACTCGATCAACGATTTCGTTTCAATACGATTCTGCTTACACGGCCGCCAACTTCACCACTTTACACAGACTTCTTACTTTTCAAACACTGGATTGCTCTCCTCATATCTTCATTACACAGTGAAACTTTTTTTTTTCAAGTCAGACTCAAACACTCTATTCTTCTTCCATCCGTCTCTCTCGCCAATCACAAAACATCCGCTCTACACATTCCATCCCGCCTTTCATTTCTTAAGAACAAATTAATTTTATATACAACTTTTCCATTTTGTCAAATTTCAGGAGACACCAAATTACTTTTGTGTTTCTACATGCTATAAAAAAACCCGATATATTCTAAAACTCAACAATAATGGTTGTTTACCGTCTTTCCTTTCAAGAAGCATTTATAATTGTCCTATTGTTCACTGCAAAGCGAATACATGTACTTTCTAATCCGACCGTTTGTATAAGTCCGTTCATAGAAACACTAATACTGAACGATTTTCACTTTCAATGAAACACTGCTTATGACTAACTAATACTACTTACAATTTTTCGGCCACATACAGGGCGATGAGAATCTATGATCTCGTGGTCTTTGACATAAACTAATTTTCTAAATTTTCCCCATAAAATTATATAACAGTACATAACTTTATTGCACAGTGGCCTTGGTAAATCTCTAAAAATATCTCATCCATAAAGTCAAAATCATCTGATTTAAGCCGTAAAATGACCTATGACTAACAATAATAGCTTTAATAATACAATTAACAAGCTAGTGTCTCAACATATATACCCAAAGCACCGTGAATTGAATAATGACCCTACGATAAAAATCATGCGTCATCGAGCTTGTTAATGCCGCAGTAGTAGGCAATTTGTACAATAAACAAGTCGTTAAAAAACAAAACTTCTGTTGTCATGTATCTGTATATACGCTCATTTTAAAAGCACAAACATCATGCGGTGATATTTGTAGCGATAACATTTTTACAAATAACTTTTTATTCACTAGTTATTTTTTTTATATTTCGTCGCCTAAAGCGCGTGATACACACGCAATCTTTAAGTACGCGGGTTTAAAGATCGCGGACTTACTCGGCTCGCCGTCGGTGATACACGGCAGACTTAAAGTGCGCGGTTTTAAAGATCGCGGTCGCCGTCGGTAGCAAAAAATTTAGAAACTGTGCTCGTGGTTAAATTTTTTATTTTCTGTCTACCTAATTTTGCTGAAATCTTAAGTTTTTTAGTAGAGTTTGATTATTTTTTTGATCAGGTTTTGTTAAATAGAAGAATAATTTGATTTTTTATAAGTGTGGTAAGCTGTCAAAATCATGGTGTGAAGTATAGCACTTGTTTTTGATCTATTTTAATTTAATACAAAGTAGGCACAAACAAACAAAATATCATAGATAAGATGGTAATATTTTCATCAGGAGGATAAAACAGCCTATAAATAATTAGGTTTACTCAAAAACAAATAATCAAAATAATTTAGTACAGTAAAACCTCGATATAACGGACTAATTGGGGGAACGGGATGTCGGTTAAAGCCGAAAGTCCATTGTATAAAAATAGGTTTAAAATCAATCAATTTTTTTTTAAATTATGTAGGTATGTATAGCTAAAAATAGTGTTTTACGGTTTTCTCAAAACTTATAAAATGTAATTTGTCTCCTTTCAACAATAAACGATTGAATTATTTCTAGGCAATTTGCTTAATTAGTGAAAATATAAGTGTAACTTTAAACGCAACAACATGATGGCTCTAGGCTCGTGGCTCGTGGAGTGATACACGTACGGGTTACGAGTAAGATTTCAAACTTGTTTGATCGACGGCGTTCTTACTCGGCGGATTTAAAGTACGCGTACTTGCAGTGATACACGCGCGAAAAAGGTCGCGAGCCATAAGTTCGCGTACTTATTCGCGTGTGTATCACCCCTTTTAAAAGTAACATGCTAAGTCCACATTTTAAGCAAAATGAGTTTTTGACATCTTCATAATAGTATTAATTTAGTCTATCGATTAGTTAAACAGTTAAGTTACATTTTTTATCTAAAACCTAAAATATTGTATGATTTTTATACCAGCTAACTCTGATTGCTTTGATTTTCCCGCTTAAACACAGCTAAGTCCTTGACAGCCATGCATTTATGTATATAGTAAAACTTGACCTGACAAGTACACGCTGCGAAATCGTTTTTTGCCTCTCCAGTAAAATTGGGACACTTTAGGGCGACGATTTGTTCATACTTTTAGGCACATCGTAACGTTATACAGGGTGTTTTATTAATAATTGTCCATAAATTAAATACATATATTGCCGAACAATTGCACATTCCCGCTTTTACAAAATCTGAAGTTGAACAGGCCATAAGGAAGATTAAGCCGAACATGACGATGGGACCAGATAATATTCCTGCATTTCTCATAGAAGATTGTGCCCATGTATTTTCAACTCCTCTGTGTACTTTATTTAACTGCATATTATCCAGTTCGGTCTTTCCCACACAATGGAAAGTTTCTAAAATTGTCCCTGTGTTTAAGAAAGAAAATCGAACTTCTATCCAAAACTATAGGCCTATTGCTATCATATCCAACTTTAGTAAAATTTTCGAGATATGTATAAATAAACACCTTTACACCCACATTTCACCATTCATAGTTCCCCAACAGCACGGATTTATCAGTGGTAAATCTACTTTAACAAATCTTGTTAATATCACTCAATTCCTGTGTGAAGCATTAGACAGAAATGCTCAAGTCGACGTCATATACACTGACTTTTCCAAAGCTTTTGACCGCTTAAGTCATAAAATTCTACTGAATAAGCTCAGTTCTATTTCAATCACACCTACGCTGTTACAATTATTTAACTCTTATTTTACAGATCGATGGCAATATACACAAATTAGAGGTTTTAAATCAACCCCTTTTCCTCAGTTATCCGGAGTACCTCAAGGTTCAATTGTAGGGCCGCTATTGTTTGTGATATTCAATTCACTCAGTTCTATTCCAATCAGTATTCTATTTCAATCACACCTACGCTGTTACAATTATTTAACTCTTATTTTAAGGATCGATGGCAATATACACAAATTAGAGGTTTTAAATCAACCCCTTTTCCTCAGTTATCCGGAGTACCTCAAGGTTCAATTGTAGGGCCGCTATTGTTTGTGATATTCGTTAATGATATTGTTGATGACCTAGATGTACATTCACTAATTTATGCGGACGATTTAAAATTATTTTTTGAAATTAAGTCACCCTCCGATTGCATTAGACTTCAAGAAAATGAAAATAAAATCAGTATATGGTGTGACACTAATTGTTTGCAGCTAAATGCGTCTAAATGTAATGTTATGTCTTGTTCTAGAAGCCCTTCTCCAACACACTATGATTATCATATACATAATACTTCCATTTGTCGCTCCTGCTCTGTTAAGGACCTGGGGGTCATATTTGACTGCAGACTATCATTTGTTCCACACATCACTAATATCGTTGCGGGTGCGTTTAGTACTCTAGGTTTCATTTTACGAAATGCGAAAGAACTTACCGATATTGACACTTGCAAATTTTTATATTCATCTCTTGTTCTCCCCAAACTCGATTATGCATCGATAGTCTCCAATTTATCAAAATCACACAACTGTTTTGGAATCAGTACAGAGGCGGTTTTTAAAAAGTATGCACTTTAAATCCACTGGCATTTATCCTGCTAGGGGATTTTCTGAAGAGCTACTTCTCGATAAATTTAAGATGCAAAGTCTTCAGCGTCGTAGAATAACTCAATCTTTATGCTTTTTATTTAAAATTATTAACAATCAAGTAAATACTCCTGAGTTATTGCAACTTCTTAATCTTCACGTACCACGTGTTGCTTCTCGTACTTCACAAACGTTTTATGTTAGCAGAGCCAGATCAAATATTTTGGTGCAGTCACCTCTAGTACAGATGCAAGCTCACTACAATGCGAACTCTGATCTCTTTGATATCTTCAATTCTAATTTACGCATCATTAAGAATACTGCTAACGATATTAGGTTGCAACCAGTCATTTTTTAACATCTTGCTGTTATATTATATATTTATTCTGTATTTTTGTATTTAATTGTTTTACATACTATGTATTTTCTGTTTTTCTTTAATTACTTTATAAGTTTTTGTTCGTCGTTGTTCGTATGTGAGTGTGTTTTTCTCATTTTGAGTTTTTTCACACACTTACATATAAACGGCGTTTATGTAGTCTATGTATTTTATACTGTTTTGTTGTTATGTTTGTGATCTGTAAACGGTAAATTTACTAATACGCTTAATACACTAACCCAGATTGTAATTGGTCCAGTACTGTTATTTGGGTACTAAATAAATAAATAAATAAATAAATAAATAAATAAATAAATAAATAAATAAATATAGTAACTGGAGAAACCTTAACACTAAATACGAAGATTTAACCTAAAACTCTTAAATAAGATGTGGTTCCTTACTGAGTTACAGGGTGTTTTATCTAAAAATTTAAAAACTATTTTTGCTCAGCATTTTACAAATATTCGACGTATTATTTTCATACTTGGCAGAAGGTATAGGTACTGTAAAAACTACTAAATTATGTTAAACAAACGTTTCTGGCTATTACCAGAGGCGTACGACTGGGGAAAGTGAATGGTTTACCCTTTCCAAATTCTACGCCACTGGCGGAATTACTATTTTAGTTCAATTATTAGATTCTCCAATACTTTCTATGAAAATAATATACTCTTCATTCGTAACGATAAAGTGATTAGTTTTCGAGATCTTTGAAATTAAAAATGAAACGACACGGTTATTTTGATTAATGTATTGTGTCGCTTCATTTTTAATTTCAAATATCTCGAAAACTAATCATTTTATCGTTCCGAATGAAGAGTATATTATTTACATACAAAGTACTGAAAAATCAAAAAATTACACTAAAATAGCAATTTCGTCAGTGGCGTAGAATTTGAGAAGGGTCAACCAGCCACTATCCCCTGTCGTACGCCTCTGGTAGTAGCTAGAAACGTTTATTTATCTTAATTTAGTAGGGTATACAGTACCTACACTTTCTGCCAAGTATGATAAGGATACGCCAAATAGTTTTAAAGTACTGGGTACACATAATTTTTAAATTTTAATCATATGAATCAATATATCATAAATTAATCAAAATAACTGTGCCGTTTCATATTTAACTTCAAATATCTCGAAAACTAATGACTTTATCGTTACCAATGAAGAGTATATTATTTACGTAGAAGGTATTGGAGAATCTAAAAACGGCACTAAAATAGTAATTCCTCCAGTGGCGTAGAATTTGAGAAGGGTCAACCATTCACTATCCCCTGTCGTACGCCTCTGGTAGTAGCTAGAAACTTTTGTTTATCAAAATTTAGTAGGGTATATAGTAGTCGCACTTTCTGCCAAGTATGGAAAGGATACGTTGAATAGTTTAAAAATGATGAGCAAAAATACTTTTTAAATTTTTAGATAAAACACCCTGTAACTCAGTAAGGAACCACATTTTATTTAAGTGTTTTAGGTTAAATCTTCGTATTTTGTGCTAAGGTTTCTCAAGTTACTATATGGACAATTATTAATGGAACACCCTGTATACGTAACATATTTGTCATTTGAATTATTTTATTCCATAAAATAAAAATGTATACCATCTCGTCTTCACTGCAGCATCCATTTGACTTAGAAGTCTTGGAGGTGTCACCAGGAAAATGTACCAATAAGTTTTCAATTTAAAAATCTTTTAGTAATATTTTTAATATTTTCAATATTAATAATTTACTATTAGGATTGAAAACTACTTCGTCGTTCGTATTATATTCCAATTTCTCTTGATTTTTCGTTAACTTTGTGTTCTGTTTTACTATTTTAATTCTAAAAATGGGTGGCGCTTAGATCTTTTATCAAATAAATATTCTGTCCTTATCTTTTCTCCGCATTCAAACGCAAAAGCTAATTAAAATCTAAACAATCGATAAAATATATTTGTCAGTTAGCAGATCTTGAACTTCTGTCATGTTAGTTTTATTTCTAAATAATGAAGGTGACATTTTTTTTGCTGCATCTTGTATCTATTTAACATGATGTTTCTGAGCAAAATTCCGAATTCCATCCTACTACATCGATTTACGTGATATTTTCATAGTAAGTAGGGAATATCCCAAGAAACAAAGTCTACCCTATACCGATGTGTGCTATGGTCTTGGTATAGTAAAATCGGACCTGCCAAAATCGGTCACCTATACTAACGACCAGTTTAACAATTCCCCAAACCAATGATATGTAGACTCCCTTATTTATGACCTGGCATTTACGGTCACCTTCATAATACGGACGCGGCCAAATAATCACATGTTTTATAAAAATTTACCTGTGAATGTCGGCCAAAATATGGTCTACTTTTTAATGGAAATTACCAGTGCTATTTAATACATATTGTATCTACCTAAAAAGAGATTAAATAACCTGCAGAATTAGGGTCGGTGGTCACAAGCTCCTTAAAGTCCTATAATAAAATGTCGTAAAAGAAGAAACGTTTGTCACTATTTTTAAGCATGGTTTAAGTTAAAAAGGTGTGCCGAAAAATACGATGTTGAAAAAACTGAAGTTTTAAAGTGAATTTAAAAACAATTTATGTTTCATATCGATTCAGAGGTAAGACAAAATCTACTATCAGACTGTTTCTGTTATGAACTTCATCAGTGGGATGGGACTTTTGTATCTGGGGCTTTCCTATTTTCTTTAATAGATGTCGCGGCAACGTTTGCCTAGTGGATTTCAATATATTTTTGAAATTCCCATTAAAAAGATCTCGTTTCGTTTTGATTCACAGGCGGGCAAGCATCTGCACTGATGAGACTTATAACAGAAACAGTCTGTCTGTAGATTGTGCCTTGCCTCTGAATCGAAATGAAACATAAATTTTTGTTTCAATTCACTTCTATCTTTACTCAGATTGTGAGTACTAAGAACCTTTTCTTCCTAGACGAATGAAAGCAGAATGTGATTGCATATTGTAGAATCCTTTCCGTTTTCTATATTCGTCGTCTCTGTGCCTTGTAAATTGTGGAAGGCAGAGATTTAGGATGTTAACAGAGAAGGGTTCTAATAAGGAAAGTTTCAGATTTAAAGTTAAGTAAAGAAAAAGTAAAGAAAGTTAGTTTTTAAGCAGTGGGTTATCCTTAATGAGTTTTTCCCTGAAGAATTAAAGACATTAGTAAATAAAGTGATGTGAAGAGACAATTTGTTTCGGGATTATAATTTTAAAACGGTTGCTTTGTTACGGGAGAGGCCAAAAGCCACAGGTAATTATTATATTTAATAAAGAAATGTAGAGAAAGTTGGAATTTTAAATTTCTTTGTTTAAGCCCCAAGTAAATTTGTAGAATTTCCGAAAAGTAGTCATCATGAGTAGAAATATTTGTTTGGAAGGATGCATGGGTTTTTCGAATGAAAAAAGAGGAATGGGGAGAAAAAAACGTTTCTGATTAGTTTAGCAATTTGGAATGGGGATGAGAGAAGGTTGAATGTTCAGATAGTTTGAAAAAGGAGATTATTATGTGACCGGCATCGGAGAAGAGCAGTCAAAGTTTTGTGAACAGCTCAGAAGCAACTACCAGTGGTTGTTAGATAGTGAAGAGTGTAGCTGAAAAGTGGAACGAGAGACAGATCAAATTGAGAAGAAATAACTCTTTGTTTCTGTAAACTCCAAGGGAGAGAATATTATTGTGAGAAAGAGAGGAGAGAATTTTGGAGTTTTTTAACGAGTACTGATTAAAAGAGGCCTGGCTCGTGTTTTGGAGAATTAGTTGCTGGTATGCTGTTGGATTGATGCTGAGAAAGGAGAGGGCTTTGATGCTTTGCCTAACATAATCAACAAGGAAGAGCTGTTTGGGTCAAGAGGAGACATCATTTTGTGTGAATCAAAATGTCAGTCAATAATTTATGTGATACATTTTCTTTATGTTCAGAAGTTAATTTTTTTGAGTAAAAGCATATGAACTAAGATTCCAATATTTAAAAAATTTAATATGAAATATAAGTAGTTTTGCGAATACCTAAATTTGTTTGTTTAGCTTGTTTTATCAATGTTATCAAGAACAAACCGATAAATATTTGTTCAATTAAAATTAATTTATGTAGTAAAAGTTTCATTGGGACAGTTATGCCCACAGGATTTAATTGATGAATTTTCAGAGTATTGCTTTTGATAATAAACGATATTTGTATGTGCTTATTTATCCATTTCTATTTATTTCCTTTTCCTATTTTATCCCGGTAAGGATCAACTAAGAGATACTGAAACCACGAAAAAGGATAAGTATAACCTAAGATAATTTAGTTATTTTTTGTATGATAAAAAGGCACCCTGAGATTTTTCTTAATCTTATGTATGATTTGCGACAATTGAATAATTTAGTAAATAAATACTAATTAATATAAAAGTAAAAGAAAGCAGATCATAACAGTATATTATTGTTTCTAATAATGTATTGTGTATCTGGAACTTTCTTATTTTCTTTTCTCAAGTTTTAGTATTTTCCGTTTATGTATAGAATTATATTTGCTATTTTTAATAAAATAAACAAAGTTCCAATTATCTTTAATGTATTTGTTGACTACAAAAACTGGCAATACCGCCCACCTTTCTATATCGGCCTATAATTCCTTCATTTTTAGTGGCCGTTACTGATTGATTTTAAATGTACCTTAAATGAGTAGTTCTTCCTAACAGGACTATACCCACATAATCTACTTGTTACTCTGGGCTAATTAGCAAAATACAAGGAAAAGTTATTTACCAGCAATTTTATTGCTGGAATCGAATCTTATTATTGTATGTATTAATAATATAGGTATGCAAAGTCCGCAGATAGTGTGCTACTTTTTTATAAACAAAATGGCTCCGGAAAATCGTGTTTTTTCAATTTTTGCTCTATAACTCCAAAGATTTTAACTTTAGACCAAAAACACTCAAATAAAAATTCACTGGAATTAAATCCTACATAGAGACGTGTTTTTTCCGATTTACTTCGACGAAAACTTTCCCCGGAAAAAGCGGGTTTTTCCAACAAAATCTTTAATTTTCAACTAAACTTTTAGATAAGTAGTTGTTAATCAGTAATTAAATAGCTTGGTAACGTAAAAGCCCTTTCTGTGTATATTATAATTCCAGAAGTCTATGGGAATTGAATGAACAGCTTAGCAACAATTAAAATGTTAATTAAAAATTTTCGGTCGCTATAATAACGACAATAATTATGACGCATAAGAATAACTATGATTTTTTCATAAAAAGACACCATACCTATCTAATATACTTTACAGAATTGACATTGGACTATTTAAGCGGCCTCAGGAATATTTTAAAATTATAAACAATTTTTTGGTTTAAAAACAAATAGAAAAGCTCGGGAAATATTAAACTAAATTAAATAATGAAAACGGTACTCGAAAGACAGCGGTAGGATGCTTCTTTTAAAAGGAAAAACATTTAATTATGACGAGTGGTTCCTGAGATACAACCGGTCAAAGTTCACCGGAATTTACGTCAAAGATATAAATAATAGGATCATAATTTTTTAACCATCACCTTTTTATTTTTGTCCTCTCCCACCACACCAATTTTCATATCTTTAAAATTCTCATAACATATATTATTATAATAAAAACTATCGATAATACGTGTGAAAATTGCCAAAAATAGCAAAATTCCAATCAAAAATTAGGTTGGAGAAAATGTAACCCTCAAAGTTCAAAATCGGTATACGTTAACAAAATGCATTTTCTCGGCTTCCCATGGAGCAATTTCCTTCATTCTTTTTTTTTTCTGAGGCCGCTCAAATAGTCCAATTTCAATTATGTAAAGTATTTTAGATGGGTATAGTGTCTTTTTATGAAAAAATCATAGTTATTTTTTTGCATCGTAATTATTGTCGTTATTATAGCGACCGTAAATTTTTAATTAACATTTCAATTGTTGCTAAACTGTTCATTCAATTTCCATCGACTTCTGGAATTATAATATATACGGAAAGGGCTTTTATGTTTCCAAGTCATTTAATTATTGATTAACTATTTATCTAAAAGTTTAGTTGAAATTAAAGATTTTGTTGGAAAAACCCGCTTTTTCCGGGAAAAGTTTTCGTCAAAGTAAATCAGAAAAAACACGTCTCTATGCAGAATTTAATTGCGGTGAATTTTTATTTGGGTGTTTTTGGTCTAAAGTTAAAATCTTTGGAGTTATAGAGCAAAAATTGAAAAAAACACGATTTTCGGGCGCCATTTTGTTTATAAAAAAAGTAGCACACTATCTGCGGACTTTGCATATCTATATTATTAATATATACAATCATAAGATTCGATTCCAGCAATAAAATTGCTGGTAAATAGCTTTTCCCAAAAATGGTCTATTCTCCGATAATCAGCCCAGAATATTGTTCATTCATTTGTCCCACTCCAAAATTTCCTACATCATCTACCGCTCCCTTTCCTAATTCGGCAAAATTAAATGAATCATAAATATTTGCATGGTTTAGATTAATCTTCATGTCATTTCTAATAAAACATTATTACAGAGATTTTGAAAATATATTATATATCGTTATAAAATATAATGCTGTCGATATAAAACGCCATAAAAATTGTGATTTATGCACTGCAAAATCCAAACCGACGTCTCTTTGATAATATTTTTCTACTGACTACCTACCTACTTTTCTCTGTAGTTTACTACAAATTGACATCGACACGAAAGCTTCGAAGGTCTTGTCATCGTCGCGTCTAAGTAAGCAAAAGGCAAATGCCACGTCCTGTTGCGTGACCAGTCACGGTGGTTTTTGTTTTATTTGTCGGCAAAATCGCGATATATATGAGGATTGTGAATATGTGAATTTAATTTACTACGTTCGTATAAGAACGTTATACCTCTTTATTCAGTGGCGTAGATGCTGGCGTAGATGTTGGCTTTACACCAACTCATAGAAATGTTGTATTATTTCTTGTACCTGTTTGCTGATTTTTCCGGTAACAGATTAAGATTATTGACAACGTCGAGCGTCGAGAATAGATGGGGGTAGTTCTTCGTCACTTGATGTCATCTAAATCACTGAATTATTTTAAAATTCGGAAGTAAATATGCGCGGAAATTTTAAAATGTGTGACGTACTTTTTGACAATAATTGCTTTGTTTGACATTGTTGCTATGAGTTTAAAATATTAAAACCTTTAGTGATATACACCATTAATTACAGCATAACAGGTATTTAGGTACCGCATTGACTTCAAGTCGGCATTATTTTAACTTAATAGCGTTATTTTTTAATTCAATTAATTGATTAAGATTTGGTCATTTTGTAGACGCTCGTAGAAAAAATATTGTTCCTAACTCTTGCGGAAAGTCTCTTTTCCCCACTCGACTGCTTGCCGAACTCCGCTTCGCGTGCGGAAAAGTATGACTTTCCGCACTAGTTAGGAAAATAAATATTGTGCAATTGTATAGAGTATTTACGCTGAAAATTCCGTTATGTATTTTTGGATATCGTAGTACGTTCTTTAACGGTAAAATATTGCAAAACCTCTAAATTTTAAAGAACCGCTTGGAGTGACATAGAATTCGGCATACGCATAGCTAACATGTTAACGAAAAAAAGTGATATTATTCGGATGTGTGCCTTTGCGCTGGGACTGGAGTGAGTTTCACCAACTTCCGGAAAAAAATATGTCCGAAATAAGTCCGGAAATCGATAAATTGACTAATTCTAAGACCCTGTTTGTTCTATAGAATTTTTTCAGCAAGTCAATAATTTTCGAGTTATTTGCGAGTGAGCTTGTTAATTTTTCAACAAAATAACCATGTTTTTAGACGGTTTTTCACAAAAACTCAAAAAGTAAGTATTGTATCGAAAAAAATACCCTCAAAAAAATATAGCTCGTAAAAAATTGAAAAAAATGGTGTCTATATTAGGTCTCTATACTTAGCAGAAGAAGAGTTATAGATAATGAAAAATAGGTTTATATCCATCAAATTCCACATCGAATGTTTTAACTTGAAATAACCAAAAAATGAAGCACTGTTTGGGGAAAACTCACTTCAATTTTTTTAAAGTGTTTAAAAAAAGATTTTAGTTGTTTTACAAAAAACATTTCTAGCATCAAAAATAAACAAGTTACGCTCAAAATAATGTTAGTGTTTTTCTTTTGGTAAAAAAATCGCGAAAATCACCCCCTATATAGCATCTCAAATGAACGTAATCGTTACGACTTGACAAGTTTCTTTACTCCTGTATGTATTATTTATACGATCTGTAAGTTTCATTGGTTTAAGCCCTTCTTTTTGAGAGGGCTCTAGTTAAAAGGGCTTGAAAGATTTACTAATCACAAGTGTATTGAAATTTAGATACACCAATTCTTAACAAATTTTTCTCTTACAGAAAAACAACGAAATAAAAAATATCCAGAAAAGCAAGCCGACTTTTTTTTTGGTTCAGAGTTTTGGTATCTCTAACAATTTTTGAGTTATTTTAAAAAAATGCATTCTCTTCAAAATTAAAAATTTTTTAAATCTTTCTTCAAAACCAATTATTTTCAAAAATGAGCACTTTGAACCGATGCAACTTACAGATCATATAAACACAACATAAGTAAAGTAACTTGTGAAGCGATAATGATTCCTATCATTTAAGTTGCTAATTAGGGGTTGATCTTCCCGATTTTTTTTACCAATACAAAGGGGAGCAACTTTATTTTGAGCGTAACTTGTTTACTTTTGATGCTAGAAACGTTTTTTATAAAACAAAAATAAAGCTTTTTTTAACATTTTAAAAAAAGTTGAAATGAGTATTTCAAGTTAAAATATTCGATTTGGAATTTGACGAATATGGGCCTATCCTTCATTAGTATTAACTCTGTTTCTGCTAAGTATAGAGACCTAATATATATGTTATAGTCAAAGCCCGAATTTAGGTTTGACTAGACAATCCTCAGGTCTGACTGACGATCTTACTCAAAGCCCGAAATAAATTACAGTTTCGGCCTTTGTCTAGTCAAACCTAGGAGAGACCACGGTACACAGAGAACCGGTATGCCGATTGTCGTCGCTAAATTTGGTTTCGGTCGCGCAGCACGTCACGTGGGAACCTAAAAGATATTTGCTTATTGTTTGGATGCATTATTTCGTATGTGGTGGCGTTGAAAGTGAATAGATTGAGGCGGTTTAAAATATTAATTAAGCTGTTAACGATTGAAGTAATTCTATATTATTTTAGTTACAAATTGTTGTCTATTAGCATAACTGTGTATTTTTAAAACTATTATAATAGAACTATTAGTTTTACAGTAGGTAATTTATTAAAACCGAAACTATAATGCCATTTGAGGTGATATTATGCATGTGCAGAATACGAACATATATTAGAATGAGGGATATTAACAGAAAAAAGTTTTAAAAACTGCCAGAGATCCCTTGACAAAAAGATATCTAAATTTTCTAATTTTAAAAAATGATTTTATTTATAGATACTAATTCTAATATTATTAATAAAACTTTTCCCGCAAATTTGTTTTTTTAATAATATACATAATATGTATTATACAGTAGGATAAATGAAAGAATACCTATGAACGAACATATAAAACACTCTGTATTTTCCTGTCACCGTGTCACACAAAAAATTGGCCAGCGCAAGTACATGTAATAATTATTATTACATGTATTTGCGTTCTATTGGGCAATTTTTTGTGTGACACGGTGACAGGAAAATACAGCGTGTTTTATATGTTCGTTCATGGGTATTCGTTCATTTTTCCGACTGTACATAGTATTAATATACATAATTGATTTAAAGTTAAACCAGGTTAAGAATATAAAAATTTAAAGTGTGAACATTTTATACATACATATACAGAGTGGGCCAAGGAAAACAGTCCACCTCGATATTTGGCAGTATTTATTAGATTTTAAGGAAATGAAGAAACAGGTCGATTTTTAATCTAAGGGGCATACATTTTTACGGTACATACATCTGTCATTTGTCAACACCCTCTCTTCCATTTCCCCCACCCCTTATTTTTAAATAGGGAATACGGGTCGTGTGCTACCTCATTTGAAATGTTATTAAATTCTTTATTCAGTAATATTAACATTGACATAATTATTTATACAGGGTGTCCGAAAAAAATTATTTTGAATTAAATTAATTGACACAAAAAGAAGAATGTATACAATTTATTTAAATCAAAATACATTCTACTACTGACAGAAAACAGAGAAAAATGTTTATTTGATAAATAAATGTTGTTTTTCGCTTAAATTCAATATTCAACCTACCAAGAGGCAGATGGGTGGCAGCTTGAATATTGAAATTAAGCGAAGAGCAATGTTTATTTATCAAAAAACATTTTTTTCTGTTTTGTGGTAGCAGCAGAATGTATTTTGAATTAAATAAATTACATACATTCTTCTATTTGTGTCAATTAATTTAATTAAAATATTTTTTCTTGAACACCCTGTATAAATAATTACGTTTATGTTTATATTACTGAATAGAGAATCGAGTAACCTTTTAAATGAGCTAGCACACGACCCCTATTCCCTATTTAAAAATAAGGGGTGAGGGGAGTGGAAGGGAGGGGGTTGACAAATGACAAATGTATGTACCGTAAAAATGTGTCCCACTTAAATCAAAAATCGACCTGCTTCGTCATTTCCTTAAAATCTAATAAATACTGCCAAATATCGAGGTGGACTGTTTTCTTTGGCCCACTCTGTATATGTATGTATATTACAGTCTAATAAAATGTTCGCACTTGAAATTTTTAGATTCCTAACCTGGTTTAACTTAAAATCAACGTTTTTCTATTTTGTAAATAAAATTTGAAAGTCATCTAGTAATTGGTTCTATTCATCTAAAACTTCAAATTTCTTAATTGATTTGTGGTTAAATTTTTATTTTTAGTCAAAAATTTTTCAACAATCTAGAATAACAGTAAGTAGACACAATTTTATGTGAAACATTTTTACAGACCCAGCAGTAAAGTGAATGTTTATATTATTTCTGTTTTATTTTTTTAATATACTATGGTAAATGTATATTGGACAACAGATACCTAAAATCTTTATTTTTCAACGGAAATTCATGTTTAAATTAAATGCACATTGGAAAATGACAGTAAAAAGAATATACAATACAATTTCTTATTTAAAAGGCAATGATAGGTACCTAATTTTAAAATTCAAACAATATTGCCGCTTCATTTAGCATTGCCGGATGAAAATTAAGGTTCCCATATGACGTCACGCGTTCGCCTTCCATGCGTGCGAACATACCGGTTCTCTGTGTACCGTGGGAGAGACTAAGTTGGCCAGGCAAAGGTCGAAATTTAATTTTATGAAATCGGGGTTTGACTAGTCAAACCCCGAACAGCTATTAAAAATGTCGTAATTAGTTAGATGATTAATGAAACGTCATTTTTTAATTTCAATGTTTTTTTTATTTATTTAGCTAATGCCTCGACAACTAATGACCATTGGCATGGTAGGTACGGTGAATTTTTGCAGTTATGTACCTAGTGTCATGTGTAGTGTGTGTGTGTGTGTTGAGTAAGTGTCTTGTTACTTTGCAAAGTCGACGCCATTGTCTTTGCAAAGAGACGCTAATTGTATACAAACGTCTGCGATCCCTCCGGTGAGTACCGATCCCATAAGGACAGAAACTATTTTCATTTATTAATTTATAATAAACGAAAAATTTCTGCCTCTGGTGAGATTCGAACTCACGACCATTCGGACCTTTCGATCCAAAGGTAGGCGCTCTTACCACTGAGCCACAAAGAGGGTAATTTTATTGTTTTGTTTTATATTGTCGTAATTAATATAAAAAAAATAGTGTTTATTCTCACATGTTGAGGAATTATGGCATTTAGAGTTGCACAATACGTTAGACCTTTTTTACACTTATATAATTTTGAAGAGCATTTCTTAATGCAGTAGCATTTTATAAAGCCGTGTCCTCCAAATGTAGAATCTTTTGTACTAATTTCTCTTAGAGACAGTTTAACGTCTGGAACATCTTCGAAATTAAGAAAATTCTCTTTGCATTCTCTTATTTGATTTCTTTAAAAAAGAGTGTTTATTGTTCCGTATTTCGTACCAACGCTATATAAACCGTCAATTGTTTTAGCTTTTATGATACCCGAAATATTTCGAGCATCTCCTTTGGCTATATCAAAGCTGGGGATAGGTATTGTTTCACAGACATAAAAGATTAAAATAAATATAGGAAAGGCGATGAAAGGTCTTCATGCCCAGGCTAATGCTATGAAACAATTAAGTGAAAAAGAATTCCTCCCATTTCGATCAGAAAAACGGTAACAATACCTATCTCCAGCTTTGATAGAGCCAAGGGAGATGCTCGAAATATTTTGAGTATCACACAAGATAAAACAATTGACGGTTTATATAGAGTTGGTACGAAATACGGAACAATAAACAAACTTGTTTCAATAAATCAAATAAGAGAATGCAAAGAGGATTTTCTTAATTTCGAAGAGGTTCCAGACGTTAAGCTCTCTCTAACAAATTACGACATTTTAATCTAACAAATTACGACATTTTAATAGCTGATCGGGGTTTGACTAATCAAACCCCGATTTCATAAAATTAAATTTTGACCTTTGCCTGACCAACTTAGTCTTTCCTAGGTTTGACTAGTCAAAGGCCGAAATTGTAATTTATTTCGGGCTTTGACAAAGATCATCAGTCAAACCTGAGAAGTGCCTAGTCAAACTTAGGGGTGCCTGAAATTCGGGCTTTGACAAAATACTTACTTTTTAAGTTATTTGCGAAAAACCGTCTAAAAACGTGGTTATTTTATTGAAAAATGGGCAAGTTCACTCGCAAATAACTCGAAAAGTATTGACTTGATGAAAAAGCTCTATAGAAAAAAAGTTGCTTAGAATTAGTCAGTTTATCGATTTCTGGACTTATTTCGGACATATAATTTTTCACCCCGAGAGGGGGTGAATCTCACCCCTTTTTCGTTAACATGTTGGCTATGCGTTTGCCAAATTTCATGTTAATCCAAGCGGTTCTTTAAAATTTAATTTACAGCAAAAACCGTAAAATAATATATTATTTACGGCAATATAATATTCGAAACCTGAAAATTTCATGCATTTGATTTATAGTGGAATTCAATTTTGTAATTTTTTTGACATTACTCATTTGTAAAAAAATATAGTTGTGCATGTATGCGTTGTATAACGAATAACAAAGATAAAAAACCGCTAAACGGCGTAAAAATGTTATAGTACATTTAGTATACATGTATAGTACATGACTGAGAGGTGACTCAAAATTTTTTGCGGAAATTGCTTGAAAATAACTCTCAAAAAGGCCCGGAACATTGTTTAAATAATTAAAATGTCAAAAAATGAAGGAAAAATTCGATTTTTTTCTTTGTTTTTTGATTATAACTTTAAAAGTATTTATTTCCGAAAAAAGTTGTATAGACATAAAAGTTGCGTAATTAAATTTATTACAATACAGAATTGGTCAAAAATTTAAAAAATAGTCACCTTTGTTGCAAAATAGCAATAATTGCGAAAAAAAACAATACAAAAACAAGTATACGCATTTTACGTTTTTTTAACCACTTATGCTACACCTAGGACTTTCATAATTCACCCAGAAAAACTTTATGATACAGTTAAATAATACTTAAAATTTCATTAAGATGGGTTTAATATATTTTGCAAAATAAATTTTGAAATCCAGCTTTCGCAAAAAGAATTTATTTTTTTAAAATGTTACAGGACTGAAAATAAAGTAGATAGCAAGCTGAAATTTTTTTGCCTATGGAAGTGTACTATACCTTTCATTTGCAATTTTCAAAATTAAAATCGATTAACTACCACGGCGTCAGGAATTTTTTTTAAATAAACATTAATTATTGGTGCTACGCGCATGACAGCGGATAGTTTGCTCTGATTGGGCATTCCAATGACCTTTGATAATGATTGATCCATTTTAATTTATATTACATTTCGATGTAAATAAATAAATTTGTTTATTGCAAAATAAAAACACATACTCTATCCTTTGAAATATCACTTTTTTTAGTAAAAACTTTCTTTGTTGATATATTTTAACTTAGAGATTAAAAGTTTATTATTTTTAAACATATGCAATTGTTTAAACAATATTTCACAAACAATAATAAAATTAGTTTGATTTTTGTGGAATTAAAATATTAAAATACAACAAAATATAGAGTAAGAAAATAATATATTAGATAAAGATTGGAAGAAATTTTGGTGGAAATCAACTTGTGTGAATCGAACACCACTCTCCTGCGCGTAGCACCAAAAATTAATGTTTATTTTTAAAAAATTTTTGACGCCGTGGTAATTAATCGATGTTAATTTTGAAAATTGCAAATGAAAGGTACAATACACTTCTATAAACAAAAAAAAAATCAACTTGCTATCTGCTTTATTTTCAGTCCTGCAACATTTTAAAAAATGAATTTTTTTTTGCTAAAGCTGGATTGCAAAATTTATTTGGCAAAATCTATTAAACTGATCTTAATGAAATTTACAGCGCTATTTTATTATATCATAAAGTTTTTTTTTGTAAAATATGAAGGTCCTAAGTGTAACACAAATGGTTGAAAAATGTAAAATATGAATACTTGTTTTTTATGTTTTTTTTTTTTCGCAATTATTGCTATTTTGCAACAAGGGTGACTATTTTTAAATTTTGAACTAATTCTATATTGTAGGAAATTTAATTGCGCAACTTTTATGTCAGTACAGCTTTTCTCGGAAATGAATAGTTTAAAAGTTATAATCAAATAACCAATAAAAAAATCGAATTTTTTCTTCATATTTTGACATTTTGATTATTTAAACAATGTTCCGGACCATTTTGAGTGGGAGGATAACTTAAATACTATTATTTGAGTTATTTTCAAGCAATTTCTGTAAAAAAATTTGAGTCACCTCTCAACGTCCATCTGAAAACAGATGCGCCCTGGACTAGCCACAAAAGAGCTTTAAAATGCGAACTGAGTCAAAGTTACTTTTTTGTGGCGCGTTTTACTTCAAATATATCAAATGATATGGAAAAATTTTTCAAAATAAAACTAGAATTTTATTTTCCATCACAATGAGAATACATTTTTGTGCTAAGACATACTCATATCACGCTCCATAAGAAGAACTCATAAAAGATGCAAAAAAATATGTAAAAGGAAAAAGAGAGAAACGTTGAGAGGATACATACAACAAATTACAGATTATAATAACAGAAGAGAGACTAAAAAATTTTAGAATGAAACCAAGCAATACACCCAAGGATACATGAAACGAACAACAGTTTGCAAGGACAAAAATGGGGCAATTATCAGCGAGAAAGAGGAAATAATGAAAAAGTTGAAGGAGCATTTTCAAGAGCTTTTTAACCCAGAAAAAGAAGAAAACCAAGATGAAGAAATAATTCACCACACAGCAGAATAACTAGTTGAACAAACAACATTAGAAGAAACGATAAACGTCATAAAATATCTAAAAAATAACAAAGCACCTGACACAGATGAAACAACTGCAGAACTGATCAAGAATAGTGGACATGTGCTATGGAAGCGTATTCATAAACAACTAATCGACCGCATATGGACCCTAGAAGTCATCCCAGAAGATTGGAAAATGGGAGTGATACTTTCTATGTATAAAGGTGGAGACAAACGATTCTGCAAAAATTATAGGAAAATAACAGTTTTAAATGTCGTCTACAAGATAATATCAGGAATTGTAATATACACCCGCCTCGAGTCGTTTTCGGAGGAAATAATTGGTGAATATCTACTAACGTGTAGGGATTGGAAAAACCTACCGGTTTAAACCTAAAACCGGTTTTTTTACTTCCCAATAACCGGTTTTACCGGTTATTTTTTGTCCCGGTTATAACCGGTTTTTTCTTTTTAAAGTAAAAACCGGTTATTAGGTTTTTACGGTGGTTAGGATTAGGTTAGGTATTATTTTTTATCCCAATCATAATTATTATTCTCAATTAATTGTTCCCAACAAAACCATAATTCAAATTTTATTTTATTTTATAAATACAGAAGCAAGCTGAAAAAGCAATCTCACATCAGCCGGAAGCAGTTATTTTTATTATATTTCCTTGAAAAGGTATCTCTAATCATAATATTTACATAAGAAGTGTCTGTTTGAATTAGATGCAAACATCATCTGTTTTTCACACTAAACTCTTAACTCTTGACATTGAAAGTGGTTGAATGACTTTTTCTGATTACCAAAAATTATGCTATGACTATGCATATCGTATTACTGATTACGAATACGAATCTCCAAGAATTTCGCTCCGTTTTCAAAACGATACACGCATACAGAAAGTATTAAATGAGTTAAAATGTACCTATTCTACAAATATATACAAACGTGTTAAAAGTAATACATGATAATTTTTTTTTGATGGTAGTAAAAATAAAAGATAAATTGCATTATCCAATTTAGTTTTAAGTAAAATATTTATGTTGATATTATTTTTTTTTAAATCCCATTTCAAAGAGTCTGAGAAATTTTTATAAGTTGAAATGGTTGGGGAATTTTTTAAGTTTGGGAGGAGAGGAAAATTGGTGGGTATTTTAGATAATAAATAAATATATTAATTAATAGAATAAAATGGTTTTATTAAAAATTGTGTTTTATTTATATTGATATTGATGTCCTTTCGATAGTACTAATTTTGATCATATTGATATCGAGTCGAATGGAGTATCGCAAACTAAAGTGCATTGTAAATGTAGCTTTGTAACCTATTGGATTAAAATAACCGATAACCGGTTTTTCCAAAAACCGGTTTTTTTCGGCCGGTTATAACCGCCAGGTTAAACCGTAAGCAGAAAAAAAACGGTACAACCGAAAACCGGTCTTTTGTCAAAAACCGCCATCCCTAAACGTAGCTTCAGACAAAAGAGGTGAACTATAGACCAAATACATATGTTAAGAGGTATACATGAAAAATATGTTGAATATAACATACCTATTTACAACTTGTATATCGATTTCAAACATGCGTTTGATGGAATAGATCGACAAAAGATGTTTAATAACTATCCATGTTAGGGATACCCAATAAGTTAACTAAACTTATACGAATGACTCTGGAGGGTTCCAAAGCTGAGAATAGATGGAGATATGACGGAGGCATCTGATATTGAAAATGGAGTTCGATTAGTTAATGCCTTATCAACAACACTTTTTAATCTAACTTTAGAAGCTGTTGTTAGAAAATTGGATAAAAACGGCTGTATTAATACAAGATTTATGCAAATAAGCCCGTAGACGGATAATGTTGCCGTAATAAGCCGCGTCAAAAGGGTATTAAGCGAAAAAGCTATATAGTCCAGAAAGCCACTGCGCATCCGCTAGGAAAAATATTCTGATTCGGATTTTTTGCACAATCTTACTCAAAAAGGACCCCTTTTAACAAATTTGCATGTTGCCAGGTCCAAAAGTGGGTCAAAATTTTTTTATATACTTTTTTTTGGTTTTTTTCCTAAAAATTATTTCTTTTATAGAAGATCTTTTATAAAATTATTATAAAGGTCTTTAGTGACTTTTCTATTAAATTGATACTGTTTGACATATAAGCGATTAAAAATTTAAAAATTGTGAAATCGGCCATTTTTAACCCTCAGAATTCTCATTGATTCAATTGATAACATTGATTCAATTTAATTGATAACACTGATTCTCCTACAAGGATTACAAAAACTTCATCTACCATAATTGATTATTTTGATATTGTCTAAGATTTCTCACCCCTTAATGTCTGCGCTACAACTGTTAATGCGGGACTATCTGATCATGAAGCGGTTTATACGAAGTTTAACATCTTTAGCAAGTCCTCCTCGAAAACTCGACGTTTAGGCAGGATTTTTTCCGGTCGGAACTTTCGTAAATTCCAAAATTTATGCTTAACCTCTGAGTGGCACTTTCCTTCCATGGACGTCGATTATAATTTCAGTAATTTTTTGAATAAGCTGGTCTGTATCTTCAATAAAGCATTTCCTTTAATCACAATTAAGCAAAAACATCGCAAACCCTGGACTACCAAAGGTGTCCGCATATCAGCCAAAAACATGCGTTCACTACTGTATATCAAGAAATTTACTACCAACGTCTCTGTTACTGAATATAACACCAAGTACAGGGCAATCTATTTAAAACTTATAAAATCGGCTAAAAAATTGTATTATCAAAATCGTCTCAGAAGCTCCAAAAGTGTTGAAAAAGAAACTTGGTCCATAATAAACGATCTTCGAAATAAAACTCACACAGCTCAAACATTTTCCCTTCCAGACCCAGAAAATCTAAATGAATATTTTGTTAATGTGAGTAAAAATATAACATCAACTATTGTGTCACAACAAGATCCCATTTCCTATCTCCCTAATTCAGGAAAGGTCTAGAATTCATTCTTTATAAGACCGGTTGGTAAATCTGAACTGATCCAAACAATCAATAGTATCAAAAGCAAATCTTCCTGTAGTACCGATGGACTATCCATAAAAATTTTCTCAAATCTCCCAGACAATGTGTTGGGAGTCCTCATCTCTCTAATAAATGATTCTTTTGAGAAAGGTAAATTTCCAGAGTGCCTAAAGACGGCCATAATTATTCCTCTTCATAAGGGTGGTGAAAAATCTATTGCCTGCAATTATAGACCTATTGCATTACTACCGGTACTCTCCAAAATTATTGAAAGACTCCTAAAAGCCCGACTTTTATCCTTTCTCGTTGATAACAAGATTTTATCACAAAATCAGTTTGGATTTTTAAATAATAAATGTACCACCGATGCCATGTTTTCTGTACTACATGAGGTTTATCAAGCATTAAACAATAATCTCCACACTGCCTCTGTTTTTTGTGATTATGCCAAAGCTTTTGATTGTGTAAATCACGACATTTTGATAAAAAAACTAGATTTCTATGGAATTCGAGGTATTTCTTTGAACTGGTTTCAATCTTACTTGGAAAATAGGAAACAACTGGTTAGAGCAAATGCTACAGACTCTAGTCTCAAAAATGTTGTATGTGGGGTACCGCAAGGTTCAGTATTGGGTCCTCTACTTTTCTTTATCTTTATTAATGACATCACTAGTTTAAAAATCGATGGAAAAGTTTTTCTTTTTGCTGACGATACCAGTATCACTTGGAGCAACTCAAATATCGCAACTCTTCATGCTACTATAACTTCTGATCTACTCACAATAAAATCCTGGTCAAGTTTCTTGGTATTTTTTTAGATAGCAACCTTAAATGGTCCCTTCATATCGATGTGTAGAAACTATCCTCAGCTTGCTTTGCAATAAGATCTGTCTCTAAGGAAATGGATTTAGCCTCTTCCAAAATAACATACTTTTCATTGTTCGAGTCCCATCTTCGATATGGTCTGCCTTTTTGGGGTTTTGGTACAGCTGCCCAATCCGATGTTATTTTTAAATTGCAAAAAAGAGCAATCAGATATCTGTTTGGCCTCAGAAGAACAACACATTGCAGAAGCTACTTCAAAGATCACAGAATTCTAACATTACCTTCTTTATATATTTTAGAAACTGTTTGCTTAATTCGTAAACATCTACATATTTTTCCAGAAAGACCTAGACATGACTATTCCACCAGAAATTGTACTTTTGACATCTATTTACCGATCCCGTCCAATGAGTTAGTAAAGAAATCTATATTATATTCTGCAAAAAAACTATACAACCATCTCCCTCTACAACTTAAATCTGCAACATCTTTCCCCAAGTTCCGTAAAATGACTAAAGCCTATTTATCTGAAAGACCATATTATTCAATAGCAGAGTTTCTTAACCAATAACTAAGAAATTACAGTATTGTTATGTATAAGTAGAATCTTAATCTATATTTGAGTGTCATATATATATAACTTATAACTTATTAGGCATAACTTATTAAATTACTTATTAAATTTCTTAAGGTAGATTACGTAATTTGCAATTTTTTTTTAATTTTGCAATAGATTGTTACTGATTTTTGTTTGACTTTATTATGTTTTATTTATATTGACGATTTGTATAATTTTAATAAATTGTATTTGTTATTGTTTTTATTTATGATTCTTGTAAGCTTTGTCTATAAAATTGTTAAATTTTTCATGACAATAAAGCATATTTCTATTCTATTCTATTCTAGAAACTATGTGAAATACTGAAACCTTCGATGTTGCCAAGGTAAAAGGATATTCTTTGAACATCAATTGATGAAATCCCGAAGAGTTTTTTGCAGTACAATGTCGAAAACCCCTTTGTTTTTTATTTGCCCATCAAGCGGGCGATTCGTTGGGAACCATTGCATGTAATATGTAACATGCATAAGTATATGTGCGGAAAAATATTTCGATTCAATTTTTTCCACCATCTTGCTTGAAAATATCCCCTTTTAACAAATTTGTATGTTGCCAGGATCAATAACTCAAAAATTTTATAAACGATTGTTTTTTGTTTTTTCCTAAAACTAATTTTTTTGCATCGGACAAATTTTTTTAGGTTTTTTGGATAATTACAAAATATCTTAAGTGACTTTTCTGTATATGTAATAGTTTTCGAGATATAAGCGATTGCAAATTTAAAAATTGCGAAATCGGCCATTTTTAACCCTCAAAAACTATCTAAAACACCGAAAATTTCAATGATACCAAGGTACGTAGATATTCTAAGAATATGGATTGATGAAGTCGTGAAGAGCTTTTTGCAATACAATATCAAAAACCCCTCTGTTTTTTAATTGCCAGTCAAGCGGTCGCTACACTATTTTTAACCGTTGCCTGTATACAACATTGTATATTATAATATGCGTAAATGTGCGGAAAAATATTCTGATTCATTTTTTTTTCACCATCTTGCTTAAAAAGTTTCCCTATTAAAAAATTTGCATGTTGCCAGGGTCAAAAATGTGTCAAAAAAAATTTAAATATTTTTTTAAACTCAAAATGCTTTCCGATTACATACATATACACATGCAATGGTTGAAAATAGTGTCGCTCCCGCTTGATTAGAAATTAAAAAACAAAGGGGTTTTCTACATTGTATGGTAAAAAGCTCTTCGGGATTTGATTAACTATATTCTTAGAATATCTACGTAACTTAGTATCATTGAAATTTTTGGCGTTTCATATAGTTTTTGAGGGTTAAAAATGGCCGATTTTGCAATTTTTAAAAGTTCAATCGCTTATATCTCGAAAACTATCACATTTACAGAAAAGTCACTTAAGATCTTTTCCATTTGGAATGATCCAAAAAACCTAAAAAAAATTGTCCGATGCATAAAAATTAATATTATAAAAAACAGAAAACTAACGTTTAATAGTTATTTATGAAACAGTTCGTGAAGTATGTTTTTTGCGAACCCACGCGATTTTTAGAACATGAGCGACAACGGAGCGAGTGCTATACATCGCGTAAGTTCGCAAAAAGTACTTCACGCACAGTTTCATACAATATTTTATCTACGATAAACAAATAAATAAACTGTAACTTTTCGTCACTGGAATTCATTTCTATTCTACAATTTTTAGAACATTGACATCTAAAAATCCTAACTACTTTCAAACAAAACTGTCAAAAATTTTGTTGTAAGTCATTGCTCATATTGTCAGCACCATGACAACGCGAAATTTAAGGATATTTGATTATATGAAAGTGTGCCAAAAAAACCCATTGAAAGTGTGCGAAAAAGTAAATCCCATTTAAAATACATTGTTACTTCACGCACACTTTAAACCCTTCACGCACTGCTATCTATAATGAGAGTTTTCACAAACTAAAAACTTATACATAATATGATAGAGTAGATAAAATTTTTTTTGACTTTTTGGTTCTGGCAACATACAAATTTGTTAAGAGGGGATATTTTCAAGCAAGGTGGTTAAAAAAAATTGAATCGAAATATTTTTCCGCACATATATATTTACGCATGTTACATATACATGCAACGGTTGCCAATCAAGCGCCCTCTTAATTGGCAAATAAAAAACAAAGGTGTTTTCGATAATTTATTATAATATGATGAAATGTGATGATTATTGTTGTTCGACCCACCCTATTATTTATGCCGAGTCGGACAAATCGTCGGCCTCATATGAAAAGTACCAAGGGAAAAGTCCCAAAATAAGCAAAAATGAGATTTTTGAGCCATCTGATTAATATTTATGGTACGCATGCATAGCAAGACAAAAAAGTTCAGAAAAGTCAATAGACGTCGCTAGATCCACGGTGTTGGGTGAATCACATGAAACTTGCCAAAGTCCATCATTGTCATTAAGGTTAGATGTAATTTTGCTGCGCTGCTATGTTACATCACCAAGAAAAATATTATAAGCTAACATATTTTCATGGAAATAGTGTAAACTTATTGAACCTAAGTTCAATTTGATCATATTATTATAGTTTTTGTGCGAACTGCATTTAAGTAGCATTATTTGCCTTAAAACCCCACATTTGTTTTTCTTGTGGGACTTAAGCATTTTCCACAGTATACTTTTGGCGACTTTTTATGGAGTTACACATATTTCTTCATGATTTTCGTTAATAAATATGCCTAACTACAATTTTTTTCCTGATTTCAAAAATAAAAGTTGCCTAACTCCATTTTTAAAGTAATAATATTTTAAAAACAGATCTATCTTTATGAGAAGGATAACGGACACTATTTTAAGTAACTGTGTCAAATAAGATAAAGTTTTAAGTCAAAATCATTCTTTAAATCAGTTTTTTTCGTCTACTGTAAAATTTGTTAATATGGACTTAGGCACTTTTCATATTATGAGGCAGACGAAATTTTCTATTTAGGAAAATTTTTGGTAGGGGATAATTCGTAAATATTCGTAAATTTATCGGACCATACTACCAGTTAATTTAAATAGTTTTATCAAACATTCCTATAAAAATCAGCTGTGAGCTGATGAAAAAAGAAAGTCTCATGAGTCTCAATAACTTTTTTAATGGTGAGCCCAAGGACTATAACGCAAACCAATAAACAGATTGAATGAAAATATTAGAGAACATACATACCGCCATTTAATTTAAACTGACGCTCTTTGAAAACGAGCCATACATGACAACTAATACGAATGTGAATTAAGTAGAGACTTGTGTTTTGAATAATTCCCATTTACCGGTGAAACCAGACAAAATTGCCTAGGGGGTGAATAAAAAACATACATCCTAGTTTAAAATTCTACTTGTTCTACCTGGCAGAGATGTAAATCTAAATGTGACTCGAGTCTGATTACACTCACCACTACATCAATACATTATACTATATACATTTAGGTATACCATACAATATTATTATAATATATTAGATTATACAGTGTGTCAATTTTATTGTGTGTGTCAAAACTTAGAATGGCTATATCTCACGAACAAAAGCTGAAAACGAAAAATGCTTGAAACCGTTTCTAGGATAGTAAGGGGGAACTAAAATGACATGAAAGAGAACTCACCCCCATCAACCCCCTAGGCCCCACCCACCACAACCAAAAAAGTTTAAATTGCAAACCCCTACTTGTGATACATCATTGAAAAGGCTATAAAAATGCTATCCAATGTTATAAATAATAATTATACAGGGTGAAGCAATAATTGTGAAACTTTGGCTTAAATGAAAAATTAATGAGGTTTTGTTGAACTACAAATTTGATAAAAATGTCAATTAAGTAAACGTTCAAAGTGGGTTCCGTTGTTTTGTAAACAATAACACAGTCTATTTTCAAATTCTGCACGAAATTTGACAAATGTTTTTCTAGTAATAGGGCTTGAGTACATGCTTGAGTAATTATTTCCCGCAATTTCCCAAGTGACGCAAGTTAAGTTTTATAAACAACTGATTTAAGGCAAAAATGGCAAATTAAGTTTTAATTAACAAAAAAAAGTACGAGCGGACACTTACCATTTAAAATAATAGTCCGGGAGATAGCATTACAAATACAACAGTCATAGTAAACCAGCTGATATTAACACCCTGTATAGTTATTATTTATACCATTGGAGAGTACTTTTTATAGTAGGATAGTATTTTACTTTTTTCTATGGGGTTACCCTAAATCAGTTGTTTATAAAACTCAACTTGCTTCACTTGGGGAATTGCGAGAAAGAATTACTCAAGCATGTCGCCCTATTACTAGAATATTTGCTAAATTTCGTGCAGAATTTGAAAATAGGCTGTATTATTGTTTACCAAACAACGAAATTCACATTAAATATTTACTTAATTGATATTTTTATTAAATTTGTAATTCTACAAAACCTTATTAAATTTTTCATTTAAGCTAAAGTTTCACAATTATTGCTTCACCCTGTATAATTATTATTTATACCATTGAATAGCATTTTTTTATAGCCTCTTCAATGATGTATCACAAGTAGGGGTTTGCAATTTAAACTTTTTTGGTTGTGATGGGTGGGCCCTAGGGGGTTGATGAGGGTGAGTTCTCTTTCATGTCATTTTAGTTCCCCCTTACTATCCTAGAAACGGTTTAAAGCATTTTTCGCTATCAGCTTTTGTTCGTGAGATATAGCCATTGTAAGTTTTAAAATTGACACACTGTAGATTGTTATAATGCAGATATAAATTTAATAGGAAGAAGAAAAATGAGGCTCCGAATCAATAAAAACAAAACTAAATATAGTCCGTCCGTTATAACTTTTCCCATGCGGTACGATGCATTTTCAATCAAATTAAGTCAAAACAGAAAGTGAAACGTACGTCGATCTGTGTAGTATACAGGGTGTTAGTAAATAAGTATGAAAGATTTTAAGGGCTAATTCTACATGAAAAATTAATGCCAGTTTGCTGTATAAACATATGTCCGCAAATGCTTAGTTTCGGAGATACGGGGTGTTGAAATTTTTATTTAAAACTGCCAATTTATTTATTGCTCTAAGACCAGTTGAGCTATGAAAATGAAATTTGGTGAGTTCTAGGAGCTAGTTATTACAAATTTTATGACATACAATTAAGAATTGTGTATTCATCATTGGCGCGCCTACGGGCAATGGCCTGAATTGTTTTAAAGAAAAGAATAGTACGCCACTGAGATATTTCGAATTAGAAATTATTTTTAAATTTCACGTCTAATTTGTGATAAAAAACCTTTCTTGCCTTTTTTTCATATGATGCACCGTTTTTATGCAGAAAAATAAAACATCTTGGCGCATATTTTTCATTTCTTAATACATCATCAAGAACTATCCAATATAATAATACTAAACTAGAACAATAACATAAAATATTACTAATACCATTTCAACTAGGTGCAAAGCTGCAAGAAATGTTTAAAATGATCTCCTTTACAGGTAACAGAAGAATTTTATATTCATCATTGGCGCGCGTAAGGGTAATGGTCTGAATTTTTTGAAGAAAACAATAGTACGCCACTGAGATATGTGAAACTAAAAATCATTTTTGAACTCCTCGTTCAATTGGCGACAAAAAATCTTTCTTGCCTTTTTTTTCATATGCGGCGCCGTTTTTATGCAAAAAAATTAAACATCTTAACGTTTACAAAGTATTTAAACTAAGTTTCTATGCATATGGAAACTACCTCAAATACTTGGTAAGCGTTAAGATATTTTATTTTTTTGTATAAAAACGGCGCCTCGTATGAAAAAAAGGAAAGAAAGATTTTTTGTCGAAAATTGCACCAGAAATTCAAAAATGATTTTTAGTTTGACATATCTCAGTGGCGTACTATTTTTTCCTTCAAAAAATTCAGACCATTACCCGTACGCGCGCCAATGATGAATATAAAATTCTTCTGTTATCTGTAAAGGAGATCATTTTAAACATTTCTTGCTGCTTTGTACCTAGTTGAAATCTTATTAGTAATATTTTCTGTTATAATTTTAGTTTAGTATTATTATATTGGATAGTTCTTGATGATGTATTAAGAAATGAAAAATACGCGCCAAGATGTTTTATTTTTCTGCATAAAAACGGTGCATCATATGAAAAAAAGGCAGGAAAGGTTTTTGATCATAAATTAGACGTGGAATTTAAAAATAATTTTTAATTTGAAATATCTCAGTGGCGTACTATTTTTTTCTTTAAAAAAATTCCGACCATTGCCCGTAGGCGCGCCAATGATAATTATAAAATTCTAAATTGTATGTCAAAAAAATCGTAATAACTACCTTCTAAAAGTTACCAAATTAATTTTCATAGCTCAACAACTGGTCTTAGAGCAATAAATAAATTGGCAGTTTGAAATAAAAATTTCAACACCCCGTATCTCCGAAACTAAGCATTTGCGGACATATGTTTATAGAGCAAACTAGTATTAATTTTTCATGTAGAATTAACCTTTAAAATTTTTCATACTTATTTACTAACACCCTGTATATAGGGTGTAACAAAAATACATAAATTACATAAATTAAATCACATATTCTGGGACCAAAAATAGTTCGAATGAACCTGATTTACCTTAGTACAAATATGCACATAAAAAAAGTTATAGCCCTTTGAAGTTACAAAATGAAAATAGATTTTTTCGAATATATCGAAAACTATTAGAGATTTTCTATTGAAAATGGATATGTGGCATTCTTATGGTAGAAACATCTTAAAGAAAAATTATAGTGAAATTTGTGCTCCCCATAAAAATTTTATGGGGGTCTTGTTCCCTTAAACCCCTCAAACTTTTCTGTACGTTCCAATTAAATTATTATTGTGGTACCATTAGTTAAATTTAATATTTTTAAAACTTTTTGGCTCTTTGTATTTTTTCGGTAAGGCAGTTTTTATCGAGTTGCGGCTTCTTTTTTAATATGTTTACATAAAAATTTTAGGGGGGTTTTGTTCCTTTAAACCCCCCAAATGTTTGTGTACGCTCCAATTAAACTATTATTGCGATACCATTAGTTAAACACAATGTTTTTAAAACTTTTTTGCCTCTTTGTATTTTTTTGAGAAGGCACGTTTTATCGAGATATGGCTTCTTTTTTAATACGGTTCAAAATATACCTAAAAATGTAAATCATACCTAAATTTTCATATTATTACCATGTCTCCATAATCGTACTTAACCATATTTATACAAATATGTGGTGGATTTGACAAATATTCAAAATATCTCGATAAAAACTGACTTTTTGAAAAAGTACTAAGAGCCAAAAAAGTTTTAAAAAGATTGTGTTTAAGTAATGGTACTACAATAATAATGTAATTGGAACGTACACAAAAGTTTGGGGGGGGGGGGGTTTAAAAGAACTAAACCCCCATAAAATTTTTATGGGGTGTCCAGATTTCACTATAACTTTTTCTTAAGATGCTACTGTCATAAGAATGCCATATGTCCATTTTCAATAAAAAATCTTTAATAGTTTTCGATATATTGGAAAAAATCTATTTTCATTTTGTTACTTCAAAGGGTTGTAACTTTTTTTTGGGTGCACATTTGTACTAAGGTAAGTTAGGTTCAATCAAACTATTTTTGGTCCCAGAATATGTGATTAAATTTATGACCTGTATTTTCGTTACACCCTGTAGTATACAGTATACAAAATGTATATTAGGGTGGAACGCAAATTTATTTTTTCGAATTTCATTTTCGCGGGGTGCGGAATTGATGCGCCTTTCATTTTCGAATGAAAAACTTAGATGACATTTTTTCGTATTTTCAGTCTGAAAAGTGCCCCACGGTGATTGAAATTTTGGAATTTTGTAAAAAAAAATTCTAAAAAAAATTCGATAGAGTCAACTAGAGTCAACGATAATGTTTTGTTCATTTATTTAAGCTATTAAGACTATAATATGAAGAGAAAAAAAAAAGAAAAATAGTCAATATAACATTGTGAAAGATGATCTTTCTTAGTATGAAATTTAGGCATCAAAAGGCATGATTTAAGCTTATTCATAATGAATCCGCCTCTCCTCTGTGGCCCACAGAGGGCAGCACTTGCTTCTGTAACTAATTTAACACACCTTTCAGAGGATTGTGTGTGACACGGAATTTTTCCGTGATGGCCTATGATGGCCTAAATTATCCTTTCGGTACTTAAATTCTTCGTAAGTGGAGGATCTGTCTTGGTTTTTCAATCTATCATATCGATGTAATCATCAGCATCCATATTTAAAGTAGGTACTTGGAAAATATGTAAGGCTCCTATGTATGATGTCTCTCTGGTCTTCAATATTCTGCGAGTGCAACTTCTCTGACGTACTGTCTGTTGTCGGCTAACATTCCTAGTAGTAGATTCTCTGAATGTCCAAAGAATGCATGTCTCTGTATGACTGGGACAATAACATTCTTCAAGTGGTTTGGCAAATAGCACGACAGTTTTATCGTATCATATAAATGTTTGGCACCAAAAATACAAATTGGCCTAGTCTTAATCCTGAACCACATAGGAGCATAGACCGTTAAAATAAATGTGTTTAGTATAATTAGGTTTTCTGGCGGAGTTTGGCTTGAGATATATAATCTCAATATCCAATTAACCATTGTCAACCATATAGAGTGAACTAGTTTACCAGGATTTTTTTCACAAAATTTTCATCACAATGTCCACTATTGATATACTGACATATTTGTAGCAGATATAGTTAATCGGTGCTTAATTCCTGTGTCGATTTGGTAATATCGGGCAACGTACATTTAATTGCATCAAACGGAACAAAGGGTAATACTCCACAATTAGTAACTGCCTTGCCAATGTGGCCTGTGAAACCTTTTGGTCCACTTCTATTGCCATCTAAATGTTGAAAAAGATGACGCAGTGTCAGTTCATTGGCGTGTAGTTGGCATATGATCCATTGGATTGTAGGTAAAAACTTGATTTCCGATAAACGAATAATGTCACCTTTGTTTCCTTGGTTAACGACAGTCCCATCACAACCAACAGCCATTATTTGATTTACATCGATACAGTTCGAGGAAATAAATGTCAGAATAGCGTTACAAAGTACTAGCTTTAGAAAGAGCTTGTCAAATTCTATTTCTGTCTATAACCCGTGATGAATCGTTTTCAGTAATAAGACCAATGTCGTGGAAAGCTGCAGAAATGATTGCTACTCCAGCACGATCTGAAACCCCATAACTATCGAATGTTCTGGCAACAATCGGAAATGTGACATCAGTCGTTGTGAATGAAGAAGTGGAAATAATCGTTTGCGATTGGAAGTCCTCAATTTCACTGCTTTTGTTTAATGTATCTAGCTGTTGAACATTCGGTCGTATATTTGAAGTTGTAGGTAATCTAGAAGTACTAGCAATAGATTCCACCCCTATTTGCAAGACTATTTGTTCTTCACGTTGCTCTTATTGGTGTAAGCTATGTAAATCCATCTCAATTTGTTTGGTCGCTTCACGATCTAAACTATTAATGATTATTTTATGGTCAGTTCGTTGGTCGATTAAGAAATTTCGTCCTGGTTTTGGAATATTTCGGTTTCTAGGACAGTTGCAATCTCTGAACTCTAAACATTTGCAAGTTGCAATATCAAACAATTTCTTGCTATCCTCACTAAACTTTAATAGCTTCTCTTTGTAACCAACCGTCTTCGTCCTTCCTGTCTTCATAAGGTTTCAATAATGTTATATACTTATCGTGGAAAACTATAATAATTCTAGCCAATATTGTTTTGTGTTCTACTAACTTATAATTGAAATTAAGTGGGAGAGTGAAGGTCGAATCCTGTGACAGGTTATAACTCTTTGGTTGCAGCGTTAGGTCGGGGGCTGGCGCGAAATTCAAAATAGATCAATTTAAGTAGCGCTGGGGCAGTTATTCTGATAAAAATAGAAATAAGTGTTATTGAAGTTTTCGATTCATATCCTACAAGCGAAATGATACCGCGTAGGTAAAAATGCAAAAAAGAATTTTTTCAAATTTCAAAATTTGAATCATGTTGGGGCAGATATTAGAGTCAAAATATAAAAAAATGACAATTAACTTTTCCAATCCTTTCCCACCGTAGCGTCGATTCCGCACCCCGCGTTTGTAAAAATTGATATTTCATTGTTCTCTATATAACAGCGCATTTGATATGAAAATTAAATTTTGATAATTATAAACAGAATTCAATTTAATATAAAATATTTTCAATTTTCTCAACCACGGGCATATAAATTTAGAACAACCTGTATACAACAAATTGTTATACTTAATTTTAAGAAGTGATTAAACGAAACTCGGGACAATGCGCTTAGAATAAACAAAGTGAATGGCGCGTACCATTATCGTTGTTCGCGGAGGAAGGTTCGATCATTAGCCTATGCTAAATAAAACTCAAGTGAAATCGATAATAGGTCATTATCGTTGTTCGCGGAAGGTTCGATCATTAGCTTATGCTAAATAAGACTCATTTGAAGTAGATAATAGGTCATTAAATTTTGTAAATAGTAGAAAGTAATTTTAGAATGGGAATTAACTATTTTTTTTGGAAATCCATTAAGCATATTTAGAAAGATTAAAAATTGGTTTTGAGGAATACTGCGAATGAGAGTTGGTGGTGGAAGGTTGATTTGTGAATCTGGAAGGGATATTTAGAAAGTAGGTGAATGACTGAAAAAAGGAGATAAGAATGTTTTGGAGCTGTCGAGAAGTGAAGTCCAGTAGTAGACGGTAGTGTACGGGGAGTGAGAAAGCCGGTGTAGTTCCGTGAGTGTGGAGTATCTATCGTGGAACGAGAGGTAGGCCAGGTTGAGAGTAAAAGAACCTCCTTGAGCCAAGAGTGTCCCGGTAGCTGATTGCAGTTTCGAAAAAGGTAGAATACAGCATCACGACAGAAGCAGGTACGAGAGCTATACGAGCTAGTTTTCAAAGGAGAACATTACTGAAAGCCAGGACGAGGTTTTGATCGCAGCCAAGGATAGCAGGAAACGGGTCTTGTGTGAAGACATTCTCAGTTCACCAGAAAAAGGTCAGTCTCATTTGTTTGGACATGAATGTATGGGTTTTTCTCATTAAATACCACATTATAAGTTGAAGAACATAATAAATAATATCAGAAAAGCTTCATCAAACTTAAATAGAATTGTTGCTAATAAATCCTAATAGTTAAATGTTAATAAAAACTTTCAATTGGAAACCAAAAGGAAATAAGATTCCCATTTGTAAATGTTATGTTTAAGAAAAATAAGATCTAGCAAATATTAAACAGTGATTGCCATTTAAATAAAATAAACAATATTTTGATTATAATTGTAACCCATATGTGTATTATTTTACTCTTTTCTTTCCTATCCCGATTAGGAACCATTGAGAAATACTTAGAAGCCACGAGAGTAAGTAATTAATTTTATAATTCGCCCTGAGATTGAAAACATATTGATATGTGATCTGGTAAATTAATTAGATTATGATTAATGCATTGATTAAATTAAATGACATATAAGAATATTATCTCATATCAATAATCAAGATCACATCAGTATATACACATCGACGTTCGTTTCAATTTATGTTTTGACTTAATTTGATTGAGAATGAATCGTACAGCCTGGGAAAAGTTATAGCGGACGGACTATATATGTATATGAGCAGCAGTAACCGAAACAGAGACAGAATCGGACAGAAGATCACCATCGAAGACATGGTGACTATTTTTTAAATTTTAAACCAATTCTATATTGTAGAAAATTTAATTACTCAACTTTTATGTCAGTACAACTTTTCTCAGAAATGAATAATTTTAAAGTTATAATCAAAAAACCAATAAAAAAATCGAATTTTTCCTTCATATTTTGACATTTTGAGTATTTAAACAACGTTCCGGACCATTTTGGGTGGGGGGATAACTCAAATATTATTATTTGAGTTATTTTCAAGCAATTTCTGCAAAAAAAATTGAGTCACCTCTCAACGTCCGTCTCAAAACAGATGCGCCCTAGACTAATTATTTTGTTCTATATAGCCTACCCAAAGTTCACAATCCGATCTCACTTTACGTAACATTGTGAGTGTATACAGCTGTCCTACATAAACAGGAACAAAACTCACCAACTATTTGCCAAAGATCCTTCATAATTCATTACAAATTCTTTTCATTTTATCGAATTTCTCAAACAATACCCTATCTCATCCACAGGCATTCTAGTAAATTTCGAAATCATTTCACTTTTTACAGACATTTCTATAGACGAATCCCTAATATAAATATTTCTGAAACTAAATACAGTATTTACCAAGACCACTTATCCATCATTAAATATTGCATATCCAACACTTATTTCATATTCCAATGTCAATTCTACAGACAAATTAATGGTGCCACAATTGGATACCCACTCTCCCCAGTAATTGTCAATGTTGGCCATATGTTGGCTACTATATATTGTATATATTTTCATCATTTGGCCTTACGGCAGGGATGCTATGATGTCTTTTTAAATCATCTAAATGGCATTCATCCGAGTATCCAGTTAACAATGAAGACGGAAACTGATTCATCCATAGCGTTTCTCGACGTTCTTATAAAAAAAATAAACCGCTAATTGGATGAAAACTCTCATCACCCACCTTCACAAATTAACTAATTTATTAATAACCTTGTCTTCAGATCGCAACGCCTTTGCGATTATGCAAGCAGATCTATTGAGCTCTTTTTTTTTAACAAGTCTTCATCTAAAACCGTTACTGCGAAAATCACATCGATATGAGCACCTACAAATTTCTATCTTCCGTTCGTTCTCAACTCAAAAACGCTTTTGTTCCTTGGTGTTATTGACAAAGTCAACAAAATTCGCAAACGTAGAGGAATAATCACAATATTTACCCCCCAACAAAATCTTTCATTTCTTGTCCGATCAGTCAAAGACAACATACCAAACGAACAACACGGGATTTATAAAATCCCTTGTGTAAACTGTCCCCGATCCTACAGAGGAAAATAAAATCGTAGAATACAATACAGAATTTATGAACATTACATATCTGTTCACCATTTCGATTCAATTTTAGCTCTAGACCAAGACCATCTTCACACAGGTCACAAAATTTTACTAAAAATTCCATTACCGTAACCTCCATCAGCTTCTATAAACCAAGAATTATCGAAGAAGGCTAGAGATCTAAAAACAGCCAAACTCTCTAAATGGCCCTACTGTCTAAAGAGATGACGGCATCCGGTTGCCTTCGACGTGGAGATCGCTAATAAAGAAAACTCGTCCACTCCACCTACCAATACAAATCTTGCCGTCAAAAATCTTCCCCAACCTAAATACAAGCGCCATTATAGCGAACTACGTCATCATCGATGGTATAAATAAACGGTCCCCGTTCGAAACAGCTATTGTAGTGACCAGCGAGCAGTTTCGTGTCTGGGGTGTATAGATACTTTTTTTTCACCTTTATTAGAGGGAAGGTCTGGAAACTTCAAACGACATCTTAGTCCAGAACGCCGTCTGACTGACCTTACTGCCGGATTCATTCCTCGTAGTCCCAGCGATAGTTGTCGAGGTACTTTAAAACGCCCTCTAATTGCCGAGGCTACGTCGAATACCTACTTAATAATCCAGACCATCTTCCGTCATCCAGCGCTCCGAAAAGTGAATGGCCGCTTTAAGACCGACATCGCTTCCAAATTCGCTTTCCCCCATTTCTTCGTACCAAAAATTAAGGTTTTTGTTTGGGGAGCACCTTCCCTACAGTCTCTCTCACACAATATAACTCACTATTTCGTCTCTTGGCAAAACACATTCCCTTTACCTTTCACTCTGCTTACAATATCCCTTCCTCTTACCTTTGTCGTTGGTACAGCGGTCTTTTCTCCTCTTCTTTCTTCTTGATCACTGTACGGATACAGCTGTGTATACTAGTCCAACCTTTTTTATTTTTAATCATTCTCTTAATAATTTTTTCTTTCTTACTATCACACAATTCACACCTGTCTCTCTTTGCATTATGTTTCTTTCTATTATCCATCTGTTGTATTCTAGCATCGTATGTGTAACACTGTCCGGGTGTCTGTAGTATAGATATTCATCCGTGTCAGCTTTCCCGAATCTAGAGAGGTAGGTGCTAAACGGCTTTGTCCTGTGAGCACCTGCGTTAGGAACCAATAATCCAGTCGCATGTGACCAGTGTCCACCCAATCTTTTGGGTTCGGGAACAGCATCTTTGTCCACTGGGCCTCATCTTCCGTCTTGTTCCATTCTTCTTGTCATATTTTAATTGATCTTTCTCTTTCTTGTCTTCTCTCGACTGTAGTAAGCTCTAGGTTTCTTTTCTCATAAAGCTCTTTTCTTTCCACTACCAGAGTCAGGAGACTGAAACTTTTCTTTCCATTACCGGAGTCAAACGCTCAGCCCAGTGATTATCGACGCGGTTCAACCCGAAAGCCTGGTGAGTTTAATTTTAATATTAGTTCTTGTAATAATATTGATTTTAGCTTTAAGTTTCATTATATTAACCGCGGAGGTATTTCCCAACATCTGTATGAAAATTTAGATGTACCATTACAGTTAAAGTTATAGCAATAATTAAATTACAGAGTCAAGAAAAAGCAAGTATCTTCTTCTTCTTTGAGTGCCTCTCCTATCGGAGATTGGATATCATTAGGGCGATTCTAATTTTACTTATTGCTGTTTTGAACAATTCGTCAGTGGTACAGCCAAGAGTACAGTTTAAGAGTCCATGACTCAACACCGTAGAGCAAAGTACTGAATACATAGCATTTTAACATTCTAGTTCGTAGATGAATACTAATATCACGATTACAAAATAATTTTTTCATTTTTATAAAAGTAGACCTGGCAATTTCAATACGTCTTTTTATCTCGTGATTTTGGTCACCTGTTTCATTGATAAGGGTTCCCAAGTATTTGTATTCGTTTACTTTTTCAAGTTGGGTACCGTTTATTGTGATACTAGTGTCATTTATTGGATTCTTACTGAAGGTCATATATTTGGTTTTTTTGACGTTCATCCTTATGCCGTAGTTATTACATATCTCATTCATACTTTCAACTAGATGTTGTAGATCTTCCGCTGTTCTTGCCATTATCACAGTATCGTCAGCATATCGAATGTTATTGATAACTTCTCCATTGACTATTATCCCTTCGTTTGCATATGAGAGAGCTTCTTGGCATATTTGTTCGCTGTAGATATTAAACAAGAGCGGTGACAATATACAACCCTGTCGTACCCCTCTACGTATTTCTATTTCGTCCGATGTTTGGTCTTCTATTTTTATATTAGCTCGCTGATTCCAGTACAGATTTAATATTATTTGTATGTCTCTGGTGTCAATGTTCTTACTCTCCAGGATTTCTTTGAGTTTACTGTGGCGTACTTTGTCAGAGGCCTTTTCAAAGTCTATAAAGCAGGCGTGTGCCTCTTGGTTAACATCTAGGCATCTCTGTGTTAGAACGTTCAGGGCAAAGAGAGCATCCCTTGCACCTAATCCTTTTCTGAATCCCATCTGTGTATCGTTAATATCGATGTCTAGTTTTTGATAGTTTCGGTTGTGGATGACTCTAAGAAATATTTTAAGCAGGTGACTCATCAAGGAGATTGTTCGATGATCTGAAAATTGCACTGCCTTAGTTTTCTTCGGTATGGTGACAAACGTAGACAGCAACCATTCTTGTGGTATTATACCAGTACTGTATATTGTATTGAATATATGCAATATTATGATTACGGATTGAACATTCAAAAGCTTCAGCAGTTCTGTAGGGATTTCATCAGGTCCGTTTGCTTTTCCATTTTTAGCGTTTCTTATTGCGTATTCTACTTCTTCTTTCAATATGTCTGGCCCAGTTGCATTGATTATCTGAGTTAAGTTGTTTCTATCGTCTTCAAATAATTCATTCAGGTATTCTGTCCATCTTTTTATTTTATTCTCTAGATCTACAATAAGGTTTCCATCTTTGTCTTTAAGTTTACCTATTTGGCATTTCTTTATGCTTCCTGTTATCTCTTTTACTTTTTTGTGCATATTGAACGCATCGTACTTTTTCTCATAGGTTTCCATTTCTTCACACTGTTCTTTAATCCACGCCTCTTTGGCTCCTTTTGTTCTCTTTTTTATGTGTTTGTTTATTTCTTTGTATTTGTCTAGGTAATTCTTCATATTTCTTCTTTGTTCCATCAAGTCTAGTATGTCCTGTGTCATCCACCCCTTGTTCTTTGTTGTCGTTTTTGTCAGATGTTTCTTTCCTGCTGTTTGTATAGCTGTATTTATGTACTTTAATTTTTGGTTAACGTTATCTGTATCGTTAATTTGTTGTTGCACTGAACTGAGGTTTTCATTTATTTCTTCTCCTGTTTCTTGTTGTATATTTTTGTTTCTAAGTTTAACTAAATCTAGTGTCTTTCTTTGTGGTCTCCTTATCTTTTTTGGTCTCGCCTCTATCACAGTAACTACCGGATTATGATCTGAGCCTATATCAGCTCCTGGGTACGTCTTAGTACATTTAACAGCATTACGATACCTCCTTGCTATCAGAATGTAGTCTATTTGATTTCTCACTATTTTTTCTTTGGTATGTTGTGGAGATGTCCATGTATATAATCGCCGAGGAGGTAATTTACAAAGGGTGTTTGTTATTACGAAGTTTTCGCTCTGGCAAAATTGAATCAATCGATCTCCTCTGTCGTTTCTGTTTCCAAGTCCATAGTTTCCTACATGTTCTCCTACCTTACCTTGACCGACCTTGGCATTAAGATCGCCCATTATTATGTTAATGTGTTGCTTTTTTATTGCTTTCAGCATTTCTTCTAAGTCGTTGTAGAATTGTTCTATTTCATCGTCATATTTATCTGCTGTTGGTGCATAGGCTTGAATAAGATTTATTAAGTTATGTCTTTCTTTAATTTGTATTAATATTAAGCGTTCTGAGTAAGGAGTACAGGTAATCAGAGAATTTTTCCATTTCTTTGAAATGATGATTCCAACTCCGTACCGATGGGTGTTGTTGTCGATTCCGGAGTAATAAAATACGCCATCATTTCGTGTTGAACATTTCCCGGATCCTGGCCATTGTGTATCGCTGATTCCTAAAACATCGATGTTTAGTCTATTCATTTCTTGTTCAACATTATCCAGTTTTCCTGCAGAGAACAAACTTCTCACATTCCACGTTGCAACTCTTAAAGTTGTTGGTTTCTGCATTTTTGTACAAGGATTTTGCAGTTTACGACCGAGTGAGCCTTGTAGTCTTGTGCTTTTCTCTCTCTGCCGGATCTTGGTATCCGATTCCCATGATCAGTAGAGTTTCCACTATTTTTGGTGTACACCGTAATGACTTAACTAGGGGTACTCTATGAGTCTTTAATGCAGTGGTTCCCCGTTGCCTTCTGCATCCTTCCACCGTTGACCATCCTTGGTTCATCCGCCTTCGAGACCGATTTCTCGATCTCAGGACAAAAGAGTGCCCTTCCACATACTAGCTCATCCGCCCGAAGCCGTTGGCCAGTAAGTGGTGGGATTGTATATACCGGCAATCATTCGGTAGATTTCACCACATCTGGTTACCCTCACTTAGTTTAGCCTGCAGGCCAATGCAGTTGCCCGGAATGTGGCACGAGAAGCCATAAATGAGAGTTGGATGTCTTATGGGGACCAGTTATCAATAACCATCTCCCGTCCATGACGCTCGATGTGGCCGTTCCGATAGAAAGATACTACCCCTATAATACATCCCATACATCCCATACAAGCAAGTATCACTCGTTTCAATAATGTGTGTTGCCATCACGATTCTGGACACCACTCATTATTCGATTTGGCATAGAACTAAACTCGTTTTGGATATCCTTTTGGGGAAAGTTGACCATCTCTCAATGCCAACCTTTTAAAGCACTTCATATCTTGTTGGTTCACATACGACGTCTTACACGCCTTTTGAAAAGGCGCTGTATTTGCTTAATAGGATTAAGGTCTGGACTTTTAGCAGGTCAGTTCATTTTTGGAATGCCAACAGCTTCAAGATACGGTGTTAAAATCCTTGCCGTGTCTGATCTCACATTAACCTGCATTAGAGAAAACCATTACCAATATATACAGCATATTGCATCACATGGTGCTGTAGTATCTCCGTTTTGTATCGTTGTCCTGTTAATGTGTCTCATTCAAGAAATGATTCGTGTGTGCCTCAGAAAAAATTCATGCCCAAAACATTACTGAGATACTACCAAAAGCGACCTATTACAGGCTGCATAAAGTTCTCAAGCCCTTCTGTGCACTTTATTTTGAAAATTTTTACCATAAATTGATGTTACGATTTAATAAGCTACTGATTATATTCAAAATAAGAGAGCCAAAAGGAACTAAAAGGACCTCTAAATTTGAAAAAACCCCATTTAAATGGGTGCGTTTTTGAGAAATGTGTGAATTAGTCCGTAGGCACAGGGTGAATTAGGGTGAGTGGTATGCACTTTTCTTAAAAATACGTCTACAGGAAAATTGTTCCAGGTTAAATTTACTATCGAAATATTACATTTTAAAGTCAAACATATTTTTATTTACAAAAATATATTCAAAAGAAAAGTAAAAAACAACACGAAAGAAAGCAATTTTGTTTTTTGCCCCATAACTTTTTGCCCCATAAGAATGAAAAATAAACAAGCAAATTTAATATTTGTTAATATATATGCACCTACAGAGACTGCTCCCGAAGAAGAAAAGAATGAATTCTATGAGAAACTTGAAGAATTGTACGAAGAAATACAAAGAACGACATACTAATCCTGTTAGGAGACTTTAACGCAAAGATAGGGAAAGAAGACACGAACAGAGAAATCGCAGGAAAAGAAACGATCCATCAAAATACGAACAACAATGGCAGGAGAATATGTAATCTAGCAACAGCAACCAATACTCTTATTATTAGCACCCAATTCAAGCACAAAAAAGAGCACAAAATAACGTGGCTAATACCTGAAACGACAGACGGAAACCAAATAGACCACATCCTAATTTCAAAAAAATGGAGAACAATTGTACAGAATGTGAGGTCTTACAGGGGAGCCAATGCTGATTCGGATCACATGTTGGTGATAGGCGATATGAAATTGAAGATACTTAAAGACAAAAACGACAGAAAGAAAAGAAAGAGGTGGAATAGGTCAAAACTAAACACAGTTAATGCAAACAGAAAATTATGCACTAAGTTGGAAGAAAAACTACTAGTCCTAAAACCATCGGACATAGATGAAACATGGGAAGACATAAAAGATAGTATTTTAACAGCAGCAGAAGACACGATAGGACTAATGAAAGACAATAAAAGAAAAGACTGGTACGATGAAGAATGCGAGCAAGCTAGTAAAGGCAAGTACGAAGCAAGACACAGGTGGTTGGCCACAGGGAAACAAGAAGATCTCCTACACTATAAAGAGAAAAAGAAAGAGTCAGACAAATGTTGCAGAACTAAAAAGAAGAAATGGATTGAAGACTTACTGCTGGAACTCGAAGCTAATATTAACGATAATGCAAGACTATATAAACACGTAAAAGCACAGAATAAGAAAAAGATACCGGCAAATATTGGAAAAAAGGAATGGGAAACACATTATAGAGAATTGTTCAAAAAGAAAGGCGACGCTGAAAATGAAGAACAAACAGAAAATAGGAATGAAGAAGAATCAGAGCCTCCCTCATACAACGAAGCATTGGCGACCATAAACAGATTAAAGACAAGGAAAGCAGCAGGACCAGACGACATTATAAATGAGTTCTTCAAGAAAGGGGGAGAGGAACTAGCCCACAGAATCCACAAGCTGAAAGAACGAATATGGGAAGAAGAACGCATGCCGAACGACTGGAATTGCGGTCTGATAACACCAATCCCTAAAAAAGGCGACAATACGAAATGCACTAACTACAGGGGAATCACGCTATTAAATACAATGTACAAAATATTAACTAATTTGATCAGACAAAGAATAGAAAAAGAAACGAGAACAAAAATAGGTGAATACCAACATGGATTCAGAGAAGGTAAGTCAACAATAGATGCAATACATATTGTAACGAAAATCGTCGAAAAAAGTTACGAGCATGGAATAAATCTACATATATTGTTTATTGACTACAAACAAGCCTTTGACAGTGTAATAAGGGAGGAGCTAATTAATGATATGAAGCAACTAGGCATTCAAGAAAAACTAGTAAGTCTCACGAAAATAACGACGAAGGAATCCAAAGCACGAATCTCAACAAGGGAAGGCCCGTCAGATGAAGTACAAATGGAGGTAGGTGTCAGACAGGGAGACTCCCTATCAACAACATTATTTAACATTGCCATAGAGGGTGCAGTAAGAGCAGCCAAAATTAGGGGAACAATTATCAAATCTTCAGCCCAACTGATAGCGTATGCAGACGATATTGCACTAGAGATTTAAAAACCATGCAGAATATAATATTAATACTAGATAAAGAAGCAAAGAAGAGAGGGCTAGTAATAAACCAAAGCAAAACGAAATACCTCAAGTGCTCAAGAGAGAATACGAACATCGAGAAAGAAATTAAGCTTGGAGCATACACATTTGAAAGAATACACCGTTTCAAATATTTGGGAGTGATGGTGAGTGAAAGAAATGATAGAACGGAAGAAATAAATGAACGCATCCTACTGGGTAATAAAACCTATTGGAGCTACCCAAAATTCTTAAAAGAAAAACACATTATTAAGACAACCAAATTAAAAATTTACAAGACTGCAATCAGGCCAGTGATCACTTATGGTGCAGAGACGATGTGCCTAACACAAAAAGATGAAATGAGATTAGAAATCTTAGAGAGAAAGATAATTCGACGAATAATGGGACCGGTGAGGATAAGTGAAGGCGAATTCAGAAGATTAACAAATGAAGAAATTAAAGAAGTCATCCAGGGTGAAGACATAATCAAGTTCGTGAAGGCGCAGAAGCTCAGGTGGCTGGGACACACAGAAAGAGCTAACCCAGACTCTACGCTAAAGCGAATAACTGGCTGGAGACCAACAACGAAGAGACCAAAGGGAAGACCCAAAACAAGATGGAGAGATCAAGTCTTAGGAGACATAAAGAAGCAGAGAATCTACAATTGGAAGGAGCGTTGTAAGGACCGGAAAGAATGGAGGAAAGTTGTAGACAAAGCCAAGTCACACACGCTGCTATAATAATAAAAGACAACAGCGGACTGATCCTCCGCAACAAATGAATCAGAGGGCCCAAAAGGGCGGCAAACACTCCGCCAGGAGTGAATTAGCCATGATGATGATGATTATAATTTAATTTTTAATTCCAAATAATTTTTTTTAATAACTCTTTTCGATGTTGTGAAATATAAAGGTAAATTACTCCTGAACAAATATATATTTTTTAAGATACCTCATACACTATTAATAAAATTTTATATCTGATGATCGCATTTTAGGTTTCAGACTAGGCAGAGAATTTTATAAAGAATAACTTTTTTCATAAAATTAATACTAAAATAGTTTTCCATATGGTTCCAACTATTGCATGTGTATATATGTCACCCTTTGAAAAAGCATAGCTTGTTTAAAAATATTCCTATAATTTTTTACAGTACACCATTTTAAACTAAAGAAAATGAGCTTTCCTTTTTATTACACAATACATATACCCAAATATAAAATAAAAAAGTTATAATGAGAAATTTAAAATTAATCGTAAAATATATCAAAAATAATTAAAAGTATAAATGTTAAAAAAACCATATCTTGCTTAAATATAGCCATACGGCCTTCTACTATAGAACATTTTAAAGGTAATTGACTTGTCTTTCTACTAAATGTACCATTTCGTATGCCTAAGCTGCGCAGAAAAAAGTTACAGAGCAATGTTTGCGAAGTAACAAGGAAAATATCCCAAAATCGCTGTGAGTGGCGAAATTTGAAAAATCATATTTTGGAAATTGTAAATCACTGTGACTTCTACTAACAGCCGTTTTAAAGAGGAAGGATTGAAGTTTTTTTTTCTGTGAAGCAATGCCTATACCTATATCCCTGTGGAAAAAATTTATGGGACAAAAACAAAATTGCTATCTTTCATGTTTTTTTCTTGCTATTCTTTTGGATACATTTTTGTAAAAAAACATGTGTTTGACTTTAGAATGGGATATTTCGATATTAAATTTAACCTGGAATAATTTTCCTATAGACGCGTTTGCACTAAATGTGCATATAACTCACCCTTATTCGCCCTGTGCCTAGGGACTAATTCACCCCTTTCTTAAAAACGCACCAATTTAAATGGTAGCACTCCGTGGTTTTTTCAAATTTAGAGGTCCATTGACTACATGAAACAATAAAACCCTGTTAACGTTGTAGTTCCTTTCTAAAATACATAATCAATATCCTATAAGAGGTTTTGTGAATTTGTTCGTTTTCTTAACCCTCCATTAGTCGCTATCGGTGTCACACACCGACGACAGAATTATTCATTCGGGATTTACAAAATAACTGGTTTTTTCTATCGCCACTTTCTGTACCTCTTCCTATCAACTAACCTCGTGTTAGTATACATTCTTACCTACTTGGGTACAGTTGTGCGAGTTTTATAGCTATTTTCGGTGCAAGACTCCGTAGCGACTAACGATGTGGTTATTACTTTATTGGCATAACTTGCAGTTCAGGTAAAGATTTAGCATCTTATTATTGCATTTTATGGGTAAGTTTTGGTCAAATCTTATTTATAGATGTCCTTTGAAGCCGAACAAAAACGTTTGTTGGAATTATGTGAAATGGTTCCTAGCGAATATTTTTATATTACAAATAACAATACGTATATTTTTATATAGTATTTTTACTACAAAAGCGATATTACGTAAGCGAGATTACGGCAATAAAGAAAAGTCACATTCTAATGTTTTGACAGTTCTCTTACGTCAAAAATTTTGACCTACGTAATATCGCTTTTGTAGTAAAAATACTATACTAGGGTTTTTCATTTTATATCTGTTGTTTTTCAATAAAACATTTAAAAAAATATTTTTCAGTCATTCCTATACACAATATAAAATATTTGTATGAATTTTGTAGCAATAACTATTTTTTTGAAATTGTCGGTCTCTGACACCGTAGCGACTCTTGATGCTCCGTTTATCCTAGCGACTAACGGAGGGTTAAAAGATTCGATTTAGCTTATCGGTATATGCGATAGTTCATTTAATTTAATTAATATAAATTAAAAAAAATTTAAATCTTTAAAAAATATAAAATTTTGTAAATTTTGTGGACGGCCCGATTTTGGGAATTCAAAGCCCACTATCTCGGAAACGAAGCATTTGCGAATTATAATATTTATATAGCAAACTGTTATTTACTTGGTAATAAAAACAAATTGTCGCAGTTATTTACTTACACCGTATATAAGTTTATTACAGTCCGGAAATTCGTCTTATGCAAAAATCGTCTATTTCTACACATTTAAGCTGGCACTCTTTCCTCACTCTATGAAACAGGTAGTTTTGCACAATATTCAAAATTATGTAGCGCAGCTTATATTACTGTAATCCAAAATATAGGCATTTTTTGCCAATATCAACAGTATCATCGATACAAAACAAGGGCTTTGCGAACAAATTTAATAAATTCAAATCAATGCTCCCCTTTATGTGCCACTAAAATACTTTTTGATCAAGATCATACGGCTTTTTATTACAACATACCGCATTACTTCAAAGCTCTAAAAACAAAAACCAAATCCCCGGTTGGCAAACAACACGAGTTGTTTAAACTGGACAGGCCTCTGTGTGTGTATGTGTGTACACCTCTCATCACTGAAATCTGCTGAAAATAAAATTAAAAGCGGGATTATCGCAAAATAGCCACAAGCGTAACAACTAACAAAGAATTATCGTGTTTGTTACTTATATGAAATGTTGTAATAGGGAGAGAATTTCGAATAATACATTGCAGGAGATTTTAAGGAGGAAAGGAATAATTTGGTAAAATATTCAAACAAAATTTAAATGATATATATGTTACCGTTAAAACGCGATTTCAGTTAAAACCCGAATTTACTAGGAAAAACTAGTTTAACTAAGCGCTTTAGACAATTCTAGTTTTAACTAGTCAAAACTAGATTTGATTGCTAAATTCAGTTAAAACTAGAAATCCCGAACAAATTTCATTTATAGTAGTTTATACTAGTTTAAACTAGTTTTTACTGGAATTACTAGCGAATTCGCGAACTCAATCGACTATAGGTGTTAGTGCAGTTGCGTGAAAATGGCCGATGTAATTGGGATATCGTATTTTTCTATAATTAATATTGTTATTGTTGTAATTAATTAATATAAATAAATTATTTATTAAACGAACACATCCGACAAGCTTTCAAACGACGTTCATACATAGGTTAACGGATGATTGGTTTATATTTTGATCCCAATTCCTCTAGTTCCAAATAAGCGGCAGCACCCTCGCTTGAGCTCGCGAATACCAGTTAAAATCGTTGCGAGAAAGACAAATACCATTTGGCGTTTTCGGGGTAGAGTTACAAACGGTAACAAACTAGTGTGTGCAACTGTTGATTCTTGTTCATCGTTTTTATTGGTTATATTACCATTATTACACTACTGTGTATTATTCACCATGACCGATAATGTCGAAGATTAGGTTGAGAGCAGAGATATAAGAACTTCAAAAGAACGTTTTTTGTAAAAGATCTTACAAAAGGAACAGACCGAGAAGAAAGAAAGACACTACAATGTCGTGACCAAAGCACGTATAATAAATTAATGCCCGAAGTACAAGATGCGGAACTGTCTGCCCAAAAAACACTAAAAGGATTTAGAATTTTTTAAGTTAGCGAAATAAAAAAGTTGGTTTCTATAATTGAACCCATCACATATTGCGCTGTGATGTATCATGCATCACAGCGCACGTTGCTGTTGTTCATGGAAGTTGGGATAAGTTGAAGACTGAAACCGCCAGAAAATACGCAAATATAACAATTGGTATGTTCAATAATTTATATCAATTTGTGTGACGTGCCAACGGAAGAAGAGTAAAGCGAAGAGGGGTCTTTTGTCGAAACCTATATTGCATTCAGAAATGAATAGTCGCTGTTAGTTAGATAGATTTGATCGATATGCAATCACAAGAGGATCACGGCAACAAATTTATTATAGTTATCAAGATCACGTAACAAAATTTGTTTTGTTGTGACCAATACAAAGTAAGAGGGCTGACGAAGTTGCTTATCAATAATTAACGGATATATTCTTGACTTTTTACATTCATGCATTTTACTTTCAGATAATGGCCGAGAGTTCGGTAAAGCGCTGGTTTCCTCCAAGGCCGCACCGACAAGCTGCGACCTTAGCACTGCTATAAATTACGTCAGATTACGGTGAAAAACTCAAGGTTCTTCACTGCGGCAATTGAATGTGCGAACTCAGCAAGCGGTGGCTTCCAACGCATCCTTGAAAACCACAGCTATTATTTTGCATGGTACAGTTTTTTATGACGTCATTCATAGCAGTGTTACGGTCTTACTTTGTCGGCACCGCTTTCGAGGAAAGCAGCGCTTTATGCAGTTATAAATGCGGCAATGTCATACTGGCCTAAGGCGAAATTAGTTCATGAAAAACCAAGGCACAACCAGAGTCAAGGTTCAGTAAAACGAGCTAACCAAGACATCGAGAAAATGTTAGCAGTCTGGATGCAAGACAATAAAACCAAGTGGTCAAAGGACTTGCGTTTTTTACGTTAACGATCTTGTCCAGTATTTTACGTTTTAGAGAAATTATTTACAAACAACCAGAGCAGCAAATTATTTACCGAGTTTTAGTTGAATCTAGAAAATACTGAAAAGTTTAGTAAAAACTAGTTTTGAGTGAAATATGCTTAGTCTCAACTAGAATTAACTGAAAATATGTGATAGTTCCAGTTTTCACTAGTTAAAACTAGAATTGTCTAAAGCTTATAGGTAAAACTAGTTTTTCCTAGTAAATTTCGGTTTTAACTGAAATCGGGATTTTACGGTAACATATACACTGCTAGCTAGTCCAGGTGCTGGAAGCGGATTTTGCTCGTGATATGTAATATGGACAAACTGTACGGGGATATAAATTGAGTTAGTCGTGTACATCAATTGCCTACACGGACAGATACCTGAGCGGGGGACGAGCAAAATTATAAGGGGTTAAAGTCGCATAACTAAGTAAAATCTCCAGGGGCGAAACACTGCGTGGAGGACAAAGGGGTGGTGGGCAGTGTGAATATCAAAAGTATCAGGGGTTTTTTGTGATGTTTGTGATCGAGATAGTGCACCAAAATTGGGGAAAAACTAGATCAAAATTTAACTAAAAGTAAAATCCCCAGGGGCGGCCAAGGGTGAATTCGCAAATTTTTTAGATGATGCACGTCATGGAGAATATGTCCGCAACTTGCACAATAATTGATTCATTTAGATGTGCAGAATCAAAATCCAAAAGGGCGGACAGCTAGTTGGGGTCACAATATTTTTATAAAAAATGTAGAGAAAAAATTTAATTTTCTTATATTTTTCAAAAATTTTGTCATAAGATTGATCTATCCAAATAATTAGTTTTAGCGAATTATTACAATTGTTTTCGAAATTTTTAATAATAATTGATATATACAATAGGGTGGGACGCTAAGTAATGTTTTTTTTAATTAGGTTTCCTGACTTCAGAAAAGATTTATGAAAAGATAACTTACTTCACAGTGTTTTGTTTTATAATTAATTTAATTTTTTTCCACTGCCACAGAGCTATTTAAAAATTAGATTTTTATGAAAAAATCTAATCATCTAATAAATGTCAAATTCGTCTTTTTTAAATTTATTATGGTCGCTTGAGTCAAAGAAAAGTAAAAAACTTCCATCATAGTATGCATTTTGGTCGATAAATCATTTTTTCCACTGCCAGAGGGCTATGAATTTTTTAAGAAAACTACTATTTGTTATGGCAGATTTTTTTGCATACAAAAAAATTAAATTGGGCTAAAGCTGAAATACAATTTTTTCAAATATTATTGTGAATTTATTATAAGAGATTTATTTTTGAATATTAATGTATGCCCCTACGAAATCCAAATTTTGAAAAATAAATGTGTTTAGAAGAAATCAAATAGCAGAAATTTCACAAAACGAAGTTCGTGAAGGCACGTATCATAGCGTAATAGAAACATTTCTCCAAAATGAAGTATTTCCTTCAATCACGATTGAATCACTTGATCACGATTTACCTGCCTACCAGATTTTTTCTAGCACTATTTAAAATGTGGGTTGCAGTAGGTGGAGTACAATATGAACCTCTAATTTAAATAAGGGCACAGGCGAAAAATGTCGCATGTGAAAATGTTGAATGTATTTTAAATGTATTAATTTTTTTCGAATCCTGAGAAAGTTAATAAATATTTTGAAAAATTTAAACGCAGAATGATATACTACATTATTACTAAGTGTCGAAAGTCCCTGAAATCTTCTATAATGTTTATTTTAATAAGTTACAGGGGTAACCTTAAAAGAGAAAATTATAATTAATGAATACATTTAAAACACATTGAAAATTTTGGTAGGCGATATTTTGCGTCTTTATCCTTAACTAGTTAATTGTTATTTTTATTTATTTTTGTTTCATTTCAATTTTGATACATTTATTTTTATTGTTCCTTTAAGCTTTAAGGCTTTTTGGTTTAATTCACAAAAAGAAATTAAAAAAAAATATATTGATATTTTATTTATTACTTACGACCAAATTTTATATAAGAATAAGACAATGGAAGATCTCACCTAAAATGATAAACAAGTTTGCTATAAAAAAAATTTAAAGTTAGGCGTTGTAACTAAGGGATTAACATTTGGGGGATCATTTTTTCTAAGCCAGAATAAAGTGTATTAGAAATGGGATAGATTAGCTTTTGTCCCATTCGAAAATCTCTATTCATTTAAGAGATATAGCGTGTGTCAATTAGTCTGGGACACCCTGTATTTGTGTTCTTTTCATTTTATTTTACCATGACTGACTTTCGAAGTTTTTTTTATAGTTTTAAATTCCAAGTGAATATTTGACGATCATATCAATCGTTAAAAGTGCTTGTTTTTTTATTAACAATGACTGATTTACAATGGGATAACCAAACAAATAAATAAAATGAATTTCTGCATGTTGATTTTATACAAACAATTCACAATTCACGCTTGTTCTAAAATACCGAACGAATTGCACCAATTTTAGAGTCCCACTGGCTTTATAATTACTGGCATTGATAGAGTTTTGTTGGTGTCGTCAAATAATTTTTTATTTTCTGCATACATACTGATATAATACGCAGTCAAAATACCAAATAAAACTATTCTCCTAGTATTTTATTCACCTTTTATTTATAAACGAAATTTTTCATTTAAATAGTTAACTAAATATGTAGTGTTTATTACCCAGTCGGGATAGCATTAAATGCTTGTTTAGGGGAGCATAATAGAGGATTTTAATTTGTCCTTGCATGCCAAGAGGGCCAAAGTTTGATTTTTCTAATCTTTAGGGGAGCTCAATAGTAGTGTAAATTTAAAATCTCGACTGAATTCCTCCGTTGCGTTAGCCGCCATCTTAATTTTAAACGAGACCTGTTTTTGCTCAATATCTCTGCCATTTTCAGCTTTTCGATAAAAAATGTGGGAACTGAAATTGTTTAAAACCCGATTTTCTATAATTTCGTTTAGTAAAACTCATTTCGTGCGATCGATATTTTCAGAGTTATGTGGGAAAATAGTGACAGTTAGAGCATAGTGTTATTGAATTATCTCGTTTATTATTAGTTTTACAACAAAAATTTATCTATTATATACAAAATTGAATTATATACAAAAATGAAGAGAATTACATTTTATAAAATTTTAATTGATTTCTTTCATTTTTTACTAAAATCAATATTTAAGCTGGTAAGCGTAAAAAAAATTCTGAAAAATTTTTAGGAAATTCATGTTTCAACCATATTAGTTCCTACCATTTTTGTCGAAAAGTTGAAAATGGCGGAGATATTAAGCAACAACAGTTCTCAAGTAAAGTCAATATGGCGGCTAACGCAACGGCGGAATTCAGTCGCGATTTTAAATGTACACTAATATTGACCTTCCCTAAAGGTTAGAATTAGAAAATTTGGGACAGCTCAAAAATAAAATTAAATTCTATAATTATGTTCCCCACCCCTTTTTAATATTTTCCCGCTTAACTCGGAAAATCTCCACCGCACGAAGAAAATTGTTATAAAGAAATTGTAGGAAAGCATATTTAAATCAATTCTAGTTTTGGCCATTTTTGTCGAAAAGTTGGAAATGGCGTAGATATTGAACAAAAACAATTGCAAAAAAATCAATCAGGTCTTAGGCTCGCGCATTTACCGCATACGTGCTACCTTAAATATCAATTTTGGCAAAAAAATGAAAGAAATCAAAAATACATTTTAGTCATAAAACTAATAATAAATGAGATAATTAAATAATTATGCCCTAACTGTCATTATTTTGCCACATAATTCGGAAAATATCGACCGCACGAAAAAACTATAGTGAGGCCGTTTGAGTTGGAATAAATTCATTATCTTGAGAATGGGCGAATTTGGAGAGAAACGCTGCTACAGGAAAGCTTTTTGTCTTTAAGGAAGTTTTTGTATTTCCAGTAGTTTCTGTTTCCTGCCTGGATTCTTTCATTGATTACATTGCTTCTATCATTAGTTTTATTAACTGAGACCCCAAGGAAATTATAAACGTGTTGACGGCCAACGTCTGAATACAGATACGACAGGTTAAGAAGAAGAAGACGAAGTATTGTATACAGTTCTCCTGTGTGAACGTTATGAGCAACCATGAGATAATTTTTTAGTTTTTTGAAAATGAAAGACACTTTATGTTTCCCTTCGATTAAGACGCGATACACAATCTCCAGACAGCTGTTTCTGTCTTACAACGTCCTCAGTGAAACTGCGTGCACACCTCTGAATTAAATAGAAATCAAACTCTCTTCGCCTTTTTGCCCTTTAATTCGTCCAATTTTGAACATAGGCTTCCCCCAGTTTTCTTCATTCGCTTCTGTTTAGTGCTTTCTGTTTCCAGTGCGTTCCTCCTATCTTTTTAATGTCGTCTCCCCATCTCATCTGGGGCCGTCCTCTTGCTCTATTTCCTGTCCATGGTCTCCATTGTTGCATCGTGCTATTCCACCTATTGTCTGTTTGTCTAGCGTTATGACCTGCGAAGCTCGATTTTAGTCTGGCTATATGTTGTTCTGCGTCTTTGAATTTTGTTTTATTTCTTACCCAGTTGTTTTGCTTTTTGTCTGTCAATTTAGCTCCTAACATTGCTCTCTCCATGGCTCTTTGTGTCTTCATTATTTTATCCATGTTTGCCTTGGTCAAGGTCCATATTTGGCATGCGTATGCGAGAATTGGGAGTATGCACTGGTCAAAAACTCTTGTTTTTAAGTATTGTTGTATTTTTTATTCTTTAGGAGCCATTTTAATTTTCTAAATCCTCCCCAGGCTAATCTGACCCTTCTTTTTACCTCCGCTGTTTGGTTTTCCTTATTTATTTTTATCATCTGTCCCAAATATATATAATCATTAACCGCTAATCATTAATCAATATTGTTGTGTCGTTTAGTATTACGTTTTTATTATCTTGTGTGTTTGTCATTGTCTTTTTTTTTGTCAAAATTCATTTTTAGACCTATTTGTTTAGATTCATTTGCTAGTTCGGTTAGCATGGTTTGTAGTTCTGTAAAACTTGATGCTATGACTACTACATCGTCTGCATATCTTAGGTGAGTTAGTTTCTTTCCATTTATGTTTATTTCCATGTTTGTCCATTCCATTGTTTTGAAAACATCTTCCAGTGCTAATGTAAATAGTTTAGGAGAAATAACATCTCCCTGTCGCACTCCTCTTTTATTTGGTACGGGTTTTGTGGTTTCTTCCAATTGTACTCTCATTGTTCCTTTTTTATGTATTAGCATTCTGTATCTGGAATCTATTCTACAGTTATTTATAGCTTTTTTATTGCCCACATCTCCACGCTGTCAAATGCTTTTTCGTAGTCAACGAACTCTAAGTGCAGATCTATATGGTATTTATTAGCTTTTTCTATTAGTGTCCTAATTGTCAGAAGATGGTCAGTGGTGCTATATCCCTTTTGGAATCCTGCCTGCTTTACTGGTTGATACGAGTCCAATTTGTGTGTTAGCCTGTTGTTGATAATCCTCATGAATAGTTTATACGTTTGAGACAGCAGTGAGATGGGTCTGTAATTTTTTATGTTCTTTCTGTCTCCTTTCTTAAATAGCAGGATTGTAAGACTTTCGTTCCATTGGTCGGGTATTTCTCCTATATGTAGACACTGATTAAACAGATTTCTTAATGTTTGTAAGATTTTTCTATCCCTTCTTTTAACATTTCAGCAAGCATTCCATCTGGTCCTTGTGCTTTGTTGTTCTTTAATTGTAAGAGTGTTGCTTCCATTTCATAATTTTCTATTTTTTGTAATGTTTCTGTGTTTACATTCGTGATTGTTTTCTTGATATATTCCTGAGTGTTGAAGTTTGCGTCTTTCTTTGAGGGGTATAGTTCTTTATAAAACCTTTCTACTTCTTCTGATATCTTATCTTTTCTCCTCTCTTCCCGTCCTGTTTCATCCTTTATTGAAATGAGTAGGGGCTTCCCTAAATTTGATCGTAAGTATTTTAGGCCCTTATTTCTCTCAATTACTTTCTCGTTTGATTTTCAGTTTGTTTTCTTAGATCCTCTCTGGTTTTTCTCCTAATAAGTTTTTGTTTTTTTTTTTTTTTTTTTTTTTCTCTGATTCTGGCTTTGTTTTAGAACTAGAACCTTTAGCCACGTAATTGTATAACTTATCACTAAGTCAGGGGAGTAATGTGTAGTGTGTGTGTTGAGTAAGTGTCTTGTTACTTTGCAAAGTCGACGTCATTGTCTTTGCAAAGAGACGCTAATTGTTTCCGAACGTCTGCGGTCCCTCCGGTGAGTACCGATCCCACAAAGACAGAAACTATTTTCCATTTATTAATTTATAATAAATGAAAAATTTCTGCCCCCGGTAGGATTCGAACTCCCGACCTTTATAAGTTTTTGTAGTTCTACGTATTCTACTGTGTTTCTTTTGTTTTCGCTTATTAGTTTTCGACTACTTTTCATTTATTTAACTGTCCCGCTACTTAGTCTATTTTCTTTTGTTCTTAGTTTTTTGGCAGTTTTCATTCCCGCTTCCAAGAGTTTTTCTTTTATTTCTTCATTAATCTTATTAATTCCTGACTCTTCGTTTGCTACTTGTTGTTTATAGTTTTCCCTTAAAGTCTGTCTATATTCTTCTGCGTTTTGTCTTATTGTGCTATGGTCAATAGTCGTTGGTTTTCTTCTAGATTTCTGCGTCCCTAGTTTACTTATTTCTATTTTGACTCGTATTATGCGGTGGTCGCTGCCAGTTGAGAATTTATTAAGTGTAGTTACGTCTTCGAATATTTGTTTATTTTTGCAGAGGAAGTAGTCTATTTCATTTTTTGTCACCCCATTTGGGGAGACCCATGTCCATTTTCGGTTTGGCTTCTTATTAAAGTATGTATTTATTGCATGAAGGTTTTGTTGTTCCAAATATCCTAGTAGTCTTTCACCCCTAATATTCCTTGATCCAAGTCCGCAGTTTCCTATTGTGTTTTCTGAATCTTCCATTTTCTTTCAGATTTTTGCGTTAAAATCTCCCATAACGATTGTTATTTCTATATTTTTGTCTTCCATTGCTGTGGTAATGTCATCATGAAAGTTATCAATTTCTTCCTCCTCATGTGTTGTTGTTGGAGCATATACTTGTATTATTTTCATACTTGTCTTCCTGTTAATTTCTAGTATGGTATATCCTACTCTATCTGATATGCTCTTATACTCGATTAAGTTTTTTTTTTAATTTTCTCTTTGATCAGAAATCCTATTCCTCCATATGTTTCGTCCTCCTTTCCTTTGTAATAGGGGCGATTTCCTGATTCTAGGTCTATACACATTTCTCCTCTTCTTTTGACCTCTGACAATCCTACAATGTCCCATTTGATTTTAGTTAATTCCTCTTCGAGTTCGTACAGTTTTTCATCTTGAGCCATGGATCTGATATTATATATCGCTATATAAATTCTGTTGCATTCCTTCTTTTTCCGTTTTCTCTGATTCGTTCTTGTCGAACTTTTGCCTCCCCCAGAATCCATGAGGCTGATCGGTTTCCCGATGTGGGACTCTGGATTTCTCCTACCCACCTGGGATCAATTTCCGCTTTGTTGTAAGTTCGACATTGTTAGTTTGGGGAAAATAGCCTTAAAACACCACGCTGACCAGGCGGGTTGGTGAGTTGTAGGAATCACATTTCCTTGATTCCCTGTAACTGTTGTATGGTTATCCCGTTCATACTCGGTCGCCAGAGCCTCGCCTGTTATGTAGCAGGAGGCACCGGGAAATTTTAGATTACCACTCGTGCAGGTGAGGTTGACTTTTGGATTGATTGATTTATTGTTGTTTAGTCCGATCCCTTACCTCCCCATTCTCTCCAATCTGTCTATGTATGTGGAATTTTACAAATTGTTTAAAATCCACTTTTAGGACGCAGTGGTGGCATCTCTTAAAGAAAAGAGAAAAGTTCCAGATACAAAATTTATTATTAAAATAATAATAAATTAAGATTATGTTTGAAATTCCACATAAATAGACATTTTGATTTCGGTTTTATTCAGAGGTGTGGACGCAGCTCCACTGAGGACGTCGTAAGACAGAAACATCTGTCTGGAGATTGTGTATCGCCTCTGAATCGAAGGAAACATAAACTGTCTTTCATTTTCATTTTTGGCTTTACACACATTTTAAGTATTAGGAATTTCTTTTCTTAAATTTTTTCTACACGAATGAAAGCGAAATGTGACTGCATATTCCAGAGTCCTTTGCGCTTTCTTTATTCGTCGTCTCGTATATATAAATTATATTATATAAATATAAATCTCGCCGTATCTTACAGATAAATTGTAAAAGTCAAAGATTGAGGATGTTGCACAAAAGAGGTTCTAATAAATGAACTTTCAGATTTAAATAATTATTTGTTATTATCTCAAAAATGGATTTTGTGTCTGGGAATTTTTTGTTTTTTAATTTTTATTCGGTTATAACGTAGAATAAATCGTGAGCTAAAAAAAAGTTGACGTTTTGTCCATTTGGTTGAAAAATTCCCGAAAGAATAAAATTCTAAAGGTGTAGTTGATATTTTCCTAAAATTAGGATAGCCCTAAATATAAATAGTATTTTATATCATCTAGATTGACAGTTCAAATATCAAGGGCGAAAAATTTATGAACATAAAATATTCCATGCCATTAACGTGTCAGAGAGTATACGTTTAAAATCAATATAGAAACGTTTATCTTGTCCGCTGTTATTCAGAATTAGTTTAAATGAAGTTTATCTGTCATTAGGTATAATAAATGTAAAATCACGACGTTAAAAATTTATAAATAAAGTGATTTCCTCTCTTAAGTATAATATTGCAAGTCAAATTGGTAACACATCATATTTTCAATTTAAAATTGATTGTAATTTTAACCCTACGCCTGCGGACTTCGATGTAAGATGCCTCAACTCAGCAGATGTAGGTAGCGACCATAGCCTAGTGTTATATAAAATCATTATGAAATACTTCACACACAAGAGGATAGCACCAACACAAACAAAAAACAGAGTCGAATGACTAAATACGGAATCCACGGAATAATTTTACAGAAAAAGAATATCAGAAAAGATTGCTGAGAATGGAATATTAGAAAACGATAACATCGAGGAAAGCTGGCCAAAACTCAAAGATAACATAATCAACGCTGCAACAGAATCACTTGAAGACAGGAAAGTTACGAACACTACCTAACACATTAAAAAAAAAACCCCGTCATTCAGAGAGAAACTGAAGATATAATGTGAAGACAAGAAGAAAGCCTTTTTACAATACAGAACAAACCAAACACAACAGGCATACAAACGAATCATAAACGAAACGAATATTTAATATGACAAAAAAAAGGGAACACTGGCAGAGTTTCTCAAAAAAAATGGAACACGACTTCTACGGAACATAAAAAGAAGTATGGAGAATGATCAGAGGACAAAGAAAGGAGATGAACAAATTAATAAAAACGAAACACATTCAGAACGAAACATGGGCAGACGAAAATGAACCACCAACACCTGAAGTTACGACAAGCGAAGAAATAAACATCAAGGAGGGAGAGGTAAAAAGCATTAAAAAAATTAAAAAATAGAAAATCTCCAGGAGAAGACAGAATATCGAACGAACTCCTAAAGTACGGATGACAAGATCTGACTAAACAACTATTAAAACTAATACATACAAAAAATAATAAAACAAAACAGAATACTACAAGAATGGAGATCAAGCATCCTAATACCTCTCTCTCCCTCTTCAAAAAAGAAGACAAATCGGACCCGGAGAATTACAGACGAGTTAACTTATTAAACACAACATTAAAATTAAGAACCAAAGTGATAACAAACAAACTGAATGAAATTATTACATTAGCAAAAGAACAACAAGGTTTTAGGTCGGGAATATGTTTATGATATGGCAAGTTCAAGAGAAATCGTTTGAATACAACAAACCGGCATATTTATGTTTCGTGGACCTTAAGAAATCATTTGACAGGGTCAAATTAAAGGACGTTATCCATTTGTTATATTTAAAAGAGGTACCTCTAGGAATAATGAATACGATCGAAAACATCTACTAGAAAAACACAATAAAAATAAAAGTCGAAGATGAACCAACTGACCCAATTGAAGCCTGCAATGGGATAAGACAGGGGGATTCCTTGGGTTTTTTATTGTTCAACCTGATCATGGATGAAATAATAAAAAAAGTAAGAACTAAAAAATAAGGGAAAATGAAAATGTAGTATGTCAAAGTGTGTAAATAATTTATTTCCTTAGCTGAGCGCTTTAGACATAAACGTCATCATCGGAGCTAATGCTAAAATAAAAAAAGAGATCTTGTAAGAAAAAGAAGTACAAAACTCTTTTTTTACTTACGTCAAATACTAAAAAAGTACCGCTACGTAGAGGTGTAAACAAGTGCATCTTAGGGATGTAAATTTGATTTTTAAATTGTGAATGCTAACTTAGTCCTCCGTACAACAGCAAACAGCAAAAAAGCAGAAAGAAACGGCCACATACACGTTGCACAAAAACATATAAACTTTTTTCATGGTACGGGTGTCGATATCACCCGTCCATCCTTGGCCTAGTAACAACAGCTGACTGACAAGGTCGGATATTCAAATCTGCTTTTATCTGTTCTGCGTTGACGTTGACAGCTGACGTTGAAACATGAATATTTTAAACATATTGAAAGGAAAATTGAAAATTTTTACAATGAAATTGATAAGGAAATGTACCTTAGATGTTTGTACTAATCAACTATTAAATTAATTGATGACATGCTTGATTTTGAGACTAATTGGCCCAAATTACATACACTGTGTTAAGTTAAAAAATTAAATTAAAAAACAAAAAAATTATTAAACAGAAAGTAATGAGAAAGAACAATTTTGATTGTGAAATCTCAAATTCAATATTCAGAAGATGTTAGCTTGTTGAAGTTAAGGATTGAGATAATATTATATTGTTGTTATTTATCATCTTTTTGTCATTTATGTAAGTCATTGCAATGACCTTGACTTGGTGTATGGATATTTTATTAAGTTGAAAACCTTATGTTTATGTAGAAATATTAAATGATTTTATTAAATGCTATGATGTTAAAATGGGTATATTCAGTGTCTATTGTTGTAAGACGTTGATGACAAAATAGAAGGATATAGTGTTCGGTGGAATTCAATTTTTAACAAAATAGTTTCGATCACTTTTGTTGTTAGGTGTTTTATTTCTAAGGCTCTCATTACTTGTTTGTAGAATCTGTATTAATAATGTATATATAAATCTGACCAATAGTCAAATGTTTTCCTTTTTTTATATAAAGTTATAAAATTAAATTTTGAATAAAAATACAATAGTTTTTATATACATAAAAGATTGCAAGAGGTCACTACTCAACTGTCTCCCACAGATACTTGAAGAGAGGTTTATAATTACAATTTAAATTGATTTGAGTATTAACACAAAAATGAGGATTAGACTTCATCTCTCTAGAAATCTCCAGGTCCTCCAACAAATTCATTAATCTATAGTTTTTAGATGGGATGTTATGCAAAATTTGGCTGTCTTTAGTAGGAGAGAAGGAATGATTGGTAGATTTAACATGATAGCCAAAGTTTGATTTTTCTGGAGTTCTGATATGCTCCTTGATTCTCTGAGAAAGGGTTCTCATTGTCCTTCCTACATAGGTGGTACTACACTCACCACATGATAGCTTGTATATGCCACTCATATTTAATTTATCTAATTTGTCTTTGGTTTTACTAAACAGTGATTTGATTGAATTTTTAGTTTTAAATGAAATTTTGAGGTTCTCAACTTTATTTGATATTACACTTGACAGTTTATCTGAAATTGGTCCCAAATAGGAAATAGATCTGTAAATGCAGTTTTTGGAAGTGTGTTCTTCTGTGTTAAAGGCTTTTTTTTTTTTTTTTTTGGCATGGGCTGTCGCCAATCAGCCAGTCACAACAAGTATATTTCAAAATCTACATACCTTGTTAAAGGCTTGATTTAATTTTATTTTGAGCAATTTCTTTCTTATAATGTTGTCTATTATCAAAGGAGAGTAACCATTGTTGACTGCTAACTGTTTTAGTATAGAAACCTCATTATTGTAGTTGTCTTTGGACATAGGGATGTTCAACAGTCTATGTATGTAACAGTGAAAAGCTGACATTTTTTGTTGGTATGGATGATTAGATGAATTTGGGATGATGTGGTCAGTTTGTGTAGGTTTTCGGAAGATTGAGAATTCCAGTTTAGAAGGTGTCTTTTCAATAGTTAGATCTAGAAAGTTAATACTGTTGTTGATTTCAGTCTCTAGTGTAAATTTGATGGATGGGTGTAGACCATTGATCAAAGATAGGATGTGATTGGGTGTGTTGGTGGGACCTTCAATGAATGCTAAAATGTCATCTACATATCTGTGCCATAGAATAATTTCAGGACGTGATTGAACGAACTTAGTTTCAAGTGAATCTAGGAAAAGATCAGCTAGCAAAGGAGAGAGTGGATTTCCCATGGCTAACCCTTCTGGTTGTCTGTATAGTTTGTTGTTAAATATAAAAAAATCTTGAGACAGGCAAAATTGTAACAGAGATGTGATGTGAAGGATTTTTTGAGGATCTATGTTGTTGGATAATAATAAATCACTAATAATGGGTATGGTCTCTTTTTAGTATTTGACGTAAGTAAAAAAAGAGTTTTGTACTTCTTTTTCTTACAAGATCTCTTTTTTTATTTTAGCATTAGCTCCGATGATGACGTTTATGTCGAAAGCGCTCAGCCAAGGAAATAAATTATTTACACACTTTGACATACTACATTTTAATTTTCCCTTATTCATTCAAGTGTGTACAAACTTATCAGTCTTTCAACTAGAACTAAAAAAGGATACCAAATGGAAGAAAAACAACTTAAAACAATCTGCTATGCAGACGACGCAATGCTAATTTCTCAAAATGAAGATGATTTACAAGGTATGCTGCATCAATTTAACAAAACCGCCAGAAAATTTAACATGTTAATTTCTCCAAAAAAGACAAAATGCACGGTTATAACAGCAAATCCAATAAGATGTAAATTGGGCCTGGAGGGTCAGATAATAGAACAAGTGATGGAGTTTAAATATCTAGGCATCATATTATCAGCTACGAAAGGCTCGAAACAGAAGTGGAAGATCAAGTGAATAGAGCAAACAGAGCCGCAGGTTGCCTGAATGACAAAATATGGAGAAATAAAAATATCGGAAAAGAAATGAAAGGCAGAATTTACATATCAGTCATTAGACCAATAATAACATACGCGGCAGAAACACGACCCGACACAGAGAGGACAAAAAAATTGTTCGAAACAGCGGAGATAAAAACCCTCCGAAAAACCGATGGTAAGACTCTACGGCTAAGGGACAGAGCTGGAAGTACAGATATACGACGGAGATGCAAGGTGGACAACAATAAAGGTTTCTACATAATATCATGCACTCATCGTTTCCAGCACGTAGCGTTTAGTTTCCGAAAAATATTGACTTTAATGATTTTAAATACATACGAACAATTCACACTGTCCGGAACGTATCGTATCAGACACCTCTTAGTAAAATCAGGTTTTTCGAAGACTACGCTACGTGCCGGAAATGATGAGTACATGGTAATATGTAGAAACCTTTACTGGATAATAAACAGAAGAATAGAATGGAATGACCACATGAGCTGAATGCCAACAAACAGAGTAGTAAGAACGGCGAGAGACGGTTCCCCAATAGGAAGACGATCACTGGGAATACCACGAAAACGATGAAACGACAACTTGCTAGAGGCACATTGAAGGAACAGACAGAGTCATGTCTATACAAAAGAAGAAGAAGATGTCTGCAGACTATTGTTCTACCCATAGCCCCATAAGGGCTGATTATTTATTATATTCTATTTTTAGAGTTTGTGTAGCAACTATATTTTCCATTTAACATGACTGACTGTTTAATTTTACTGTTGTATAGTGGATGCTCTTGTATTCTCAATATTTCTATACGGAGCAGAGACTTGGACTCTTCGCGCATGCGAGCGCCAAAAAATTGATGCCTTTGAGATGTGGTGCTGGAGAAGAATGCTGCGCATACCTTGGACAGCTCATAGGACAAACGTTTCCATTCTAAACCAACTCAATATTAAAAAAAGGCTGTCCACAATATGTCTGCAACGAATTCTGCAATTCTTTGGTCACGTAGTTCGCAGAGGTGACGACAGTTTGGAGAGATTAATTGTTTCTGGAAACGTTCCGGGGAGAAGATCAAGAGGACGATCACCAACTAGATGGTCTGACCAAATAAAGCATTCAGCTGGAAACTCATTCTGCGCAGCTCTTAGAGCAGCTGAAGATAGAGACCAATGGAGAAACATTGTTAGGAATATTGGAAGAAATCACGATCCTCAGTAATGGGGAAACGACAGGAGAGAGAGAGATAGTGGATGCTTAGTGCGATTTAATATCAAAATAACAAAAAAATAATAAAAAATATTAAAAAAATAATATATAATAATAAAAGCCTGTGGGAGCTTTTGTCAGTTGTTCTATCAGACGTAGACTCCTGCGAATGTGGGATGTGAGTATGCTAGCAACAATACTCAGAGGGTAGGTGAAACAAAAACTGTAGGTATACAAAAACTGTGGCAGTAGGTGTACTTATAATGCACACCATGCACTGGGAATCGCCAGGGCAGGTCTGGAGCCGACGCTTGGCCTGTCAGCATGCGGGACATCGGCGGCAGGATGTTAAGAAGGCAGACCCCTGTCATACAATCAGCTACAGTATAATAACAACAATCACAAGATAGCCAAATAACAGTAATAGCTCCAATCGCTCAAGGTACTGCGCTGGAACATCAGCCGACGCTCACTCAAGCGGGACGACGATATTCAAGTCCCTAAACAATGAGTAGCAGTTGAATATGGGTCAGTATTAGAAACAATCTTATTTCATTGAATAGACGCGATAACATCAAGAGCGAAGTCGAACTGGATACTTATAACTAAAAGCTAGTTGTAGGTCAAGTCCCTAACGAAATACATGAGCAGATTTCTGAGCCAGCCATACAAGAAACTCGACCTGATAATATTCAGCAGTTCAATGCAAGTTAGGCGATAGATTGACGAGCGAACTAACCCGTCTAGCAGAAGAGTTTAATCGGAAAAATGGACTAAGAAGACTACATTTACCAAGAATACACTTTTATAAGAAACTACGTGCTCTTTACAGATTACTGTGAGGTAGAACACTGAAGTTCTACCCAATTATGTCGTAGAAGCCCATACATTGGCATATTTGCATATCATATTGATTTACTGTGCAGCAACAGCAATTGATAATGTTAACAAATAAATAACAACATTAAGAGCTCCAATCGCTCAAGGTGCTACGATGAAATATCAGCCGACGCTCACTTAAAAAGGGACGATGGTATTCAAATACCTAAACCATGAGTAGCAGATTAATACCGGGTCAATATTAGAAATAATCTTATTCCAGAGACTAGACGCGATACCATCAAAAGCGAAGTCGAACTGGATACTTATAACTAAGGGTTCTAGTGCCGTGCCATACAAGAGTTAAATCGGAAAAATGCACTAAGAAGACTACGTTTACCAAGAATAAACTCTTCTAAGAAGTCTGCATTTTACAGATTGTGAACACTGAAGTTCTACTCAATTATGGCGTAGAAGCCCATACATTGAAATATTTGAATATCATGTTGATTTTACTGTGCAGTAACAGCAATTGCTGCTAACGTTATGAGCATCAAGATTAGAATATGAAAAGCTACTAATAAATAAAGTAGTTATAACAGAATTTCATCCTGCACATGATAGACAAAACAACTCTTTTTCTTCACGTACCATGTCCTTTCAGAACGTTGGTGACGATCATAGCTATCTTAATTTTATTCACTGTCAACCTAAATAGCATGCTTGATTCACCACAATACCAACCTCGCAAGTTTTTCAGAAAACAACAGGGCTAAATAATACCTGGACACATTAAAGCAACAACTGTCCATTTATTCAGACCACCTTGGAGATACAAAGTTGGTAATAACCGGAAATGCAATAATATACTTTTTGAGCATACCGAGAAGGAGTTTTATGAGAAACTTAATTCCACCATGGGCATTCCTCCACCAAATGCTTAATCGTTTGTCTTTCAGCACCGCAATCGCAATTTAGAAAGTGAATCAGAGCACCTACCACAGTTGGTTCTAATTCTGTTTAGTGTCGCTCAGATCCGTCTTGGTTGATTGAAACCCTCTGGCTTGCTTGTAATACGTAGCATATTCCCGATGTCAGGCGAAGCATTCTTCTCCCAATCTCCTTGCCAACAGTCGGTTATTTCGAAATTCCTTTCAATTAGTATCCTTGCAGGATCCAGAGGGTTTTTTCTTGAACGAACTCTACTTATGTCTCTGTCGTTAATACCAACTTGAGAGCGGAGCACAGGATCGGCGTTAATTTTTCTATACCCCCTGACAAGGACATGTTCTCGATGGATGTGTGAGAGGGCTATATGGCTTAGTGCTGGTAGCCAATACGTTGCCGTGGACTTGATTGTACTTGATATAATACGCAAAGCCTGGGCCTGGCTTGGTTGGGCATCAACACGTTTGATGTGTGGACTGTTGAGTCATACCGGAGAACAGTACAGTGGAACCTCGATAACTCGGATTAATCGGGACCGCGGCCGATCCGGGTTATCGAAAATCCGGGTTAGCCGGAGAGCATTGTAAAAATTAATAAAATACGGTATACTTATAAATAAAGTCCGTTATAATTAAAATAACATGAAATATATATGCATATTACACATCTAACTTACCTATTATAGTTGTAGTATAGACAGTATAGATAGAGTATTGTTCATTTCTAGGTAAAAAAACTCAGTCAGTTTCGGTTGTGTCAATTTCGTCTGCCATGCGATGTTATGTTATTTAAGAACAGTGGCTCTTTCATTGTTTAAAGTTTAAAAGACCATTGTTCTAAAAATAATTTTTTAAAAGACAGTTGAAAATAAATAAAGGAATAAAAAGGGCCTGTTGTTTGCGATAGCCCGATAATGGATAATGAACATTCCAGAAGCGGCTACAGATAAAATGTTTTAACATAATACATACATTTTTATTGTTGAAATGTTTGTCTGATGAAAATCGGTCCGGGTTAGCCGGACTTCCGGGTTATCGGGGGCCGACTTATCGAGGTTCCACTGTACTCTGAAACGGGATACACGAGCCATAGCGCTGTCGACCAAGTGTAGTAGTTGACAAATCGATAATAAATTGGAATATAATCGTCAGTTTTTAGGTTTTTAGTATTTTACCACTTAGTAATAGTCGTAGTGGATTTTTTTTTTATTTAATTACAGCTTAAACAGTGGATAAAATAAAATAGTAACAGCTGAATCCTATGATCATCTCGGTTACTTCCAAGTAATATCTCCAGCAACTAGGGGTTAATAAAGTAACTTAAAAAGAATCAAACAGTTTTTATTTCCGAACAACGCATAAGCTTAGTAAACTGTACTATATTAACAGGTAATCCGTATTTGGTAACTAAGTTGCATAAATAAAATATACTTAATTTTAAAAAATATAAAAATATTTATAAATTCAGTTTATTTAAAAACAAAAATGAAACGATGGTCTGGACCATGGCGAAACAAATAAAATTTCTAAAACGAAATCCTGGCGCGGTGAAAATTAAATATGATTTGTTATCTGATAACCTAATTTTGCTAAAGAAATCTATCACCTATCACGTAAATAAATTTAACCCATTTAATGATAAACAAAGCAAAATATGATGATAAACAAAGATTACGTCGATGCCAGTGAATTCTTGTCAATTATTAGGATTATTTTAAAAATCCCCAAGTTGATTGGAACAATGTAGTTAACCAAGACAGCGATATTGATATTGATATTAGAACACTAAATATAAAAACAAATATGTTTATTTTTAATTTAAATTGGATTTTTATTTAATCTGTAAGAAAATTTGCATTTTAAAAACAATCTACTGTGATTAGGCATACCTTAACCTAAAATGAGCAATAATTTGAAGGACATAATGAACCTTTCCGATAAGAACATCATAAGTAAAGTTACAAGATTTTCCTACTAATATTATTTTCATATCAAAAACTGTAACTGACCTAGTTGAAAAAACTATCATCTAAATAAAAATAGTAGGCCTTATTACAAGTGGTACGAGGTACTACAAATGCTTACACTGAAAAAGTGTTACATGCATAAAAAAAGGCAAGTCAAAGAAATCGGTACCTTGTTTTGTAATCTTTTAAGGTCAGTTTCAAGGTATTCTTTTCAGGGGTCTACATGTTCATTGTGCAGTTCAAATTATCTATGGCATTCAACAGGACTTTAGCCCGATAAATTGTGACAAAAAATTAATTTATGTCATACCGGTTTAATATTGTATTTATTACTTACTTACGAACCACATAATGGTATAGTTTAGGCCCTCGCGGGCATAATGTTATGCTTTATGACCGCGCGGGCATAAAGTATATCGATGGCGTAGAGTGAAAACCTCGTATCTCAATTTTTATATAAAAAAAATTATTGTGTTATTCCAATGAATACCTCGTAAGCTATTAGTGCAATAAAGATGGTTGCTCTATCTTAAGAGCGTTGACATCTAGTGACGTGAATGTAAACCACGTAGCCATCTTGTAAAATTTAAATAAAACGAAAACCTTGTATGTCACGACGTGGTAATTGTTTTGTGAAAATCTTTGAACATCGGTTTATATAATGTAAGTTTTTTGTTTATCTAATTAAAAACTAGTAAATGCATGACACTTGTTTCGTAATTTTATATTATTTAGTCTCCTGATAAAATGGTTTTGATATAAAAAATACTTTTTGTTAAACTCTCTGAAAACCACGTATGAACCTCTTATTCCATAATGAATGTTACATCCCACGAATGTTTGGTGTTTGACATACGAGTATTTCATGCATCGTATTCGACGATGTTCCGTATTATAATACAACGTTACATTATTTAATTTCAGGTTATCTAGAGGAAAATCTATAGTGCAGCTAGCTTTAGCACAAAATGAATCGTCAGGAGATGTACATAGTGAAACAGACAATATCATACCCTCTACGTCTACAGGTGTTTGTAGGGCTTCCCCAATGGAGTTGTTGGAAGATAACTATGACTCTGATGCTGATCCACTATTCAACCCAGAAGATGAGATAGAATCGGAGTCTGAACCTGATGAAGAAAGACAAAATTTATCAAATGAAGCACCTTTACAATAATGACTAATACGAAGACAAAACGAGAAAAACGAGGACGAGCAAGTAAAGACAACTGGACTTCGGAGAAACAAAGATTACAAAAAAATAAGGGAGAAGAATATTTTGGTAGACGAAAAACATAACAGGGAAAAATTGTTTTTGATGTACCTGGGGCATCAAGACAACTGAAACCTCGATGTAACCACACAATTTCTGTATTCTTTAAGTGCAGTTCTGTAAGTGATAATTTAAGGCAGAATATTTTTACTACTTACTGGAATATAAGTCGTCTGGAAAAAAATGTTGTATAAAAGCACTAGTTTTGAAGAAGGAAGTTAAACAAAGGCGAACAGATAATCCAAATTCTCGTAGAGGCAGTTCCTTTCAGTACCATTTAAAAGATGTAGGTACCACCTTTCACGTTTGTAAAAAAATGTTTTTACATACATTAGACGTTAGAGAATGGAGCGTACATGCTTGGGTCGGTATTAAAGATACAATTAACACAACAAGAAATCCTGTCATCAAAACTAACGAGAACACCAATAAACAAAAGGTTTATGACTTTCTTGATAGTTTACCAAAACTGGAAGCACATTACTGTAGAAAAGATACCGCCGAATTATATTTAGAACCTACCTATGTGGCAGTCAAAATATAAATTGTATACAGAATACTTAAACTTCCTTGGTGTAAATAACGAACAACAACATTCAGTATCTAAATTTGTATTCTGGCAAATTTTTGATGAAATGAATTTATCTTTATTCCGACCAAAAAAAGACCAGTGCGGTATCTGCTGTGGCTACAGAACAAAAAATATTACTGAGATTTTTTATAATGGGCATATTGAGCGTAAAGATGAGGCGAGGAAGGAGAAAGACAAGGACAAGGAAAATCAAGATTCATCTGTAGTGGTGTTTACGATTGACCTACAAGCCGTACTACTTTGCCCTTTTTTAAAAGCTTCGGCACTGTATTCCAAAACGAAACTTTTTGTACTCGACCTAACTATTTATAATCTAGGAAATCATGACGGATTTTGCTTTTTGTGGGACGAGACACACGGAGGCCTTAATGCTGACGAATTTTGCAGTATTTTGTATGATTTCATTATCCATGATATTGACAGAACTGTAGTAAAAGGGGTAATTTTCTTCAGCGATGGTTGCACATACCAAAACCGCAATGCAATTTTATCTAATGGATTGCTTCTGGCGTCAGTAAAAACAGGATTAATTATTACTCAAAAGTTTTTAGAAAAGGGTCACACCCAAATGGAGTGTGACTCGATGCACTCCACGATTGAACGACATCTAAGAAATAGGGAGATCTATTCACCAGCAGGATACGTAGAAGTGTGCAAGACAGCTCGTACGCATTCTAGACCATACCAAGTTAAGTATTTGGAATACGACATTTTCGTAAAATTTAAAGATGTCCCTTATGTAAACTCAATACGTCCTGGAAACCGCGTTGGAGATCCTGTTGTAGTGGATTTGTGTGCAATACAATACCATCCTGAAGGTACGATGCAAGTGAAGAAAAAATTCTCAGATCCTTACGAGAATTGACCCAGGCGCATTAAAAAACCGGAAGCCTCTGACAACTTTATGCAATTATACACCAAAAGAAATTCTATTAAAATACAGAAATTTAATCATCTTCAAGAATTAAAGATGGTCATTCCAAAAGATATTCATTCATTTTATGATGAGCTACCACACTAACAATAAACTTTTTCGTAATTTTGTTTGATTTAAGAATTTATTATTTGTTTGTTTTATCCTAAAAGATAATCAGTTTTAGTTTTAATGTAGTGTGAACTTATTTTTTTAAAAACTGTTAATAAAAGTATACGCTTAATACCGTATTGCTTATTTCATAATGCATGAAATACTCGTATAAATACTAACTCACGTTGCGTGAAAATCACGTAAGTCACGGTACTACGTCATATTAATAATTTTTTAAAAAAGTAATGTGTAACCTAAAAAAGTATTGCCCTTTAAACATACCTACTGTCCAATAAAATATTTAAATTTTTCGATATTCTAAACTAAAAAACAGTTTTAACTGTTTCCTGTAAAATTTGCAATTTTTGACATACGAGGGTTTCACTCTACGCCATCGATATGTCTCCAAAGTACGCCAGTAGTACGGGCTTATTTACGCATTCAGTATTTGTTTCTGCCATCCATTGTTGAAATTTAGCGTATTTCTTGTCGTATGTTCCTTTCGATTTTTTCGGTAACAGATTTTCAGTCGCTCTTTTGGCTCATTTAACTATTTCTTCAGAAATGTCGAATTTCTCTTGCATTCTGACTTTTTTTGACAATGTCACATACAAAAAAATTGTTTAACCCATTTAGCGCCAATGGTGCGAAAACGCACAATTTTTTTGTAGATTCTTTTTTGGTAATTCGTTAATTTTTGGTAAATCTTTGTATTTCTTAAGCAACCAGAAGATATAAGTGTAACTACTTTTGTTTAATTTCCAAACTCATATTTTCATAATAAAAATATTTTTTAAATGTCCGACATTTTCAATCCTTCGACACAACTTTATTTTTACTGTAGTAATTTTATTGGCATAACACTTTTGTGGTCAAATAAACTAAAACATTATTTTTTTTAACCTTTTTTTACATCAATTGTTATAAAAATAAAAAAAAATTCTGAGTCATCAAATCTGGTGTTTGAAAATAATGGTTCGATAACGAACCATTGGCGGAAGTCGACTTATAATCCTGTCTGATCAGGAATTTCAAGCTGACGCACAGGCAGTAATTTGTTGGGAAATTTTTATGTGTAAACGCACTTATCCACTATGCTTGCACTCTGAGCTCCTGCAACTGCTCCACATAGTGGATACGTTTGCCGCTCCTGGACGGTGCAATTGTGCGCACTCTGCCTCGGCGCTCCAATCTGTGGTGGTTTATATGTAAGGGGGCGCATACCCTATCGATTGGAGCAGTTGTAGGGAGCGCGGAGCGCAAGAGGTTCGTGAACATAGTGGATGGTTGGCGCTCCCGGACCGTGCAACAGTGCCCGCTTCGCCCCGGCGCGGCGGTCCAATAGGTGGCGGTTTATATGTAGAGGAGCGCATGCCGTATCGATGGGACCAGTTGTAGGGAGCGCGGAGCGCAAGTGGTTTGTAAACATAGTGAATGGTTGGCGCTCCCGGACCGTGCAACAGTGCGCGCTCTGCCTCGGCGATCCAATTGGTGTTGGTTTATTTGTAGAGGAGCGCATAACATAAATGACATAGAATTTTGTATGCACCACGTGCATTATTAGATGTTTATACCCTCGGGCGATATAAAGACTCGGGCCAGAGGCCCTCGAGTTTATAAGCTTGTCGTCCTTAGGGTATAAACTACCTATATCTACCTATTTAATGCCCTTGATACATAAATAACTATTATAAGTGTTTTTAACAATTTCATTATTTCTTTGATTATCGAAATTATACCAATTTGACGTAATTATAATACAAAAGTGAAAACAGATAAATTAATATACTTTAGATTTTAGGTAGTACTGACTCCGCCAACACTGTTTTCCACAAAAGGTTTATATCGGCAGAACGTTTGGCTTTCTGCGATACAGTTTAAAACGATGGTTTTTTTATTATAATGTTAATACTGGTTTAATTAATAATAAATTTAAATTTAGCGCATTTTCTTTTATTTGGATTATAACTATTATTTAAGTCTCCATTTGTGTGTATAAAATCTTAATTTATAATTAAACAATTATACTAATTACTAATAATTATACTAATAACTGTAATATTCTCAAACCGAAAATCCCTAAATAATCGAGCATCATTTTCTCTTTTTTATTTTTGAAAAATTAGTATGAGCAAAAAAAACTGGAAAGGTTAAATCCATTTATGTTACGTTACCTTTACGTTAAAAAATAACCATAAAATTATACCTGTTATACGACAGAAATATAGCAAATGCAGTATTTATAGTAATTTACAATACCAAAAATGGAAGAAAAAATAAAACATACGACCAAATACTTCCACCCACTACAATAATTACCTTAGGGCACTATTTGTTCTGACGAACTAAAATGTGCTTCAGAATTATTGAAAGACAATAATATTATAAACTCGATATAACTTGGTTATATCGATAACAAGTCGATAAGAACTTGAAACAAAATCCTCAGTTTTTTTCTACTCTATTTTAGGCCGGGAAATATCGTCGGCCCCGGTAGCGAAATTATTCCGATTCGATTTTTTTGCACAAACTTACTCAAAAAGAGGTCCTTATAACATATCCACAGGGTGCCCGGCGGTGCCGTGGTCGAAAAATTGTTTAAACAGTTTTTTAAACAAATTCACAAAAATATTTTTTTCATTTCGAACAATTTTTTTTAGATAATTTGGATTATTCTGAGCAAAAAATGTCTCGTGTCATTTTTTTCTAAAATTGATTTCTGTCGAGTTATATGCGATTAAATATTTGGAAAATGATGCGAAAATGGCCATTTTCAAGGCTTAACCCTTAAACGCCCAAGGGTGGATAAAAAAAATGTCCACCTAATGCGTATTCCCTCATAACATATTTATTACGTGTTGCAAAATATTTCAAAAATTATTTATTGTTAAAAAGATGACCCTTTATCGAATGTTAATTTGGTTCTACCGATATTTTTAAAAATAAAAGTAATATCTTGAATTCAAAATATGGGTGGGCACAAAAAGTCCATCTTTGGGTAAAGGTTTCTATATAATTTCTCATTGGCAGAAACATAATGCACATAATTATCGACGTATAATTTAATAATCGACATAATTATTTGCCACACTAATGAGGACGTAAAGGAAGAATGTCGAAAAAATAGACAAATCTGAATTACTGGCTTTTAGTAGTATGTTAATTTTGATGTACATTTTAATTTTGTTGTAAAGTTTGTAAATTGTTTATAATAATATTTAAAAGATGCTGTGTTTATTAGGCATAAGATTCTTAAGTTTAATCCATTTCCAACAACTCTCAATAAATATATTAGCTATTTTCGAGGTGTACATTTTTTACCCATCCTTGGGCTTACATGGAACCTTTAAATGGTTGGGCGTTTAAAGGTGAATAACTCGATTAAACATTATTATTATGAAATTCAAAAAGTGAACAAATCAAGTTTCAAACCCCTTCTTCGAGGTACTGAAGAGACTTTTGTAATTATTTTATTCCAAAGCTGTTATTTTTAATTAATTATTAACAATTAGCGCTATAGTCCAGGATGTATCGTCTCCCCCGTTAGTGAAATTAATCCGATTCCATTTTTTTTGCAGAAACTTACTCAAAACGAGGTACTTATAACATATTTACAGGGTGCCGTGGTGGAAAAATTGTATAAACAATTTTTTTTAAACAAATTCACAAAAAGGTTTTTTTTTATTGCGAATGATTTTTTTAGATAATTTGGGTTATTCTGAGCAAAAAAGGTCTCTTGTGATTTTACTCTAAAATTGATTGTTGTCGAGTTATATGGCCATTTTCGGATTTTCCAAATTTTAAATCGCGTATAACTCGACAACAATCAATTTTAGAAAAAAATCACAAGAGCCCTTTTTTGCTCAGAATGTCCCAAGTTATCTAAAAAAATTATTTTTGTGAATTTGTTTAAAAAAATTGTTTAAACAATTTTTCGACCACTACACCGCCCGGCACCCTATGGATATGTTATAAGGACCTCGTTTTGAGTAAGTTTCTGCAAAAAAAATGGAATCGGAATAATTTCACTAACGGGGCGACGATACATCCTGGACTATAACTCTAATTGTTAATAATTAAAAATAACAGCTTTGCAATAAAATAATGACAAAAATCTCTTCAGGACCTTGAAGAATGGGTTTGAAACTTGATTTGGTCACTTTTTGAATTTCATAATATTAATGTTTAATCGAGTTATTAAGCTTAAAGGACTGACTAATTGGCTATGTCAAAGCCATTAATAAAAAAAACTTTAAGGATGGTCATTTTCGCATTTTTCAAATTTTTAATCGCATATAACTCCAAACAATCAATTATAGGAAAAAATGACAAGAGACCTTTTTTGCTCAGAATAAGCCAAATCATCTAAAAAAAATTGTTCGAAATAAAAAAACTATTTTTGTGAATTTGTTTAAAAAAAATTGTTTAAACAATTTTTCGACCACGGCACCTCCCGGCACCCTGTAGACTTGTTATAAGGACCTCTTTTTGAGTAAGTTTGTGCAAAAAAATCGAATCAGAATAATTTCGCTAGCGGGGGCGACGATAGCGTCCGATCTATTTCACCACCTAGTAAAATTACTGGCATATTTTTTTAAAGTATTTTTTTTATTTAATTACAGCTTGAACAGTGTACAAAATAAAATAATTTCTGAATCCTACCTTCGTCTCTGTTACTTCCAAGTAATATCTCCATATCTTCATAATCTCCTTCTGCAAGCATATCCATTGGGTGCTTCGGCATTAGAATTCCATCAATGGTTGGAGTAGATGGGAAACCCAAGATTCCCGAATAAGAATTCCACTGTTGTAAAGATATGGTTCTCGCATCAACAGCCCTCATACAATCCATCACCTGTTGAGGGTTGCTTTCCAATAACGTAACATTGCAACCACAGTCTTGAATTAATACTTTCCCGATGTCCTCTGCGCGTTCTCCTGTCATATAACTCCAAGGAGCGTTCATGGTACCTGATTGAAGAATACCCCTTCTAGCTAATCCTTTCGTAACAGGACTAATGAGGTGAAGACTAACCGAACCACCTCCTGCAGATTCTCCAAATAGAGTTATGAGTTCCGGATCACCTCCAAATGCTGCAGCATTTTCTTTAATCCAACGTATGGCTAGGATCTGATCCCACAAACCCATGTTTCCTGGCGCTTCTTCACTGCCTCGCGAAAAGTATCTGTTCAAATAAAGAAATCCAAAAGAGCCGACACGATATTGCATGGAGGCTACAATTACATCACAAGTCGATGCTATAAGGTCAGCATCGTATATATCCAAAGTTGATGTACCGCTCATATATCCGCCTCCATATATCCAAATTAAGACAGGAACTTTAGGCCTTTCAACATTTTTTTCATTATGGTGTCGTATGCGCAGGCGTTGAGGAACCCAGATATTCAAATAAAGACAATCTTCCGAGATGTTGGTGTTGGGATTCCACATCTCCTCGCCCTCAAATCCCGGAAAATATTCGTATCGTTCTTGGAAACATGAGTTTGGTAGCTTATTCGCATCCAGAATGCCATGCCAGGGGTCAATGGGTACCGGCCTCTTAAACCTGAGTTGGTCGACAGGAGGTTTAGCAAAAGGAATACCCGTGAAAACGTGTACTTCGCGTCCCAGAACCGTTTTAGAGTAACCGCGCACTAATCCGCTGGTGGTTTCAACAACTAAGGGATCCGTGTGAAAATCTTTAAACTGCGAACTTCGCGTAGTTGTTTCTTCACTGGGCCAAGAGTATCCGCACACCACGGTAACACTAGCGGCTAGGAGGTAAAATAACGAAAAGCGTCCCATGTTTTATGGAGGGAATAAGCACGACCGCGTTTATACTTGTTGATTATTTGGGCATTCCGACGTCGCGTGGAATGTTGTGTTTAGCGTCGACGACCGTTACATTGGTGAGGGCTTGGTGGAGGGCTGGCTTGCACTGAGTCGGCTAGTGGGTAACGTCGACGGCGTGGATTTGAGGCTTGCGCGGCGTTTCGGCGGGTCGGCGGCAGGCAGACCGTAACTAGAAGAAGGATGACTACTATTACGATGCAGCGACAGTCAGATACAAACGAACTTTTCAGGGTTAGCGTTTTAAAAAGTACTTCAGGTCTTTATCGATTAATCTCAAATATAGCAGGAATTTATGATGCTTATTATTTATTTATTTCGTATTTTAAATGGAGGATTTTGTTTTCTAAATTTAAAAAAGACAATTTATAAATATATTTACAGAAAAACTATTTTCTTTATGGCTATAATTTTTTATCCATTGTTAAGAAGGTATCGAAGTATACAAAAAAATGTTTTTGGCACTTTTAGTTGTTTTTCACCACTGCACAGGGTGTCTTCCAAAAGATGCATTTTAATTTGGAAGAAAATTTTATGTCTTTTCTGTAACAATTTTTTGTAAATTTCAACGAGATTCAATTCGTGAGGCTTAAAACTAATAAATAAACTGCAAAAATGTAAATGTTCTCATAATTTGATGGTCTTTATACGGGGTTGTATAAACAAGGTCGAAAGAAGGTCTGCTGTGAGAATTAATTGACTAAAAATTTGGGGAGCTTTTTTTTAACTTTTTAGTTATTTATTAATTTAGTTGTCACGCCCTCTGTGGCTCAGTGATAAGAGCCCCTACCTTTGGATCTAAAGGTCCGAATGGTCGTGAGTTCGACTCTCACCAGGGTCAGAGATTTTTCGTTTATTATAAATTAATAAATGAAAGTAGTTTCTGTCCTTGTGGGATCGGTACTCACCGGAGGGACCGCAGACGTTCGGATATAATTAGCGCCTCTTTGCAAAGACCATGACGTCGACTTTGCAAAGTAACAAGACACTTACTCAACACACACACTACACATAACACTAGATACCTAACTGCAAAAATTTACCGTACCTACCATGACAATGACCATTAGTTGTCGAGGCATTAGCGTAATAAAATGAGTTGTCATAATATAAAGTATAAAAAAGATTTTGCTTTACTGAGATTGGTATGGTATATTTGAAAGAATAGTCTCCCAATTTTAAAAAATGTGCTTTCAAAAAAACGTGTTTAAAATATCTTTAATAGTAATTATACGAGAGCTCTAAAATTATCGATTTTTATCCCGAGTGACACCTTGATAGTTTTAATTTATATTAAAGGGCAAAACAAATCGATAATTTTATATCGATTGTTAATTAATTTAATTTAATTAATATTAATTTAATCGATAATTTGAACTAATATTTTATTGATATCTTTGCCTTTTAAATTTGATTTAAACGTCAACTTTTTTAACTTACAACCATTTTAATTCATTTTTAGTAGAATTTCGGGTAAAATTTTTTAACCGGAAGTTATATAAAAACCGGAAGTAAGTATATATTTGCTCCCAGCTCGTTCAGGCGTGTGGAGTAATATACCGCTTATACTCTTTGGGTAACTATGAAAGAGTACTTTCGGTTATAACTTTGGAATAGAAAGTCCAAATTTCTCAAAAATACTCAAATTTCTCATTCTAATATCATCTTTGGGTTATAAGCTCCCATTGGACACCTCATTTATTTTATTCTATCTGTTTTAGTAACGTATGGGTGATATTCGCGGACAGACAGACGGACCGATAGAAGGGTATAGTATGCAACGGGAAGCATATTTGTTTTCGCCTTGCTAAGGTGTGTCGAGGAGAGATCAATGCTTGGAATAAGCTTAAAAAATAGAGTGAAAAATAGCTGGTTCGTAGATGATCCGGAGTGGAAGATATCATCGAACGTATTACAAGGTTAAAGTGGAGATTGGCGGACAAACGAAGTTGTAGGAGACCCCATCGTGATGGACTGTCGACGACAAAAGAATTGTGACCAATTGCCTAGCAGAGGCGCAGAATAGAAGCAGATGAAAACATCTGGAGTAGGTCTATGTTCAACGATGTACAAATCAGGGCTGGCTAATGATGGTGATGAAATCCCGTCGAATAATATATCGCTTGTACTATTTCGGCAACTTTAAAATAGCACCTCTGGTTATAACTCTGATATTGAAGTTACATTGGAGAGGGCTTGGTGGAGGGCTGGCTTGCACTGAGTCGGCTAGTGGGTAACGTCGACGGCGTGGATTTGAGGCTTGCGCGGCGTTTCGGCGGGTCGGCGGCAGGCAGACCGTAACTAGAAGAAGGATGGCTACTATTACGATGCAGCGACAGTCAGATACAAACGAACTTTTCAGGGTTAGCGTTTTTAAAAGTACTTTAGGTCTTTATCGATTAATCTCAAATCGAGTAGGAATTTATTATGCTTATTTATTTCGTATTATATTGAGATCAAGACAGAGTGCAGGGTTTGAAATAGTTAATTAATTTCTAAAATTCAAGAACTTATTTAAAAAACCTTTTAAATACATGAAAAATGTTGAAACTTAGAAATCATAGATTTTTATTAAAAAAAGTTAATTAAGATTACAAGTTTAATCTTTATCCAGATGTACAAAAAACTATGGTTTTTGTTCTACTGTTAGGATTGTTTTCATTTTGTTTCCATGGTTTGTCATTATTATTAAATTTCAAGTTGTGTCTATGCAATGTTAAAATTTACTATATTCAATTTGTATTTTTGTTGCGAATAACTCACAATATTATTTTGAAATTAAGTTTATTTGTCCATTCGATTTCCACTTTGGAAATCGTTCTCAAAATACAAAACATTAATAAATTAAACAAATTTTAAATGATGAAATGGTTGCTGGTGTGAGAACATATTATATTCATTTAGGGAAAAAGGTCCGCTACTCACAATCCTTTTACTAGGTTTTATTTAAAAGATTGTAAAAAGTTGGGCTTTTGAATTAAGTTTATTTAACCTGAAATAACAGAGAAACCATCGATTTTAGGTGAATAATGCTATCAATACCTTTCAATGCTGTAGTGCTTGAAAGGACCTTTAAAATGGGAAATATTAAATGTCGATCACATTTTAACTAAGCGAGATATGCTAGAAATAAATTGATTACTAATAAATTTTAAGAAAAAAATGAGAAGTATATTTAATAGGATGGGTCGAAAAACAATAATGTTTCATTTTTTAATCGCTATATCGCGGAAAACTTGCCTTTGGGGCATATAAGTAAAATGCAAAGTAAAATAAAGTTATATACCAAACCCCCAGCTAGCGCATCATACTTAAATTTTAGTTTTTTTTTCAGAAATCAAGATATTTTTCAATTATTTTTACAATCTTTAGCCAATAGTATTTAAACGTGCTATAGTGAAAACTGTTTAGTTAATAGTTTAAAAAATAGGAAATAAATTTGAAACAGACAATATCTTTTAATTTGCGGTAGCGCAAAATACTAAAAAATTGTTAAAATTCACATATAAGCACCTTAAAAGAAGGTGTGGTCTAGTATGTTGTGTTGGGTGTTAATAGCACAATACATTTTTTGTTCTTTTACTTTAAACCCCATTTAATTGGAATATAATTATTATAGTGTGTTTAAAGTTATAAAAGATATAAATAAAAAAACTTATAATTTTAATAACAGGTTTAATTGAACCAAAAAAGAAACCAAATTGTAGCCAAACAATGTCATCAAATTAAATGAAATTTTGACTTTAGGAACAGTCTTTTACTCATTATTTCTGAGTGGGTACGTTGAAGCTGCGCTTGCTGTCAAACCTTGGCATAGAAGCTCTGGATGCTACGGCAGATCTTATGAAATCATCTCGTTCCTAACCACTAGGAGGACTAGTTAATCGCAATCTTTTGAGTAAAGATGAATAGTATATTCTAGACATAAGTTGTGCGATAAAGTCAGGCAACTGCCCTGTGGACTTATCTGTTCGAGAACCGGGTCCACTTTCCCACTCTCGATGGTTGACTACAGCTAACAGAGTTTTGACTGTATGTAAGTGTGGAAACGTCTTCAGTTGAACATAAATTGTTAGTATCCTTCATTTTTAAATCATACATGCCTGTTTGGTTCAAAATAAAGTACAGCAAATACATACAGATGGACCTGAACACGTTTTTGAGATTATCAAATCAACCAGATTTCTACCAGAGAATTTGATTAAAGTAGTTGATCGAGTAATCGAAAGAAATGTATTTTCCCATCCAGAAAATTTGCTACTGAGGATGATAGTGGATGAAAGGAAACACATAAGAGAATTAGGATTCCGAAAGCAAGCAAAGAATAATCAAAGCAAGAAACAGAAACAATTAGGGTTTTTCGACCTCCAAAAATCACCTTTCATGCGACTGACTCTACTGAATTATTTGATTGGAACACCACTGAAATTACACCACCATCACTGTTACGGAGAGTCTCTGATGATGAAGTTTGGGCTAAAATCACGCTGCTGAAACACCCAAGGATGGGAACTTTGGAAAATTTCCATGTCATATTCAAGCCGTGGAACGCTGCGTCAAGTTAGTGACTGAAGCATCTAAAAAAGTCGTCGGTACTAAGTAATGAGATGGTTTCATAAGATCTGCCGTAGCATCCAGAGCTTCGATGCCAAAGTTTGACAGCAATCGCAGCTTCAACGTACCCACTCAGAAATAGTGAGTAAAAGACTCTTTCTAAAGTCAAGATTTTATTTAATTTGTTGACATTGTTTGGCTATAATTTGGTTTCTTTTTTGTTTCAATTAAACATGTTATTAAAATTATAAGTTGTTTTATTTTTATCCTTTATAACTTTAAACACGTTATAATAATTCTATTCCAATTAAATGAAGTGTAAAGTAAAAGAACAAAAAAGGGATACATATACTACTACTACTATAATAACACCCAACAAAACATACTACACCACACCTTCTTTTAAGGTGCTACTATTTGAATTTTAACAATTTTTGAGTATTTTGCTCTACCTCAAATTAAAAGATATTGTCTGTTTCAAATTTATTTCCCATTTTTTAAACTGTTAACTAAACAGTTTTCACTATAGCACGTTCAAATATTATTGGCTAAATATTGTAGGTGAAAATAATTGAAAAATATCTTGATTTTTGAAAATAACTAAATTTTAAGTGTGATGCGCTAGCTGGGGATTCAATATATAACTTTATTTTACTTTGCATTTTACTTATATACCCCAAAGGCAAGTTTTCTGCGGTATAGCGATTAAAAAATGAAACATTATTGTTTTTCGACCCACCCTAATATTTAACCCCTCATCCACCAGAATTTAAATGCATCGTTTTTCTTCTACAATACCTTTTATTATAGTGTCATTTCTATGTTCAAAAAGTTAAACGGGTTTAAAATTAATGGTTTTTGAAAGAAACAAGATAAAATTATAGAGCGCATTTTAAAATTTTCTTGAAAATCCTTCTTTTTCTCAATGTAACTTGAAAATGATAAGAGACACAGTAATGAAAACTAAATCAAAATTTTTGTCCAGAAAAAAGATACATTTTTGTATGGTGTCTTTTTACGTATCTCTTATCATTTTTGAGTTATATGGAGAAAATGGAAGATTTTTAAGAGAATTTAAAAATGCGCTCTATAACTCGATCTTATATCTGCTAAAAACCATTTATTCTAAACCCGTACAAAATTCTTTAACGTAGTAATATTACTATATTAAAAGGTACTGTAGAAGGAAAACGATGCATTTAAATTCTAATGGACGCTCATTTTTTCTTAAAATACATGAGTCATATATTTTTTGCAGCATATCTCACTTAGTTTGAATGTAATCGACATTTAATATTGCTCTTTTTAAAGGTCTTTTCAAGTTGAATACACCAGTTTGAGCATGCATCAAAAAACCAACTCTTTTCACCTACCATATCCCTTCTTATAATATAACCAGAAGATATATGAAGGAACAAATTTTTTTGTTTTCTTATAAGCTACAAAAATGTTTCGTGTAGTTTTTTAGTTAGATGCATAGGTTTTAAGGTATCCGCAAAACCGTCCGAAAAGGTGTAATTTTTCAATGAAAATGTCCAATTTTCAACCTCGAATAACTCAAAAACTATTGAGTTTTCAAAAAAAATTATAGATCAGTTTTTGCTTGGAATTAGGTTCTTTAGTCACTTGCGTGGTTATTTTGACCAAAAAATTTTCCACTCCTTTGAAGGGGCGGGAACTAGTCCTGTCACCAGGGGGGGTACAACGGCCTCGTTAATTCAGATGGACTTACTCAAGTTTTTTTTATGTATTTTCACCCGTAGAACACGAATTTTTTGGGTAACAGTTGATCCGGATGTCGATAAGATTGTTATAGACCAAGAACTTGAGGAATCAAATAACAGCGATTTTTGGCAAAACAAAACAATATTTTGTATTTTTTGGGCCATTTTAAGTAAAAAATATTTCTACAAGTTTTTTCGTAGGATGCACAGTTTTCGAGATAAACGCGGTTGAACTTTAAAAAAATCGAAAAATTGCAATTTTTGAACCCGAATAACTTTTGATTAAAAAATAAAATAGCAAGTCTGCTTACCGCATTTGAAAGTTTAAGTCAAATTATATCGGTTTTGATTATTTGCATTGGTAAAAATTTATTTTTTTATTGTTTAACAAAGCTATAAACACGTAGGGTTTCCCGTGCTTTTACATGCGTTTTAACGCATGTAACGTAGAAATAGTCTTGATTGCACTAGTACCTATTCTACTTACTCGTTCGATTTTAAATGAGAAATCATAGAAACATCACTCACGCACTAGTTGTTTGTAGCTTTGTTTAGCAATAACACAATAAATTTTTAGCAATGCAAATAATCAAAACCGACATAATTTGACTTGAACTTTCAAAGGCGCTAAGCAGAATTGCTATTTTATTTTTTAATCAAAAGTTATTCGGGTTTAAAAATTGCAGTTTTTCGATTTTTTGAAAGTTCAACCGCGTTTATCTCGAAAACTGTGCATCCTACTAAAAAACTTGTAGAAATATTTTTTGCTTAAAATGACCCAAAAAATACAAAATATTGTTTTGTTTTGCCAAAAATCGCTGTTATTTGATTCCTCAAGTTCTTGGTCTATAACAATCTTATCGACATCCGGATCAACTGTTACCCAAAAAATTCGTGTTCTACGGGTCAAAATACATAAAAAAAATTTGGGTAAGTCCATCTGAATTAACGAGGCCGTTGTACCCCCCCTGGCGACAGGACTAAACCGTTCCCAAGATAAAAGCGCTACAATATATAGGGTAGACTTTGTTTCTTGAGCTATTACCTACTTACTGTGAAAATATCGAGTAAATCGATGTAGTAGTATTCAATTCGGAGCCTAATATCATCATTAACGGCACTATTTTTCAATTGAAAAAAAGCGGTTTGCCGATAGAGTATACATTTTATCAAGTCTCATTATTTTCCGTTTTTATGTTTGTTTTCGTCTCGTTCTAATTTGTTTAAAACTTCTTCTTGGGATATTATTTTTCTGAAAATTATTTTTCACACATCAAAAAAATGTTTATTTTTGCCACTTAGATTGATGGTAGATTTTGATAAAAACGTTTCCCAATTTTGAAACGTGTGATTTCGAGACAAACGCCTAATAGTGCTGTCGGCAGGGTGGTACAACGGCCTCCTTTATTTAGATGGACTTACCTACATAATTTTTTTATGTATTTTATGTGGACCCGTAGAACACGACTTTTTTGGGTAACAGTTGATCCGGATATCGACAAGATTATCATGAACAAACAAACAAGTTAACAAAAAAATTTGATTAATAGCAAGCTGAAAATTTGTTAATAGCTTAACGGTGTCTAGTCAGACAAACTTTGATGTATGGGAACACTGGAACAGGGACAGTTTTAATTATGGAACAGTTTAAAAGGTCCCATGTATTTTGCTGGACAGGACATCCAATTGATTTTTGTGTGTGTGTGTGGTTGGGATATTGACTGCGAAACCTAAGGCTTCATTCGCCTAATCATATTTACCTTTGATTCTTATAACAAAAAATAAAATTTATTAATATTTCATATCAATATCCAATTGATTTGTTACTCTTTCATTAAACTCTCATGCAAAAATCAGACTGCTATTACTAACCAATATGATTCCAGTCATTTGACATATTCGTTGTGTTCCACTCATTAAAATGCCCAGTTGATGATAAACACCAGTCCGATTTTTTGCATGAAATGGTAACAAATCAATTGGAAGTTCTGTCCAACAAAATACATGGAACGTTTTCATAGTCTGACGTTCCAAATTATTAACCTATTCCACAATTAAAACTTCCCCTATTCCAGTGTTCCCATAAATCAATGTTTGTCCAACTAGACACCGTTAAGCTATTAACAAATTTTCAGCTTGCTATTAATCAACTTTTTTTTGGTACGCGGGATCCAGGTCTAAGTCATTCTAAGCAAAAAATGTTACAAGTTTTTCGTAGGATGAATAGTATTTTAGATAAGCGGGTTAAACTTTAAAAAAATCTAAAAGTCACAATATTTGAACCCGAATAACTTTTGATTAAAAAATAAAATAACAATTTTCCTTGCAGTATTTGAAAGTTCAAATCAAATTATACCGATTTTGATGATTTGCATTGCGAAAAATTAATTTTTTTTATTGTTAAACAAAGCTACAAACACACAGTGCTTGAGTGATGTTTTCAAAGCATTTCTCATTTAAAATCGAACGAGTAGGTAAATACAAGTGCATCGCTTAGTACAAATTTTCGATTTTTTGAAAGTTCAACCGCGTTTATCTCGAGAACTATGCTACTTACGAAAAAATTTGTAAGAATATTCTTTGCTTAGAATAACCCAAAAAGTACAAAAAATGTTTTGTTTTGCGAAAAATCGCTGTTATGTAATTCTGTAATTTCTTTGTTTATAAAAATCTTATCGACATCCGGGTCAACTACTGTTACCCAAAAATTCGTGTTGTACGGGTCAAAATGCGCAAAAAAAAACTTGGGCAAGTCCATCTAAATAAAGAAGGCCATTGTACCCCCCCCCTGGCGACAGCCCTATTATTTTTACTGTAATTTTATCGAATAAAATGGGCATACTATTCTTTTTCTGCCCATTTTAATATGTCGCTGCTCCTTCTATTGGCTTGAACCATACGAGTTTCGTCCATATAATCCGACAAATTTGTTTAAATTTCTCCAATTTTTTATTAAAAAATGTGATGAAATGCATTACTAGATTTAATTTTTGGAATTGTACTTCTTTAGACGTGATTGGGAAAAATGTTAAGAGTGAATTTTTATAAAAACGGCAGTATGAACTAATCGCATACAGACAGTATGAAGTTAGTTGCTAAATTTTTCAAGTTACGTATCTATCAGTGCAAATAAAGTGCGAAAAAATATAATATGGGTGATTTTAGTAAATATATTTATTGTGATTTTTGTGTTTTTGGAATTGTCTTTGTCAGGAATAGGATAAAAAATATTAAAACATGATGAACAAAGATTAAAAAGCCATCTTAATATTACTTGTTCAATCTGTCAAAATAATTCATTTTGATATCAATTTTACGACCATAGCACACTTTCTTACAGGTTTGTCGCCCGATATCCGCAGTCAAACAGTGTTTAGCGCGGCTATGTTTCGGATGGGTGACCGTTAAGGAACACCTCATGATATTGCCTTGCCTTATTTTTAATTTTTGCTATTGTTTTAATACATATTTTTGGAAAGTAGTAAGTATTAAAATTAGCTTTATATTTAAATAAAATACAATACAACTGGTTAAAGTATATTTATTTCGTTAAAATCATATAAGAGAAGTATAATTTCATAAGCGTCTACAAAGTACACATACATTCTTTTTTTTTTCGAAGAACTGGGTAGTTTAGAATTATTTTTTGTAGTAGACTGATTATCTTTAAATTGTTTATTAATATTATACTTATTTCCAGATCCAGGAATTTCTGCCGATTTTCAAAACAATAATGTTCGATAAATTTCCATAATAATATAAAATACGTGCTGGTTGCTGGTTTTATAACTTTTAAAACCCAACTGTCGATTTGAAGCTGCAAAGGTGGGGCGTCCTACGCGTTGTTGTATACAAACGAGTTTTAGCTCAGGGATCCTATTTTGAATTTCTTAATAAAATTTGAAGACAGTATTTCTATGATAGAAAGGAACGTTAATAGGTACAAAAAACAAAAATTTTTTAGCGCGGCGTTTATGACTACTCTTACGATGCAGCGACAGTCAGATACAAACGAAATTTTCAGGGTTAGCGTTTTAAAATGTACTTCAGGTCTTTATCGATTAATCTCAAATCTAGGAGGAAGTTATTATGCTCATTACGTATTTATTTCATATTATATTTTTTAAAAAAGGATTTTTACGTTATAAACTTGAAAACAAGAATCTTATTATTACCTATAGTAAATTTTTATTAAAAGTGTTATATTTGTGGATATATTTATTTTATACAGTGTTAACAAAATTTCAAGATATACAAACAAATATTTTTTTATACTTTCAGTGATTTTTGGTACTGCAAAGGGTGTCTTCCAAAATATGCATTTTAATTTTAGAGCTAATTTTCTGCTTTCCTTCGACATTTTTTTTTTAATTCCAGCGGGACTCAATTCATGAGACTTAACAGGTTGACTGCCAGGCGGTCGTATCCGACCGATTTGATACTGTCTGTGATATAGTTCCTGTTTTGCCAGAGGTTGTATAGAGAAGCTCAATTATTGCAGTTTTCGACCGCTGTGGCATACAGTCGTCGACAGACGATTTTTAAAACAAAAATTATTCGGTCATATATGAAACTGTACCCTTTAACTTCCTTCGACGGACACTCTTAACAACGGACGCACACAGTAAATGATATGGAAATGCGGACAGTATATGAAAAAAATTTAAAAAATTTTCCAAATATTTTACAATATAAAACTTATTATATAAAACAGTAAATTATTATTTTTATTTACGAAATGATATTTGATATTGTTCACGTTAATTGCACTTCTGCTGATCTCTTAAGAGCAGCGGTATCGAAAGTTGCGAATTGCCGTAATGGTTGCCAACCTTCTTACGGGAGATGGCACATGAAGAAGAAGGCGTTATCGACACTACATAAGTAATAAAAATTTATTGTTTTTGTTGGTCGATAAACGAAATGCTACACCAGGAAATTGTTAATTGTGTTTTGACTGGAACAAGGATTTAAGAATTTTAACCGGAATGTCTGATTAAGCATATTATGCAATAGATACCGTTGTATTTTTGTGAGTGTTTCCTTAAAAAATATATTTTTGGATTAAATTTCATAATAAATTTTGTGTCTATGAGATTAATATATTATTATTGTGTCTATTTAAGTTTGAAAGAAAAAGTCGATGTGGTTCATTCATTCATTTGGTTAGATAGTTAGCTGAAAAATTTGGAATTGGAAAACCTCAAACCAGTGAAATTTTGAAACATAAAAGTAATTTAATCAATCAGTTTTCTGAGTACTGTCACCTGAAAGCGAATAAAAAATTTTTGAAAACCGATGGTACTGCATTAGACCTATAAATAAATCAAAACGGGAACTGGTGTGTGTTTTCAAAGACTAATCAACTGACTGACTGATTTTCAAAAACAGTCTTTTTCTATCTATAAATAAATGTTTTCGATTGGTTTTGTGAAGTGCGGTCTAAAAATATTCCTGTTTCTGGTAAAATTATTCAATAAAAGGCATTAGAAGTTGCAAGGGAACTAAGCGTTGAGTTTTGTTCCACCACAACGAAGAACCATCATGTAACGATAACCTTACTATAAAATAATACGTTCCATGCATTCTGTTTCTGTATATCGTGCGTTACATGGGTTACTTTGTTTACTGCGTAGGACGGTGATCGTTACATGGACGGTTTTCGTTGAGTTGGAACAAACCTATTATTATTAACGCAGATGAGACGGGATTATTTTTTAGAGTTTAGAGCATTACCCAAGAAAACTTGTACCCTGAAAGGAGAAAGGGGCATTGGAGGCAAGTCTTCTAAAGATAGGATTACAATTCTATTTTATACCAATATAATATTTTAATACAAGAATGCAGAGAGAAAATCGAAAAGTTCAATATTCAAACTTTATAGACAATGCTGCGTGGTCATCCACAAGTTGTGTTATATAATATTAAACTTAGTATCTCCTTTTATATATACATACATACATGCACTTATTTTTAAAATATTTAAGTTAACATATTTTTTTTCTCTTCGACTGACACCTCCTTTAAACGGATACTTTATGAGGAACGACTACTCTCTGTTCAAGGGAGAGTTCACTGTACATATTATTATCAGTTTTTATTTTGGCAGAATAGGGTAGACTGAAATGATATCGAAATTTTGAAATGTCTTTATTTTGGGTAAAAAATATACATTCCAAACTAAATAACATACAAAAGTTAAAAAGGAACATGAAAGAATTTAAAAATTATCAGTTATTTGGAATGTTTGTCGAAACAATCTAAACAAAGGTGAGGTTGACCTTCACAAGTGTCTTAGTAAGGTTACTACTTTTTTGACCCGATTTTTTGTTATGTTTCGCCGAATCATTTTTCAATTTACCATAATGGTCCTTCTTTTTTCATCAAAGTATGAATTTGCATCGATCTTCTTCTAGTTCCGTCTTAATTTGTTGTTGTTCTCATTCGGAATCATTATGTGGCTCAATGTTGGCTTCATAATTTAGGAGCGACTTTATTACATGCTCTCTAAATTCAGTTATTTTTACCTTTTTATTGGCTAGTTGGATGAAAATAATGTGAGAATTTACGAGTGATGTATCCAGAAGAAATTGCACAGCGGGCGTCATGTACCGTTTTAGTGATTTTCGTAGGAGTGAATTATAACTTCTGGTCTGACTGGTCAATTGAGGACTTTCCATTACAACCTAAGATTTATGAACAACACCACTTCGTCGATGAATTGCCTGAGTTTCGGTAGTGCGTTTAGTAGATAGTAACAAGATATCTCTTTTATCATTCTACTTCAAAACGCAGATGCATCCCTCGTCTTCAAACCCAAACGTTTTCCCTTTTTTCAATTTTTTATTTATTACTTCTTTTGGGTTTCCACGACGATTTGCTCTTAGTACTGTATTAATTCTTTTTTGTTGGTAGAAGCGCATCGATAGTAGTTAAAAATCTTGTGATTTCCAATAGGTTTTTTCCATGAGAGTTGTTCGTATCCATCAGCCTGGCTTTGGTGATCTACATTTCCTTGTATCCCTAAAAATTATACGTTGTGTTACTAACAATCGAACCACGACTGATGAGATATTAGTCAAAGCAATCACTAGGCGGAATAATACACGACTAATTCCATCATGAACAGAACGACCGCTAGGCACCACGGTAATAAGTATGTCGCCTACGCCCCGGCGCGCGGCGGTCGTATTCGACCGATAATATATTTTTTCAAAAATTTGGATTAATAAATAAAATTGATGAAACATTAATAATGGAAGTATTTCAGTTGGTTGCCAGATGCACCTTTTTCAACTTGACACCATGGACTTTTTTTAAACATTTTTTTGTGACAGTCAACCTGTTAAAACTAATAAATAAACTTTTATGGGGGTAGGCGCAAAATATTGGTCCAATGCTATTTAAATGCATTAATTTTGTTCGAATCCTGAGAAAACTAATAAGTATATTTGAAAAATTTAAACGCAGTACGAAAGATTACATTATTACCGAGTGCCAAAATTCCCTGAAAATTTATATACCTAATGTTTAATTTAATAAGTTACAAGGGTGGAAAAAGAGAAAATATAGTGCGATTTTTAAATTCAAATATTTTATTTAAAAAAAATTTCTGTTGACTCTAAGGGAGTTTCGGCCCTCGATAATAAAGTAATCGTTCATTCTGCGTTTTTTCAAAAATATTTTATTAGTTTTCTCAGGATTCGAAATAAGTTAATGCATTTTATTTTTCATATTTTGATGGCCTTTATGCTCGATTTTATAAGTTCGAAAAAACTTCTCTTTGAGGGGAATTTACTCCTACTAAAAAGGTAGGTTTCTTTTATACGGGGTTAGCGACCCCCGTAGTCGTATACAGGGTTGCGAAAAAGTCTGGCAACAAGGCTTTACCTTTGAAAGCAATTAATTTAAAATTATGAAATTTTGGGATACTAAATGCCATAATATTATTGAATGTTTCACAAGACAACCCAAGTTTGTATAACGTCATCGTTTGCAGTATGGCCGCCATCTTGAATTTTTTTAAATGGCATCGTAGGTTGAGTGATATATCAAAGAAAAGCTTGTTTCATCCATTTTATGTTAATATAAACGCGGTTTTTCAACTAACCCTACAGAAAAAAATCAATTGGTGTCAAATCGGGTGAGCTTGCCGGCCACTATTTGACCTCTTTCATTGTCACCACACTTTCACTGTAATTCAGTTCAATTGAATATTTTTAAAAAAGTTTTTTTAATTATTTGGTTAAATAAAAATATTTATTATTGCGTCAAGCTATTACCATTTTTGAAAAGTGGATGAAATAAGCTTTTCTTTACATATCATTCAACCTACGTTGCTATTTAAAGAAAATAAAGATGTCGGCAATACTGGAGACGATGATGCAATAGAAACTTGAGTTATCTTGTAAAACATGCAGAATAGAATGCCATTTAGTATCCAAAATTTCATAATTTTATGTTTATTCCTTTCAAAGATAGGAAACACATAGATTCTGAAAAAAAACGTCTCCCAGATTTGAAAAATGTGATTTCTAAAGTTTAAAGTATTATTTTTACTGTAATTTTATTGAATTTAATGGTTATATTTATTTTTTACCTTCAATCAGCGATTCCTGGTGTATTTTGTCTGCCCTCACTGTCCAGTAAAAATCTGAAAATGGTCGGTAAAAGCTTTTTTTATATATATAATTCCGCCCTATTTTTGATGTCTGGCTGCCCCTTCTATTGGTTTGAGAAATATGAGGCTCGTCGATATTTTCCAAGCAAGGAATTAATACACGAGTATTTTTAATTTTTATTCATACAAAGTTCATGCAATATATCACTACATTTTAATTTTTTGTCGAGCAACTGGGTAATTCTGAATTCTTTTTTGCAGTAGGCTGATTATCAGTAGTAATTACACGAGACCTCTAAAATTATCGATTTTTATCCCGAGAGACACTTTGACAGTTTGAATTTATTGTCAAAATGACACGAGGGCAAAACAAATCGATAATTGTTAACAGCTCGAGAGTAATTCGGTATGATTTTTTCATGAGTAAAACTGTCTTTTTAAATCATTCTAACTAATATTTTATTGATATCTTCACCCTAATATTTGCTAAACCTGTTTCTTGGTGTTCTCTCTGACCAGTTATATGACAAAACAATAATTGACATTAATGGCACTGAATGTATTTTTGCGTAGTAACGAATGGCATCTAACGTAATGCTTGACGACGGGAAATTATCGGTAGTAATTGCACAAGAGCTCTAAAATTCTATATTAATTTTAGAGATCGAGTGCAATTTGTTGCGATTATTTCATGAATAAAACTGTTCAAAACCAAAATTTTATTGTAATTTATTTATTAATTATTTATATGGGAAATAAGCCACAATTAAAATGAAAAAAATAATTTTATTAACGTTTCGACGCCCAAATCGGGTGCCGTTGTCAAAATACAAAATATTACTAAAATAAACTAAAGTGTTGTTGCTAAGCAAAAAAAATTCTTCTAATAATTTATTTAATCTCACTCATTTATATTGGCAATTCAGACATATATTATACATTTTAAAGTAGAAGACTTTAAAATGATATTGCCAATATTTATGAGTTGCGTTCCTGGGACGACTTATTGAAAGATAGTTCATTCGATTACATGAAATTAACCCCAACTCAAGAATATCCGTCATAAAAAATTATAGCATGTGATATGTCTTTAAAAAGACAACCAAATGCAACGACAGTAAAATTCTCGCGTTAGAGACTTCATAGTAAATCACAAGGAAAAACCAGGAAAAACCCTGTGATACTATCTTTTTAAAAAAAAATTTTTAGAGTAAATTAATGTAAGACCAAATACTTACGATGTCGGGATAGTATCACAGGGTTTTTCCTGGTTTTCCCTTGTGATTTACTATGAAGTCTCTAACGCGAGAATTTTACTGTCGTTGCATTTGGTTGTCTTTTTAAAGACATATCACATGCTATAATTTTTTATGACGGATATTCTTGAGTTGGGGTTAATTTCATGTAATCGAATGAACTATCTTTCAATAAGTCGTCCCAGGAACGCAACTCATAAATATTGGCAATATCATTTTAAATTCTTCTACTTTAAAATGTATAATATATGTCTGAATTGCCAATATAAATGAGTGAGATTAAATAAATTATTAGAAGAATTTTTTTTGCTTAGCAACAACACTTTAGTTTATTTTAGTAATATTTTGTATTTTGACAACGGCACCCGATTTGGGCGTCGAAACGTTAATAAAATTATTTTTTTCATTTTAATTGTGGCTTATTTCCCATATAAATAATTAATCATAAAAATGCCACAAGGAAATAGCTTCAGAACAACATTAATTTATTTATGTTAGGTACAAATTAGTACAATTAAATACACAATTGTTATAAATATTTTACGGTTGAAGGTCATCATTTTTACAATTTTTAAAACATTAATTGTCATTAATGTCACTGAATGTATTTTTTCGTATCAACGAAGGGCATCTGACGTAATATACTTGACGACGGGAAATTATCAAAATTTATCAATTTAATTTAGATTTCTGTAGCTTTCTATTGGCCAGAATCTTCTATAAATGAAATAATCGCTGTTATTTTTATTTCTGTAGCTTTCTATTGGTCAGAAGTTCTATGAATGAAATATACCTTAAATTACCATTTAATATTATACGCTTCGACTGCCTTTTAAACTACCATCAGTTCCAGACCTCTTTTCCGATTTTCAAAACAATAATTTTCGATAAATTTCAATAACATAAAACACTATAACTTTTAGAACCCAACTGCCAAGTTGCAACTGCACAGGTCAGGTGTCGGACGCATTGTTGTATACAAACGAGTTTTAGCTCAAGTTGGTACCGTTATACATATGTATATATAGCCGTCACTTCGTTTCTGTTTTGGATTTCGTAATACAATAATTGTAGGACCATATTTGTATGACACTAAGGAATGTCTTACGTAAAAAACAGACATATATTTGTTCTTAATTTAAAAATTAAAAGTCTCCAAATAATTTAAACTAAAGAAAAGGTTTAAAATATTTATTTAAATTTTAAAATTATTTATATGCAGGACGTTTAAAAGCTCAAGTGATATTTCACTTGGTAATTTAAAAATTTACAAGCACACTACTCCTTTTATATTTCCAATGCGCAATAGATATTGCTTATAAAGAATGTTTCAAAATATTCTACTCAAATAAATAGGCCTGGATCCCGCGTTCAAAAAAGTTGATTAATAGCAAGCTAAAAATTTGTTAATAGCTTAACGGTGTCTAGTCGGACAAACTTTGATTTACGAGAACACTGGAACAGGGGAAGTGTTAATTGTGGAACAGGTTAAAAATTTGGAACATCAGACTACGCAAACGTCTCATGTATTTTGTCGGACAGAACTTCCAATTGATTTGTTACCCTTTCATTAAACTCTCATGTGAAAATCATACTGCTATATTTATCACCAGCATAATCCCTGTCATTTGACATGTTCTACGTGTCGGACTTATTAAACTTCGGATGACCAAGGGGGTAAATTTTGACCCCAATGTATGTTTTTATTTAATAAATTCAGAAATATTTTCAATTTTAAACTTATTATTTTTTTATTTGACTTTAATATCATTCTAGATACCCTCATATTTTGTAATAAAAATAATTCCCTTTATTTTACGAAAAACAAATATTTTCTGAATTTGGGGTCAAACACAAACTCCCTTGACCTTCCATGTTCCAATTTTATATTAAGTAAATACCGTCTATTATATGGAATTGTTTTTAAGAGACATTCCAATATTAAAAAAAAATTTTGCTTAACCTGGAGCGACGTAAATTAGTGTATATTTTAAAATTTTTTAGTTCTATGTTCAGAATGATGATTCCTGTTTAAGTTGTAATTAAGATATGTTTTACTAATGTTTATTTATCATTTATTGATACAATACTAACATTAAAACTACGAATACATTATTTTATTTTTTTAAACACCTTAATTATTTGTCAATTTTCATTCTTGTCTGGGTGTCATTTTTGACCCCCGTTGGTCATCCGTGTAATAAAAAAACGTTGGTCATCGGAAGGTTAAGTCAAAATTTCCCAGTGGGTGATAAATACCAGCCTGATTTTTGCATGAGAGTTTAGTGAAAGGGTAACAAATCAATTGGAAGCTCTGTCCGACAAAGTACGTGGGACGTTTTCGTAGTCTGACGTTGCAAATTTTTAACCTGTTTCACAATTAAAACTTCTCCTGTTCCAGTGTTTCCATTCATCAAAGTCTATCTGCCTAGACACCGTTAAGCTATCAACAAATTTTCAGCTTGCTATTAATCAACTTTTTTTGGTACGCGCGATAGAGGCCTAAATATTACACAAGACGTAAATCAAAATATAGAGGTTCGAACACATTTTATATCAAAGTTTGGGTAAAAACAAAATATATTTTTCAAACAAGTATATGACATACAAGTGGATCGTTATTTAAATAATTAAAAATGTGTCATTTGTGCACAAAATTTACTTTTTTAACTGCTGCTGTAATTCATGTTTTTATGAAGGTTTTTAGGATTACTTTTTTTATGCAGAGTTGAAGGGAAAAGCTTTTATTTAAGACTTGCTAAATAAATTAAAGCTGCTTGAAATTAAAGCTTGAACAACAAATTTGAAAAAAATATACTATTTGCATTATAAATAAACACTACAAATATTTTATTTTACACGAAAAGTTGTGTTATGCTACAACTGCTACTACAAAAAAATGTTGAAAATATTTAATAGAGCATGATATATTAAATTGTTCTAATTTGGTTATAAGTTGTTTTTTTAATAACGCAGCGGGGGAAAATATTGAAATTCGGTTTCAAACCCTGCATCTTTAACACTTATTTTATATAGACTGAGCCACTAAATGGTGACCTAATAGGCTCCCTACTCTCATAAATTGGCAAATACTTTATGGAAAACTTCGAGACCCAGACACTATCCATATCAACGTTCACGCCCACATGTTGGCTACGATATATTGACTCTATATTTTGTCATAATGGACTCACGGTAAGGATGCTTTGGTCCATTTTCAAACCCATCGGAATGGTTTATATCCTAGCACCCAGTTCAAGATGCAATCCCAATAACTTTTTGCGCCCAGGATTTAACCCAATACAAAGGTGTGCAGAATGCGGGGCACTTTATAAAATTAAATCTTATTTTGATATCGAATGTTCTATGGCTTATGTGGCTGCGTATTTGTAAAAAGTTTGCTCTAGCTGTTACCTTCTGTACTCTGATTGGTACTTGATCTTGGAAACCTTAATTTTTTTTGTTTTATAGATACATCTACAAAATCTACATATACTGGTCAATTTGAATTCCGATAATCTGTTTGTCCGGTGTTAATTTTAAAATCCATTAGACCTCTTCTAGCTAATATTATGTCAATTAAATGCTACAAACCTTCCAAAACATATTTTTTATCGACATATCGCATATTATCTATTAATATTATATTCTGTTTTTGAAGTTATGAATAGGCACGAGGGTGAATTTTTACATTCCCTGGCGCATGCGCACACCGAGAGTATGCTATTAGTCGCTACATCTTTATGTAGCGCAAATAAGTGTGTGTGAAAAGAATATTATTATTAGTGTCTTTAGAAAATATATCTATTATAATTTTTGTGTCTTTGGATTTGTCTTCCTCGGGAATAAGATATTTTATAATAATAGTAAGTATATTTGAAGTATTTTCGTATACTTTAATTTGGTCTATTAAATTTGTCAGTATGTATGAGAAATTTTGTAACCTGTCAAAGCAAAGGGAATATAGCTCAGTGGTAGAGCGTGTGATCGGAGATCGAGAGGTCCCCGGTTCGAATCCCCGTGTGCTTTCTTATTTTTTTTTTATTTTTGGTATTGTTTTAATAAAAAAATTTTTAAAGTAGTAGGTAAGTAAAAATTAGTTTAATCTTTAAATAAAATACAAATAACCTGTTGAAAGTATATTTATTTCGTAGAAATCATATAACAGAAGTATAACTTCTTACGTGCGTAAAAATTACACACACATTCTTTTGTTTTTATTCTGCGCCTCTGAATACCTTTTAGGATACTAGACGTTAGACTTTTAACACTTACTCTCAGAGTTCATGTCAAAAAGCATGACCTCAATAATAAAAAATTATCTGACTCATATTTAATTGAACCCAAACCAAAAAACCGACCAACTCCCAAAAACAATTGGTCTCTGTCGATTAGCTGCTAATAATTTTTGATTTTATTTAACCTTACGTTAGGGAGGTCATGATTTTTTGGGTCTTTATTCGCAAATAAACGAAAATGGTCACAAAAATAAGCTCAATTTAGTAAAAACCACAAATATTTTTTATCAATAAACTTATAGAATGATCAATACGGATGAATAATAAAGATTAGGACTTAGGACTAAAAAGTAAAAAAAGAACAAAACTATTAAATGGTAAAAGTGGCACAATTTTAGTCCGTCAAACATTCAGTGCAAATATCCCTGAGATGATCCTTGTATGCAAATTTGTCACATTTTTGGCATGCCCTTCTTGTTGACATATTGCAAATTCATGCACAAACACAACATCGTCCCACGTAATTGGTTTGAATATTAGGGGGAGGGGTACGACTTCTTGAACTCCGAGCAGTACGCGAGCTGGTCGTCTAAGTTCTCTTAGTAGGGAAGGTATAGTTGACCCATATTCAATTTGCGGTTTGATTAGTTCCCATGCTGTTTTTAATGAAGTCGCTTCTTGAAACTTTTTCATTTAGATTATTAGCTTTATATACACAGCAGGCTACATATTAGCTTTATATACAACTAAAAACTGGAACGCGCTTAGTAGCGCGGTCTACGGTTGTAGACAAGTGCTCTTGCAATAATGGTAAAAAAATAATGCAAAGAGATCGGCGGCGTCGTTTAGCAAACTGAAAAGTTAGTTGGAAGTATTAGTGACAGCTATTAAGCGAGATGGGGGCGTATGTGCAGTTTTCTGCAATTCAATGGAGAGTGGTCTACGATTGTAGACCGCGCCACTAGCGGAGGGTTAATGGTAGGGGATCCCAAGCGGAGATTTTTGCAGTTACTCGAGCGCGTCCGAAAATAACATAGGGAGAAACCTTGTACCCTGTAAATGTACTGCTACGATATATTTGATCTTAATACAGGGGAGTTCGTTAGGGGTGGTCCGAGAAAAAAAATCTATCCTTAGAAAACAGTGCATATTTCAAAAATCTGACTGTTTAAGAGGGGCGTAAGGAAATGGGTGAGTCACAAAATTTCACAAGAAAAAGCGAATATTTAGAGAAATAAACGTCAGATCGAAAAACTAAAAAAATATGTTTTTAATACTTTTCAAGAATATATACAGCGTGTCTACTTGAGTTGGAAACATATGGGAAACTTTTTTATTATTAATTTTACGAAAAAAAGTTATTCTTTATAAAAAGTTCTGCATGTCCCAAAACCTAAGATTCAATTATCAGATATCAAATTTTCTTAATATTATACGAGGTATGTCAAAAAATATGAATTTCGGCTAAGGGTAAAGTACCTTTATTTCTCTCAATATCGAAAATTCTTATTATGAAAAGTTGTTTGGAAATAAAAACCAAGCTCAAATATGCAATTACATGCTTCTAATTGGAAAAAAATATTTTCCAAATTTTTCTCAAATTTATTGATACCAACTTCGTTTTTATTTTCGTTTTTATTCATTACACATACGATAACTCTTTTATTATTACTTTTACGAAAAAAAGGTATTCTTTATAAAAATCTCTGTATATCCTAAGACCGAAGATTCAACTAACAGATATGACATTTTATTAATTTTATACGAGTTATGTCAAAAAATATGAATTTCACTCAAAAGTAAAGTACCTTTATTTTTCACAATATTGAAAACGGTTATTAAAAAAGTTGTTTAGAATTAAAAACTATGTGTCAATATGCAATTACATCCTTCTAATTGAAATACTGTGAAATATAAAGGTGCTATAATATTGAGCGAATTTCATAGTTTTTGACACACCTCGTATAAAATTAATAAAAGTTGATATATCATGGTTGTGTCTTAGATTTTAGACCATGCAAAGTTTTTTATGAAGAATAACTTTTTTTCGTAAAATGAATAATAAACGAGTTATGATATTTGTAATAATTAAAAACGATGTTGGGTATCCATAAATTTGAGAAAAATATTTTTTTTTCAATAAGAAGCATGTAATTGCATATTTCATCTTAGTTTTTAATTCCAAACAACTTTTTATCATAAGAATTTTCGATATTGAGAGAAAGAAAGGTACTTTACTCTTAGCCGAAATTCATATTTTTTGACATACCTCGTATAATATTGAGAAAATTTAATATCTGATAATTGAATTTTAGGTTTTGAGGCATGCAGAACTTTTTATAAAGAATAACTTTTTTTCGTAAAGTTAATAATGAAAAAGTTTCCCATATGTTTCCAACTCAAGTAGACACGCTGTATATCGAATGATACCAAACACGACCTCCCACGGAGAGGAGTGGGGGGTAAATTTAAAATTTTAAATAGAAAACCGCGATATTTCACGAAATGGACATCTTCTTCTTCATGTACCATGTCCTTTCAGAACGTTGGTTACCATCATAGCTATCCTAATTTTATTCACTGCCACCCTAAATAGCATGCTTGTATCAACACCATACCAATCTTGCAAGTTCTTCAACCATGAGGTTCTTCTTCGTCCTGGACCGTGTTTGCCTGCTATTTTTCCTTGCATAATATTTTCTAGCAACCTATATTTGGGACCTCTCATTACATGTCCGAACAACTCTAGCTTTCTCTGCTTGATAGTTTTTATGATCTCAGTAATCTTGCTGAAACGTTCTAGTATTGTGGAGTTTCGAATCTTCTCCACCCAGGAAACTTTTAAAATTCTTCTATAGCACCACATTTCGAAAGCCTCAAGGCGATTTAAATCGATTTTATTCACAATCCAGGACTCGACACCATGAAGTAAGACCGAGAACAAGTAGCAGCGAAGTAGGCGGATCCTCAACGCCAATTTTAGGTCTCTGTTACATAACACCTTGGACATCCTTCTAAAAGCGGCTCTAGCCTGCTCTATCCTAGATCTAATGTCGCCGTGACTTTCTGCGTTAAAATTTAGTTGCTGTCCAAGGTAAACGATTTTATCAACTTGCTCAAGTTTGGTATTATTTACATACAGTGCTAGTCAAAAGTCCGTACCCCCTCGTATCTTTTGAACGGTTATACCTATAATAGTGAAATTTAGAGATAGGAAATAAACCGACGTAAGCTTCTTAACTAGTCATGACAGGTGACGTAATAGTGAAAGATGACTTAACAGCGCCACTGTGACAGATAATTTTAAATGGGACCTTATGGCAAATGATACCTCGTTTGAAAGGTATTGAAAATACCTATTCAGTCATACTAATTTTGTTTGAGTTTAAGCTAATTTTGCTGAATAAATGAAATAAATATAAAATTGTAGTTTCGTATTTAATTAATAAAAATTCAAAATTCCGCCTATTACTTCTTGTCAAAAAGGTTGACGTTGACGTAAAAACTACTAGAGAATTGAAAAACGTCAACTTTTTTGACAAAAAAACCATGGGCGGACATTTGAATTTTTACTAATTAAATGCGAAACTACAATATTATATTTATTTAATTTATTCACCAAAATCAACTTAAACCCAAAAAAATTAGTATGATTGAATAGGTATTTTGAATAACTTTCAAACGAGGTATCACTTGCCATAAGGTCCCATTTAAAAATATCGGTCACAGTGGCTCTGTAACGTTATCTGTCACTATTACGTCACCTTCCGTGACTACTTAAGAAGCATACGTCCGTTTATTTTCTCCCTCCAAATTTCACTACTATAGGTATAACCGTTCAAAAGATAAGAGGGGGGTACGGACTTTTGACTAGCACTGTATATAGACGGTTTTATATGCTGCTGTTTACTTATTACGAGTATTTTGGTTTTCCGTATGTTCAGATCCAGACCTGCCTCCCTACAACTCTCAACGACACTATCAAGTATTGTTTGCAGATCTTCTTGACTAGAAGCTAGGAGTACTGTATCGTCCGCATATCGCAAATTATTGATGACTTCACCGTTCACAAGTATTCCTTCTTGTTATTCAGAAAAAGCTTTTCTGAAAATTCTTTGGAGTAAACGTTGAAAAGCAGTGGTGACAAGAGGCACCCCTGTCGTACTCCTCTTTTAATATTAAGAGCCTGTAATTCCACACCATCTACTAAAACTCATGTTGTTTGATTTCAATATTTTGCAATTATTCGAACATCTCTGCGGTCCAAGCCTGTCTTTCAGAGCTTCGATCAATATAGAGAACATGAGATCGAAAAACTGAAAAATACACGTATTTAATATTTTTGAAAAATCTATTGAATGGCATCAAACACGACCTCTCACGGTGGGGTGGGCGGTTTCTTTAAAATCTTATATAGGAGCCCCCACTTTTGATTGCAGATTTGTATTCCTTACGTAAAAATAAGTAACTTTTATTCGAGATATTTTTTTGAATTATGAATAGATCGTGCTATAATCGAAAAAAAAAACGATTTTTGGAAATGGAAAATTATATTAAAAAATGGAAAGTCCCCTACTTTATGGAAAACTTAACTTTTTTTGGTTTTAGGACCATAACCCAATAAGACCCAATAATATCCTATAGTTTTGGTGAAAAAAGCTAATGGAACTAGAATTTGTTTAGATCCACAAAATTTAAATAATGCTTTAATGAGGGCCCAGTTTGAGTTACCAACATTTGAGGAGATAACAAGTGATCTGGCGGGGTCTGAGTGTTTTTCAATTTTAGATATGAATAAAGGGTTCTGGTCTATAGTTTTAACAGAAAATGCTTAATTTTTAACGACTTTTGGAGCACCTTATGGAAGATACAGATTTTTAAGACTTCCTTATGGGGTAAAAGTGGCCCCAGAGGTATTTTATAGAACGTTTAGTGAGATATTTGAGGGCATAGATGAAATTAAAATTTATATTGATGATATTGTAGTCTATGCGAGGTCTAGGCAAGAACATGACAGAATTTTAAGACAAGTTTTAACAAGAGCAAAGGAAAAAGGGGTAAGGTTTAATAAAAATAAATGTAAGTTTCATGTAACTAAAGTAAAATATGTTGGTCATGTGTTGTCTAAACATGGTATAGCAATTGATGATAGTAAAGTTGAAGCCATTAAGCAAATGCCTACACCAAAAAATGTCAAAGAACTTAGTCGTTTTCTGGGAATGCTAACTTATGTAGGAAAATTTATTCCAAATCTGTCAAGTTTAACAGGTAATCTCAGAAAGTTGATGAAAAAGAATGTTCATTTTGATTGGCTGAAAGTTCATCAACGGGATTTTAAAACATTAAAAGGATTATTAGTACATACTCCAGTGTTACAATACTATAAGAGAAATAAACCAATTGTATTGTCAGTGGACAGTTCAGAGGACGCTTCAGGAGCAGTCCTTTTACAAAATGGAGGTCCACTAGCATATGCATCAAAATCTCTCACACCAACTCAGCAAAATTATGCACAGATTGAAAAGGAATGTTTGGCAATTATTTTTGGGTGTCAGCGTTTTCATCAATATTTGTATGGTAAAGAGTTTATTGGGGAGAATGATCATCCACCTTTGGAAGCCATATTTAAAAAGCCACAGTTTACTGGATTAGTTTACAAAATTATGATTTTACTGTCAAATATAAGCCAGGATCACCGTTATACCTGGCTGATGCCTTATCTCGCTCAGGTGGTGATGGTATAGTCTGTTCGCTAAACGCAGACGCAACTTTCTAGATATTTTAGTCGGTAATTTTGCCAATTTTAGTAAAATTGGCAAAAAATAATTACCAAATAATTAATAATCACTAAATAGTTAGTAATTTCGCCAATTTTTGCAAAATTGGCAAAAAGCAAAAAAAATTATCGACTAAAATATGTAGCCAGTTGCGTCTGAGTTTAGCGAACAGACTATACTAATTTTGAAATTGTAGAGCAAGACATGCATTCACAAGTAGATTTAATCGATTACTATGAGATAAGTCCAAATAAATTTGAAAAAGTACGTATTGAATCAGAACAGGATTTGGAATTAAGAGAGTTGTCAAATGTGGTTAAATCAGGGTGGCCATTAGAAAAGCATAAACTTCATGAAATGATAAAACCATATTGGAATTTTAGAGACCAAATATCAGAAATGACAGGGGTGCTGTTTAGAGGAGAACCAATTATAATTCCCAAAAGTATGCGTAGGGAGATGTTGGACAGGTTACATTACAACCATTTAGGAATTGAAAAAACTATTTGAAGAGCCAGAGACCATGTATTTTGGCCATTTATTAATAAAGAAATAACAGATCTGAAAAATAATTGTCCAGCTTGTTTAACTTATCAAAATTACAATACGAAAGAATGCTAATACCCAAAGAAATTGCAAAAAGACCATGGGAAATAGTTGCAGTTGATTTTTTTTATTTTGATAACAAGCAGTATTTGTTACTTGTCAATAGTTTTTCAAAGTACCCAGAAGTAAGTTGTTTGTATAATAACACCACCAATGAAATGGTTATTCATGATCTTAAAGCAATTTTTGCAAGACATGGCAGGCCAGATGTTATCTTTTCGGATGGTGGTCCTCAGTTCACCAATGGGTACATTCAAAAGTTTTTTAAGGAATGGGAAATTATTCACAAAAACTAGTTCACCTATATACCCACAATCAAATGGGTTTATTGAAAGATATGTGCAAACCTACAAAAAGATTTTTAAAAAGATTTTGCTTGATCAAAAAGATATGTATGTTGCTTTATTAGAAATTCCTAATACACCTATCAGTCATTGTATACCATCTCCTGCAGAGCTGTTATTTGGCCGTAAGTTAAAAGGTTTTGTCCCTGTAAGTGATTCACAGCTGCAGCCAAAATTTGATGTAGAGAATGTAGAGCATGCGTTTAAAAGGAATCAGATGAAAAGTTAAAAATATTTCAATAACACGGCTAAGCATTTACCAACAGGGAGCTAAATAATGTGCTAGAAAAGTCAAAAAAAATCTAGCAAGATTTGGTTTTATTAACATCCATTGTAACCCAAGCTATCCATCACAATAAGATTGAGAACACTAAAATGTTATGTGTGGTGTCTATTACTATATGGCTGTGAGACCTGAACATTAAAACAATATGGCATCAACAAACTGAATTCATTCGAAATGTGAATGTAACGCCGAATGCTAAGAATAATCTAGACCAGCAGAACTGAGAATTAAAAAGTACTGGAAATAATGAACACACGTCCTCATCTGGTCAATACAATCAAAATTAGAAAGACGTCATATCTAGTAGACATAATGGGCCATAGGGAATTTGAGCAGCTCCAGGTAATGGCAAAATCTAAGGGTATAGAAAGAAAGAAAAAATCCTGGCTCCGAAACATCAGATATTCACACAACAGGGAATGCCTTAATTCATTAAGCCCAGAACAGAGAGAAATTTGCCATATTCATCTCCAACCTCAATAGAGAAGGCACAGAGGAGGAGGAGGTTTTGCTAATTATTAATATTCGACTTAATCAAAATTTGTAATTTATTTAGTAGTTTCTTTGTTATGTCATTGGTTCGACTCGTATAATAAACTAACCTGGGATTATAAGATAAACAATAGTGTATATTTTGATATGCAATAAATAATTATAAAGTATGATGAACTGTTTAACGAATAAAGTAATTTAGCTCAAATTCCATCTCTGGAATAAATACTTCCTTCTCTTTCTAGTAATAATCCTGGCCCTTTTTAATAATTCATAGCGATGAAATTACCCTAGAACAGCTCGAGCTAACCCCATAAACATGCATATAATTCATGAAAAACTAATCCCGTATACCAAGATATATGCTTACAAGGTTAAATGCAGAAATATAGAAACTGAAAGTTAGTTTCAATTTCATTTCATTATATCCAGCAAAAAAACTGTGCGATTTAATCTAATATGCCGTGTGGTAGTAGTTGTAATAATTGATATTACTGTCAGTGGTTTTATTTACCCACTATTCCTAAAGTAATAGTTATTATATTAATGATATTATAAGCCTATACAAATACTTCTTGGTGTAAGAATACTATATATTGAACAATGAAATACTTACTATTTTTCTGACCGGATTAAAAAAATGACAATAATGCCAATAATTAAAAAAAACGTTTGTGTGTGTACTTATGTACTTTTTATTCATGTACCATGTCCTTTCAGAACTTTGGTTACCATCATAGCTATCTTAATTTTAACAAAATAACTTATCAATCGAAGTAACACGGAAAACGACAATAAATATCGTTCCCATACCACCAGATTGACAACATGTGGAATACTTTCTTAGGTTACAACCTCCCGAGAATTTCAAAAATTATAAATTATACAGGATGCCGAGGACATTAAGATGAGAGACTTTTAAAATAATTCACAACCTATCTGCTCAGCGTGGTAAAAGTTCCAACAGGAAATATTCCTTAGTACTCAATAAAAGTACTCAGTAAATGAATTAAAATATATAACCGTTTTCAATTTCTTTGCAACACGAAAATGCAGCAGCTGCATAATACTCTGATTAAATCAGATAGTGCAGGAAGAGTATATACCGGCTTCGGAGGTTTTTTCCTCCATATAAGTAGTCCCATATCCTCTTCTCTCCGATTTTCCCAGGCATCACACTTGGGTCTTTCCGAATTGCAAAGAACGAATCACGCATGTACTAGAGCCATCTACCGAAAAACAAAGTAAGTTATCAATCGAAATATTATGCAGCTGCTGCATTTTCGTGTTGCAAAGAAATTGAAAATGTTTATACATTTTAATTCATTTACTCTTTTCTTAAGTACTAAGGAATCTTTCTTGTTGGAACTTTTACCACGCTGAGCAGATGGGTTGTGAATTATTTTAAAATTCTCTCATCTTAATTTCCTCGGCATTCTGTATGATTTATAATTTTTGAAAATCTCGGGAGGTTGCTACCAAAGAAAGTATTCCACCTGTTGTCAATCTGGTGGTATGGGAACGATATTTATTGTCGTTTTCTGTGCTACTTCGATTGATAACTTACTTTTTCTATGGATGCTATACAATGTGCAACTTCTCTCACTACTTACATACATTCAAAATGAACAATTTCTCAGGCAGTGAGAAAAGTCAGCCATTGCAGTGAGAAATATTTTTTCTCACGGGTTCACCGCCGGTTTACATACATATGATCGCCATTTCCATGGTAACATGCACAATACAAACACAATTATTTTTGTCAAACAAAATGTGTTCAAACTTGTCAAAACTTATCAAAAATTACGATTTAAGACTGTTCAACTGTGAATTATAATTTTAAATAAATAAAGTATATAAATATTAAGAATATTAAATACCTATAATGTGTATATATGTATTTTATTTCAATTTAGGCATATAATATACCTAAAAGCACCTAAATTATTTAATTTTGAGGTTTGATCTCTTGACAAAAACGCATCCGTAGAAAAAGTACAGTGTACAACACGAGAGAAAATGACATATTTCTCTCTCGCTTGATTTGCGACGAACTTCTGCGCTCGTGAGAAATATGTCTTTTTTCTCTCTTGTTGTACAATATACTATTGTTTTTCAGTAGATAGCTCTAGTACATCCGTGATATTTTGTTCTTTACAATTCGGAAATGCCCAAATTGTGACGCCTGGGAAAATCGGAGAGAAGAGGATATGGGACTACTGATGAGGAGGAAAAAACCTAAAAAACCGGTATAAACTTTTTCTGTACTCTCAGCTGTAACCAGAGTATTACGCAGCTGCTGTATTTTCGTGTTGCAATGAAATTTAAAATGTTAATACATTTTTTATCTTAATTTTATTCACATATAGCATCACAATTCGTAAGCCTCAAGGCGATTTAGATCGATTTTATTCACAGTCCAGAACTCGGCACCATAAAGTAGGACCGAAAACACGAAGCAGCGAAGAAGCCGGATCTTCAATGCCAATTTTAGGTCTCTGTTACATAACACCTTGGACATGGACATCCTACTAAAAGCGGCTCTAGCCTGCTCTATCCCAAATCTAACTTGTAATTTTCTACTTATGTACGCACGTTAGAAGTTATACTTCTTTTGTGTCATTAAAAAATACTTTTAATTGAATGTAAATAACTAGTTGCTATAAAATAATAAAAGGCATACTCTCGCATTGACGATAACTCCGGGTATTCGCATATTACATGCTCGATTTTCCATGCAAGAATTTCCAGGTTTTCTTAGTGTTACCTTGGCAAGTCTACATCCTGACTCTTCTGTGCATCTTTTCACGGTTTGCGTGAGGGAGTGACATTTGACAATTCCCGCGATTGTCGCAATTGACTAGCCGAAAAGATCACCAGGTCATAAAAGTCTTAGGCCTGCTGCTTTCCTAGCTAGCTGGTCAGAATTGCGGTTGCCTTTATTTCCGTTGTGTCCTTTAACCCACCTCAGGATGATGTTGTTACCACACGAAGCTTGGGCTAGTGACTCATGACACTCCATTACTCGTCCTGATATGACACGTGGTCTTTTCAGGGTTAGTAGTGCTTGTCTGCTGTCTGTGCAGATTATTATGGTTTTACCGGCTATACCTTTCCGGGTTATCTCTATTGCGGCTATGGAGATATCAGCCAGTTCAGTTTGAACTACGCTGGCAGTTTTGCCCATACACCATTTTATATTACGGTTTAGTGATCTGGAGTATATCCCGCAACCTGAGCCTTCTTCTGTTTTGGAGCCATCGGTGTAGGTGCAATATGCATTTGCCACGTTTGACTTCCTATGTTGTCTTGTTTCGATTTTGTAGGGTTTGTCGAAGACAAAAGTAGGTTTAATTGAGTGGCATCCATGGCCCGCATGTAGCTGGGGCAGTACCTTCAGCTCACCCCTCCAGAAGCGACCTCCTAATTGTCCTATTCCTACATCAAGATTTGCACCTGCTGAGCGCAATCTCATCATCCTCATCAGCGCCACCTCTTTGCAATATATGTCTAAGTGGGTGATGCTAATTGAGCAACTCCATTGCAGCAGTTGGTGTTGTTTTCATGGGGCACCTGTTATAGTTAGGCAAGCCATCCGTTTAATATGGTTTAGTTTGTTGATCGCTATTGCCTGTAGCACTTTTGGTACCCAAGCAATAGCTCCGTAAGTAAGCATTGGCCTAATGACAGTAGTATAGATTCAAGCAGTTACCTTGTGCGAAAGACCCCAAATGCGTCCGACCGTTCGCCGTCACTCTTCATAGGCAATATATACTCTTTTAGCTCTACTATCTAAGTGAGAGTTCCAGGTTAACTTCCTGTCAAAGGTAATACCAAGGTATTTCACCTTTTCAGAGAAGTTTAGACTGCAGTTTAGAATCCTAGGTGGTATTAAGCCCGTGATCCTTCTTTTTCTGGAAAAAAGGACCATCTTTGTATTTTTTTGGATTTATAGACAGTAAGTGCTCCTTACACCATGTTTTTATTAGTGTGAGTGCAACTTGTAAGCTCTCACATGGAGTGTTCTCAAACTTACCGCTTTGCAAGACGGTTATAATATGGTCTGCAGAGGCTATTGTGTAGAAACAGTTCTTGCTGAGTTGGTCAACCAGGGTATCCAAAGTTATGTTCCAGAGGAGTGGTGATAACACCCCCCCCCCCTTTGTGGACATTTTCTCGTAACCATCACTCTAACCGAATTGTCTTCTTCATTTATGCTTATTGCTCTATTGGAGAGCATACTAAATATTCATTCGCTTACGGCCAGGGGGATATTCCTGACATTGAGCTGTTGGGTGAAGGTTGGGAAAGTTGTTTTATCAAACGCTCCCTCAATGATTTTTCCCTTTTTCTTTTATCAGACTCCATTTTGTAATTTCGTTTATCCATCAACTTAAATCCACTTTTCTGTATCTAACAAGCTTGTCTTTACTCTATTTAATCTTTTGGAGTATTTATTCTTTCCCGTCCTGTGGGATTATCTAATAAAGCCAAATAATAGTCTAAGAGCTAGTGAACCCTCCGACTAACGGTCGTCCTGTAAGGCTAGAAATTTGTCTAGTGATAATTCATAGCACACCAAGGCTAAAAACCATGACCTGGCAGGCCTCAGCGGTGCACGTGTATCTACCAGGTGAATCGAAAAGTGCAAATTTAGGGGGTAAAATAAACTTTCTCCTGTAAGGTTTAAATTTAAGTATGTGTTTGAGTAAGTCATTTAGAAGAAATGTGTACAATGACAGGCGATTCTGAAGAGCATAAAATCTTGCCAGGCGAGGGGAAAGATTAGGGGTTTTTCCTAAAACTATTCTGTTTGCATCGAACAATTTTTTTTTAGGTTTTTCGAATCATTCCAAACAGAAAAGGCCCTTGGTGATTTTTCTCTTAAGTTAATAGTTTTTGTTATTATAAGCGATTGAAAATTTTGAAAACTGCGAAATCGGCCATTTTTAACCCTAAATCGGACATTTATCTAAAAATTTCAATATTAGCAAGGTACGTAGATATTCCTTAAACATTGATTGATGGAATCCCGAAGAGTTTTTTGCAATAAAATATCGAAAACCCCTTTGTTTTTTTAATTGCTAATCAAGCCGGCGGTACACTGTAATATAAGTGAGGACGTTTGAGCTTGCATAAATTCATTATCTCAAGAATGGGCAAATTTCAAGAGAAATCCTCAGACATGTCAATTTTTATTTTTGAGTTAGGACTTTTTGGTATATATATAATACTAGTGACGTCATCCATCTGGGCGTGATGACGTAATCGATGCTTTTTTTAAATAAGAGTAGGGGTTGTGTGATAGCTCATTTGAAAGGTTATTTAATTCTCTATTCAGTAATATAAACATTAACATAATTATTTTTACAGGGTGTACAAAAAAAATTTTCTTCCCTTTGTCAAATTTAATCAAAGTTAATTTAAAATTTTTTTACAGTGTACAAAAAAAAATTTTTTGTACACCCTGTATAAATAATTATGTTAATGGTTATATTAGTAAATATGAATTAAATAACCTTTCAAATGAGCTATCACACAACCCCTACTCTAATTTAAAGAAATCATCGATTACGTTATCACGCTCAGATGGATGACGTCACTAATATTATATATATGCCAAAAAGTCCTAATTTAAAAATAAAAATCGACCTGTCTGAGGATTGCTCTTGAAATTGCTCATTCTCGAGATAATGAACTTATGCCAACTCAAACGTCCTCACTTATACTGCAGTGTCGCGTCCGCTTGAGTAGAAATTAAAAAACAAAGGGGTTTCCGATATTTTATTGCAAAAAACTCTTTGGGATTTCATCAATCAATGTTTAAAGAATATCTACCTGCCTTGGTAACTTTGAAATTTTTAGAACAATATCCGATTTAGGGTTAATAATGGTCGATTTCGCAATTTTCAAAATTTTCAATCGCTTATATAACAAAAAATATTTACTTAAGGTCATGGTTTTTAGCCTTGGTGTGCTATGAATTATCACTAGAAAAATTTCTAGCCTTACAGGACGACCGTTAGTCGAAGGGTTCACTAGCTCTTAGACTATAATTAGGGAACAGCAAAACGTACTGGAAAAATTTGACTGAATGCAGCAAGGAGAGAAGAACAGCGAAAAATAAATAATAAGGCTTGTGTTTTTAATTTAAGAAAACATAATTTAGAAGCTATGTCAACTGGTTTCCATTTTATTTCGGGAATTTTTTGAAAAATATTTCCATATTGAAAGTCGAAACGTAAAATAAAAAAAATAAAAAAGCAAGTTTAATAAAAAAAACTACTATTTTTATCACAAGATAATGTTATAGAGTACGAAGACTTAGTTTATTAGAAACCAATATTAAAGAGCTTAACGAAATATTGGTGGATGCCCAAAAGAAGGCACAGGAGTGCCAAATAAAACAATTAGGAAAAAAATAAAAAACGCACAGAATATACAAGAATCTCAAAGAAAAAAGGAGTAAACTGAAAAATATAAGCTCACAACGATCATTTCAAAGCTAAGAAATTTAAACAAAACCGTTTCAAAAGCTGTTTTAAAGAAAAGACATAGGTAAGGAACTTTAACACTTAAGAAACAACTAATACCATAGAACAACACAAAAGACTAAAAATTCTAAAAAAAGTTGAAGACAGAAACGAGGAATATTTGTAAGTTAAAAAATAAGCAATGACGTGTAGTATATTAACAATAAGAAATCCCGAAAATCGTACAAGAGTACTATAGAAAAGAATATTATAATACAGTCGAGATGCTCACATCCCAGAGGTAGATATCACAGTAATAAAAAAATCAATGAACGGAAGAACTTCCAGATAAAACTGATTTTGTGATGAACCGAAATTTTTTCAGAGATCTTGTACACGATTGGGCCATAAAATGAACTTTTTTAAAACACAATAATACATAACCAACCTGGTAGTACTGACCAAAAACATTTCAGTTAATTGTTTCACGCAAATTGAACAAGTGTATTAATCCAGAGCGCATCTGTTTTGATATGGACGTTGAGAGGTGACTTATATTTTTTTGCAGAAATTTCTTAAAAATAACTCATATAATAATAATTAAGTTATCCTCTCGCTCAACAAGTTCCGGATCATTGTTTAACCTTCCGATGACCAACCTTTTTTTGTTAAAGGGGGGAAAACCGACCCCAGGTCAAAAATATCAAAAATGACAATTAACAAAAAAATGAAGTTTTTTTTTATTTTTTATTTTTTTTATGGTATGGACTTTATGTCATTCAGCCAGTCACAACATGACTATTAGTGTCATGTGTAGTGTGTATGTTGAGTAAATGTCTTGTTACTTTGCAAAGTCGACGTCATTAGTGTAAAACTACTTGGAATTACACATACTGTATTATACTGTATTATACTGTATTTTATTAAACATCAACTTTAGAATATATTTTTTATTCGTAAAATATAGGGAATTTTTTTATTTCAAAATATGAGGATACCTAGAATGATGTTAAAGTCAAATAAAAAAATAGTGAATTAAAAATTGAAAATACTTTTGAATTTATTAAAGAAAAACATACGCTGGGGTCACAATTTCCCCCGCTTAGTCATCCGAAGGTTAAATAATTAAAATGTCAAAAGATGAAGGAAAAATTTGATTTTTTTTTTTAGTTTTTTGATTATAACTTTAAAAGTATTCATTTTCCTTCCCAGAAAAGTATAAATTTCCTACAATATAGGACTGGCCAAAAATTTAAAAAATTTTTACCCTTGTTGAAAAATAGCACCGATTGCAAAAAAAAACATAAAAAAACAAGTACTCGCATTTTACGTTTTTCAACAATTTTTGCTACACTAAGGACCTTCATATTTCACCAAGAATAACTATATGATACAAAAAAACAACACTGTAAATTTCATTAAGATCAGTTTAATAGATTTTGCAAAATAAATTTTGAAATCCAGCTTTTCCAAAAAAATGCATTTTTTTTCAAAATACTACAGGACTGAAAATAAATCAGATAGCAAGCTGAATTTTTTTGCGTATAGAAGAAGACTGTACCTTACATGCAATTTGCAAAATAAAATCGATTAACTACCACGGCGTCACGAATTTTTTAAATAAATATTAACTTTTGGTGCTACGCGCAGGATAGCGGATACGTTTGCTCTGATTAGGCATTCCAATGACCTGTTAAAAATTATCGAAAATTGAGGCTGTGGACAAACAAATGTGTTGTTGCTAATAATTGTTAATTTGGTGTTTTAGTTTTTATTAATTTGAGAACAGAGTCAAAAGTAAGTTGATACTTGTGGTGACTTTTTAAAGAGTTTTTAAAAGCAACAGGTACTTAAGCGTAATTATTTTAGCATTGTAATGAAAAATTATATGTTCTATTTGGAAAATGTAAAATGTTCGATTCACACAAGTTAATTTCTAACAAAATTTCTACCAATATTTAGCTAATATATTATTTTCTTACTCTATATTTGGTTATTCTATATTTGTTGGTTACTCTATATTCGGTTACTCTATACGGTTGTATTTTAATATTTTATTCACAAGGAAGAATTTCCTGTAGCTGGCTGTATACAATTAATTACACGTAAATTCAATAAAAAAATTCGTCTTGGTAAAAGGTATATTAATTTAAAAAGTCCCTAAAAGAGCTACAAATATAAAAATAAAACATTTTCGCTCTGTAACAAGAGCATCATCAGTGTTACTTAAAATAATTATAACCGTATTAATTAAGAAAAAAATATTTTAAAGGTAAAATGATGACCAAGTTAAAAAAAAACAAAGTTTGGTAATACCTACAAGAACATGCTGAGCCACCCAAAAATATTAGGGTTAAAAACTTTTAAAAATAGACTAAATGTCTTATAAAAGTGTATTATATCATTAAATTCAAAGGATGGATATAATTCCTATGGATATGGCCTTAGGGCAACATATGACTCCCACACGTGGTACGTGTGTTGCTAGGTAATAATTAATTAGGTCATTACGTTGAAAAAGGTGAAAGACAACTACTAAGGTGAGAGTTTGAAAGCAAATATGTCTGATATCAGAACAAAAACTGTCAATGAGACTACAATCTTTATGAAATGTTGGTTACGCTAGCCACTTAAAATTTAGTGGCTAGTGGGGTGGTGCGAAAAAAGTAAAGTTGATAATCCCGTGTCGCTATAGTGCGGAAAAGTTGCGAATGGTAATTACAAGAAAAACAAAAAAACAATTATTCAAATCGGACTTTATCTTCCGATCCCGCAACGGACCTAAAGATTATGAAAAAATTGAAATTTGACCTTTTCTTCAAAATTTTTTATTCATTCCCCATGTACGTTTTATTTATCGCTATAGTAAAATTTATGTATAGTTTGCACGGTTGAGTGATAAAAAAATAGTTTTACGCATTTAACGAATATTTTTCGATCCAGCAATGTCAATCAAAATAGATAAAAATTTGACATTTTTGATAATTTAAAAAGCATTAAGTTATCTCATTATTCTGTTACATTGGGAAGCTCTTCGCTTGTTTAGATATTGTACAATCCAGAACACACAACGATGAAGTGATTGCACTTCTCTCTCCACCCACACCCTTCTCTCTTCTCTCCAACCAACCTGAGTGTGTGTTTTTTATATTATTTACATAATGTACATTTCTTTTTCATCGGTTTGTGTCCAGCTTTTAAACGCCAACTTTGTATTGTTATTTGGACCTTGATTTAAGTGTTGTCCGGATTAATTTATCTCTTTATTGGGGCCCACATACATTAGACATTAGACCAACCAACTTTACGCACCGCTCGACAGCTTGCGTGTGGCAGGGATAGTTTTGTACATTCATGTCTGGCATGTCGCCTGATGTAATGCAGGAACTTATATCTTCATCTGAAACTCTTCGAAGAATTGATGTGGAAGGTAGTTTTGTAACATTCCAGTCTATTATTTCAGTGTACTCCTGTGCTTGAAAATTTAAAGTAGGAGGGACGAAATTTCTAATGCTTTTGCCCTTGGCTTTAGTCTGTCCAGATTTTAACACTCTCCTTAGCCCTAGCTCTCTAATGTGTTTCCTTTCTCAATACTACTTGAAATTTTGAAGCACAGGATTAAACTAAAATTATAGACTGGAATGTTGCAAAACTACCTTCTCCACCATTTCCTCGAAGAGTTTCAAATAAAGATACAACTTCTTGTATAACATCGAGCAGACTGGAATGTACAAAACTATCCCTTTCCCACGCAAGCTGACGAGCGGTGTCTAAAGTTGGTCACGGAAGCATCGTCTAATGCTAATGTATGTATGTGGGCCCCAATCAAGAGATGGATTCATCAGGACAACACTTAAATCAAGGTCCACGCTGCCAGATTTTACCAAGAAATCAAAATACAAAGTTGGTGTTTAAGAGCTTAACAAAAACAGATGAAATAGAAATGTAGTTAAATATAAATAATATAAAAAAACACACACTCATTGGTTGGTTGTTTGGAGAGAAGGGTGCTAGAGGAGCTCTAGGGAGCTAGAAGTGCAACCACCCCCCCCCCCTCGTTTTGAGTTCTGGGTTGTTCAAATATTGTCATACGTTATCTAAACAAGCGAAGAACTTCACAATGTAACAGAAAAATGAGATAACTTATTACTTTTTAATTTATCAAAATCATCAAAAATTTTAAATTTTTATAGATTTTCATTGATCTTGCGGGATCGTAAGATATTTGTTAAATTCGTAAATCTATTTTTTTTAATACTCAACCATGCAAACTCTAATTAAATTTTACTATAGCAATAAACAAATCGTATACGAAGGATGAATAAACATTTTTTGGAAAAAAGGTAAAATTCCACATTTTTCATAATCTTTAGTCTGTTGCGGGATCGGAAGATAAAGTCCGATTTGAATAATTGTTTTTTTGTTTTTCTTGTAATTACCAATCGCAACTTTTCCGCACTATAGCGACACGGAATTATCAACTTGACCTTTTTCGCACCACCCTAGTGGCTAGCGTCCTGCGCGTAGCACCAAAAATTAATGTTGATTTAAGAAAAATTTCTGACGCCGGGGTAGTTACCTTATTTTAATTTTGCGAGTTGCAAATGAAAGGTACTGTATTCTTCTACATTTAAAAAAAATTAAACTTGCTGTCTGCTCTATATTCAGTCCTGCAACATTTTGAAAAAATGATTTTTTTTTGCGAAAGCTGGATTGCAAAATTTATTTTGCAAAATATGTCAAACCGATCTTAATGAAATTTACAGTGTTGTTTTACTGTATCATATAGTTTTTCTGGGTGAAATATGAAGGTCCTAAATGTAGCATAAATTGTTGAAAAACGTAACATGCGAATACTTGTTTTTTATGTTTTTTCGCAATTAGTGCTATTTTGCAACAAGGGTGACAATTTTTTAAATTTGTAGCTAATTCTATATTGTAGGAAATTTAATTACACAACTTTCACTTCAGTGCAACTTTTCTCGAAAATGAATACTTTTAAAGTTATTATCAAAAAAGAATGTGTGTGTACTTTGTACGCACGTAAGAAGTTATACTTCTATTATATGATTTCATCGAAATAAATATACTTTCGAACAGATTATTTATACTTTATTTAAAGAATAAACTAATTTTTAAATAATACGCTCCAAAATTTTTTTTAAACAATACCAAAATAAAAAAAAAAAAGAAAACACCAGGATTCGAACCGGGGACCTCTTGACCTCCAGTCGAAAGCTCTACCACTGAGCTATACTCCTTTTGTTTGTGCGGGTGCGGACTACAGGATGTGTCAGACATAGTGTCAAATAGACCAAGTGAAATATAAAAATACGTATAAGTATTTATTATCTTATTCCTTCTTCTTCTTCATGTGCTATCTCCGCGACGGAGGTTGGCAATCATCATGGCTATTCTGATCTTGTTCCGGAGGTAGACAAACCTAAAGATACATAAATTATAATAAAAACATTTACTAAAAACACTAATATGTTCTTTCCACATCCTTTTTGGACTAATACATACATAACTTAAAACATTTAGCAACTAACGTTATACTGTGTGTGTGCGCCCCAATAATAAAAATTCACTCCCAATCGCGCCTAAAGAAGTATAACTTCAAAAACCAAGAAAAAAATCGAATTTTTCCTTAATTTTTTGACATTTTGATTATTTAAACAATGATCCGGACCATTTAAGTGGGAGAATAACTCGAATATTATTATATGAGTCATTTTCAAGCAATTTCTGCAAAAAAATATGAGTTACCTCTCAACATCCAAATGTGCTAATATTTTTACAGATGCGCCCTGGTCTATATACCTTTAAGTATGTGGGACATGAGATTAAATTTGGAAGAGACTGTCAAAATACCAGAGTTAAACATGAGAATAAAGCTTACATGAGCAGCTTACGGAAAACTGGGGAAAGTCTTTAGATCAGATATTCCCATGTGCTGGAAAAGGAAGGTCCTTAATCAGTGTGTACTCTCAGTTCTAACGTATGACGCCGAAATATAGACATTTCACATAAAAGTAATTAATAAAATATAAGTGGCACAGTGAGAAATGGAGAGGTCAGTCTTAAATATCTCCTTCAGAGACAAAGTTTCAAATCACATGATTAGGACAAAAACTGGTGTTATGGATGTGGTTAACAGAATTTCAACGCTGAATTTGAACTGGGCGGTACATGTTGCGAGAATCAGAGTTGGAAGATCGACCAAGAGAATTTTATAATGGAGACATCGACACGATGTTTATCGTAACCGAGGACATCTTCCAACGTTCTGTATACACATACACACACACACACATAAAATTTAAAAGTAAATCCGAATTTAATATTATTGAAACATATTTGATAATAAAACTAGATCATGAAGTAACTTCTTCTTCTTCTTCTTCCTTCTTGTATGTAGGCTTTAAAGCCTGTTTCTTCTTCAATATTAGCCTCCTAAGTTATTTAAGTTATCGCACCATCTTTTTCTTGGTCTGCCTATACTTCTTCGTCCATTTGGTGACTTATCTCGTGCTATTCGTACTATCCTGTCCTCTACTAATGTGTTCGTTCCACTCCTGTTTCCGTTTTGTCACCAATCCATTTATGTCTTCTACATTGCAGGATCTTCTTATGTTTTCGCTTCTCTCCCTATCCAACAGACTTTTCCCTGATATTCGTCGGAGTATTTTCATCTCTGTTGTTTCAAGTAGTCGTCTCGTTTTAGATGTGTCAAGTCTTGTCTCTGCTGTGTATGTCAATATAAGTCTAATTGTTGCTTTATAGATTCTTGCTTTTGTGTCTTAGGTGTTTCTTCTTCCAGATTGTGTCATTAAGGGATCCCGCCGCTTTACTTGCTTTTAAGCTTTGCTGTCATACTTCCTCTTTAACATCTCCGTAACTGGTTATATCTATTCCCAGATATCTAAACATTGCTTCCTGCTTTATTATTTTCCCATCAATTTCGATTTTACATTATAGTGGGTATTTATGTTTTCATACATTTGGTTCTTTCTGCTGATATTATCATATTGTATTTCTTGGCTGTTGTATTGAAGATGTGTGTTAATTTTTGAAGATCGTCTGCTGTTTCAGCGATTATTGCAGCGTCGTCTGCATAACACAATATTTGGATTTCTAAATTCCCCATTCTGTAACCATGACCTTTACGTACTGCTTTTATCATTTCGTCCATTATTTTATTAAAGAGCAGTGGGCTTAATGAGTTACCTTGTCTGACTCCGCTTTGTACTGGTATAAACTGCGTTAGTTTTCCATTCGATTATGAAAATAGATGTTTTCGATGGTTTGTATAATATTGATTGTTATGTTCCTTCTATACAGTAAATGTAAGACGTTTTCGATTTGGATGCAATCGAAAGCCATTGTCAGGTCTATAAAACATAGATATGCTGGTTTATTGTACTCAATGGACTTTTCTGTGATTTGTTTCAGTACAAATACACATGAAGTAACTTGTATACAATATTTGATCACCAGCCTAAAAGTATCGCTAGGTATTTAAAGATAAACTAATAAAACGACTATTTTTTAAGGAATGAAAATGAGTTTTAGCAATCGATTTTAAAAAACGGATCAATCTAAACTATCAAGCAATATTAACGTTGTTATAACTAGGTCGTCACTGTAAATGAAGCGAAAAGCAAAATAATGGATATTTCAGTTTTATTAAAACAGATAAAAATATAGATTATCGTGCTTAATGTCTATATGCAAATATAAATTACTTGTTTCTTGTTCTAGCTCTATATAAAAATAAAATGACAACCAAAACAATTTTCAGTTCAATTACAGATAAAGATCGTTATAATTGGTCAAATAAAATTGCCTAATTGCATGTTTGGATTTATTTACTGACGTTAATCAGTTTGATCATTTTGGAATCTGTTGATTGTAAACTTAGATACGTTCAAATAAATTGAGTTTGTCTAATAAACTTTAAAGACGAATACATTTCTAAATAAGAAGTAGTGCACATAATACTAACGAAAATATTTAACTTTACCCAAAAACACCTGCTATAATCCTTCTCAGAGGGATCTTTCAGTGCGACAAGTGACAGAAAAAAGGTAGGTCCGGATAGATGGCGTTATAATCGGAAAAAAAGGTTTTGGTATTTACCCATTATTTACTCTAAAGTTATTCTCAGTCTTTCAGTGTGTCATTAATGATGTAATATATGGTTTTAAGAATTTAGAGAATCATAGCATGACATTTTAGTTACATCTGACAGTTGACAGAATCGTAATCGTAATTTGGTATAAAAACAAATTAATTGTGTTTATTTTATTTATAAAAAGGAAAGTTCTTTAATTTTTATGGTGTTATAAATTGTAAAGATTATAGTCGTATAGATAATACATAAAAAAATTTTTGTTTGATTATAGCGCCATCTATCAACAAATAGAATAAATGTTATAAAGAACTTTAATCACGGACGTACCTTTCTTCTGTCTCTTCCAACTTAATGCGTTAGAAAGAAATCGAAAAACTGTGGGAGCATACTTAGTTAGATCACCTACGTAGATTGTGTAGTTTGTTTGTTTCTGAATTTAAAAAGAGTGTGTGCTACAGTATATCTTCATCTCTTCATTTTTATCATCATCATCATCATTATCATAATCATCATTATTACTGGGGTTAACCGATATCCCTAGATGTATGAACTCTTTGGCCGCTTCGAAGTTTCGGTCATTGACAATTAGATCCGAAACAACATTTCCAGCTCTCGTGATGGTGTTCTCGCCTTGAAATTGGTTTTATTTTTATTTATATTATGTAATCCCTTTCTTTCTGCTGCTGCTACTGGCTCAGTTAGGATTTGCGTGGTTCTCGCCTTGGTTCTTATTATAATCTCCACGTTATTATCATAATATGATATTATTATAGAATTTGGACTGGTATATTAAATATCCATTGATATCTCAACTCGTCTCGTACCTACAACATTTTCTAAGGCTATTAATGAGAATCTTGTTTGTTTGTTAGCATTGTTCTACTCCATTAAAGATAATGACCTTTTTGAAGTTATACTTCTTTACGCGCGATATGAGGGTGAATTTTTATATGTTAAAACCTACGATCACGGCGCATGCGCATTATAACTTTGTTCTGATTGGATGTTCAAATGACATGTCAAAAATTATGCAATATGGCAGCTGTAGCGCAGCTGTGGTTTGGACGGTTGAAGGTTTGGTTATGTATATTTGTTATGTTTTAAAATTTGTGGGAACAGAAACAACAAAGGTTAGTTAATAGTTATACTGCCTTTTAAATAGTTTTCATATTATATTTTTAAAGCTATATTTCAAAATGTTTTAATTTATGTATTTATCAGTCCAGAAAAGGTGTGGAAAGAATATATTAGTGTTTTTAAATATATTTTTCTACAAAAGTGTTAAAAATGCAATTTTTAGGACTCCGTAGGAGAGTTAGGCACTAGTGCTTTAAAATTTTTAAGGCACTGCAGTTAAAAGTGAATTGTCAAATTGTGAAACGTCAAAATATTTATATTTCATTTATTAACATTAATATTAATAATACAACTTGCGCAATTTGAAAAAGGTGGTTTAAAAGGTTTTTTTATTATAATTTTGTGTATTTGGACTTTGTGGATTTGTGATGTATAATTACAGTGTGTCAATTTTAAAATTTACAATGGCTATGTCTCACGAACAAAAGCTGATATCGAAAAATGCTTGAAACCGTTTCTAGGATAGTAAGGGGGAACTAAAATGACATGAAAGAGAACTCACCCCCATCAACCCCCTAGGCCCCAACCATCACAACCCAAAAAGTTCAAATTGCAAACCCCTACTTGTGATCATTGAAAACGCTATAAAAAATGCTATTCAATGGTATAAATAATAATTATACTGGGTGAAGCAATAATTGTGAAACTTTGGTTTAAATGAAAAATTTAATAAGGTTTTGTTGAATTACAAATTTATAAAAATGTCAATTAAGTAAATATTGAATGTGAATTCCGTTGTTTGGTAAACAATAATACAGCCTATTTTCAAATTATGCACGAAATTTAGCAAATGTTCTAGTAATAGGGCGACATGCTAGAGTAATTCTTTCTCGCAATTCCCCAAGTGAAGCAAGTTGAGTTTTATAAACAACTGATTTAGGATAACCCCATAGAAAAAAGTAATATACTTTCTTACTATAAAAAGTACTATCCAATGGTATAAATAATAATTATACAGGGTGTTGATATCAGCTGGCTTACTATGACTTTTTTATTTGTAATACTATCTCCCGGACTATTATTTTAAATGGTAAGTGTCCGCTCGTACTTTTTTTTCTTAGTTCAAACTTAATTTGCCATTTTTGCCTTAAATCAGTTGTTTATAAAACTTAACTTGCGTCACTTGGGAAATTGCGAGGAATAATTACTCAAGCATGTCGCCCTATTACTAGAAAAACATTTGTGAAATTTCGTGCAGAATTTGAAAATAGACTGTATTATTGTTTACAAAACAACGGAACCCACTTTGAACATTTACTTAATTGACATTTTTATCAAATTTGTGGTTCAACAAAACTTCATTAAATTTTTCATTAAGCCAAAGTTTCACAATTATTGCTTCACCCTGTATAATTATTATTTATACCATTGGATAGCATTTTTTATAGCCTTTTCAATGATGTATCACAAGTAGGGGTGTGCAATTTAAACTTTTTGGATTGTGGTGGGTGGGGCCTAGGGGGTTGATGGGGATGAGTTCTCTTTCATGTCATTTTAGTTCCCCCTTACTATCCTAGAAACGGTTTCAAGCATTTTTTGTTTTCAGCTTTTGTTCGTGAGATATAGCCATTGTAAGTTTTAAAATTGACACACTGTATGTATATCTGAAAGGTAACTAGCATGCGGCTTGATGGCCTTGTTGGTAGAGCATTGGACCAGAGATCAAAAAATCGCGAGATTGCGGGTTCAAATCCCGGACAATTCATATTTTTTTCTTTTTTTTTAATATTTGGCATTGTTAAGTTTTGGTTCATTTTGGTAATTATTGTTAATTTTTTGTATTGTAACTGTTAAGTAGGTATATTTATTTCGTTGAAATTATATTATAATAAAAGTATAACTTTTTGCGTGCGTACAAAGTACACACACATTCTTTTTTTAAACTAAAAGACGGTTTGTGCTTGTTTTCGATTCAGAGGGATGCAAAGTCCCTCGACAGCTGTTTCTACCTTACAGGCTTCCTCAGCAGAGCTAGCGTGCACACCTCTGAAGCGAAAACCAGCCAGCCCAGCTATTTAAGGGAAATTTCAAAGATCATTAACATCCCCATTGTCACGCTATTCAGCGATATCTCTTAAACAAACTGAAAAATTTCAGATGCAGAATTAACCACTATATTAAAAATTAAAATGGTAAATAGTTATTTAAATCTGAAACTTTTCTTGTTGGAATTTCTTTCTGGTACATCTTTAATCTGCGACTTTTACAATTTATAAGACAGCAGACGACGAATTCAGAAAACAAAAAGGACTCTACTATATTATGCAATCACATTCCGTTTTCATTTGTGTAGGAAAAGGGCCCAAAGAGACTTCCTAGTACTCAAATCTAAGTAAATACAGAAAAGTAAAAGCCGGTTTTTGCTTGTTTTCGATTCAGATTCAGAGGGATGCACAATCCCTGGACCTGGACAGCTGTTTCTGACTTACAGGCTTTCTTAGCAGAGCTAGCGTGCACACCTCTAAAACGAAAACCAGCCAGCCCATCTATTTAAAGGAAATTCCAAAGATAATTGAAATCGCCATTGAAACCCAACATTTTAGAGACTTTTCAGTTTGTTTAAGAGATGTGGTTGAATTGCGTACCAATTAGGATTTCAATGATCTTTGAAATTTCCCGTAAATAGATGGGCTGGCTTTTTTCGTTTTAGAGGTGAACACGCTAGCTCTGCTGAGCAAGCCTGTATGGCAGAAACAGCTCTCCAGGGATTGTGCATCCCTCTGAATCGAAAACAAGCAAAAACCTTCTTTTACTTTCTATCTTTGCTCAGATTTGAGTACTAGGAAGTTTCTAATTAACTATTTAGATGGGAATTAAGACACAATTAAATAAAAAAAAAATTTTATTAACGTTTTAATTTTGGATCGAATGGAACAGAACAACTTAGAACGAGATCCTACAACATTCTCAAGAACCAACACGAGGAAAATATCAATACCATATATAAAAGGACTATCTGAGAAACTGAAACCAATAGGAAATAAATTTCACATTTCAACAACATTCAAAACAACAAACACATTAAGATCTATTTTATCTAAAACTAAACCTAACAATGAGCAAGAAAGAACAAAAAAATGTATTTATAAAATACCTTGTGAATGCGAACAATTTTATTTAGGTGAAACATCAAGACCATTAAACGTTAGAATAAGTGAAAATCAGTCTTATATTAAAACAAGCTGAAAATGCGAGCATTGTCATAACGAAAACTTTGTATATTTACGTATTTTAATTCATAATATGGAAAATTTCTATTATGAAAAGTAGTTTAGAATTAATAATTATGTTTTAATGTGCCATTATATCATTCTAACTTAAATGTTATGAACTATAAAGGTAGTTTACTCTTGATCGAAATTAATATTTTTTATATACCTCGTATAAAATTAATAAAATTTTATACAAGGTGTCCCAAAAGTAGTGGAACAGTCGAATATTTCGCGAACTAAACATTGGATCGAAAAACTGAAAAATACTTGTTCAATCATTTTCAAAAATCTATCCAATGACACCAAACAACAACCTCCACTACACCCCCTGGAGGTGGGGTGGGGGGTAACTTTAAAATCTCAAATGGAAACCCCTAGATTTTCTTGCAGATTTGGATTCGTTACGTAAAAGTAAGCAACTTTTATTCAAGACATTTTTTCGAACTGTAGATATATGGCGCTATAATTGGGAAAAACGATTTATCCTGATACCGTGGGTAAATTATTATAGAAACGGTCTAATATCTCGAGAAATACACTTCCAAATAAGAAACCAAACAAATTTTTTTAATACTTTTCAAAAACCTATCGAATAATAATAGGTTTTCGAAAAATATTAAAAACCTGTTTTTTGGTTTCTTATTTGGAAGTGTATTTCTCGAGATATTAGACCGTTTCTATAATTTACCTATGGTATCAGGATAAATCGTTTTTCCCAATTATAGCGCCATCTATCCACAGTTCGAAAAAATGTCTTGGAAAAAAGTTGCTTACTTTTACGTAACGAATCCAAATCTGCAAGAAAAACTAGGGATTTCCATTTAAGATTTTAAAGTTACCCCCCACCCCACCTCCAGGGGGTGTAGTGGGAGTTGGTGTTTGGTGTCATTGGATAGATTTTTGAAAATGATTGAAACACATATTTTCAGTTTTTCCATCCGATGTTCAGTTCGGGAAATATTCGACCGTTCCACTACTTTGGGGACACCCTATAATATGGTTGCATCATAAATCTTAGAACATGAAGAGCTTTTTATGAAGAATAACTTTTATTTGTCAAATTAAAAATAAAAGAGTTAAAAATTAAAATGTTCTTGGTGTCCATAATTTGACAAAAATCTTCAAATATTTTTTTTCCCTTAGAAGGATGTACAAAGACACAATACTGACTAGTGATTTTAGTGAATAATTTTGCCAATTCGACAAAAAAATAATTTCTAAATAGTTAATAATTATTACTAAATAATTAGTAATTTTGCCAATTTCCGCAAAATTCTCAAAAAACAAAAAAATTACCTTCTACAATCACTAGCCAGTTGTGTCGAGTTTAGCGAACGACTAGAAATGGAACAGTCCATTTATCATAAAGGGGAGGACGTATTTATACTGGTATAAACCTTTTTAAAACTGTTAATAAATTATTGTTTTTAAAATATTTATACTCAAATTGTATTTTTGAACATCTTATTTATTTTATATAATAATTAAATTCACTATCAAATGTCATTGATGTTTTATTAATACTTAATATAAAATTTAGTTTGACATTCACGAAGTGTCAAACTCAAATGTAAATAACATATGCTTGGTAAATCGAGATTTAAAAAAAGTAGCCTACTTCCTAATCAACCATTTGAGCTGACATTTAGTGCATCGGTAGGAAATAACCGGATGTGACGTCACATTTTAGATTTTGAGGTCGATTATCTCGAAGACGGTTAGAGATATCGAAATAACGTTCTCAGATTTGAATTCAGAAGGCAAAACTACATAAGAATCCATCGATGCACCTGCTCTAAGTATTGCAGGAGTGGCAACGCAATAACACACATACTTTTGCAAATTTATAAACGAAAAGTTTTCGTTGAATATAGAATTTGATAGTTCTTAAATATGTCAACACGCATTGGATAATAAAGATAGAGTTCAGTGGAGAGACTCAATTATAGTCCTGAAAGAAAAAGATAGTAAAAAGAGAAAAATTAAAGAAGCGGCTCTAATTTTATGCTAAATGAAACCAATTTTGTCGCTAATTCCTCGGTAAAATGCAGTAGGATGTGGTTACCCATAATGAAAGAGGAAGTCAATAGAAAGAAAATACCACGAGTAGTAACTCAATAACATATTGAGTTAGTAAATATTTTATATTTTAGTATTGCTTATATATCTATGTATTATTAATATTATTTATAATTTAAACAACATATATATTGTATATTAAATTCCGAATTTGGTATTAGTTTTGAGAGTAAACTAAATGTAAGACCAAATACTTACGATGTCGGGATAGTATCACGAGATTTTTTCCTGGTTTTCTCTCGTGATTTACTATGGAATCTCTAAAGCGAGAATTTCACTGTCACCGTCGCATTTGGTTGTCTTTTTAAAGACCGATCACATGCTATGATTTTTTTGTGGCGGATATTCTTGAGTTGGGGTTGATTTCATGTAATCGAATGAACTATTTTTCAGTAAAGTCGTCCCAGGAGGGCAACTCATAAATATTGGCAATATAATTTTAAAATCTTCTACTCTAAAATGTATAAAATATGTCTGAATTGCCGTTATAAATGAGTCGTATTAAATAAATTATTAGAAGAAGTTTTACTAAACAACAACATTTTTGGTTAATTTAGTAGTATTTTGTATTTTGACAACGACACCGGATTTGGGCGTCAAAACGTTAATAAAATTATTTTTTTCATGTTATCTGTGGCTTATTTCCCATCTCAATAGTTAATTATAGAAATTCCACAAGAAAATAGCTTCAGAACAACATTAGGAAGTTTATTTCTGTCCTTTTCCTGGACGAATGAAAACGGAATGTGACTGCATATAGTTAGAGTCCATTTTGCTTTCTATATTCGTCGTCTGATGTCTTATAAGTTATTGTAAAAGTCGCAGATTAAGGATGTACGAGAAAAAACTTCCAACAAGGCAAGTTCCAGATTTAAATAACTATTTACCATTTTAATTTTTATTACAATGGTGAATTCTGCATCTGAGACTTTTCAGTTTGACCTTTTTTCAATTTTTATTTTTATGCAGAAAGGTACTCTAAAATCTATACTATTTCATGCAGCAAATAATTCAGCTGCATATTCTGTAGCAGCGGACCTGAATCAGATAACGAGATTTTAGTAGGTTGTGAGTCACTAGAATGTTAGGGCTAAAACTCTTTGGAGACTAGTAGCTCAAAAATTTATGGCACCCACCTAATGAATTTGCGTAAACTGGCATAGGACCCTAAAAATCTGGAATAGGTATAATAATTAAGTGAAATCTGTACAATAAGCCAATTAATCGGTTTTGCGACTGGTTGTAACAGACGGTTTCCAGAAAAAAGCAGTGGCGGCTGGTCTGTAAGTGAAGGGGGAGGTCATATCCGGTGGTTCAAGATTTTTTTGGAAAAACAAGACCTACAAATCTCATTTTAAATAATTTGTTATTTCATCATCTGTATTGGTTTCTTATAACTTATTTTGCATTATGTTGTTTAAATTTAAGCGGATCTTTATTTGACAAGTAAATATGAAATAAGTAAAAGGAATAAGTCTTCATTACTAATTGTCAAATAAATCAGATAAATAGTATGATATAATATGTAATTATAACAGCCAGAATATCAACAAACTACTTAAACTCAAAACCTAAAATAAATAAAAACTTACATTTTTATGCGGATTTATAAAGTAAATCGATTCTTCTGACCTTAGATTTTGCGAAATGATCGGTCACTTGCTCGTTGAAATTGGTGATCGTTCGAATTAAAGATTTCTCCATAGTTAATAGCTAAAGCACACAACCTGTCTTCTCCCATAGTATTTCTTAAAAACGTCTTGATGCGTTTTAACGTAGAAAAGCAACGTTCACTTTCCACTGTAGTCATCGGCAAAGTACATAAAACGTTCAATAATTTTACACATTCAAAAAAGGTATCACATAAATTGTTATTTATGAATAACTGTAGAATTGAAATAATCCCGCTGTTTTTATCAAAATCTTCACGATCATACATCACTTCAAGTTCGGTTTTCAGTTTGAAATAGTTTAGAAGTGGATAGTTGACTTTGACTAACTTTAATGTATCTTCGGGAAATTTTTTCCTGTAGTCTATAAACCTTTCAGCATAAAAAAGTTGAGCAATCACAAGATGTTCACTAAAACTAAAACTGAATCGATGTTGAATTTCTGATAAATCGATATCACACACTTCCAGTGAAGTTTGACGTTTTGAGTCCTCATATCTTGGCCGTTTATTAGAAACTGTCGTGCATAACGATGAGGGCTGTGAAGAATTGCTTAATACTTTGGCTCTGATTTTTTCAATGCACTCTTTAAACTTGGCGATATAGTTTTTAATATTTAAAATATCGATATTACGTTTCTGAAGTTGATTAAACAATATATCACAATGCGGCATAATCATATGGAAAAAATCTAACCAATATAAGAAATCAGTACCTTTTAAGTAATTTTTCAATCCAATGGCTTGACTTAAAGTATTATTATCGTCTTCATTTTCTATAATTTTCTCCAAGCAAGCTAGAATATCTTTTTGATATAAAAATACAGATTCTACGCATCGTGCATTAAAGTACCATCTGTTTGGCGCTGTGTAACGGTCCACCCGTTACAATATAATTTTAGCTCTTTAATTATTTTTTATAATTATTTTCTCTTGACCTCCCAATTAATTTCTGTAACTTTCTCGTAAAGGACCACTTATGTGACGTCACACGTCGACGTCTGCGGAACAATTGTAGAATCGTTCTGTGACATTTAATTCATGTTCTGTGGTCGTTTGAGATGCTCCTCTTGGAAGGTGAGGGAGAAGTTCCGTGGCACGTGGCACTTGTGGCTGGAGATTCAACGAGCATGGATGGGTGGCGTGTGCAAATAGTAGGTCAAATTTAGAGGTTAGACCTCCAATATGTGAATTTTGGAGTTTGGATCACCAAAAACTTATTTGTGGAAGGAATAAGTAATTAATCCAATGGGATTTCTGCACAACATCATCGTATCACACGGTAAATAGCAATATCTGTTTTTTATAAATAGTTTTTATAACCACCTGTTGTCACTCTTGTTCCAGGTGACAAAATATATATTCTTTCTGATGTGTGCGATGTGTAAATTTAATCAGTGAATTGTTCTTTTAATTATTCTATTATCTATAAGTAATATCTTCTAATTAGTCCCATATCTATAGATAATATTCATCCAGAGAAAATTCTAATAGTTTTAATTTTTTTTGGTTATACTAAAGTAACTTCTAATATCATTTATAAGTACCCTATAATAATTACTTTAAAGAAATCATATTTATTCCAAATCCACATGTCTGTAATGAGAACTCACATAAACTTTGTCAAGGTCAAGTACTTCAGTAATTAAGAGGTCTCTTTTTGTGTGTTTTTTTATTACTATCTATTCAAAAAAAAACACTTTCCTAGTTTTTCTTCCTTTTCTTTGATTTATTGTATACTTGGGAAATTGAAATAAACGGGAGTTATGTTTTTTGTAGCCACCCATGTGAGAACTTAAAACACCTCGAAACACCGTGAGGCCAATCTCCAACCATAAGTCGCCAGGGAATACGTCTTTTTGGGAACAAGCTATGGGAGCGTTCCAGCTCAATTTTCGTCTTGGCACCTGGGCCTACAGGAGTCATGGGGTCGCACCATCCGGGTGCATCATTTTCTAGGATGCAACCGCAACCTCGTTTGGGAACATTTAGTGAGGTGTTGTAGTAACTATTGGTTTTTTTATATTTCAGACTATCTGTTAAATACACTATGTTTTTTTTCCAGATTTAGGTTACCTCTGGTTTTTTTTTTGACATATTTGTATATTAGATTATTTGGTTCCCAAACTTTGTATCTACGGTAACTTCTTGTGCACAGGAATAAGCCTAGAGAAAATTAGGTTTTTAATACTTTACTATTGCTTTGATATTGGTTTATGTAATTCGGGGAAATTTATTTTTTTAATATTACTAGCTTGTTTCCCAAATATTTTACTGTTATTCGCTTTATTCCATTTGTTCGGTTAATTTAGGTTATCGTCGGTATTTATCTCAACTTCATTTCTACTTTAGTCAATTGTATATTTAACTTTATTTATTCATTATTGTATTTTCCCTTAGTGAGGCTTGGGCCTATTTATTTGTAGTATTTTCATCTTTGTCAGTTTCCTTTAGTTGTACGTAGCAAGCGTACTATAACCATTTGGTAGAAGACTCATGTGAGTGTACCCTATATGTAAGCAAGAGGTATCTAATTTTGTAAAAGATAACCTTAGTGTTGTTGTATTGTATAATATCCTCTTTAAAATATAACCTTTTGTATAACTTATGTCATTTTAGAGTCACAGCATAATATGAACTTGCTTAACTCAGAGATTGTTAAAAATCTGGTAGTTATTTTTAATAAATATGTATTTATTTTGTATATCAATTATTTTATTATTCCTTTATGTTCATTATTGCAGGTTTAATATATTTAATATTTGAAAGCAGTGTAAAATACCTGGGAAAATGATCGAAGATCATTTTCATGGCGCCCATGATTAGTTAGTTTTATTTATTTTGTTCGTTTTTAGTCATTATCCATCTTCATTCAGTTTCAGTACATTATTCTTATTTTATTATTTCATCTTTTAGTCATCATTACTATCTATATAGAGCTACTGTTCTTCGACAGGCATGCAAACGAGCCGTATCCATCCTTGAGTGTCAAGTTGCTCTCTTGCATCTATAGCTAGCCAACTCTATTCAGTTTGCCTCTGTCTCTTCCCACTTCTACTTATATCCCTTCTAATTCCCCTTTCTTCAGTACTACTGCAAAGTAGTTTTTTGTTTTCCTACTTCGGCTTTAACGCTGAAGCCTTTTCTTTTCAGCCACAACTATTTAGTTACCTAGTCTTTTATTTTTTTTTTCATTACTTCTGTTGGAGTATGTCATTCCAACAGAAGTTAATTTTTGTTACAGCTGCTTTAGGTAGTCTTACCTTCACAACTTCGTCCAAAACCGCTGTCCTCTTAGGAGATTTTCCAAAAAATGACGAGAAGCTGTGTAAACTGGCAAAGAATACCTTTACACTCTTGTTCTGTCCAACCGTTTTTTGTAAAATTAAGTTTAACTGGTGGGCATAGCAGTGTATGAAAGTAGCTGAGTGATATTTTTGTCTTACTTTGTTTTGAACACCACCAAATTTTCCACTCATAACGGAAGCTCCATCGAAACTTTGAGCGACTAGTTGTTCTGGAGTTTTATTTATTTCTAAACTGTCCAACTCATCCATAATAACGTTGGCAAGATTTTCTGCTTTAGTTCCTATCGGATTAATAAATTTCCAGCACCTTTCGTGCACATTACCATTTAATACGTAGCGAAACAAAATGACCATCTGTATTTTATGTGAACTATTTGTAGTCTCATCTGCTTCAACGGCAAGAAAATCGGATTGTTAAATTTCAGATTTTATTTTATGATGTACGACAGCCAACATTGACTCTAGTAAATCATTTTGTATTGACTTCGATGTACCTTTAAAAACTGAACTTTTGTCTAGATGTTCTTTAAAAATCAAATCCAGTTCTGATACGAAATTTACTAAACCGCGAAATACATCGGGATTTTCAGATAATTCTGTTTCATCATGGCCTCTTTACGCTAGTTCAAACGCTGTGTAGAAGTTTATAGAGTTAATAGTTTTATTTAAAATGTATCGGTTTTTTGTTACATTGTCATTAAAAATTTTAATTGATTGTCTATACGCACTAACTAATTGCATTCGGATGTCGGCACGGCCCAGAGTTGCAAAAGACATGGCACTTTTCATGTGATTACCAGACAAAGAATGTTTTTTTATTTTATCTTTCAAGTGTTTTAAATCAATAACCCCCACCACACTGTTTTGCACCACACTGGATCGTTAGAAAATAGTAAACACGGAAAACAATAAAATGCATTCGATACCTGACATCCACAAAGCCAGTCTGACAATGCATACATATTTTGGCGAAAATACCGATGAACAGGTTTATTTTTGTCCATTGTTGTCTGTTTGATTTCAAGACACGGTTTTGGAATTCCGCAATCTTTAAACTTCAAACGTTAATTAAAATTTAATTTCATTTGGCGTTGGAGTTCATTTATACTAACCACTACCGATATTTTATAAAAATCTATAATAAAATAATATTAATCTCACGAACGCACTTAACTTAACTTTGTAAATTCCGAACTAATCTTACTCCCTGCGTAGATAGTCACGTCTCAACCGTAGATAAGATAGAAACTGAGAGATATTAGTCTCAACAACGAAAACGATATCTACGGTCTACGGTCAATGACCACGATTTGGTACCAACTTGCATATAAGTGCGTATTTTCGTGAACGTTCGGATTCCCAGTGCTGTATTCTCACAGTGAGGTCAAATAAATTTCTTGACCATCGTGAATGTTCGTATTTAGCTGTTTAAGAGTAATATAGCGGTAGTTTCAGTCAAAGATAAATTTGGCTTTTCGGTACTGTCAAACAGCTCGTATTTCATGTTTATTGATCGGTAATCTTTTGGCGGCATCTCTGTCGCTATATTTTACAACAACAAAATGACTGAAAAGTCAATACAATAAAAGTAAAATTTAACTTTGAACGATACTATTTTATTCCGAACATTTTTAATACAGAAAATTTTCTTTTTTTAAGGAAATAATTACATTATAATCGCTTGATTGTACAATTATTACAGGGAGGTCATTGACCAATTGACCTAAAGGGATAACCGCCACTGGAAAAAAGGATGATTTTAATTATGGAAGGGGAGCAAAGTATGCCAAATTTGCAGTTTCTCGAGCGTTCTGGGGACCTGTTGGGTTGTGATTATTAGATCCCAGAAAAAAAAATATGGCACTCGTGGGAGTGCCGAGAGAAGTGAAAATTTCTTATAGTATATCAATTACGAGCTCACGCTTTTCCCCATCCAAAAATAAGTGATATACCTATACATATTATATCTTCTTCTTCTTCTTGTGCCACTCCTATCGGAGATTGGCAATCATCAAGGCTACCTTGTTTACAGCTGACCTAAAAAGTTAATTAGTGGTGCAGCCAAACCACTCTCTCAAATTCCGCATCCACGACGTTCTTCTACGGCCTGGATTCCGTATTATATACGCGTTGCGTACGTCCTCTGCTACTTATGTATACATACACATAATATAAATATATACGTACAAAATTTATTTCGGCGAGGTGATATTGGTCGCAACTTCAATATTTTTCCCCATATAAAAAGTGCACAACGTCTCTAAAGAGGTTTTAACTTCAAAAATGTATTTCGCCAAAGCGATGACGGTCGCTAATTTAATAATTTTTCCCCATCCAAAAAGTGCACAACGTCCCTGAAGAAGTTTTCACTTTAAAAATTTATTTCGTCGAAGCGATGACGGTCGCTAATTTAATACTTTTTCCCATCCAAAAAGTGCACAGCGTCCCTAAGGAAGTTTTTATTTCAAAAATTTATTTCGTCGAAGCGATAACATTCGCTATTTTAATACTTTTTCCCCATCCAACAGTGCACAACGTCCCTAAAGAAGTTTCCACTTCAAAAATTTATTTCGCCGAAGCGATGACGGTAACTAATTTAATACTTTTTCCCCATCCAACAAGTACACAACGTCCCTAAAGAAGTTTTAACTTCAACAATTTATTTCGCCGAAGCGATGACGGTCGCCAATTTAATATTTTTCGCCATCCAAAAAATGCACAACGTCCCTAAAAAAATTTTCACTTCAAAAATTTATTTCGCTGAAGCGATGACGGTAGCTAATTTAATACTTTTTCTCCATCCAAAAGTGCACAACGTCCCTAAAGAAGTTTTCACATATTTCAACAATAATTCAACAAATTTTTCTTCATATATTAGTTTTTTCGCTACCGTCAAGTGTAACAGGACAGCGCTGTTGCCAAATAAAAAACATACAGTCGGAAAAATTTAATAATACCCATGAACGATCACATCAATCACTTATTTTGTATTTGCATTATTTTTCTATAAATAACAAACGTTTGTTCAAAAATAACAAACAAAAAATCGTTCATGAGTATTGTTTAATTTTTCCGACTGTATTTATTTATTACCATATACGCTCTGAGCTTCGCTGGTGTCGCTCCTAGCGGATTACTAATCCAACTTTCGCCGGTAATTTTTAAATTTAATATTTAATTGTTATCGCGTAATATTTAAAACGCAAAAAATTAATTAAATTGTAATCGATTTTTTAAAGATTTTGCTGATCATCTTTTCTAATAATTTTGCTAATCATTTTAACGTTCTATTAATGAAATATTAATTTCTTACGTCGGCTACTTTCACAATTATCGTGTAGATGGCGCTTAGATTAATTTATAATTACATATTACGAAGTATTAAAAAAACTTAAATTCAGTGTTTAAAACGTGAGTATATTAAAGGTAAAAATATACACCATAGCTTTGACCTATTTCCTATATTATTTCCTATTAACGTTTTTAATTTCAATGTTTTAAATTAATCACTTTGATATTTATGTCAAATTTCCAGTAAAAGCTTACAGACTTGTCACTACTGGCGTTCGAGAATTTTTAATTATCCCCTCTACCTACGAGCTCATAGCGTATAATACATATATTTATTTACCAAGGCTGCTACAGCCTACACTATTTCTCTTTGTCTTTAAAAGTGTGAAACAAAGATAACTTACCTTTACTAAAGTGTCAAACTAACATTGCCCGATGTAAGGTTATATAAGATGTTTTTTGTTAATTTTTTTTTCTTCTTTTATGGCTTTTGTGAGCTGTGCCCATTTACTCAGCAACGTTTCTTAAAATTAACGCCTAATTAAACCTATCATACAAAAAGACCAATCAAAGATAGGGCAAGGAAAGTCAAGTTAACTCTATAGCTTCTATAATTTTTTATTTATAACGCTGAAGTCACCCTTCTCACAAACATTGGCGCACTGTAAACTAGCGTTCGGCAAAGTGCACGGTTGAGTTATTTTAATGTAATTATTTAATTAATTAATCAAATAAAATCTTACAAATTGCACACGAAAGAAGAACAACTATGCTATCTTAGGGTTACAATAAAAATAAATACGATGAATGGGCATAAGTACAGTGTGGGCGGAAAATGAGACTTGAATTTTGTCTAAAAATTATTTAAAAATGTGTAATTAATACAATTTTACTAATAAATCTCTCAAATTTGCACAGCTTACCTTTCAAACATCTTACTACACGAGGTTTGATAAGAACAACATCTCAAAAGTTTAATTCAAATGATACGGCGGCGTCTCAAAAATGTAATTTTTGAGAACTTCGTAATTTTACAGAATTACTACAATTTTAAGACGATAACACTCAAGTTTGAACAGATCTATTACAATCTTGTAGGTATTTTTTAAAGCTTGGAATGTAATCTTTAAAATTCACTGAATTATTTTACTCTAGAAATTAAATAAACAATAACTTTTTGAGAAAATTAAAAAAGATAAAAAAAAATGGACCGCGTTATGTAATACCAGATTAAGCGCCAAAATGTAGTTTTGAGATAAATCGGTTTAAAGATTTTAAATTTGTTTTTGGTACTATTTCTAAAATATAGTACTGATATGTTTCATATTTAATATATTAATGCAAATGTAAATAGACTTTTACATGTGTTTAAAATTTTTTAAAAATAATTTATATTTTAAAAGTTTTTTTTTTTTTATTGAAAATTTACCGCATCCACCAAGAGGTGATTAGCGGGAATACAGTGTAGGAGTACAGTTCCAATAACTTACAATCTATAATATAATTCTATGAGTTTTAAATAATTATCGATATTATTATCTATAATTACAGTATGTATCTTAAATTAAGAATACAGTGTAGGTATAACTTCCAGTAATTTAGATTCTATAATATAGCCCTATACATTTTAAATAGTTTGCGATATTGTCATAGTAACCATCTGTGCCTAAAAGTTTGTTGATGTTGTTAGGAATATTGAATCTAATTCGTTCATTTGCAAAAAGTGGACAGTCAATTAAAAAATGTTTTACATTATTTATTTCGTCACAAATTTCACATTTAGGGGGATCGTCTCTTGTAAACAGGTGAGAGTGCGTGTATCTTGTGTGACCTATACGCAGACGTGTGATAACAGTTTGAAGTTTTCGGGCTCGTATTCTCGATAGCCGCGGGTAAACATTATCCTTGATTGTTCTTAAAGATGTCTGTGAATATTTCCATTCTTGGTTCCATTTACACGTGATTAGATTTCTAAAGTACGATTTTATGTCACTCGCGAGATTTCGACACTCCGTTACCTCTGTTTCGACACTTTCCGACACTTTACGGGCGCACTGATCTGCTGCTTCGTTTCCATCGATACCAATATGAGATGGGATCCATATGAAGGTAATGCGTCTGGAATTTTCTTGAGCCTCTTCTAGTTCAGATTTTACCATTTTCTCTAGGGGGTTTTTAGGATACACATGATTTAAAGTTTGTAAAGCACCGAGTGAATCACTTAGGATCAAGCATTTTGGTATTTTGTTTTTGTTGACATGTTCAAGGGCTTTGAGTATTGCATAAAGTTCAGCAGAAAAAATACTGAAATATTTGGGAAGTCTAAAATGATATTGGTTGTTAGGGGTTACATATGCAGCACCTACTCCTGTATTACATTTTGATGCATCTGTGTATATCTTGTAGCAATTATCTCCATGTTTGGCTATGATTGAATTAAGGTTATTTTTAAAAACAGCTGGATTTGTTGAGTGCTTACTAAATGCAGTAAGATTATAATTTATTTGGGGGGTATCAGTTTTCCAAGGAGGGGGATGGTCCAAATTTATTAGGAATATATCTGGAAAGTTTACTTCTAAATATCTTAGATAAAAACGAATTCTCTCATAGAAAGGTTTGTGTGAAATATGTCTATTTTGAGACGTATATTTATTATTGAATGTATTATCAAAAAGAGGTCTGTTTGGATTTGAAGCTATAGAAGTTGCATGAGTTAATGTTAAATAAATGCGACGGTGGAATAAAGAAGGTTCTCCGGTTTCACTATATAAACTCTCTACCGGCGTCGATCTAAATGCTCCCGAGGAAAGTCTTAATGCTACATTGTGTATACTATCTAAGGGTTTTAGTGTTGTTTCGGACGCAGATATGTACGCAATGGAGCCATAGTCTATTTTAGATCTAATTAAGGCTTTATATAGGCTAATTAGGGTATCATAATCAGAGCCCCAGTCCCTGTTGGATAATGTTCTTAATAAATTTAATCTTTTATTGCAAGATGCGACTAGTTGATTTATATGTTTTTTCCAAGTCAGTTTTTGATCCAACCACATTCCCATAAATTTTACGTCTGTTTTAAACATCATAGTTGAGTTATTAGATAAAAAGTTAGAAACCATGCAATTTACCAGCAATGAAGAGCATTATCATTATATAAAAACATGTCTTCAGGAAGCAGCAACAGAGGCCCTCGGACTCCAAATAAAAAACCACAGAAAAACTCCGTATTGGTGGGACGAAGAAATAGAACAAGAGATTAAAAATAAAAGAGAGAAGTATAAAAAATTTCTGAACACAAGGACCGACGCCGATAAGGTAGAATACAAGAGGGTCCAAGCTAAAGTGCGAAAAATGATATGCCAAAAGAAGAATGAGGCTTGGGAGCAAAAGTGTAACATGATTAACACACATTTAGGAGGACGGAGAAGTACAGAAAGTTGGAAAGTATTAAAATCGCTACGACAGGAAAAGAAAAGAGATATAATATCAGCAATCACACCGGATCAATGGGACGAATATTTTGAAAAACTCCTAAATGAGGACAGAGCGGAATTTTTAAATAACAGTGATACCAGCAATGTAAATATCTTAGCCTCACCATTACGGGTAACAACAAAAGAAGTAGAAGAAGTATGTAAGTTTTTAAAAAATAACAAAGCACCAGGACCAGGGAACATACCAGCTGAACTAATAAAATATGGCACAACAAAATTATATGAAAACCTGGCTAAACTCTTTCAAAGATGCATCAACGGAGCGGAAATCCCAGAAGAATGGAAGACATCATGGATATCCACCATACATAAAAAAGGCAGACGGGATCAATGTGACAACTACAGAGGCATCGCTGTAACGAACTCGATCAGCCGAATATACGGAAAACTGATTAAAAATAAAATCGAAAACGAATATAAAGATATAGAAGCTGAAGAACAGGCAGGATTCAGGGCAGGGAGATCAACGGTTGACCATCTGTTTTGTATTACACAGATTATTGAGAAGAAACTGGCCGTCAACCAGGAGGTGCATCTGTTATATGTGGACTTAAGAAAAGCGTATGATAGCATCCCACAAAACAAATTATGGGAAGCATTAGAGAAAACCAATATAAGCGCAAATTTAATAACAGCGACGAAACAATTGTATACCAAAGCTGCATCAAGGGTGAAAGTTGGAAGCAGGCTATCGAGAGGATTCCAAATTAGCAAAGGCCTAAAACAAGGGTGCTGCCTTTCACCGACATTATTTAAGATCTACCTCGAACAAACTCTAAAACTTTGGAAACGCAAATGCAAAAACATGGGATTACCGATCAGCAACAATACAATATACACTTTGTCATTTGCAGACGACCAACTTGTACTAGCGCAAGGCTACGATGATATATAATATATGACAAGGAAATTAATAGAGGAGTACAAAAAAGGTGGTTTGGAAATAAACATAAAGAAGACCGAATATATGTGTATCGGTGGGACACAGCAGGACCTTACACTGGGGAATGGCGAAATTATTAAACATTGCGACGCATATAAATACCTTGGTATGACCATCACACAAGAAGGAAGCGTAGACCGGACGATAGAAGAAAGAAACAACCAGGGAAGAAAAGCAATTACCCTTCTCAATAGCATCCTCTGGGACCAGTCAATATCAAACAACAACAAACATAGAATATACAATACAATTGTTAAGAGTATAATCACTTACAGCAGTGAAGTATGGCAAATAAAAGAAAGATACAAGAGAAAACTTGAAGCAACAGAAATGGATTTCTGGAGGCGCTCAGCAGGAAAATCAAGATTAGAAAGGGTAACCAACAACAGAATTAGGGAAATAATGAATGTGAAACACACAATAGTAGATGACATTAGTACCAAACAGCTTAGATGGTATGGACACGTACAAAGAATGTCCGAAGAACGACTCCCGAAACAAATCCTAACGTGGACCCCTCATGGTAGACGAAAAAGAGGAAGACCCCGCCTGAGTTGGAGAGAAGGCATAAATCGAGAAATGAGAGAAAGAGATTGGATGAAGACCTTTGGATGGACCGAAGTGAATGGCGACTAGGCATCGGAAGACGTAGGAGAACGTTTTAAAACCGATATATATATATATATATATATATATATATAGTTGAGTTATAAAATTTCAGTATTGGTGTGCTGAAAGCGTGTTTATTGGTGAATACCATGCCCACTGTTTTGGAAACCGAAAATTTAAATCCCGTGCCATGGGACCATTCTTCTAGTTGGTGTAGAAAATTTTGTAATGATTTCGACATTAGAGAGGGGTTTTTGCCTTTGATGTAAACTACTAAATCATCTGCATAAATGCGAGCTTTCAGAGGTTTTTGCAAATTTTTAATTATATCATTTATAGCGATTAAGAATAGTGTTGGGCTAATTATTGATCCTTGAGGAGTCCCATTTTCTTCAATATATTCTTCTGAATATGAATTTTGAACCCTTACTCGAAATGTTCTGTACCGTAAAAAGTTTTTAATAAATTCTAGACAATTACCTCGGATATTCCATGAGTGCAGTCTTTTCAAAATATTATACCTCCAGCACGTGTTGAATGCTTTCTTTAAATCAAAAAATATTGCTATACAATGTTGTCGAATTGCTAGAGTTTCCTGAATATCGCTTTCTAAGTCTAGAATATTATCTATGCCTGATCGGTTTTGTCTAAAACCATTTTGTTCAGGTATCAGTAGATTTGACTTTTCAAGTGTCCATGTGAGCCGTGCATTGACAATTTTTTCTAGTAATTTTCCCATAGAGCATGTCAAGCTTATAGGCCTGTAGGACTCGGGAGCTAGACGGGGACTTTGAGGTTTAAGAAATGGAAGCACAATAGCCTTAGTCCAAAGTGTGGGGTACTGGTGTTGCTGCCATATGATGTTGAATATCTGTAGCATTACGATTATGGCTGAATTTGGAAGCTGTTTCAGAAAAATAGATGGTATATCATCTGGGCCAGGACTAGAATCCTTCAAATTTATAAGTGAGTCATTTAGTTCATGAAATGTTAGCGGGAGATTTAGAGGATTGTGGCTAATTTCGTATGGAAATGTATTATAATTTTCGAGTTGTATTTTGTTTTCAAGAAAAGTGGGGTCGAAGATTTCATTGGAAGATATTTTTTTATAATTCAGTGCCAATATATTGGAAATTTCTGTTGGTGATGTAATGATTTGGTTATTTACTTTCAGACTGGATATTGAGGGTGATTGGTGGAAACCGGAAATTTTGCGTATTTTTTTCCAAACTTCACTTATTGGCGTAGAACTGTTTATATTGGAAACATATTTCATCCAACTGGCTTTTTTGGCCTGTTTAATTAATAGTTGAGTTTTGGACTTAAGTCTTTTGTACTCTATTTTGTTCTCTATATTTTTATGTTTTTTGTACCTGTTGAAAGCTTTTTTACTTGCCCGGATTGCTTCGCTACAGTCACGATTCCACCATGGTACGGGTAAATGCTTTTTTGGCGCTTTAGTTTTACCTATAAACTGTTCTGCACTTTGTATAATGATATTATTGAAGTCATCTAGAGTACTATTGACGTTACTTTTTACAATAAAGTTCTGCATAGCTTTATCGATGTAGTTTTTAAATTCTGTCCAGTTTGCCGACTCTGTTTTCCATTTGGGTAGAAACTCATAAGGCGATTGTTGCCTAGAGAGATTTCTTATAAGAATGTGATGATGGTCGCTACTATATGTGTGTGATAAGACTTCCCATAAGAGCTGAGGTGACAACGCTGGGTCACAAAGACTTAGGTCAATTGCGGATGAATCTCCAGTCTGAATATTAAAACGTGTAGGAGTCCCATTATTGAGTAAGTTAAGCTGTAAGTCAGACATTAACTTTTCCAGTAATTTACCTCTGGTATCAGTACGTACAGACCCCCAAATGCTATTGTGAGCATTGAAGTCACCAAGTATGATACGAGGAGTTGGAATTTGTTCGATAAGGTTATTTATATCGTCAAAAGTTAATATTGTACTTGATGGTAGGTAAATGTTACAAATGTAGAGTGTAGAGGGTGCTGAAAGTTTTATTACTACTGCTTCGAGGTTGGTTTTTACAGGAAATAGGCTTGCTACGTATGATTTTTTTACCAAAGTGGCAACCCCACCAGAAGAATAATTACTATTACTTTTTCTGTCATTTCTAAAACAATTGAACTGCTTAGAATTGTAACTTGTGTTTGGACTAAGGTTAGTTTCTTGTAGGTAAATTATTTCTGGACAGTATTCTGATTGGATGATTTGAAGCATGGGTAAACGATGGAACAGTCCATCAATATTCCACTGTAATATAGAGTTGAAAATTAGGCATCGGAGGAAGATAATTCACTGTCAGTGATATCTTTACCTAGATAGTGATTCAATTTATTTTTAAGTCGGGTGAAGCGATGTTTCGTAGTTTTGTCTGATAGGTATGGGTAAGATATGGTTAATAGGTTTATTAAACCGGGGAGATCGGTTGTGTATTCCTGGATAATTTCTATAGGTGAATTGTTACCTTGGGTATTTTCAATTAGCATTATTAGCTGATCATAGTTTAATGGGAGTGTTGTGGAATTTTTATTCATGAAAAATTTAAGTGCGTCAGGAGTAGGTGCTGTGCGTTTAGGTTTTTTGGGCTTTTGGATGTTGGTTTGACGTGGTGTTTGAAGGAGAGCAAACGTTGGATTATTAGTATTCAGATTTTCGATGGGAGGGGATAACGTTTCGTCAATACTTCTTTTCACAGATGTACTGGATGATTCTCCTATGATTCCGAGTGAAGCTTGTTGATCCATTACTTCAGAGGTTTTTTCACATGGATTTTTAGTGGGAATGTTCTCTTCGGTGGGAATTATTTTGCTCGCTTCAGAAGTTGGCAGTAGGGTTTGAGGAGTAGAAGAAATTGAAGAAGGTTTTTGAATATTTATGTTGTTTGGATCACCGTCTTCAGCTTGATGTGATTCAGTATGGGAGAAAAGTTGTGTGTTCTGTTGCTGTGGCGTAGATTCGGTGGTGGTGGTTAGGTCATAAGAGATAGTAGAGTTTTGAGATAACACATTGTCTGTCACAAGTTGTGTATGCTGTTGCTGTGGCGTTGATTCGGTAGTGGGAGTTGGGTCATGAGAAAGAGTAGAATTTTGTGATAACACATTGTCAGATGAAGTATTGGGGCAATTTGACGCAACGTGTCCAGCCTGTTTGCATACGAAACATTCCATCTTGTCCGTTGAAAGAAAAATTCTATTATCATTGCCTTCAAATGAAATTAATAAGGAGGTGTGAAGCTCGAAATTATCAGAGGGTGAAAAGACATACACTTGGCGGCGGAAACTGAGGATGTGGGAATATTCATCACCTGGAATTCCTGCTCTAAGGAAAGACACTGGGGAGGCTATTTGAAGACCAAGACTCTTGATTGCATTTTCTGCAAGTTGGTGGGGAATATAAGGAGAGATATTCGAGATTAATATTCTTTTTGTCGGGGAGACAAGTTTCCTAATACTTAAAATTAGGGATCCGATTTGGATAGTTGGGTGGGACTTCAGAAGTTGATCAACGAGATTTGGGTTGGCTAGATATATGCAGATTCTATTGTTGGAGATTCTGGAAGCAAAGGAAATATTTTTTGGTCCGATGACATCACCAATAGCTTTAACGTAATCTAGAAGTTTAAGGTTTTCTTCTGCGTGAAGGACTATGGCTTGCTCTTTTTTGGGTAGGGATGGTGGTTTCGGCGAAGATTTTGCAGCGTTTACGTACGAAATTGATGTAGTAGCTTGAGTATTTGTAGCACTTTTAAGGGCCATGGTTGAGGTAGAAACTGTAGGATTACTGTGTATGTTTGTACTTGTCATGCAGATACAGACAATAGCTTCGTGTTATATTTTTTCTTTAAATGGTTCTGGTATCAGAATTGCATTCAAAGCCATTATGCTGGATGGTCAGCAAGAACCAGCAAACTGGTGAAACCAGCCGCTGGTATGCACTTTTTATAAATTAAATACAATTTATAATGGTTTAATAATATAAAGAAAGCAATACGTACAAATTTTGTCCAGAAATCACTTTTTAAAATACACTATTAAATCGAAATCAAATACACTAATTACTACTGATAAGGTAAACTCTATTTTAAAAGTTATTCGATCAAATGTCGCTTAATTCGTTAATGATTTTTTAAGATATGCATCAGTTAAGATCCGAATACCGGATTAAGAGACATATTTGGCGCTTAATCTGATGTTACCTGACAGAGGATGTCTTTTATTTCGATATCTTAAACGTTAGTAAATATGTTGTTTTGTAATAAAGAATTAACCGACCATTCGTGGCGCTTGATTCGTTATTACACTTACAAAGATGCGGATTTTTGTTTATGACAATGGATTATGTACCATTATTGGCGTTTAGTTCGATATTACAAATCCTAGTGTGAGATTTTTTTTAATAAAATAAAAAATGTCGCTTAATACAGGCATTTAAAAACAGCTTTTTTTTTAAATTTTTTTACAAAAAACATTTTTTTATACATAGATTTGCACCCTAGCTGCAAGATGGCCCTATTACCTCGATTTTGGACTTTTGGCGGTTAATCCGTTATTACATAACGCGGTCCAAATGTAAAACAAAAACCGAAAATTATCTGCTAAAAAAATGTTTATACAATGTGATCAAAACTTTTTTCTGTAAAACTTACCAAAATTACATTTAACAATAACTAATGTTCAACAAAAAAATTTTTTGTGCTCTTATACAGTATGTCGGCGTAAATTGGAACCTATTCATAACTTTTTTATTATCAGTTTTACGAAAAAAACTTAATAGTCTGCATCGTATAGAATCTAAGATTCTACCACGAGATATTAAATTTTATTTATTTTGTACGTGGTATGTCACAAAATATAAATTTCACTCAAGAGTAAATTACCTTTAAAATTCAAAATATCGAAAATTGGTATTAAGAAAAGTTGTTTGGAATTAAAAACTAAGTTTTAATGTTTAATTACATCCTTCAAGTTGAAATATTGTGCACTATAAGGGCACTTAACTGTTAAGCGAAATTCATATTTTTTTACATACCTACCCTGTATAAAATTGAAAAAGTTTGATATCTGATGGTCGTATCTTAGATTTTAGATCAGGTAGAGAATTTTGTGAAGAATACCTTTTTATCGTAAAATTAATAATAAAATAGTTATCACAATTACAAATAACTTTTCATAATAACAATTTTTAAGGTTCTGGAATATAAAGGTAATTTACTCTTTAACGAAATTCATAGAGAGCCCGCCCTGATAGCGAGCAAATCTTACAGCTTTATATCGGTCCTGACAAATTTATAAATTCAAGTAGTTAAAAGTTGAAATATAATTTAATTTTTATACTGTTTGCAAGATTAAGTTTAAATGTGACAGTGTGTTAAAAAACAAACGATTCTGTGAGTACAAAATTACATTATCTATATCTAACCATAAAATCAGAAGTTAAAAGGCAATATTTTATCGATTTCAATCCAATTTATAGATTATCGAGAACAACTTTTTGCTGATTCAAGTAATTAGGCTGCCGTCAAATTTTGTTAAGTGGCCAGGTCCGGCTTCGGATCCACTGTTCCAATGCATGTAAATTTTCAACGAGACGATGGCTGAGCCGGAGTTGACTACTACGTCACGAAATACACCGACTACGTCACATATCTCTTACTATCAAGCATTAAACAGTTTTAAACATCCTTCAAAAGACCAAGGTATCATACTCTCAACCATACAAGGAATACAAGTTTTTGAATATGTAAAAGCTGTTGGATCAATAGTACAACCCAAAAATATTATTTGGGCATCCAAAATCGCAAACAACCGCATCTGCATCTACATCTCGTCTAAATATATAGTTAACCAATTTCTTAGCTCCCACAAACATGTAATTATTGACGGCAACCAAATTGAAGTAAGAAGACTAATAACTCCTACCCAGAGATTAATCATACCTAGTGTATCTCCTACTATACCTAATAGCATAATTGAAGAGCACCTAAAAACTATGGGTATAAAATCCGTCTCCAACATGACGTTTCTACGAGTAGGCATGCAAGACCCGGAATACAGCCACGTGCTTAGCTTTAGAAGGCAAATTTTCATAAATCCTTTAGAAAATGGATCGATTCCTGACTCATTCCTAATTTCCTTCGACCATACATCATATCTCATATACATTTCCATAGACGGTTTAAACTGCTCCAGATGCAAGACGGTCGGACATCAAGATTCCGACTGTCCTTCTTTATCCTCATTAAGTAGTCCAATTAATCACATGGAAACTGACCATCAAGCGAACATACATAACTCTGCCAAAGAAGAATATAGTCAGCTAGAAGAACAACCACGAACAGAACACGAAGAAGGTACCCAGATATTAAAGAAACCGGAACCTAACACCACACTAAATCCCAAATTAACATCACCCACAAACGACCAAACTACTTCCTCACAAACGAACAAAGAACTACAGATTTTGTCACAACCACAAATATCCCAAGATTCAATAACTGAAAGCGATAGAAATCCAACATCAAAAAATAAATTTCCAAACACAGACCTCATTGAAATAACAACTTATCCACCACTCCAAAAAGCTCAGACAAACACTCTTAAAATCGACATAGAAAATAAGACACAGCATATAAACACAGACAAAGCACAAAACAAACGCACAATCTCCCAAATCTCTCCAACAGCTATTACATCTATAGATAAACCTACTTTCATAACACCAAAAAGTAAAGAGAAAAAAATAAAAACAGATCAAAATATCGCAACAAAAAAATACTGGAGGAAATGCTAAGTTACACTAAAATATTATTTGACAACCCAAACTCCAAGTACCCTATGACTTACGAACAGTTATTAGACTTTTTTGAAAACTGTGAGAAAGCAGCAGACCCTTTGAGTATCGCAAAAATGTATACAGAAGAGGCAACAGAAGTCATAGATTTATTATCTGACATATACCCTTACCTGAAGGATCGAAAAATTAACCCGCCAGTGGTCGCTATGAGATTTTCTCTCACGGTTTTAGAAAATTGCGCACAACTTTTTTTCTGGGAAATTATACGCGCTGTAGTTCATTCTAGTCTCCTAATTATCCTCCCTTGACAATTCTAATAGACACGTCCGCTCAGATAATGACTCAGTTTACTTAGTATCACCATATTGTTGAGTCAGTGCGCTTCATGTGAGAGATTCTCTCATTAAGCGGCCATCCGCGTCACCAACTTTGTATAAAAATTAATTTTATTTTTCCCCTTAAAACCTAAAATAATATCCTTTTATGATGTAATAAAAGGCGCCGAGGATGTGTTCGATGATATGAAAATCCTATATTCTGTTTCACGGGTTAGTTGTAGATGGTCACTTACCATATATATTTTTCAATGTTAAATATTGGCCGCATTAATAGTCACATTTTATATAAAGATAATAATAATAAAACAATAAAACGTCGTGTCTTTCTAAAACAAGTGGCTTTATCGTTAAATAAACCTCATCTTTTTTGTAAAATTTTGTAAAGAAAGGCAAAAGTTGGATATGTGAGAGAAAGTCTCACGCGCGACCACTCGCGTAACAACCTACCTAGCGACCAATGCCGGGTTAAAGTCAAATGCAGTAGAATAAGAAATAAAATAGTAAAGCAAGACATTCACACTGGCTTAGACAATGACGCATCTACAGACACGTATTAATACATCATCTTCAACTCTCTAATTCAATGGAATATAAATAGGTATTATACCCATCTCGAAATGTTAAAATTATTAATTTCAAAACATAAACCTATGGAAACCAAGAATAAAAGACAGAAGAGAACAAGTGATACTTCCCCGTCTCCGTACCGGTCATACAAGACTTACTCATGACTACTTACTACAACGCAAAAATAAATCAGTGTGTGAAATGTGCAACAGTGATCTAACGGTAAAATATTTTTTAATCCAGTGTCCCAAATATAACAGTGAACGACGGAAGTATAACATACCCAACTCCCTAAAAGAGGCCCGAGAATAAAATACAGATACTAAAAAAATATTTTCGTACCTTAAAGACTGTCAAATACTTCAAAAGATCTATAACCCACAGTGTAACAAACATATCATTATTAACTTATGTATATACATTGTTTATATAAATTATTGTTACATTAACCTAAATGCGCTAATGACCCTGCGTGGTCGATGCGATATTATAATAAAAAAAACGAAATTTATATTTTTGACGTACCTACATCGTATAAAATTAATAAAATTTGATATCTGATGGTTTAGTTTTACATTTTAGACTATGCAGAGCATTTTATGGAGAATAATTTTTTTCGTGAAATTGATAATATAAAAGTTTCCCAAAAATGGTTCCTAGCTACGTAGACATTTTGTATAAGAGCTTATGTATAAGAATTTTTAAATTGTAATGCCATATTCGGATTCAGCATAATCAAAAACAAAATAGAAACATATTTGATCAAAGTAAAATGATGAATTCAATATTTTTTAAATAATTTATACACAAAAATTGTTATTGTTTAAACAATTAATAAACAATTAGCAGCAAAATACGTGCGTAGAACTTGTTACTTTAACATGTATATTATAAAATAACAAAAAAAGTTTTAGAAAAATATAAGCTTGTCTGAATTATACCGAAACAATGCATATTTTCGATCTCTCTTGACTCCCCTATATGTATTGCTGCTAGTTTATCGTTCGTTCTTCGTTCAGGCCTTGTATCTTTATCGTTAAATCGAACAAATCTTAGAAAATTTTTGAATCGTTTTATCCCCATGCTAGATTTAAATATAGGAGATCCATAAAACGTATTCCGAAGTACCTTTTGTAACAAAACCATAGACATGTAAAGTATTTTTCAGCTAACAAGACCGCTTTGCAATAAAATGCTGATAAGTTTATTACTAGCGGAGCAGATAAGCGGCGATATATTTTACATTACCTTTATGAATAACCTTTTACTGGTCTGTTGTTTCAATCAGCGCTCCTCAACAAGTTATCTTTTATTGGTTTTAATATTTTATTGCAATAGTACAAGTACGGAATATTTATTTAAACAGTGAATTTATTACATGTTATTTTTTTAATTTCTTCCGACATATCGTAAAATGTAGGTTTACCCAATAATCAAAGTTATGCCTTTACAAGAACATATTATTTGAAAAATAAGGAGTATATATGTTTCATCTTCTTCTTAACGTGCCCTATCAAGTCCCCTTGACGTTGGCGATTAACATGGCGAAACTGTCTCTGTCTCGAGCTATTCTAAATAGGTGTTCTGCTTTCTTTATTCCTGTCCACTCCCGGATATTCTTCAACCAAAAGGCCTGCTTTCTACCAATTCCTCTGCGTCCTTCGATTTTACCCATCATAATAAGTTGAAGAATATTATACCGGTCTCCCCTTACTACGTGTCCAAAATAGGCCATCTTTCTATATTTGATGTTATCAAGCAGCTTACGGGTAGCATTTGCTCTCTTAAGGACTGCCACATTTGACTGCCACATGTTTCATAATAAATGTAATCTCCTTTATTCACACTTTAAAAATTTGTTTAGTATGTATGTATTTCTTAAAGGCACATAATCATTGAAAAATGATTCATGCTATTTAAAAATATCTTTCTGTTAACGACACTGTTATCGACAAAGTAGATCATATTTAAACTTGTCATCATATTACATTTCTGTGTTGTTTAATAATTTAGCACAATACATAATCAGCAAAAATCTTATTTGAAACAGGCGAACGGTTTTTGCAATCACAATCAATGCAGTGTTTATGCCTGTTATTATTATAGCATTGGCTGTTAAATAGTTTGTGTTCGATTGTTTCGTTTGTTTTACAACCCTCGTCCTTTTTAGGGTGTAGTAGTTGTATGGTTGTATATAAGTACATACCTATTTTTTTATAGTAGTGTAGTGAAGCGGTACTTTAAAGTAAAATGAATAATTTGAAGAAACGTAGAGTATTGTCTCTAGAAGAACGGCGTTTAGTTCTCAAAGTCGAAAGTTATTTCAATTTGGAAAAAAAAATAATATGGGTCCATTGGCACCTGTTATGGCTGTTCAGAAACGCACATGCGATGCTTGCGGTATCTCAGAGAGGACATTCCGAAGAATTAATAACATGAGTGAGGATGCAATAAATAAAGTAAGCAAGAGAAATCGTCGACATCCAAAAACTTTAGATTTGCACCAGTCAATTAAACTTGAAATTAAAAATATTATATACAATATGTATAAAGCCAAAGAACATGTAACAATTAGTGCTGTGTTACAAAAAATTAAAGAAAAGGAACTGTGTGATATTAGTTTAACAAGTTTGTGGAGAGTGCTGAAACATTTAGGTTTTCGATCTAAAAAGACAAATAATAGACAAGTATTGTGTGAACTCTCTAATGTTGCTTCAAAACGGTGGCATTTTTTAAGAAAATATATGAACAATAGAACGTCTGATAGTCCGAAACAAGTTGTATTTTTAGACGAAACTTGGATTTTCGCTAAAGGAAATATGTCAAAATCATCCTGGTAAGATGGCACCACGAAATGTTATTCTTCTAATCGTTCCGGTAATGGTAAACGCTACATTATACTTCATGCTGGAAATGATGAGGGTTTTATTCCGGACGCTAGTTTAATTTTTTCGTCCACAAAGAATACAGGTGATTACCATGGAAATATGGATGCATATATTTTTGAAGAATGGTTTGAAGAAAATTTGTTGAAAAAATTGGAGCGACCATCCATAATAGTGTTGGATAATGCATCCTACCACTCCAGAATAGAAGAGAGATTTCCTTCAAGCAGCTGGACAAAAGAAGAAATACAGTTGTGGTTGACAGAAAAGAAAATTTATCACAGTGACATATGTTTAAAAGTTGATTTATTTCAAAGGTGTGGAGAGCACAAAATTCAAAAGAAATTTGTTACTGACCAAATGGCTCTTAAATATAGCCATGAAGTTCTTCGACTTCCGCCCTACCATTTCCACTATAATGCAATTGAGTTAGTTTGAGGTATAGCCAAAAATTTTTATGATAAACATGCATCCACAACAACAGATGACGCTAGCGTTCTTAGTTTATGGAAAGAATCGCTAGAACAAAAATAAAAGCAGTACAATGGCAAAATTGTATTAGACATACGGAAGACATAATCGTTAAGTCTTTTCAAACCGAGCGAGTTATAGATGAGGTCCAGCCTCTAATTATTCGGATAGACAATTCAGATAGTGACGACTCTGGTAGTGAAATATCAGACAGTGAATAGGACAAATCGTTTGCTAAAAAGAAGTGTTTCGGGAATTCAATTCGGACTTTGCGGTGTGTTTTAGTTAAACGATAAAGTACCTTCGGTCTAATTACTGGAGTGCATACTTTCAATAGCTTTGGTATTAATTACTGGACTACACGTATTTAAACCTTTTGTTTTGTTGAAAACTCGGAAGTGATTTAGTGCCAATTTGTTTCAAGGTTATATTTAATACAGTGTCTGCAGAAACTAAAGTCTTGGATGTATTTTATTCAAATCTGGACATACCAGCAACTTGGCAATTATTTTCCAATTTTACTGCATGCAAAATCATTCGTATAATTTTCACTCTACGCAAAATAGAGGCTTATAGAAACCTTGATGAACATTTGATGTTGACAAATAATTTCGAGTAATCGAAATATTCCGTCCCAATTCTTTTAACACGCCCTGTATATACATATTATAATTATTTTATTTGCCTTTGATACAGTAAAATCTAATATTATTACTGAACATAAAATGCAGGAAATTAAATATTTTTACTTTTCAAGCGATCGGAATTAAATATTAACGCCCCACTGTTTGAGGCCCGCACTGATCATATCTTAATTATATATCGGCCGTCATTGGGTAAAAGGACTTTAACATAGACCTTAGTTATAAATACAAATAGGGTCCGACGGACCCGTGTTGCCACTTTAAGTAATAAAATTCTTTCCACACATTAATTTCAAAAATGATAATGAATATTTTCAATAGATCATGACTATGTTAACGGAAACACAATTCTAAACAAATAATTAATTAATGTATAAATCTCAATAAATATTTTTTATTAGATTATAATAAAAAAAATTGCCGTCTTCTTGCCCGGATAAGGGTTAAAAATTTGACACCCAAGTAGGACACAAACGGTCTGAGAAGGTCACCCTTGAGTCTGGTGTGGTGAATTTTTGTGCAGAGCAATGCACATTGTATAGACACAAGGGCAATGGCTTAAGAAAAAACCAAAGAGAGGGATGGTACCTGCTTTATATCTTATATAGTAATATTTTACGAATTTTATAGTTCTAATTAGCTTTAAATTATATCCTTTTCTTATCGCAATGTCCCGATGCAACTTCTGATCTTGCTTAAATGACAAAGAATGTAGTGTTTTAATCAAGCTAATACAAAGTTTAATCAATTTAAAGACATCGTTATGCTTCTCGTTAAATTTGTCTTATATAATTTAAACTGTAGATAATGGATAAATGGTTACTAATGAAGCTGATATAAGCAATTGGCTTTTCCTGCCACCGCATATACCAAAACACACAGGCACACACACATCCACACAATTATCTATTAAATCCCCACCTGAATGGTTTACAGTGGCGTAACTTACTACAATTACTTTTAGTTAAAATAATTATTTAATTCTAGGTTTCCGTGGTTTACCTCAATTTGTCTGTTTTCGCCTACACAATTAGTTAAAAAAATTTAACCTACTTATTTAATATTTTAATAAATTTAAAAATATAAGTATTAGCTTTTGTGTACAAGTATGAAATAACTTTTGATAGAAAAACTGGAAAATTCCTGGCCTCGGCATTATAGTAGTTATTTATGTATCAAGGGCATTAAATAGATGTTTATACCCTAAGGGCGATAAGGGCGGAATATAAGCTCTCGGGCCAGAAGCCCTTGAGTTTATATGTCGCCCGAGGGTATAAACATCTAATATTGCACGTGGTGCATACAAAACTTTATGTCATATCGGTTTATTGCATCAATTATAGTTTTAATTTTATTTGATATTAATTAGAAGTAATATTGTATCGCAGCAGGTATTTAGTACCGTTGCTAGGAAAGTGACGTTGGTTAGCAATTTGTTATTAACGTAAACAAAGTTTTTCTATGTGACATTGTCAAAAAAAAGTCAGAATGCAAAATAAATTCGATATTTCTGAAGAAATATTTAAAAAAAAGCCAAAAAAGCCACTGAGAATATATTACTGAAAAAACGCCAAAAAAAAAACGTACGACAAGGAATACGCTAAATTTCAACAATGGATTTCAGAAAATTAAACTGAATGCGTAAATGAGACCGTACTACTGGCATAAAGTATACCATTATGTGGTTCGTAACTATGTAATAAATAAAAAATAGTAAACCGGTATGACATAAAAAAATTTTATGGGTTATTTTTTTCATGTTACTCTAACCTTAATATTTTTCTTTGTATAGATATTGTGAATACACGTATTTTTTTAGTTATCGTATCATTGAGGTTCTACTATACAGGGTGTAACAAAAAGGCAAGTCATAAATGAAATCACATTTTCTGGGACCAAAAATAGTTCGATTGAACCTAAGTTACCTTAGTACAAATGTGCAAATAAAAAAGTTACAGCCCTTTAAATTTACAAAATTTCAATATTACAAAATTTATTAGAGGTTCTTTATTGAAAATGAACATTTGTCGTTCTTGTGGCAGGAACATCTTAAAAAAAAATAAAAGTGAAATTTGTGCACCTCATAACAATTGTATGAGGGTTTGGTTCCTTAAACCCCTAAATATTTGTGTACGTTCCAATATTACTGTAGTACCTACCATTAAGTAATAAAAATCTTTTAAAATTTTTGTGCCTTTTAGTACCTTTTCGATAAGCTAGTTTTCATAGCCAGGTCTCTATGACCAATGTGTTGGATTTTACAAACGTTCAAAATATCTCGATAAATAGTGAGCTACAGAATCGATAATTTCGTCATCTTACAATATATGATCACTCATAACTCCATCATAGCACGTAACGAAGTCCTCAAAGAATATTCATGATTATACCACCACCACTGTATACAGGGTGAGGCAGATAACTGGCCTATTAGAAATATCTCGAGAAATAAAGGCAACAGAATCATGAAATTTGGAATACAGGGGTTTTGAAGGATGATCTATTAAATGAAAATATTTTCATCTCTTTGCAACTTCCGGTTATACCGGAAATTGCTTATAACTTCGTTTTTTTAAATGGGACACCCTGTATATTTTTACATTTTTGGATTCTCTTCGATTTATTATTTCTTAAAATATGAGGTTTTGTAATGTTATACAGGGTATTTTAAAAGATAATTACGTTTATTTATTAATTTCGTAGCAATATTCACATCCTGTAGAATTGTAGTAGTTTGACAACTAAAACTCTACGTGCGTTCAAATGCTTTTTAATATAGTCTACTATTGTTAAGAATCATTAGCATAGCTATATTTTTAATTTTAGTATACAGGGTTGGTCGAAACTCGGAATGAGTATTTTCTGAGTTTTCTTAAATAGAATACCCTGTATTTTAGTATTATAATGAAATGATATTTTATGGTACTTTTTTATTTCTTAAGCATTACCTATACCTAACTGCTTTAATTTGTGCTTAATTTTTAATCGCACCAACAATCTTAACTACGTAGGTATTTTGATAGCGAAACCATTATTGGTAATTTTAAGAATCAGTCTGGATTAATATGTATTTATTTCTGAAAAATTATTTATAATTGAATATTTTCACGGCCAAACTAATAAAATTGTACGTATTTTTTTTGCAATTGATGTTTAGTTTGAATCACCAATAACTCACAAATTAAAGCAGTTAGGTATAGGGAATACTTATAAAATAAAAAAGTACTATGAAATATCATTTCATTACAATACTAAAATACAGGGTGTTCTATTTAAGAAAACTCAGAAAATATTCATTCCGAGTTTCGACCAACCCTGTATACTAAAATTTCAAAATTAGCTATACTAATGATTCTTAACAATATTAGACTATGTTAAAAATCACTTGAACGTAAGCAGAGTTTTTAGTGTCAAACTATTACAATTCTACAGGGTGTGAATGTTGCTACGAAATTAATAAAAAAAACGTAAATATCTTTTAAAATACCCTGTATAATATTACAAAATCTCATATTTTAAGAAAGAAGATATTGAGGAGAATCCAAAAATGTAAAAACATACAGGGTGTCCTATTTAAAAAAAACGAACTTATAAGCAACTTCCGGTATAACCGAAAGTTGCAAAGATATGAAAATATTTTCATTTAATAGATCATCATTCAAAACCCCTTTATTCCAATTTTCATGATTATGTTGCCTTTAGTTCTCGAGATATTTCTAATAGGCCAGTTATCTGTCTCACCCTATATATTCTGCAAGAGGCGAAATAGAAATATTTACGTTTTCAGCTTCTTTTTTGTAGTTTTTTTTTCAGCTGTAGTATTTTCAAACTACAAATATTCGTCATTCGCTTTTAACTCCAGTTTTTTTAAAACTAATCATTCTAAGCCAGTCAAACTGCTAGAATATATTAATAATACATAAATAATAAAGCATGAATAAGGCTAATGACTAAAAACACCGGTAACTTTCATTATTATGCTTCCAATTGGATTTCTCCTTTTTTTTTTTCAAAAAAAATATATTGATTTTTTAACCGGAACTTTTTTACATTTTATCTTAGAAAGTTTCGTACACAAGAAGTTTGTAGGTTTTAACAAGATCTATAAGGGGATTAATATTAAATCCTTTTAAAATTCTCAGTAGCAAAAAGAGGTGACTGTGAAAGGGTTGGTAAATGTGGTTTTTGCATGTTATTATAAGTTTTAATTGTTAATAACACACTCAATTTTTGTCTTAGGAAAAATTTTTTCAAACCAGCTTCTTGGAAATCAAATAAGCTACAATTTCATATTTAAACATTGTTTCGAATATTCGAATCTCTGATGCTAATCTTTTTATTCTGAAGAAAATGGCATTTTCAACCAAACCACAAAAATTCGTTATTCGCTTTTAACTTCATTTTTTTAAACTAATCATTCTAAGCCTTTTAACCCGGCATTGGTCGCTAGGTAGGTTGTTACGCGAGTGAGATTTTCTCTCACATATCCAACTTTTGCCTTTCTTTACAAAATTTTACAAGATGAGGTTTCATCAACGATAAAGCCATTTGCTTTAAAAAGACACGACGTTTTTCTGTTTTATTATTAATATCTTTATATAAAATGTGACTATTGATGCCGCCAATATTTAACATTGAAAAATATATGGTAAGTGACCATCTGCAACTAACCCGTGAAACAGAATATAGGATTTTCATATTATAGGTCTGGATCCTGCGTATGAAAAAAAAGTTGATTAATAGGAAGCTGAAAATTTGTTAATAGCTTAAGGGTGTCTAGTCGGATAAACTTTGATATATGGGAACACTGGAACAGGGGCAGTTTTAATTGTAGAACAGGTTAAAAATTTGGAACGGTCAGACCACGAAAACGGCACATGTATTTTGTCCGACAGAACAGACTTAAACTCTCCGAACAGAGATTAAACTCGCATGCAAAAATCAGACTGCTATTTATCACCAAATGGGCGTTTTAATGAGTGGAACATGTAGAATATGTCAAATGACAGGAATTATGACAGGTGATAAATAGCAGTCTGATTTTTGCATGAGAGTTTAATCTCTGACCGTTCCAAATTCTTAACATGTTCCACAATTAAAACTGCCCCTATTCCAGTGTTCCCATATAGCAAAGTTTATCCGACTAGACACCCTTAAGCTATTAACAAATTTTCAGCTTGCTATTAATCAACTTTTTTTTCATACGCGGGATCCAGACCTATTATCATCGACCACATCCACGGCGCCTTTTATTACATTATAAAAGGATATTATTTCAGGTTTTAAGTGGAAAAGTAAAATTAATTTTTATACACAGTTGGTGAAGCCGGTGGTCGCTTGATGAGAGAATCTCTCACATAAGGCGCACTGACTCAACAATATGGTGATACTAAGTAAACTGAGTCACTATCTGAGCAGAAGAGTCTATTAGATTGTCGAGGGAAGATAGTCAGGAGACTAGAAGGAACTCCAGCGCGTATAATTTCCCAGAAAAAAAAATTGTGCTCAATTTTCTGAAACCGTGAGAGAAAATCTTATATAGCGACCACTGGCGGGTTAAACTTCTAGAACCTGTTAATAAAATACATAAATAAAGACCAAATAGGGTCAATGACTAATTTAAATTAGGGTGGTAATTAGAGGGTTTTGTCAGATCACTTTTTCGCTGAAAAAAAATATGGACTGGCATAATTTTCATTATAAGTCACTTGATTTTTGAGCTGGAAACTTTTTTTTATTTCTGGAGATAGATATTTTTAAACACTTTAAATTAGTTTGAACAAGTTATCCTCGAGAAATGCATAGTTTTTCCGTCTTTTGAGTTTAAAACTACAATATTTAGCATTTGACGAAGAAGAGCTACAATATAATAAAGTATAGCTCGATTACTATTGGTCTTAAAGAAAATTAGAAAAAACGGTTTTGTTTATTTCTTTAAAAGGTAGGTACATTTTTTTAAAGCAAAGTTGTTTTGATAAAACGAAAACTTTTTGAGTTACTAGCAGAAAACTGATTAAAAACATTGATTTTTTCGATATAAAGCTAACAATTTAGATAGCGAATAAATCGAAAACTATTAATTATATCAAAAAAACTATTGACGGTTTTTGCTTAAAATGAATGTTTTTACCAACGTTTGCGGTTAAAATATAATAAAAAATTTCCACCCACGAGATGGGGTGACAACCACCCCCATGGCAAAAGCGCCTTTTGGCATCATATAGATTTTGATCCTTTAACTATCCACTACTTATTCTTAAATTTTCAAGCAAATATATTCATTCTGTAAAAATTGCGAGGTTTTGTCCTATTTTAATCTTCATTACTTGGACTATACGGCTCGCACTACCTTTAAGTGGAAAATTAATTCATCCCAGATACCTACGGTATCAAAGGAGTAAGCTCTGGTAGGGTTTTTCGTGCGATCGAGCCCTAGGTGACTTGGTGTGCAGGTGTATCTCCTAAAAATTTTCGTACACTTCTGGCAGTCGTGGGTAGTACAGCTTTCTGCATGGTCGTATAATGATGTTCGTTCAGATCCAGCTTTTTTATATTTTCTAGGAAGTTCTTCTGAATGACTCCAGTAGCATAGACCATAATAGCTATTGTCTGGCATCCTCCATTGTCTTCGTATTTAAATTTTCAGATCTCTGTACTTAACGATCTTTTCAGTGTGTTTAAATGCAGGTTATTGTTGTTAGGAATCGCCGCATCAATGAGTGTTGTATGTCTCGTTAATTTATTGACTTGACAGATCTGTTCTATTATGTACAAAATCTGTTCTATTATATGCCACTGCTTGGTCTGTGACTACAGTGCGGTCCCAGTATATCTTGTAGTTGCGATTCTCAAGCATACTCTTAGGGATATATTGATAATATGGAAGATGGTCCGTTTAGAGGAAACCCAGCTTGATAGCTATCTCTTGATGAAGGATCTTTCCTACTGAGTCATGCCCTCGTATTCAGTTGCAGCAAATTCCCGGCAACCCACTGTAAGATCTTAAAGGATTTCTTGGGCTTGCATCCATAATATCGGTATTTGTCCTTTTGGACCTGAGGGTCTTTGACGATATATTTCAATTAATTTTTGGTTGGAACTACCTGGTCCTGAATGGCCAGTAATGAACCTTCTGTTTCGGGGAACATCTTTCCCGATGTCAACCAATAGTTCGACGCTATATTGTCGACATAGTCTTGGCTGACCTCATTGGGATGTCGCCCGTGCAGAGGATTCCCCATCCAGGTGCGCGTATTTTCGTCCTTTGTAAGGGGGTTGCACATAGCGCGATGTAGAGTAGATTTATCAGCCTGCATCTGAAAATAAGTTCTTAAGTTAGCAATTTGTTTATCTACTTGCTTACTTATATCCATAAGTCCTCTTGCTCCTAAATTCCATGGTAATGTCGTTCTTTCTACTGCACTTCGAGGATGGTGTATTTTTGCCTTTGTGAGTTGTGTTCTTACTTTTCGCTGAAGATCCTTCATGTCCGTTTTTGTCCACTTAGAAATGCCAAATGAATAGCTAAGCGCGGAATATGCGTAGGTGTTAGTGCACTAAAAAAATTTCTACTGTTAAGGTGTGAACGAAGCAGCTGTTTTATCCTTCGTATAAACTCAGTAGTTATCTCAGTTTTCATTTGATTATTTATAGTCAATTTCTCGCGCTTGATTTACTCCGAGATATTTATACATATCGTTTACACCCATGGCCTCGATGTTCTGGCCATTTTGCATATCGAATCCTCCGGGCTGTACTTTTCCTCTGACTGTAATTAAAATACGGCACTGGTCTTGACTCCACTACATTATTGTTATTATTATTTGATTATTTTTCTTGATAAAAACTTTTAAAATATATTTGATCTGTACATGATTATTACTAGTAAATATTCTACCTCTATATGCAGTGTACGAGAATAACACTGAATGCAATTTCGTTTTAATATGGTCTGCATCGATTTGAATTCAAATTTAAATGATATATATACACGCAAATTTTCTGATGAGGTATGGGATTACACAGAAATTGAGTGACGGTGATAGAATAATAATTTTTTATATGACCTAGGGTAAATATCATGATATAATCGAGACAGGTCAAAAACAAAATGCACAAATATGTCTTTCAGAAAAGTGGTTTTTCAGAATGAGTTATGTATATTCATTTTTGTTTAGTTTTTGCCTTAGAATGAATTATTATTCTTTCTAAAAACAACCTTGATTTTCCAAAACCACCGTTAATATGATGATTTTACCTATTTTGGGTCTTTTAAGAAAATTTGCTCTCCACCCTAAGTTGTATTCATTAATTTTCTACTTGAAATAGATTCTGCGTATACAACTTGCTCTAATTGATTATGCAGGGAAAGATTCAAGGACAAAGAAGCATAGGAAGACACAGAATATCGTCGCTGCGCAACCTGGGAGAATGGTACGGATGTACAGTAGAACCCCGATTATCCGTGTGCGGATTATCCGGACTGCGGATTATCCGTCCTATGATTTTCTATTACTCAATTTGAATTTTTATGGTTTTATCACAATAGCATCACTGTAAATCACTCGACGGAAACTCTATATGCAGAAAAGGAGACTCATAATGAAAGATTTATTTTTTCTGTTATATTTTTATGATAGGTACATATATTATGTATACATATTATGTATCATATGAGGCGTCTAAAAGCCAAGGGGTACAAGTGCAATTTTGGTCAAGTTGGAGTTAAGTACAGTAATATACAGGGTGTCCCGAAAAGATTGGTCATAAATTATACCACAGATTCTGGGGTCAAAAATAGGTTGATTGAACCTCACTTACCTATATACAATAGTGCACACAAAAAAAGTTACAGCCCTTTGAAGTTACAAAATGAAAATCGATTTTTTTTCATATATCGAAAACTCTCAGAGATTTTTTATTGAAAATTGACATGTGGCATTTTTACGACAGCAATATCTTAAAAAAAGAATTAAGTAAAATTTGTGCACCCCATACAAATTTTATGGGGTTTTGTTCCCTTAAACCCCCCCAAACTTTTGTGTACGTTCCAATTAAATTATTATTGTGGCACTATTAGTTAAACACATTATTTTTAAAACTTTTGTGCCTCTTAGTACTTTTTCGATAAGCCAGTGTTTATCGAGATATTTTGAATATTTGTCGAATCCACCACATATTTGTATATGGTTAAGTACGGTTATAGAGACCTGTTAATAATCTGAAAATTTATTTATAATTTACATTTTTAGGTATATTTTGAAAAAGAAGCTACATCTCGATAAAAGGTGACTTATGAACAAAAGACTAAGAGAAAAAGTTTTAAAAACACTGTGTTTAACTAATGGTACCACAATAATAGTTTAATTGGAACGTACACAAACATTAGGGGGGTTTAAAGGAACAAAACCCCCATAAAATTTTTACGTAAATATATTGAAAAAGAAGCCGCATCTCAATAAAAACTGGCTTATCGAAAAAATACTAAGAGGCAAAAAAGTTTTAAAAACGTTGTGTTTAACTAATGGTACCACAATAATGAATTCATTGGAACGTACACAAAAGTTTGGGGGGGTTTAAGGGAACAAAATCCCCATAATTTTTTTATGGGGTGGACAAATTTCACTATAATTTTGTTTTAAGATGTTCCTGACATAAGAATTATACATGTCCATTTTCAATAAAAAATCTCTAATAGTTTTCGATATATTGAAAAAAATCGATTTTCATTTTGTAACTTCAAAGGGCTGTAACTTTTTTTGTGAGCACATTTGTACTAAGGTAAGTTAGGTTCAATCGAACTATTTTTGACCCCAGAATGTGTGGTATAATTTATGACCATTCTTTTCGGGACATCCTGTATAGTATATATCCCCAATATCCATAATGTTGTGAACAAAGGATATAAGTGAATTTAAAACCAGTAGTGACATCTATGAGTATTTCACTTATATCCTGAAAATAGTTTGTTTATTATTTGACAGCCATTAGAAATAAGTACCCTTATATCCCTTGGCCACCAAACAAGTGTTAGTTATTAGGTCTGGATCCCGCGTATGAAAAAAAAGTTGATTAATAGCAAGCTGAAAATTTGTTAATAGCTTAAGGGTGTCTAGTCGGATAAACTTTGATATATGGGAAAACTGGAACAGGGGCAGTTTTAATTGTGGAACAGGTTAAAAATTTGGAACGGTCAGACCACGAAAACGGCACATTTATTTTGTCCGACAGAACAGACTTAAACTCTCCGAACAGAGATTAAACTCTCATGAAAAAATCAGACTGATATTTATCACCTGTCATAATTCCCGTCATTTGACATATTCTACATGAGAGTTTAATCTCTCTTCGGAGAGTTTAAGTCTGTTCTGTCGGACAAAATACATGTGCCGTTTTCGTGGTCTGACCGTTCCAAATTTTTAACCTGTTCCACAATTAAAACTTTCACTGTTCCAGTGTTCCCATATATCAAAGTTTGTCCGACTAGACACCCTTAAGCTATTAACAAATTTTCAGTTTGCTATTAATCAACTTTTTTTTCATACGCGGGATCCAGACCTATATCGTTTGGCAGCCAACTCGTTAATACTACATATTGGTAGGGGAGCAAAGTATTATTACGCGATTGACTCTACTATTTTATTTATTTATATCTTTAGGCACTAAGTTTAATTTAAATAAAGGAAGACTTACTTATATTATTATATTTACATCACTTATTTATTTTAATAATTACAAATAACACCAACTAACACATCTAATTAATTTACAACTCAAATTTACGACATTACTCGTCGATGACGTGTCGCTGTTGTTTGTTGACTACTAGGGGCAGGGCCTGCCTCAGTTAGAAATTCGTCACATTGCCCCCTCCTTAAAAGATGGTTCCTCCTGGAACCTTGTCAGGACTGGAACTGGATGCTGGTATCGGCAACTGGACCCTCTTTTACAACTCCCAGTTGTATAAAAGTGACAGGGGACGGTCTTCTCTCCGCACCAGTAACTATGCGGATTGCAACAGACTAACACCTGGACCTCGGTGTCTTGGAAAATTTCTTCTACCATATTTCGGATAACTCTCCAGTCTAATTGGCTGCATTCTAACTTTGGTATGGCTAACTTTTGCACGTCGGACTCCAACACGTGCTCTCTCAATTGAATTAATGCATCCCATACATCTTGGTAGGTAGGTTGGTCACGGACAGTGTCTTTTGTTACCAGATAGAATAGGTAACGTAATGCATCTTGGAGTTTCAATGCTTTGCCAGGAGCTGGCAGTTGGCATTGGAGTTCTGCAACTCGACCAAACTTCCTTCGGAAGGCGGATGCCAACCCTCGTGCGTCTTTGATACTGGCCGGGATGGTATGGGCCAGCTAATAGTCATCGGGAAGTGCGAGAAGATCTCGCTTTTCTTCAGTGGTAACACCATGTCTTGCTTTACCGGTACCTCCGTAGGCACCCATGAACTCTTCAAAGGTAAAGTCAGGTATTCCTCGAATTTGGTTGACTTCCACTTCTTCATCTACGTCGTGGTCTCCCTCGTACGGCGCCAACCGGTTATGGTGGACTATCATCGGCTTTCCCCTAGGAATCTTGCTTATTCGGTAGATAACGTCATTGATTTTCTTGACAATGAGGTACGGACCCTCCCAGAACTGCTGCAACTTGGGAGAATAACCTGTTCGCTTCTTTGGATTATAAAGCCAGACTTTGTCGTTCTCCTTAAAACATCCCTTCTCGGCTTGGGTATCGTACCGTTTCTTCATTCGGTCGCTAGCGATCTGAAGATTAGAACGGACCAACTCATGTATATCGTCCATTCTTCTTCGTAATTCATTCACGTAATCCTCACCAGCAACATCTTCTCCAGGTCGACATCCAAACTCTAGATCACAGGGTAGACGCATCTCACGTCCAAATAGGACATTTTGCTGGTGTTTGGACAGTTGATTCATTAACAGCAGATCTATAGGCCATTGCGAAGAACGGAAGGTACTGGTCCCAGTCTCGTTGATGATTGGACACCATCTTTGTCAAATACTTGCCGACTGTCCTATTCATACGCTCCACCATTCCATCCGATTGCGGGTGATAGGCCGTGGTTCTCGTCTTCTTCATGCCTAGTTTATCACAGATTCCCTGAAATAGATCGCTCTCAAAGTTCCTTCCTTGGTCACTATGGATCTCCAGAGGTACTCCAAATCGGCTGATGCAGTCTTTGATTAACACATCTGCAATAGTGGCGGCCCTCTGATCTGGAATTGCGTAGATCTCCACCCACTTCGTGAAGTAATCCATTACCACCAACATGTATTTGCATCCATTGTCACTTTCTGGAAATGGCCCGGCAATATCCAAAGCTATTCTTTCAAACGGACTTCCAACATTGTATTGTCTCATAGGAGCCTTTCTTTTCCGGTAGGGTCCGTTACTTGTAGCACAGGTAGTACATTTCTTACACCAGTCCTTCACATCGTCGGAACTATTCATCCAATAAAATCGTTCCCGAATTCTCTGAAGGGTCTTCTTTACACCAAAATGCCCTCCTGATGGACTGTCGTGTAACTGACGAAGTACTTCGGCTACTCTGCTCTTTGGAATCACCAACTGTGTTCTCCTCAATGAACCATCATCATTTTCTATTACTCGTTTAAGCAAGCTGTCTTCCAAGATAAATGAGTCCCACTGGGCCCAATACGTCTTAACTACTGAGCCTAGGCTTGATATTTCTTGCCAAGATGGTCGACGATTTTCTTCTTTCCATTTTCGAATCTTCTGTAAAACTGGATCTTTTTCTTGTTCTTCCTTGATCTTGGTAGGCGTCCACTCGTCGTTGACCACTGTTGTTCTTAGTACTGCTGCTTCCTTTGACTCTGTTTTGTTGCAATGGGAACATTCTGCTGGACACGGTCTTCTAGATAGAGAATCAGCGTTCCTGTGGCTAACTCCGGCTCGATGCATGATCTTAAAATCATATTCTTGAAGTCGTTCAATCCATCTGGCTATCTGACCATCTGGATTCTTAAACTGCATTAACCATTTAAGGGCGGCATGGTCGGTTCGGATTAGAAACTTCCTTCCGTAGAGGTATTGATAGAAGTGTTCCACTGATTTTACTACTGCTAGAAGTTCTCTTCTCGTGACGCAATAATTTCGTTCAGGTTTTGAAAGCACTTTACTAAAATATCCAAGGACTCGTTCCTGTCCTCCTTGGATCTGCGACAGCACTCCTCCAATTCCCACATTACTTGCATCCGTATCTAAGATGAACTCTCCTTCTGGCAGTGGATACCCTAATATTGGCGCTGTAATTAAATGCCTCTTCAAAGTTTCAAAGGCTGTTTGGCAGTCTCTATCCCAGCAATAATCCCTTGCTTCCTCTGTAAGTCGCGTTAATGGCTTAGCGATATCTGCAAACTTCTTAATGAACCTCCGGTAGTAAGTACATAGTCCCAGAAAACTTCTCACTTGATGTTTATCAGTTGGTTCAGGCCATTCCTTAATGGAATCGATTTTTCCTTTGTCCACGGCCACTCCTTCTTTGCTGACTATATGGCCTAGATAATTGACTTTACTTTGAAATAGCTGGCATTTCTTGGGGTTCAACATTAACTGGGCAGCTTTAAGTCGATTAAAAACGTCTTCTAAATTCTTCAGGTGGTCTTCAAACGTCTCCCCCAAAACGATTATGTCGTCTAAATACACCAGGCACGTCTTCCAAGATAACCCTCTCAACACATTTTCCATAAGCCTCTCAAATGTCGCAGGAGCATTACAGAGTCCGAACGGCATAACGTTGAATTCCCATAATCCAAATCCTGTCGTAAAGGCCGTCTTCTCCTTGTCCACTGGATCCATTTCTACCTGCCAATATCCAGACTTCAAGTCCAACGTAGAAAAAAATTTACTTCCAGCCAATGTGTCCAACGTGTCGTCGATCCGAGGCAGAGGATAACTATCTTTCTTGGTAACATTGTTCAACAAACGGTAGTCCACACAGAACCTCGTAGTTCCATCTTTCTTCTTGACCAGGACCACCGGAGAGACCCATGGGCTCGTAGAAGATTCTATCACCCCGTCTTTCTTCATTTCTTGAACAATCCTTTCAGCTTCCTCTCTCTTTGCCTGTGGTAATCGTCGAGCTGTTTGACGAATTGGCCTAGCGGTACCAGTGTCAATTTTATGTTTGACAACTGTCGTTCTTCCTGTCTTTCCTCCTTTCGGTACGAATATGCCACGATATTGCCTAAGAAATTCCCTTAATTTTCTTTTTTCCATTTGATTTAGAGACTGGCCTGCAACTGCAGCCATTTGGTCGAACTTGTCGTTGGAATTATCTGATGTTGTCGTCTGACGGATTATGGACGTTACGGGTACACAAGTTCCTACTTTTGTCTCCTTCTTGATGGTCACTGGGTAGTCATTGACATTAATCAATCTCACGGGAATTTCTTTAGCAGAAGTAACCACTTCCTTTCCAATTATGATTCCTCGGCCAACCTCCTCGTCGTGGTTCCATGGCTCCATCATAACAGGTGTTCCTTCTTCTACAATTCCCTGTAGCCGCGCTACGATGATCGTTTCACTCCTCGCAGGCACAACTGTATCTTCTCTAATAGCTGCTAGCATAGTGCTGTCATCATGTGGATGGAGAAATACCTCCTCGTTGCCAACTTTGATTACCCTATTCTTAAAATCCAATTGAAATCCATGCAAATTCATTACGTCCATTCCTAATATAACATCTTCTTCGATGTCTGCAACTATGACAGTATGGACGAACTTTTCTGCTCCAATCCCCAATTGTATCTGGATTTCTCCACGGGTGTTGGCGTTTTCACCTGTGGCAGTCCGCAGTCGCAACCTCGTTGGTAAGAGTTTCTTACGGCTGTTTAAAACTGACGGTCGTATAATGGTCCTGGTCGCTCCGGTATCCACCAACAATGTATACTTTTTACCATTTATTTCTCCATCTACATATACACTATCTTCACGACATTTCAAAGAAGCTATTAGTATTAGATGGTCTCTAGAGTAGTTCTGAGTCGAGGTTGCCCCCCTAGGGTCTGTACGTTCTCTTATTTCCTGCTGGTGAGTTTCTTGATTTGCGTTCTTCCTTAAACTCCGTGCGTGCCCCTTTTCACCACAATTTCAGCAATTCATGGTCTTCGTTTTCTTCGATGTAAAGCCTTTCACCATATTTACCAGCTGATCAAGTTTGTCTTCATCCTCTTCTTTCACAGTTCGAACTGTACTGTACTCACCAGAGGCCTGCGTAGCTGATTCGAACTCGAGGGCCGCGGACAATACATCGACCCGCGTCTTGTGACTAAATCACGAAGACCATCTTGTGACGTTATGGGCCGTGGCTCCGATTTGTATTTGGGCCTATCCTCTTCTATCTTATTTTCCATCTCCTTGATCTTTACTTCAGAAGCAAAGACTTGGTTTTGTAGCAACGACACTAGTCCATAGAGTTTGGTCACACAGCAGGAAACTTTCGAAATTAATGAAACCAAAGCAGCATGCTTGTCCTCGAATAAATAGGCTTCTGGATCTTGACTCTCTTCCTGAAGAGCGTTCTTTAGACGTTCTACCAGATCAGCCTTTTTACCAGTAGAACTCAGATCCCTTTCTTCCAATTCAAGTCTCAGGTCTGCAATTTTTAGCTTACACAAGGTAGACATGATCACACACTTTATTTATTACGATTTATATTAATTTATTTTTAAAGGTTCCACACTGTATTTAAACCGAAAATTTACGTTGATATTTATTTCAAGTATCCTCACTTCTGCACCATTTTGTTACGCGATTGACTCTACTATTTTATTTATTTATATTTTTAGGCACTAAGTTTAATTTAAATAAAGGAAGACTTACTTATATTATTTTATTTACATCACTTATTTATTTTAATAATTACAAATAACACCAACTAACACATCTAATTTATTTACAACTCAAATTTATGATTTAATTAACTAAACATAATAACTTCGATAACTATATATACTATTGTGTTTGCATTTTATCAATCAAAAGCAAAATAAAAATTAAATTAAATTTTTTTAATAACGCGGGCACATAAAATTGATACACCCTGTATATTGAGCTGTTTTAAAATTTATTAGAATTTAGTTAGGATGTAAATAGATTTCTCTTTTAACGAGCTTTCCGCGGAACCATTAAAAACTTTTGTGAATGATTAAAGTGAAAAGAACTATGTATTTAGATTTAAAATGGAAAAAAAATTGTTTACTGTATAGGTAATTATCAATATTTCTCGAAATTGATAATTGAAAAGAAAGTTGGAATTTTAATATCTTCATTTCAATACGAGTATATGTGGGAGAGTTTCTCCGAAAGTAATTAGGATTGTCGGAACAAATTTGAGGGTGACTGTTGTTTGTCGAATGGAAAAGTCAATGTTTTGATTCTTGGAATGTGGAAGGGGAAAAGATGGATTGGATGATTGAGAGAGGTTGAAAAATTATTCATTATGTTGTTGGCAGCGAGAAGAAGCGGTTTTCGACGTGTTAAGTGGAGTAGATAGTTAGCATATATCAGTGGTTGGTTGATAGTGGAGAATAGTGTTGAAAAGTGGAACGAGCGACAGATCAAATCGAGACGAAATACCTCTTTGATTCTGTAGTATTGTGAGAAGGAGAGCAGAGAATTTTTGGAGTTTTGTTTGAATCGAGAACGTGTCAAAGAAACACGGTTTGTTGGAGAATTAGTACTGGTATGCTGACAGTTTTGAAGCTGGACAACGGAGAGAGGCTTTGATGAGTAGCCTTTAACATAATCAACAAGGGAGAGCTGTTTGGGGTCACGAGAAGACATCCGAGTGAGGGAAGCAAAAGGTCAGTCAATTTATGTGAAAGAGATTTTTATGTTCGGGAAATAAATTTTTGAGTTAAAAGCATATGAATTAAAGTTCCAATATTTCAAAATATAAATAGTAAATATAGGTAACCTTGCGAAGACATAAATTTGTTTGGTTTAATTTGTTTTACCAAAGTCATCGGGAACAAACCGATAAATTGTTTTTTTGTAAAGATAATAATTTTAAGTGGTATAAATTTCATTCGGACATCTGTGTCCACAGGTTTTTTAGATTCGATAGTTTTCAGAGTATTAATTTGATAAATAAAAGACAATTCTGTATTTTTTATTTTAATAGTTTGCTTTATTTCTTTTCCCTATTTTATCCCGATTAGGATCAACTCAGAGATACTGAACCCACGAGAGAAGATAAATATAACGTAAGATAATTTGTTTTTTTTTTATATATTAAAAGGCACCCTGAGATTTTTTTATTCAATTTTGATATATGATTTGCGACAATTAAATGATTAATTAAATAAATAATAATCAATATAAAGTTAATAAGAAGCAGATCACAACAATACATTTCATTAAATCCGATTTCGAATACAATTATATCACGCGTCGCGGCTCGTTCATTGACTGACTGTCCTCTGTTTAAAAATCCTCCGCTTATATAGATACGGCTCTGCTTCGAGAACATTTCGAATGCCTGAGACATGTCTCCGCCTATCATCGGGGAAACTTCTGGATTAGCGGAGACATTACTCGTCGATGACGTGTCGCTGTTGTTTGTTGACTACTAGGGGCAGGGCCGGCCTCAGTTAGAAATTCGTCACAGTATGCTAAATGTGTAGTCACTCGAGCGTTATGGGGACCTATTGGGTTGTGAAGAGTAGGTCCTAAAACAAAAAAAAAGTTAAGTAAAATTTTCCATTTTAGTGGGCGCTTGCCATTTTTAATTTAATTTTCCATTTCCAATAATCGGTTTTTCCGATTATAACGCCATCTATCCATAATTCGAAAAAATGTTTCGAATAAAAGTTACTTATTTTTACGTAAGTAATCCAAATCTGCAATAAAAAATGGGGGCTTCTATTTAAGATTGGGCTCCCCTACCATATAGTCGGTTCGCTAATCTCAGACGCAACTGTCTAGTAATTTTAGTAATTATATTTTTGCGAAGTTACTTACATTTTAGGCGTAGCTGGAAATTACTATACAGCCAAACACAGAGTAAACAAGAGTAAACAAACATAAATAACATAATAAAGTCTGTTCGCTAAACTCAGACGCAACTTTCTAGATATTTTAGTCGGTAATTTTGCCAATTATAGTAAAATTGGCAAAAAATAATTACTAAATAGTTAATAATTACTAAATAGTTAGTAATTTTGCAAATTTTTGCAAAATTGGCAAAAAACAAAAAAATTATCGACTAAAATATCTAGCCAGTTGCGTCTGAGTTTAGCGAACCGACTTTACATAGGACATTCTTTGACGGTTTTTGCTATACATTTTAAAGAACCGTTTGGATGGATATGAAATTTGGCATACGCATAGATAACATGTCAAAGAAAAAAAGTGATATTGTGCCGATGTGTGCTTTTGTTCTGGCGGTGAGTTTCACCCCTTCTCGGGGGTGAAAACATACGTTCAAAATAAGTCAAAATAAGTCCGAAATTCGATAAAAGACTAATTCTAAGCAACTTTTATACTATAGAGTTTTTTCACTAAGTCATTACTTAAGAGTTATTTGCGAGTGAATATGTTCATTTTTCAACAAAAAAAAAAAACGTTTTTTGACGATTTTCCGCAAATAATTAAAAAATACCGGCAAATACTTACGTATTTTATCAAAAAAAAAAAAACATTCTTGGAAAAAATATAGCCTGTGAAAAAGTAAAAAAATGATGTATTTCTGATGTCTGTAGAACTAATAGAAGCAGAGTCCTAAAGAAATATATAGGTTCATATTTACCAAATTCCAAATAGAATATTTCAACGTGAAATAACCAAAAATTGAATTTTTCGCATAAATTTTGAAGTTATGTAAAAAACTATAAATACAAACGTTGTAGTCTTTTTATTTCCTACAATTTTGCTATTTAAATTTTTTCATTGAACTTGTACAGTGGTGTTAATAATTCCTGCATCACCTTACCAAATACGCGGTCTGTCGTCGATTTTTCCTTGTTTAGAATACTTCTTAATGACTCTAATTACTATAGATTAAGTACAGTTTACTGCGGATGCTATTTCGCGACTAGATTTGTCGTTTTTATGGTAAAAAATAATTTCAAAACGCTTTTCGTTCGTTAATTTAGTTTGTATGGTCTGGGATGACATCTTTACCTTTTTCTCAAAAAGCAAAGAGCAAATACATTTGTTAGGGTAACTACAATGTTTATTTAGTCAAAATATGTGGCAAATTTGTCATTAAGATTCAATTTAATAGTACTTTAACAACTTAATAATCAACTCATAATTTTCTCGGATTATGGGAAACCACTTAAATTAGATTATTTTAATATTTTCTGTAGAAATTTTAGCTAGTAATTAAAAAAACATTAGTAAGAATACCGATAATGCTAATTACAAGTACTAACTTAAAATGAATTAGCGAAAATATACAAAAAACTTGTGTTAACCCGGCATCTGCCACGTGGCCTTGCAAGGCGTCAATTGCCACGTGGGGTGCTCATAGCACCCCTTTAAAATTTTCTGTGATCTAATTGTTTAAAAAACAAAATAATGTGTTGACTAACACAAGAATATAAAAAAAAACATGTTTTATTAACTTATTAGTCACTAATATATATTATAATATGTTATAAAAGTTAAATATTAAAATGAAAAAGGTGTTATAAGCAAATTAGCAAATACCAAGCGATAATAAATGAAATGAAGTAAAATATCTAAAAAAAATTAAGATTTAGTGAGTATAGAGTCTATATTAACAATTTAAATCAGTTATTTTAATAAAAAATGTAAATTATACCTGTTTATCAAAAATACAAAAAAAATTTAAAACTCAAAGTGCCAGATAATGACATCCCATTTCGACTTTAGAGCTAAAAGTTCAGAATGACACTAAATAACCACTTCAAACGCTAACACATCTATGCTATATAATATTATAGAAAGCTACTATGACGCACAGCACGGTAACCAAACTTAAAATACCAAATATTTGATAAAAATGTGTTATGGGGTGCTGGTAGCACCCCACGTGGCAGGTGCCGGGTTAAACCTCAAAAACTATAAGGCGCTTAGGTGATGCAGGACTTTTTAACACCACTGTAGTTTAGCCGGATATCGGGATAAATAGTTTTTTATCCTTAAAAACTCACCCCCTTCCACTTATTTACTTCAGATCGCCCGTAAATGATGTTTTCTCTTATTTCTGTTATATTTTATTAAATTTTACAGTATGTTTCATCTTGTTATCATTGTTTCGGTCTCAAAAATTATCTGAAATAATAAAATAAATAACTTTGTTTTATTTGCAACCGCAAGGATAAAATACTATATTCTTCTAAATAGTATCGAGCCGGGATATGCAAACCGATATAGCCTTATATTGAAGGGTGCACAATGGCAAAAGTGCACATACACAATCAACTTATTGACAGAAATAGTGTCTATTTGCGTTTCTGCTGACCCTTCATTTATATTCCAGATCGACACTGAACTAGTTTATTTATTTGTTTCGCAAAACGTGTATAGGTCTGGATCCCGCGTAAAAAAAAGTTGATTAATAGCAAGCTGAAAATTTGTTAATAGCTTAAGGGTGTCCAGTTGGACAAACTTTGATATATGGGAACAGTGTAACAGGGGAAGTTTTAATTGTGGAACAGGTTAAAAATTTGGAACTGTCAGACCACGAAAACGGCACATGTATTTTGTCCGACAGAACAGACTTAAACTCTCAGAACAGAGATTAAACTCTCATGCAAAAATCAGACTGCTATTTATCACCAAATGGGCGTTTTAATGAGTGGAACATGTAGAATATGTCAAATGACAGCAATCAGGTGATATAGCAGTCTGATTTTTGCATGAGAGTTTAATCTCTGTTCGGGGAGTTTCAGTCTGTTCTGTCGGACAAAATAAATGTGCCGTTTTCGTGGTCTGACCGTTCCAAATTTTTAACCTGTTCCACAATTAAAACTGCCCCTGTTACAATGTTCCCATATATCAAAGTTTATCCGACTAGACACCCTTAAGCTATTAACAAATTTTCAGCTTGCTATTAATCAACTTTTTTTTCATACGCGTGATCCAGGCCTAGTAGTTTCATAACCTAAATAATTATTTACAACAATTTGCCCTTGATTTCGTACTGACCCAAGTTGTTTTTTTTTTGCCCTGGATTATACAATACACAGAGGCGTTAAGCAAAGATACGCCCTTCCTCCAACCCTAGTCTTAATAGTTTTAGACTCGATGATGATAAAGAATAACCGATGATAAAGCTGCTTGTTCTGGACATCGAAGTAAAATCGCGAAACTATACAAAAATATCGAAGAGGACCACAAATAATCAAGTGGTGGCGGCTAAAAGATGAAAAAGAAGGTCTATTCAGGAGAAAATAGTAGAAAAAATATGTTGGAACATGAAAGGAAGCCCTAATACAATTTGGAGAAAAATGGCCAGTAGTATTAGAGAGACTGCTATCGAAATGCTTGAAAAAACGTCATGAAAAAAGTTTGAGGATAAAGGGACTTGGTGGTGGTCAAACAAAGTACAAGGAAAAATACAATAGAAGAGAAAATTATATAAAAAGTGGCAAGAAACCAGATCCGACACAGATCTTCAAAACTATATGGTGGCGAAAAAGGAAGCGAAAGTAGCAGTAGCAAAAGCCAAAGCAGAAGCGTATTCAAACCTATACGATCAACTTGATACCAGGAAAAGCGAAACTAAGACATATAAAATAGCCAAACATAGAGCAAAGAAAGCAAAAGATTTTAATCAGATTAGATGTGTCCGAGATGAAAATAATAAAATACTGGTTCACGAAAGGGATGTCAAAAAGAGATGGAGAAAGTACTTTGACAGCTTATTAAATGACGAATTTGACAGACATCATGTAGAGTTAACGGAGACAGTAGCAGCAACGGTTACCAAAATAACAAACGAGGAAGTGGCTCAAGCGCTTCAAAAAATAAAGAAAGAAAAACGCGGTAGGACCAGATGATATTCCTGGGGAAGTATGGAGAGCATTGGGAGAGACAGAAACAAGGTGACTAGCAGGTCTATTTAATAGAATTATGGAAGTTAAACAAATGCCAGACGAATGAAGAAGCAGTATACTGGTACTTGTTTACAAAGACAAGGGAGATATACAAAAATGTACAAACTACAGGGCTATAAAACTGCTTAGTCACATCATCAAAATATGGGAAAGAGTGATTGATAGACGGATACGTGAAGAGACCAAAATATCCGAGAATCAATTTGGCCTTATGCAGGGCAGATCTACAACAGATGCAATTTTCATTATAAAGCAGTTAATAGAAAAATACAGGAGTAAAGAAACAAACGCTCATATGGTATTCTTGAGAAAGCATATGATACAGTTCCTCGAGAGATTATGTGGTGGGCATTCAATAAGAAAGGAGTCCCTGGTGAATATGTAAAGAATGTGAGGGATATGTATGAGTGAGTAACGACTAGTGTTAGGACGGGTGTGGGAGAGACTGATAAATTTCATGTGAAAGTAGGATTGTACCAAGGCTCTGTGCTTATTCCGTATTTATTCTCATTAGTTTTGGACCAGATAACAGCGAAACTACAGGGTAACATTCCATGGTGCTTAATGTATGCTGACGATGTCGTGTGAGTAGGAAATAGTGAAAGAGACTTAGAACAAAAACTGGAACAGTGGAGGCAAGCTCTGGAGGAAAAAGGTATAAAACTTAGTAGGACAAAAACAGCGTATTTGGAATGTTCATTTAAAGATGGAGTTACTATAAATAAAATGGTATCTCTGGATGGTGAACTGATTTTAAAAAGCAATAGTTTTAAGTATCTGGGATGGGTATTACAGAGTAATTGAGAAATAGATGGATATGCATGCAGTAGAATTAGGGCTGGATGGATGAAGTGTAAAGAAGCGAGTGGTGTGTTGTGTGACAGAAAAATTCCAATGAAGCTGAAAGGAAAATTCTATAAAACAGCCATAAAACCGGCTATGATGTACGGAGCTGAATGTTGGGCAGTGAAGAAGAAAGAGGAACAACGAATGCATGTGGCGGAAATAAGAATGCATATATGGATGAGTGGAGTGAAAAAGAAGGATAAAATTAGAAATGATTATATTAGGGGAAGTCTAGGTGTAGCACCAATTGATGCCAAAATGAGAGAGCATAGGTTAAGATGGTTTGGTCATGCTCAACGTCGAGACGTTAATCACCCAATACGAAGAATAGCTAAAGTGCAAATTCGTGGAAGGAGTAGAAGAGGAAGACCAAACAAGACCTAGGGGAAGACGATAAGGCAGGACATGTTGGTAATGGGGATTGACATTGATATGACCCAAAATAGAATTGTGTGGAGAAATGCAATTAGGGAAGCCGACCCCGCATAGGTATAAGGCAAAGAGAATGATGATGATGATAAAGAATAACCGATAATAATAATACATTAATTACACATAATCTACACAACCAGTTGAAGGACATCATGGACGACACCTGCCTCCTGAATATAGCAGCCATTTGCAAGAATGGAGATTTTTAATACAGTAGGCCATCTAATAAATACATAGGGAAATAAACTTCTAAAAAATAAATTAAATACTAAAATAAAAATAAATGAAAAATAAGTGGAAGAAGTAGATAATCTATACTGAGGATCAAACCTATGTGGATCAGATATAAAAAAAAATAATAAAAGAAACAAAATCAAAGTTTTGAAATTAAAAAAATTCAACAAATTCAACAACAAATCGGAAAAGAATGCCTCCAACACGAACTGAATATGAACTGTAATAAATTGAACATAGACACCAAAGATATTGGCGAGCACTGGGATCGACTAAAATATTGTCTACAAGAACCGTGCAAAGAAATACTAAAGACTTCCGCAAAAAGGAAAGAGGAATGGATGAACGACGAGATATTCAATGTGATCGAACAACGAAAACAATACAAGAACAAAGATAACAATAAATACAGGAAGATTTACCACGAGATAAAAAGGATAATGAAGCTTTGAGAAGCTAAACACTTTGAAGAGAAATGCAGAGAGATCCAGGAACTTCAAAAAATATACGATCTCTTTAATCTACACAAGGAAGTCAAAGAAATGGCAGGACAAGGAAAACAAAATGTCACTGGTGCACTTCTGGATAGACACGGGATTATTATAATACAGATGAGAAAGTACAACGCTGGGCAGAATACATAGATGAACTCTTTGATGATGAAAGAGGAGACCCGGAAAACATAGAACTTACTTCAGTCATTAAATACAATGAAGAACGGAAAAAAGCCCTGGACCGGACATCCTTCCTATCGACTTAATAAAGATTATGGATGAGCAGCATATATATGTTCTTGTGATACTATTGAACCAAATATATAGCTCACGCGTTTTAACCAAAGAATGGCCAACGACGATATTTGTCTTCAAAAGAGAAGAGCGCAAGATAATGTGTCGATTACCTCACCATTACCTTGATGTCCCATGTGCTAAAGTTGCTACGGAAAGTCATCCATAACCGAATATATTATAAACTGGACATATAAATATCCTAATTATAAAGTTGCCTAAATGGAATTCAAGAGATACATATGTGTTTTTTTAATTATTACAATAACGCTTTCGATAAATTACGATATAACCATGTAACATTAAAAACGTCACATATTTGTTATTTTATTTTTAAATAACTATTTTACTTTATTTTCTTTAATATTTCATTAGTAATAATTTTCTTCTATTTGTTTTACCTGTTTTCTTCGTTAAAAACTCGTTTGCGCCCTCTTTTATTATCCTCTTATATTATCTTCCATTTACAATATCTCTTCTCATTTAAATCATCAAACTGAACATACTGAACGTACCCCGTATATTCTTACTCTGTAAATAGCTGTCTTAATACGGTACAGCCTACCTTTCTACAGTTCACGCTGTCATTTCAATTCACAAAATGGTGGTGGTAATCTGAGAAAAGGCAATTACAGAGCTGATAATAGCTATCTATTTCCAGGCTTATTATTCTCTTGGGGTGAGTTTTGTATTCCAAGTTTTTTTTTATAGACTACTTTTAATTTTTTATAATGATTTTTTTTTACCTAACCTCGACATTATTATCCACGTGTATTAATTAGTATCCTAATTTTAAATATTTCGTTTCATCTATTGATATGCTTTTAGTAATCAAATTATTTAACTATTCTGACACTATTAATTTTATTTTGTTCCTTTGCCAATGACTACTTTTTACGATTATTTGGCAATGGCTCGTTTTTGGTTTTTCTTCTTGATGATTAATATGTGTTTTTATCTTATAGTATTTGGGAATAAATCAATCTTTCTCCCTCCGGGAGCCTCCAGCATCAAGCTATCCACACCGGTGATGGAACTACGGCGATATAACAACAATTGACCATGACATCCAGACTACAGCACATAACATCTTCAGCTGCAGGGGCCTAGGGCCGAACATCTGCCGGGTCTACAAGAAGTCAATAGCTGTACCATTCGACATCAAGAAGTTACCAGCGAGCCAGATACCAAAGCTATAAGTATAATCTACAAATTAGTTAGTTTTTGGCAAGAATTTGAATATATTTGTTAATGCATTTAATAAGTCATATTTTTATTATATCTTTATGAACAATAAACATGATTAGTACTCTGGGCTACTTAGCAAAATTCATGGAAATGTTATTTACCAGCAATTTTATTGCTGGAATCGAATTATAAGATCCTATATATTAGTAATATAGGTATACAAAGTCCGCAGATAGTGTGCTACTTCTTTTATAAACAAAATGGCGCCGACAAATCGTATTTTTTTCAATTATTGCTTTATAACTCCGAAGATTTTAACTTTACAACAAAAACACTTAAATAAAAATTCACCGAAATTAAATTCTGCATAGAGGTGTGTTTTTCACGATTTACTCCGACGAAAATTTTCCTCGGAAAATGCGGGTTTTCCTAACAAAAACTATAATTTTCAAACAAAGTTTTAGGTAAGTAATTATTAATCAATAATCAAATAACTTAGTGACATCAAAGACTTCTTGGTATAGATTGTAATTCCAGAAGCTGGTGAAAATTAAACGAATATTTTAGCAACAATTCAATTGTTAATTAACAATTTACGATCGCAATAATAACCAAAATAATCATGATACATTGATCAAACTTATAAAGATTATAAAGATGAGATGCTTGTTTAATATTTTATCGACTAAATATAATTTTTTTTTTGCATAATCTTTAAATTTTGAAAAAAAATATAGTTATAATACGTTGTTTTAATTAGTAAAGTACAAAGAAAGGTTATTTACCAGCAGTTTTATTGCTTTAATCGAATTATAAGATCCTATACAGTGCTAGTCAAAAGTCTGTACCCCCCTCGTATCTTTTGAACGGTTATACCTATAATAGTGAAATTTGGAGGGAGGAAATAAACGGACGTAAGCTTCTTAACTAATCGTGACAGGTGACGTAATAGTGACAGATGACGTTACAGATCCACTGTGACCGATAATTTTAAATGGGACGTTATGGCAAGTGATACCTCGTTTGAAAGGTATTGAAAATACATATTCAGTCATACTAATTTTTTTTTGAGTTTAAGCTAATTTTGATGAATAAATGAAATAAATATAAAATTGTAGTTTCGCATTTAATTAATAAAAATTCAAAATTCCGCCTATGATTACTTGTAAAACAGGTTGACGTTGACGTAAAAACTACTGGAGAATTAAAAAACGTCAACTTTTTTGACAAAAAATCCATAGGCGGACATTTGAATTTTTATTAATTAAATTCAAAACTACAATAGTATATTTATTTAATTTATTCACCAAAATCAAAATTACCTTAACCCCAAAAAAATTAGTGTGACTGAATAGGTATTTTAAATACCTTTCAAACGAGGTATTACTTGCCATAAGGTCCCATTTAAAATTATCGGTCACAGTAGCTCTGTAACGTCATCTGTCACTATTGCGTCACCTGCCATAACTAGTTAAGAAGCTTACATTCGTTTATTTCCTTCCTCCAAATTTCACTATTATAGGTGTAACCGTTCAAAAGATACGAGGGGGGTACGGACTTTTGACTAGCACTGTATATTATTAATATAGGTATGCAAAGTCCACAGATAGTGTGATACTTTTTTATAAACAAAATGGTGCCGACAAATCGTATTTTTTTCAATTATTGCTCTATAACTCCGAAGATTTTAACTTTACACCAAAAATACTCAAATAAAAATTCACCCCAATTTAATTCTACATAGAGGCATGTTTTTCCCGATTTGCTCCGACGAAAATTTTCCTCGGAAAATGTGGGTTTTCCCAACAAAATCTCGAATTTATTTTTTGGGCCAGTAATTATTTATCAATAATTATATAGCTTGGTGAAATAAAAGCTTTCTTGGTATAGATTATAAATTCAGAAGCCGGTTAAAATGAAACGAATATTTTAGCAACAATTCAATTGTTAATTAACAATTTACAGTCGCAATAACAACCAAAATAATCATGAGACATTGATCAAACTTAGAAAGATTATAAAGGTGTGATGCCTATTTAATATTTTGTCGACAAAATATAAATTTTTCATTTTTTTGCATAATCTTTAAATGTTTAAAAAAATTGTTATAAACAAATTAACATTTCTAAGAAATTGTTTATTATATTCTAATTTTAAAAAATACTTAAAATGCGTATTTCATAGGTCTTGAAAATGAATGCTTTAAAAAAAATTTCCAACCATTTGCAAAAAAGTTAGGAAACAGCAAAATAAATATACGATATCTCCATTGTTTATAATTTGTTTTAATTGTTTCAAAGCTTAAAAGTGAGTCTATGGTACAATCTAATTACTCAGAAAGAATGTCAAAAATTAGTGCAATGGTTATATTTTAGTCAAAGATTAAAAATACTTTTTCTTGTAATTTTTAGCGCGAAAGTAGGCTTGATACAGAGCCGGAGATAAAATGTTCACCCGAAGCGACTGACACGCTTAAACTCGCGCGAGTTGTGTATGTGGGCGGGTAGCTACGGTACGGTATTATTCTACTTTCGCGCGTGTAAATTACAAAAAATAGTATATTATTCAACGAGCATGTAATGATGGCTATTACTCACGATGATGAAGTTTGCGACACGAGCCGTAGGCGAGTGTCGTAATTCATCAGAGTGAGTAATAGCCATTACATGCGAGTAGAATACTATACTTTTTCTACGACTTTTTTTTTTATTTTAATTAGTAAAAAATTTAATCATAATCTACTCGAGATTTAAATTATAATAATTTACAGAAATACCTAAATGCTATTTACCCCTAGTACGTGGCTGAATAATTGGTTGCCTACTGTTACTAAATTCTTATTTATTGTAAAAATACAACAAGAAATAGTCAATATAAGTTCTATTCGTTTCCGAAAAATTATAAGCTTAAATTTGTACGTACTGTCATTCACTATCAGTGAATCTAATAAATAGGAAATGTCTGTTGTCGGTGGACGTATTTGATAATATATAGTTATAATGTATATTTACATTTAACTATATATAATTTAATAATATATAACTATACATTATAACATATTTAACACAATATAACTTGAAAAACAAACACAATATTAGTTATAAATTCCCATTAATATAAACAAAATGCGCTGATGTCACTGTCACTAAATTAAATGATAAACGTCAAAATTTTTAGTAAACAAGGTTTAAACGTACAAAATAGACTGACATTGTTACAGTTAAAATTCCTTTAAAAATTTTTCGAAGTTATTTATTGGTATAAATTACAATAATTATTGTATTAAATAAACAAGTTTAAGTAATTTTATTTGCAGTTTATATACGATTAATATTAAAAGTGGCATGCGCCAATTGAATCTAACTTCAGCCCGTGAGTAATGACCCGAGAGTAACTTCAGCCCGTGAGTAATGAATTATTACTCACGGGTACAGTAATGGGTGCTATTATCTATGAAAAAATAGCGAATAATTAGCATGTTATTAAACGGTCGTAGAAAAATATATTTATAATCTTTAACTAAAATATAACCATTAAGCTGATAATCGATATAGTTTAATAAATAATTAGCTTGTATTTTAAATTCACTTCTACGCTTTGAAAGAATTAAAAAAAATTATTAACACCGTACTAATCGTATGTTTATTTTGCTGTTTCATAACTTTTTTGCAAATGGTTGCAAACAATTTTAAAGCATTCATTTTCGAGATATTTGAAATGCGCATTTTAGCTATTTTTTAAAATTTTAATATAATAAAAACTTTCTGAGAAACGTTAATTTGTTTATAACAATTTTTTTTAAACATTTAAATATTATGCAAAAAAATAAAAAATTTATATTTTGTCGACAAAATGTTAAATAGACATCTCATCTTTATAAGATTTCAAAGTTTGATCGGTGTATCATAATTATTTTGGTTATTATTGCGACCGTAAATTATTAATTAACAATTGAATTGTTGCTAAAATATTCGTTTAATTTTCACCAGCTTCTGGAACTATAATCTAAACTAAGAAGGCTTCTAAGTCACCAAATTATTTAATTATTAGTAAATAATTACTTATCTAAAATTTTATTTGAAAATTAAAGATTTTGCTGGGAAAAACCGCATTTTCCGAGGAAAAATTTCGTCGGGGCAGATCGGGAAAAACACGTCTCTATGCAGAATTTAATCACGGTGAATTTTTATTTGGATGTTTTTTTGTAAAATTAAAATCTTCGGAGTTATAGAGCAATAATTGAAAATAACACGATTTTCGGGCGCCAGTTTGTTTATAAAAAAAGTAGCACACTATCTGAGGACTTTGCATACCTATACTATTATATAGGATCTTATAATTCGATTCCAGCCATAAAATTGCTGGTAAATAACTTTTCCCAAAAATGGCATATTCTCCGATAATCAGCCCAGACTATAGTTGAAAATACTGTTTTGTTTGGTTTCGTTCTAAATTTTCATAGTTCTTTTCTAAGATTAGGACAAGACGAACACACACCTTGAGAGACTGAGATAAGCTAAGGGTGTAGCGATGGCTATCTTGGATGATTGAGGTAATATTTTCGAATATTATTCCAATTAGCTGGGGTAGTCTATCGCTTATTTCGTTTCAAACATTAATGAATGTCCTGAAATCAAAGCAGATAGACTACAATGACCTCAGGATCATATCTAATTTATACTATAAACAGGCAGCAAAATTAGACGTAGGGTGAGACAGGGATGCGTACTGTCGCTAGTCCTTTTTAATACCTACTCGGAAGAGCTCCTAGAAAAAGCTCTTGAGGGTAAAACAACTGGAACAAAGGTAATAGCCGAAAATATTGAAGATCTTCAGAGACTGGTGAACAGAATAGCGGTGTATAACCAAGAATGCGGTCTAATGGTGAACATCAAGAGAAAGAAATTTATGAGAATATCTAAAACAAAAAAAAAATAACGAAAATCTCCTCATAAATGGAACCAATGTGGAACGAGTAAACCAATATGCATATCTTGGAACAATGATCAACTCAGGCTGGAGCTAATTTCAACAAAATAAGAAAAGTGATGTGGACAAGAGATCTGAAGCTAGATCTAAAAGTAAGCTTGACTAGGTGCTACGTTTTCTCGACTTTGTTTTACGGAATGGAAGCTTGGACTTTAAATGCGGCATCAATGAAAAAACTGGAATGATTCGATTTGTGGGTGTTTAGAAGAATTCTGAAAGTATCATGGACAGAACACGTCACAAACAAAGAGGTTCTGAGAAAGATGAATAAGAAAATGGAAGTCTTAAGTACAATCAAAACCAGAAAATTTGAATATTTTGGACATCTTACACGTGGAGGGAGATACAGCTTGCTCCAACTCATTATCTAGGGAAAGAACCAATAAACCGGAAGATATTAACAGAACTTCAACAACGAATTTCTAAGTCCTGTCCTTTGCAATACTGGAGGATTAGAAAAAATACTTACAATTTATGGAAAAATCAACGGGTTTCTTGTGACAATTTCCTGTGAAAATTAGATTTTTCATGAGGAAAAAAATGGGGAGCGATGAATTTCTGAGTCCTGCCATATCCATAGAGGGTACTATCAATTTTATGAAGAACATTGGGGAGGGTTGCAAAAGGACTAAGGGAGTATATAGATATACAAACATGTAATGAAAAGAATGAAATTTTCATAATTTTCTGAATCCTGACAACTTAATCAATTAAACATAATTATTTGAAAATGATCGAAAAAAATGTTGGCATGACTTCTCCTAATGTTTAACTGCTTGTTGTCCCTTTTAAAATTCTGTCGAAAATTTTCACCCTGGTTCCGTGATTTTCATAAAAAAAAATCATAAAATAAATTTTATTATAAAATTAATAATTTAAGTAGACATTATTTAAAATGGCAGGATGTTCAGTTACACCTTTTTTTCCTATACATAGTTCAAAAATGTGTACGAAAATTCGTGGGAAGTTACACGATTTTCTGAGTCATGCCATTTTGCATATATCTCAAGAATGTTTATCCAAGGCTCTTTACAAAGAGGCAGGATGGTTGTGTATTTATTTCGTATATAAAAATAAAATTTTAGTTCTGTAAAATTATTGCTGGTTGTTATACAAACATATTCATATCAACACAATTTTCTGAGTCATGGCATGTCAAGTATGCTTAAAAAGCACTAATCTTAAACCGTTTACAACGTGGCAGGATAATCGTAAAGATATTTAATACATAAATATTAACATCGTTAAATTAAAACAATCGTACGGTATTAAATATTATTTTCCTGAATAATGTCTCTGATTTTTACATACCTTTCGAGTCTAATACCAAACTGTAAGATCTTTATTTTAAGCGATTAGATCATATTTTTGTATCTAAGTAAACGTAATAAAAGTAATATGAAGAAAATCAATAATTTTATATTTAATTGGTTATAGTAGGGATTGTACCTATTAATTATACAGGGTGTCCAGAAACTCTTATAACAAATGAAGCCCGGAGATTCCTTGGATAATTTTAAGAAAATTTAACTCAATTCACCTAGTCCGAAAATGCTTCCTAAGGAAGCTAAAGCTCTTTAAAGATGGCGTATTGTAATTAGTTTTTTTTTAAATAGCTCCAGAACACTTCTATTTAGAAAAACGAAAATTGGTACACCCATTTATCTTTCAGAGATAAATCGATTCCATCAATTGTCAATTTTTAGTACCGGTCATAGACGTCCGTTTAAGGTAGGGAAACGGATATTTTATCGCACAACTTTTCTGTGTTTAACTTTTAAGCATTTTTGACACTGTGTTATTAAACTATGGGGTATTCTTGTAATAAAAGGTACTTTTGCTTTAAGTCGGTAGGATTCGCCAGGTTGTAGAAAAATCGATTTTAAAGATTTTGCGGTTTTTGTATTTAAAAAAATAAATAAAAAAAACTATTTAGAAAAACGAAAACTGGTACGTTCATTTCTCTTCCAGAGATAAATCGATTTTATTAATTGTGAATTTCTAGTATCGGTCATAGGCGTCCGCCTTGGGTAGATCAACGAAATCTCATAACTGGCTTTAATTTTTATGCATTTTTGAAAATAGAGTATTAAATTATGAGGTATTTTAGTACTAAAAGTTACTTTTTTGCTTTAAGTCGATAAATACACCGTTTTTTTATTTTCTATTCAAATTTTTCTTAAATTCAAAATACGAAAAATTTTAAAATTGGTTTTCCTAGAAAACGGTGCATGCTACTGACTTAAAGCAAGAGTACCTTTTAGTACTAGAATACCTCACAATTTAATAATATAGTGTCAAAAATGCTTAAAAGGTTAAGACAAAAAAGTTATGCGATAAAATAACCGTTGTCCTACCCAAAACGGACTCATATGACCGGTAGTAGAGATTCACAATTGATGGAATCGATTTATCTCTGGAAGATAAAAAGGCGGACCAGTTTTTGTGTATCGAAATGTAAGCGTTCTAGACATATAAAAAAACTAATTACAAGGCGCCATCTTCAAAGAGCTCTAGCTCCCTTAGGAAACATTTTTGGATTAGGTGAATTGTGTTAAATTGTCTTAAAATGATCTTAGGAATCTGAAAATTATATACAGGGTGTTCTATAGGGTCCGGTCCTGATAAGGAAAGAGTAAACACGCAGTGAAACTAGATCCTGTCAAAATTCCATTTTGGTAGTGTTAACAAAATAATTTTAGAAGTAGATTATCATAATAGTGAATTTAAAGTGCAGTAGTGCAGTGGGAGTAAAGGCAGAGCAAATCCGTAAGCCGTTGCATGCTTTTTCAAAATTTAAAATCTACAAATAAATAAAAATGATAATTGCCATAATATCATTATCAGTAAATTTCTGCTACTTAGGTTAAAGATAAGGAAATAAAGTTGATATTGGTTTCAAAACCTGATTATAAATAACAGCCTGAAAGAAACAGAACCGGCTTGGGAATAACAAGCAGAAATTATAAAATTTGAAATAATTAAATTATTTTATAGTGTTTTAAAGTGTAGGCAATTACTTAATTAATTGAATAAATCATAAAAGAGGTAGATTGTTGATTTAGATAAGGTTAGCTCGTGCATCGGTCGTGGGTTGGATCGAGTAGGCTCAGGAATGCGGTGTGCGGGACGCCTGATCTGTATCTAGCAAACACAGCGGAAGAACTTATCCTTCTAAAAGTTAAAATTTAATTAACAACGACAAACATAGCTTAAACGAATGAGCAACAAAAGAGATAAACCGGAACACCAAAACTCATTCGATGAGGAGGAAGTCTTTAAAAGAAGTAAATCAACAACAAGAACACCACCAAAGGACAACAAAAAAGAGCAAGAAAAACAAGAAATGGAAGAAATGAAGAAAATGTTAAAAGAAATGAACTGGGATATCAAAACACAAATAAAAGAACTGAGAACGGAATTAAAGGAAGAAAATAAGAAGATTAGAAACAACATAAGGGAGGTAAAAGAAGAATTAAAACAAAACAACGAAGAAATAAAAAACATTAAACAAGAAATAGAAAATATGAAGACTGAATGGGCAAAGGCGAGGAAAGAGCTGAAACAAGAGAATAAAATGCTCAAAGCAGAAAACAAATAGATAACAGAAGATCTATCTGATCTTAAACGATCAATGGAAAGACTAGACCAGAAAAAAAGAAAAAATAACCTAATCATAAGCGGATTAATTATAGACAGTAAAGATCCAAAAGATCTAAAACAAGAAATGACAGACATGCTAGAAAACCATCTAGGAATTAAGACCGATATCAAGAGAGCACAAAAAATTGTCACAGAAACCTGCCTGGTTGAATTAGGAAATGAAGAAGAAAAAGTAGCCATACTACGAAATAAAAGCAAGCTAAAAGAAGCAAAGCATAAGAAAATATGGATTACAGAAGACCTCACAAAAAGAGAGCAACAGAAGGCGAAAGCCTTAAGAGATATAAGCAGAGAGATGAGAAAAAAGGGAAAATAGTAAAAATGGGATATAATAAAATTACAGTAGACGGAAGGGAATGGAGATGGAACCAGAAAAAAGAAAAGGTAATGGAAATAGCGACTCCAAAAAACTAACAGTCACACGGAAGAAACGACGTAGGGATCATGCGAGGAACAGGGAGAGAAGATATTGCAAGTGAACAGGACACTAACCAAAAATGTATAGATTTAAGTAGTGATAAGTTTAGAAATAGGAAAATAAATATTAATTATTAAAATAGTAATATGATTGATGGTGGGAATAATAATGTTAGGAATAGGATTAAAAATCAAAACTAAAAGAAATAAAAAAGAAAACAGAAAATAATGAAAATATCCACCTGGAATATAAGAACAATATTAACTGCAGGAAAAATGGAAGAGATAACAGGAGAACTGAAAAGATACGGAATAAACGTAGCTGCCATACAAGAGACCAGATGGAAAGGAAGCGGCGAATTAGAAAACAAAAACCTCAGCCTCAAATATTCAGGGAGCGAAAGACAAGGGCAATACGGAGTAGCGTTTATGATACTCAGAGATGTAAGGCAAAAAATACTAAAATTTAGACCGATAAGTAACAGACTTGCATACTTGCGCATAGAAGCAAAACCAAGCAATATGTCACTACTAAACGTATATGCGCCTACAGAAAATGCGAACAGAGAAGAAAAAGAAAAATGGTATGATGATATAGAGAAAGAAATAGAAAAGATACCCAAAGAAGACACGATCATGGTACAGGGAGACTTCAATGCCCAAATAGGAAAAGAAAAATACACAGAAATTGTAGCAGGAAGATACACAATACATGAAAGGACAAATGACAATGGACAACGATTATGCAACCTAGCAACAAGAACAAACATGGTCATAAGCAGTACAAAGTTCCCGCATCCTAACAAATACAAAATAACATGGATATCACAAAATCAGCAAACTAAATCTCAGATAGACCATATTTTGATAAACAGGCGGAGGCAATCTTCAATTAAGGACGTAAGATCCTACAGAGGAGCCTGTGCTGACTCAGATCATTTGGTGGTAACAGCAAAAATAAAACAAAAAACATGCAGGAGTAAAAATAAAAGCAAACAAACGAAATGGGACACTGAAAAACTAACAGAAGAGCAAGTAAGAAGGAGATATCAGGAAGAACTGGAAAAATATCTAATAATGGATGACAATCAAGGATGTGTTGATGTGAAACGGGAGTGGAGCTGCATAAAAGACGCCGTACAGGAAGCAGCAGAAAAAACAATGAGCAAAAATAAGAAGGGGGAGAAAAAATAATGGTACAACATCGAATGTCAAAAAATTATGGAAGAAAAAGTGGAAGCGAGATTAAAATGGATAAGAACGAACACGGCAGAAGACAGAGAAAACTACGAACTACTGAGAAATGAAGGCGAAAAAATTAACAGAAATCAAAAACAGCAATGGATAGATCTAAAGGTTCAGGAAATAGAGAACGAAAAATATAACAGACATTCAAAAAAATTCTATAATAAAATAAAAGAAAACCATAGAACATTCAAAGGTAAATTAAAAGGAATAAAAAACAAACAAGGTAAAATTGTAGAGGAAGAGAAAGAGTATAAAGAAATATGAACAAGTCACTTTAAAGAATTACTAATTGAACCAGTTAAAAATGATAAAATAGAAGACGAGGACGAAGAAGAAACGAACACAAAGGAACCAACATTAGAAGAAGTAAAAAACATTATAATGAAAGGGAGTAATGGAAAGGCACCTGGGAAGGACGGAATAAATCTAGAACTAATAAAATACGGAGGGGACATATTGCATGAAAATATACATGAATTGATTAAGAAAATATGGAAAGAGGAGACAATGCCGAACGAGTGGGAAATTGGACAGATTACACCGATCCATAAAAAAGGCGACCAGCATGAGTGTAAGAACTACAGAGGTATTACACTATTAAACGTTGCCTATAAAATATTATCGTCAATAATACAAAAAAGGTTAACAGATGAAACAAAAAATATCATAGGACAATACCGATGCGGTTTCTTAAAAGGCAGATCAACAACAGATGTAACACATACCATTAAACAAATCATGGAAAAAGCACACGAACATCAACATGAAATAGAAATATTATTTACAGACTTTCAACAAGCCTTTAACTCAATAAAAAGAAAGGAAATAATGAAAGCCCTAAAATATCAAGGAGTAAGTAAAAAACTAAGAAATCTAATAAAAATGTCTATGAATAAATAAAAAATAAGTATCCTAACACAAAAAGGGGAAACAGAAGAATTCGACATAAATAAAGGAGTGAGACAAGGTGACTCACTGTCAGCAACACTATTTACCCTGACAGTAGATTTTGTGTTAAGAAAGATCCACAAGGGAAACCTAAGAGCATCAGGTTACCAACTAATCGCCTATGCAGATGATATAGCGATAGTAACAAAAACACGAAAAATCATGAAACAATTATTAATGGAGATAGAAGAAGAGGGAAAGAAGATGGGACTAAGAAATAATGAAAAGGAAACAAAACTAATGAGACTCGGAAAAGCAGAACAAAACAGACAGATAAGGATAGCAAATAAAAAATTCGAGGAAGTACAGAAATTTAAATACTTGGGCGTTATGATAAATAACAAAGGGAAAAGAAAAACGAAGATCGAAAACTGCGACAAACCGGGTATACCAATCAAATAGAAAACTACTAAAGAGTAAAATATTGACCAAACAAACAAAGATGAATATATATAAAACAATAATAAGACCAATAACGATGTATGCAGCAGAAACCATGACTATGAAAAAAAAGAAGAAGAGAAATTAAGGATAAATTAACGAAAGATAATAAGGACAATACTGGGTCCAGTAAGAATCGAAGAACAAGACTATAGAAGGAGAACCAATAAAGAGATTTTAGAAGAATTAAATGGTGAAGATATAGTAAAGAAAATAAAAGTACAAAGAACCAAATAGCTAGGTCACATATGGAGACAAGGACCAGAATCAGTATCAAAAGCTATGATATTGTGGCAACCAGTAGGAAAAAAGAGACGTGGTCGACCCAGATCAAAATGGTTAACTGAAGTAGAAAAGGAACTAAGAGGAGCAGGAATTACAAAATGGAAAGAGAGGGCAATAGACCGGAAGAAATGGAGACATATTAGTGAACAAATACAATGATCATGGGGACTGATCCACCCCGTAAAATGGATCTAGAAAGCGAAAGCGGCGAAGCCCCACATGGGGTGTTAAGCCATATACTATACTATACAGGGTGTTTTATTTAAAAAAACATAAGTTTGTGTCGTCCTGTCAATATGGGTAGCCCTGTATATTAGAAAATATTTTTAAATTATGATCCTATCTTTGCCCCACCTTTTATCTAAATAACTTTTTTTCGTATCTCTTACGACAAACGGGTAATTGGACTTTGTCACACAAATGCCCCACCCTGTATACGAAATCATTATAAAACCATCCTGCCTCTTTGTAAATAGACTTATAGTCCAGAGAAATAAGATTTTTCTCGTGACACATCCCCCTCCAGGTCGAAACCAAATTTTTTGAGTAGTATGGACATCTATATTAATAACCTTTATGTTTCCTGTTAAAAAAACGGTAAATTTTCGCTTTTTTTGTCTATAATCAAAAAGTTAAGCATTATAAACAAATCTGAGAGTAAGAAACTCATAAATCGTCTAAAAAATTTCAATATGGCGTTCGCTGAATATGTCTATCCTTATTGGTTGCTTAGAAAATTGCAAAATAATTCATAAATTTTGAGTTTTTATAAATATTCATAACTAATGTAAAAATTAACTTAGAAACTTTTTATTACACAAATTGCTAAGACTTTTGGTGCTTCAAATTTCAAAGCAATTGGTCAAATAGTTCAACATTTATTTAATTTGTTTATCCCAAATTTATTTTTTTTGCAACACTATAAGTCAAAAAATTATGAGGTTAGAGTAAGACTTCTGACAGTTTATGGAAGAAGAACATATACTGTCGACTTACAAAAAAAAAATGACAATAAGTAATTTTAAACAATGTGAAATTATTTTGCACAAACACATCAATTTTTTGCTTACTTATAATCAATTAGAATAACTTTTTAACGGTTACCCGTAGAAAAATTATTTTTTCATATTTGCAAAGACTGAATTTTTATACACATTTAGAAAGAAAAATAACTGTGCTAGGCAATTAGGGACGAAGTTAGCCGCCCCTTTTTTTAATTCACATGTTTTGCAAAATAATTTTTCAGTATTTAGAATTATTTTTTGTCATTTTTTTTTATTAAATTAATAGTATAAATCTTCTTCTTTCATAAACTATCCAAAGTATTAATGTAACTTCATCATTTTCTGCCTTATAGCGTTGCAAAAAAAAATTAATTTCGGATAAACAAATTAAATACCTTTTAAACTATTTGACCAATTGCTTTGAAATTTAGGTAATGATTTAAGTGCCAGAAGTCTCAGCATTCCGTGTAAAAAGAACTTTCTAAGTTAATTTTTACATAAGTTATGAATATTTATATAAACTCAAAATGTATAGATATATTGATACTGATAGACATATTGAGCGAACGCCATATTGAAGTTTTTTATAGGATTTATGAGTTTCTCACTCTTAAATTTGTTTAAAATAGGTACTTAACTTTTTGGTTATAGAAGAAAAAGCGTAAATTTACCGTTTTTTGATCTTCATTTGTCTATAACTATGTATATCATCAAAATCGGCTGCAGGAAACATAAAGGTTATAAATATAGATGTCCATAATACTCAAAAAATTTGGTTTCGGCCTGGAGGGGGTTGTGTCACCATCAGGATATTTTTTTCCCTTATTTCTCTGAACTATTATATTAAATTCTTGAAACATATGCAAAATGGCATGACTCAGAACATCGTGGATTTTTTTTACGAATTTTCTTACAAATCTAGGACTCCTGCCGTCTTACTAGAACCGTTTAACCTTCCTGCCGAGTACCGAAAAGTATTGATTGCATTTGAGTATTAAAACTTTTTAAAGGCAGGACTCAGAAAATCACGGAATCAAGGTGAAAATTTTTCTCAGAATTTTTCAAGCGACAAGTATACTTAAACATTAGGAGACGTCATGCCAATATTTTTTTATCATTTTGAAATAAATATATTTAATTTATTTAGTTGGCAGGTCCCAGAATATCATGAAAATTTCATTATTTTCCTTACATGTTTGTATACATATTATACTCCGTTAGCCCGTTTGCAACCCTCCTGCCCAAAAAATTTTCTTCACAAAATCGGTAGTGTTCTGTCATCCTACGGATATGGCAGGACTCAGAAATTCATCACAAAACCCTATTTTTATTTTTTGGGAAAATCTAGTTTTTACAGGAAAATGTCACAGGAAATTTGTGGATGTTTCCACAGATTGTAAGTACTTCATCTACCTTTCCAGTATTGCAAAAGGCAGGACTGAGAAAATCGTGGCTAAACTTCTGTATAATATCTCCCGGCCTACAAGGAAAAAGAAGCAAATGGAGACGTAGAATATCATGGCTTCGCAACCTCAGAGAATGGTACAAATGTACATCAAATGAACTTTTCAGAGCAGCAGCCGTCTCTAAAGTCCGAATAGCTACGACCATTGCCGATCTCCGTTGCGAATATGGCACTTGAAGAAAATTTTGATTTAAATTGTTTGATATTTTAACTGATTTGTATCTGTATTTCGTCTTCCTAGTTTATAATTTGAAAACAACATTTTGACATAATATTTAACCTCCAATATTATGACAGACGTCAATTTCCAATCTCAACAAATGTATTAATGATGCCATATAAACTCGTCACTAATTAATCTAGCCAATGAATACTCAGTAGTAATTGCACAAGAGCTCTGAAATTATTGAATTTTTCCCGAGTGACACTTTGACAGTTTTAATTTCACGAGCCGAAGGCGAGTGAAATTATGTCAAAGTGTCACGAGAGCAAAAATTCTATATTAATTTCAGAGGTCGAGTGCAATAATTTTATTGTAATTTATTTATGTAAGTACCATTAAACACACAGTTTTTATAAATATTTGACGACTGAAAGTCATCACTTTTAATTTTTAAAACATTAATTGTCATTAATGTCACTGAATGTATTTTTTCGTAGCAACGAAGGGCATTTGACGTAATATACTTAACGACGGGAGATTATCAAAAATTATCGATTTAATTCAGATTTCTGTAGCTTTCTATTGGTCAGAATCTCCTATGAATGAAATAATCGCTGTAATAGGAGGTGCATGTGAAAAAAATATGATTATTCCCAGCGCCGTGCCGTGCTATGATGAGGCATCACAAGGGGGCGGCATAATGAGTAAAATCAAAAAGAAATTGTCAGATTGTGTAAAAATGTTGTCAGAAACTATTAGTACATTCTTCCACGGTTTTTGCTGTACATTTTAAAGAACTGCTTGGATTTACATGAAATTTGGTATACGCATAGCTAACATGTCAAAGAAAAAAGTGATATTTTGCCGATGTGTGCTTTTGCCCTGGGGGTGATTTTCACCCCCTCTCGGGAGTTAAAAAAAAATGTCCAAAATAAGTGTGGAAATAAATAAAGTGACTAATTCTAAGCAACTTTTGTTCTTTAAAGTTGTTTAGATAAGTCAACACTTTTCGAGTTATTTGCCAGTGAATATATTAATTTTTCAACAAAATAAACACGTTTTTAGACAATTTTTCACAAATAATTCAAAATGTATTTTATCGCAAAAAAATGTTTTTAGAAAAAAAATAGCCTGCAAAAGGTAAAAAAATATGGTGTATGCATGAGGTGTCTAGACATAGTAGAGCAACCAAAGTTATAGGTAGGTAATGAAAAATATATTCATATTCGCCAAATTCCAAAGAAAGTATTTCAACGTGAAGTATCCAACAAAGAAAGCACTTTTGGGGAAAACTTAATACAACTTTTTTAAAGTGTATAAAAAATCTTTATTTATGTTTTCATAAAAAAGTTTCTAGCATCAAATTTAAGCAAGTTGGTCCCTTTTGTTCTGGCAAAAAAAACGGGAAGATCACCCCCTAATTAGCAACTTAAACGAAATTAATCGTTACCGCTTCACCAGTTATTTAACTTATAATGTGTTTTTATTATCTGTAAGTTTCATCGATTTAAGTTGCTTATTTTTGAAAAAATTTGGTTTTAAAATGAAATTTAAAAAAAATTAATTTTGAAAAAAAATTATTTTTTCAAAATTACTTAAAAATTGTTAGAGATACCAAAAATCTCAAAGATTATAAAGAGTCGACTTTGCTTTTCTGAATATTTTGTATGTTTTTGTTTTTCTGTAAGACAAAAATTGGTTAAGATTTGGTGTTTCTAAATTTGCATACACTCGTGATTAGTGATCGTCCAATCCCTTTTAACTACGGCCCTTTTAAAAATAATTACTTTGAACGGATGAAACTTACAGATGATATAAACAATATATACACGATTAAAGAAACTTGTGAAGTGGTAACAATTAAGTTCATTTGAGATGCTAATTACTAGGTGATTTTGCCGATATTTTTATCAAAAAAAAAGGGAATATCTTTATTTTGAGCGAAACTTGTTTACTTTTGTTGATAGAAATTTTTTTTAAAACAAACATAAAGCTTTTTCTAAACACTTTAAAAAGTTATTTTGAGTTTTTTCCAAAAAGTGCTTCATTTTTTTGGTTATTTCACGTTAAACTATTCGATTTGGAACTTAACGAATCTGAACATATTTTTCATTGGCTATAACTCTGCTTCTGCTACCTATAGAGACCTAATATACACACCGTTTTTTTCACTTTTTTACAGGCTATATTTCTGCCAAGAATGTTTTTTTCGACAAACAACTAACTTTTTAAGTTATTTGCGAAAAAACGTCTAAAAACGTGCTTATTTTGTTGAAAAATAAAGATATTCACTCGCAATTAACTCGAAAAGAATTAACCTGACGCAAGAACTCTATAGAACAAAAGTTGCTTATAACTAGACATTTTATCTATTTCCAGACTTATTTTGGACACATATTTTTTCATCCCCAAGAGGGGGTGAAACCCACCCCCAGGGTAAAAGCACACGTCAGCACAATATCACTTTTTATCTTGACTTGTTAGCTACGTGTGTGCCAAATTTCATGTCAATCTAAGCAGTTCTTTAAAATTTAGGGGTTCTGCAAAATTTTACCGTTAAAGAACGTACTATACATGTAGAAAAAATGAAAAGTTACAGACAATTTGGCTATGTCCAAATGAAAATTACTGTTAATGAATTTCCCCTTCTAGAAACTCATAATAAAAAATGTTTAATTTTTATATGATATTTATGTTTTTAAATTGAGGGAAATATATTTTATAATACACTAGAAAAATATTGTATGAATCTTCATTCTTCTTCTAGAAGAATTGGGTGATATATCCCAAATTGTAATAGAATATTCTGTGCCAAACTAATCTAATTTCTTTATACCCAAATATACCTACCTAGTTGTATCACTAAGAATTTTATTAACACTCCGCGTTGTTGCCTCGGTGGCTAGTGGGGAAAGAAGTTTTTCAAAATTAAAAATTATTAAAAACTATTTTCAAAGATCCATAAGATAAGACAAACAAAAATAAAAAATGTAGCACTCATTTCAACAGAGTCCTAACTAGCTGCTACTTTAGATTACATCAATTTGATTGAGAGTTTGCCAAAATTAAAGTCAGGAAGGTAAAATTGTAATTTTTGTAAATGATATTAATGTAATGTTCATACATATTTCATTTAGGATCGTAGGCGCAACATTTCGGTCCAGTGCTTTTTAAATGCAATTCATTCTTTCCGAATCATGAAAAAATTAGATAATAAATACTTTTAAAAAATTTAAACGCAAAATGAAAGATTACATTAGAATAAACAAAAGTGAAAGTCCCTTAGACTAAACAAAAAGTTTCCTTTAAATGAGATATATTTGAAATTAAAAATCACACTCAGTTATCTTTTTCACCCCTGTAACTTATTGAAATAAACATAATAGAAATTTTCAACAACTATTAACCCTCAATAATAATGTAATCATTCATTCTACGATCAAATTTTTAAAAAGTATTTGTTAGTTTTCTCAGGATTCGAAATGACCCAAGTAGCACATTAAAAACATTTTAGTTTTATTTAAGGTTTATATAGGTTTTATTGTGGTAAATAAGAATGGTTTTAAAATTACCTTGTAAATATACTGCCAGAACTTTAAGACTGTTAAGCATTTGTCACTAGTTTTAAAGTATCTAATAAGAGTATCAAATAAGACTAATTAATCTTAATAGATAATTTGTATTATTTTAGTTTTAACATGGTTTAACCTCAGTTCACTTTAAAACTAATCAGTTTTATGAAGAACTACCGGACTGTTCGGTTTTATTAGATTCTAGTTTGTTACCTTTTAGTTGTATTGCAGTTTTAAAGGTTCTCCTAGTATTACTAATAAAACCTATTATTAAAACTACTTGATCTCAAGACTATTATGTCAGTAAAACATATGCCTTAAAACTATTTTTTTAGTTTTCTTTAAAGTTGCTTTCTTAAAAGCAGTTAGTAGGCTATATTAAAACCAAACGCTTTTAACTGAATCAATTTGGTTAGAGAAAAGACTAAACTATGCTTCTTGTTAGAAACAATAAGACTAAACTCATCCCCTCTTCTTTCATGTCCAAAATGGCCGGCCATTTGTTTTAGAGCAAAAAAGTGGTGTAGTGAGTTGTAAAAAGTGGAAGTACATTTAGTATGAAAGAAATAAGTCGCAAGTACTTAAAATATAAACGAATTGGTAATTTTAAAGGAAAAATATGAAACACACAGCACTACGACGCCTCGATTTTAGGTTAGATTCACATTAAAACCGAGTGGCCTTATTGACAGCAGCATTAAGACTAAACGGTTTCAATTCCAAGGCAACCTTGCTTTTATGTAGGATATATATGCTCTTGGAAAGGTATAAAATAAAACCATTTGATCTTAAAAATTCTCTGTCGATACACCAAAATAGTTTTATTTGGATTTCGGCCATATTGTTTCTGGAGATGCTGAAAGCCGTGATAGATTACAATATAAGGCTTATATAAAAATTATAAAAAGCGTCTTAAAGACATCAATTCGATTTATTTTAACATTAAAACATTAAAATTATTAAAGAAAAACTTATTTTTCTTCCAAACTAATATTTTTCGGGTTTTATTTTTTTATTATTTTTATTTTTTAATCGCCAAAAATCAGAAGTTTTAGGGCGCCTGAGTTATTTAGACCTATTTTTGTTAACATTATCAATAAACTTGGATGCGCAAGTGTTTTTATACCTTGACAGTCCGAAATAATCAAGTACTTTTTATTATTTTACTGTTAAAAATACGTATCTACCTATTATAACACATGTAAAAATTTGTTGGCCTATATGGCGTACATGAGTTTAAAGAATCATTTAATGTGGTAAATTGTCTTTAAAAGTCTCTATTTAAGAAACCTTTTTAAGTTTGCTATAAAACTGCCTGCACTTAAAATGTCTTTTAACATGGTTTTGGAAGCACCTCCACAGCAGCTTTAAAACCAATTGCTTAAGAAAACAAAGTTTTAAGAAAGTTTTTAATTTTGGTTTTGTTGACCTCTTTCAGAGTGGGCCCTTTTATGTTGAAAGCGGTTTTATTGCAACCTTAAGGTTTACTTTAAAACCAAATGGTTTAAATTTTATTTTTATGCTACAGTTTTAAAGCATCCTTAAAAGACTTAATAATCCCGTTCGGTGCTACTTGGGGAATGAATTTCAAAAGGATTAGCCCGACATTTTGCGTCTTTAAAGTAAGTATGTTTTGTTTTTAAAACAAAAGTTTGCGTTCATTTTGCGTAATCTCATTTAATAAAAATAAAAATTAAGTTTCGGAAGTCCGGCCCTGAACGACCTACCGAATGGCGTGTTTATTTCTAGTCAAAAAATTGCAAATTTTTTGTAGAAAAAGTAATAGTTTATTTGTAAATAGTTAAGTGACAATATTAGTAGATACCAGTAAGTGAATTAATCGTATAGTCTTTGTTTAATCTAACGTAATAAACTAGTTTTAACTAATTCTTATTTAATAACATCAATAATTACGATATAAGGAACAACTTATTCCAGTTTTGTTACTGGTTTAATTTCCTGCTTAATTACTGGTCAGGTCCGTATTACTTTTGAACACATATCTCGAGTTAAAATTAAAAATGGAACCTAACAATCGGAATCTCTCTGACTCGCAACATGTACAACAACTGCAGACAAATACCAATAAACCCTATTCTTCACCCACTTCTACACCTTTCCCGTCCAAATTTCAAGCGATTGTCTTCAGCGGCTTAGAAAATACGAAGCTGCAAGAATTATTTAATTCCATTGGGCAATCTAATTCAACCAAAAAATATTATATTTTCGTCTCGATTATCGAAAAATAGGATATGTATGTACCTTTCAAGCAAACAACTGGTGGACGAATTTATGCAGAAGCACGGACAAATAAAAATCGAGAATAATACTATACAAGCTAGAAGACTGATTTCTCCAGCCGAACGTATCGTTTTATCACACGTATGTCCCACTATACCACACAGTTTGTTAATTGATTATTTACAAAAAATAGGACTTAATCTTCTCTCCCCAGTCACTTTTCTAAAAATCAGTTCCAATCTTCCTGAATGCCATCATATTTTGAGCTTTAGAAGGCAAATATACGTTAGTCCTCACAATATCTCCTTACCCGACTCATTTACCTTAGACTTCGATAATACAACACATCGAATTTTCTTATCTCAAGAAACTATGGTGTGTTACAGCTGCAAAAAGTCTGGACACATTGCCGCAAATTGTTCCGATAAAATTAAATCAATAACAAGTTCAAGTAACAGTCAACCTATCTCTTCTTTCTCACCTGAAACTATGCCTAAGCCTACAGCTATATTCCTATCTAACGAACATATTCCTATCGAAGAAAGCTCAGCAAATAATCTCAATAATCCTAATATAGAATAAAATCAAGAAGTTGGCAACATGGACAGTTCCATAGCCATTAATGCCGACCTTCAGTCGAAACGTAGTATCAATGAGGTTCTCACTTCTCCAGAAATAAGTCATACAAAAAGACCCTTTACTGTACCTTCATCTGAACCTAAAGCCAAGAAGATTAAAAGCAACGAGGAGCATAGAGCAACGAAATCATCAAAATCGTATAACCTTGAACCAGCCAAAAATTTTATCGAAAATCATTCACCCGCATTTGTCCTCAACTTTGACCAACTGAATCTTCTTATAAGCAATATTAGTGGCGCGCAAAATCCTATTGATATAATTATTCAAGATTTTACTTCCGAACTAATGCGACTATACGATATGTTAACTGAAATTTATACACAATTGAAAGACAGATCCTTCAAACGTTTTATCAACACTCTCAGAAAGAAAATTCTATGGCACTTGGGTAACGAGGCCTCTGAATCCGAGGGCGAGTCATCTCAGGGTAACCAGTAAACCACATAATATTTATATAAATACTATCCCACATTGGAATTGCAGGCAACGAAAAAACTGACCAGTGCGCGAGTGAAATTGCCGTATGTGCCGATATAGAAAAAGATGAGTGTTGAAATACCGCGAGTGATATAAAAGCTTACATTCAGAATCGTGTTTTGTGCAAGTGAAACAAACGTCACTAAAACTAATTAAAAATGACGTTACAGCCTGGGAACCCTCAACTGGAAACAGAAGAGAACAGTTGGTGATAACTCGATTGATAATTGGACACACGAGACTTATTCACTCATATTTATTGTCTAAAAGCGACCTACCTGTATGTGAAATATGTAATGTACCAGTTACTGTTAACCATTTGATAATATTGTAAAGTTTCTATAACTCATAGGAATATTTTACAAAATTTAACTTTGTATACTGTAGCCGCCGCTAATCACCATTAAGGTGGATGCGGCTGTATTTTCTAAAAAAAAAAAAAAATTAAGTTTCAATAATATTTCGGGGCGGCATTCCGAAGACTTGCATCATATTTAAAATATAAACCACACGTCTGTTCTCTGAATATTCCCTACATATTTTTTCAAATTTAGAATATGGCGATAAGGAGAAAATTACGTGCAACCTTTGTTTTACTTTTCCTATAATAATTTTTTGTGGGCCTAATACCTATAGGCAGAAGCGTGACCACTGGGAGTTTTGGAGGCGTCGGAAAAGTTTTGAAAATATTTAGAATAGTGGTCTAGAATTTCCAAGAATAGATGTTTAATAATTGTGGAATTTGTAGTAATTTGAGATAATTTGTAAGTGTGAAGTTGCCCATGGAGGAAAGTTTGCATTTATATTTAGCGATAAATTGGGATAATTCCTATCGAAAATTGTATTTAATAGCAAGGTATTATATATTTTTCTTTTAAATATTTTCTATTCTCTAATATTTAAAACAACGTTGTATTTTCTTTGGGAATTGAAATATCACATGTAGGTTTACTTAAGTATACAAAAATTAAAACTTTTTAATTATAATTAAGATTTTTCAACAAATACAAGTTTTACGTGTTAAGGAAATACATTCCCAAGTACAAAGGAGAAGTTAAACTTAAAACAAACTTTAATTTCGAGAGATGTACCAAGTATTCTAACTTGTACTAACTTCGAAAAACTTAAACTGGTTATTATATACGTAGTTTTATACATTTCTGTCTATCTTTTAACATGAGATCCTTACGTTTTTTGACTTAAATATCAGATCTGAAATCTTGAAGTTACGTTATAAAAAAGTTTTTTGATTACATAGATTTTATACCTGCATCTTCATTTAAATAAAAACACTGATTCAAGTCACTTTTTATTATTTTTAAAGCAAACTATAACAAGGATTATTAATTTTTAAAATATTTAAAAGATGTTCTATTGTGAATAAAAATAAAGATCGTTGCAATATCTTCTATCACCGAGATGCTGCAGTTAGACGAGCGGCACACCTCTAATTTGAGGCTTAGTAACCGAAAAAGCGACTATGATAGGTGAATGAAAAATTTTGGTCAGTCTTTATGTTTTAGAGGTCGCTGGATCCGAATGTGAAATTTATTTTTATCTAGAGTTGGTGAAACATGTTCAAAAATCAAATTTTAAGCAAAAATGCGAAAAACCAATTTTGATGATTTTTCAAATTTAACTCGCTGTGTCTTTGGTCCCTGTAAATATTTACTTTTGAAAATTTTACTGTATCATCTTTAAAGTAGTTAGATAATAATGATATTTTTTTGAAATATTTAGAAAAATTAAAAGAGGAGTAGTTTCATCTTTGGGTATTTAAAAAAGTTGAGTGAAAAACTTTTCAGTTTATAATTTTAACCAACAGAACATTAAAACATAAGGCATGAAGAAGTTTCCTGTAAAATTTCAAGTCAAATTATGCAATAGGAAAAAAGTTATGTAACTTTATAGACGAGCGGCACACCCCAAAAACGCTTAGTTCTCGAGATACTGACCATGGTGTGTTGAATGGCTAATTTAGGTCATAGTTCATGTTTTTGATGGTGGTGAAAACGAGAATCAGGTTTATTTTGAATTTTATGTGGGGGAACATTGTCAAAATCGCAATATTACCCTAAAAATAAAATAAAAATAAATTAACTTTTTTGATTTTAACTCGCTACAACACTGTTCAATTTCAATATTTTTTCTGTAATATTTATAGTATATATCACTTACATTTACAAAGACAATGGAACCTGTTTTAATCATTCAATCTTAATACAATAAAAGTCATGAATTTTTTTAAGTAAAAGGCGCAGATTCCTGAATTGCAAAGTTTATCACAAGGTGAGTGACAAAATTTGAAATTTAGGTTTTCAATCAAGTTTATGTTAAAACAGGGAGCACAAAGAACAAAATGCTTTATAGAAAAAAAAAAAATGGTGCAACTTTTAATTTTAAGAAAAACGTGATTTAATTTTTTTTTTATTTTTAGGGTAAAATTGCGATTTTGACAATGTTCCCCACTTAAAATTCAAAATAGACCTCATTTTCGTTTTCAAAGCCATCAAAAACATAAAGTATGACAAAAATTAACCATTAATCACACCGTGGTCAGTATCTCGAGAAATAAGCGTTTTTTGGGGGAGCCCCAATCGTATACAAAGTCACATAACATTTTTTCTATTGCATATTTTGACTTAAAATTTTCCAGAAAACTTTTTCGTGAGTTATGTTTTAATACGGTGTTGGTTAAAATTACAAATTGAAAAGGTTGTCACTAAACTTTTTTTTTTAGTAAATATGGAACTAACGAAATCTGACGACAAAATATTAAAAAAAAACAATTCCTCTTATAATTTTTTAAAACATTTCGGATCAACCTCATTGTCATCTAAATACTTCAAAGATGATACTGTAAAATTTTCAAAAGGAAATACACTCACAGGCACAAAATTCTGCCACCCAAAATTTTTGATTAAGTTTGACAAATTTATAACTTTATTATTTGTGCTCCAATTTTCAAGAATCTTGCAGCAGTTTGTAGGTATATAATATATTGATATCGTTTGGTATTATTCCGATAACAAAAAATATTTACTTGCATGGCATTATACAGGGGTGAATGAATACATTGTATTTTCTCCTAATTTTAAAGAATTCTGTGGAAAAATGGAAGAGCTGATTTTGTTTCATAGTCCTGTCATACTATCCCAGAGGCATCACTAAAATTTTGTTTTTTGAATTATCCGAATATCCCTTTTGTTGTAAGAGCTGTCCTTTTTTTGTAAATAAAAACACTGATTGACTCATAAAATACAGGTTGGATTGATAAGATTAGAATGGCCCGCAAACAGCCCAGATCTCAATCCTATTAATAATTTATGGGATGAATTAAAAAAAGTTATTTGCCGACATCCTAGGCTTTCAGAAAATTTGGTACAGATACTTGTCAGCCAAAACAAAAAATACTCTTTAAACACATATTTATTCGATGCCAAACAGATTGCGAGCAGTCGTTGCTGCAAGAGGTGGACATACCCGCTATTGAATTGTTTTGTTTTGTTGTTAATTTTGTTTTGCTTTTTTAATTTTAGTGCGCTTGATAATTTCAAAAAAATAAATCTTCAAAGCAAGTTTTTATTTACAGCTCTAACAATAAAAGAGATATTCGGATAATTCAAAAAAAAATTAATGACACCTCTAGGATAACACAAAAGGAGTATGAAACAAAATCAGCCCTCCAATTTTTCCACAGAATTTTTTAAAGTTAGGAGAAATTATAACTCTTTCATTAACCCTAGTATAATGCCATCTAAGCAAAAATTCTACCGGAATAATAACGAACGACACCAATACATGTACCTACAAACTGATGCAAGAATCTTGAAAACCGAAGTACAAGTAATAAAGTTATAGATTGTCAAACTGAATAAAAAATTTTGGGTGGCGGAATTTTGTACCGGTGAGTGTATTTACAGCGACCAAAAATACAGCTTGTTAAATTTGAGAAATCATAAAATTTATTTTTCGCACTTTTGCATAAAATTTGATTTCTGAACATCCCAATCAATTAATATAAAATCAGCATTAAGACAAAACTGAGAAAATAATGGATGAAAAACAGAACAATAAAAAGTAGAAGAAAATATAACAGAGCTATCACAGAATTAAAACAGATATTATAGAACAGAAATGAACACAGCTTATATAACAGCTTAAAGCTTATACAACTTCAACAGTTTAACTCTCCAATTAGAAATAAATGGGCCAGAAATGACAAAGAAAAATTAGAAGTCTTTACTAAACACTTAAAAAAAGTATTCCACCCATATGATCCAGAGCAGCATTCAGAAGATTAAGAAGTAAACGAAACACTAACTGCACCCTTTCAAATTGACCCGCCCATAAAAAAATTCTAGTAAGTGAAACCAGAAATATAACTGTGAGTGAAATTAACAATAAAAAAGCACCGGGATAAATGATTTAAATTATTAACATACCTATATATTCAATGCTGTCCTCAAACTAGGGTACTTTCCGAGGATTTAGAAAGTAGCACAGGTAATAATGATCCCCAAACCAGGCAAAAAATTTTGAAGTTAATCTCCTACCGACCTATTAGCTTGCTACAACTATCTCCAAAATTTTCGAGTAAATATACGTCAAAAAGTTAAGTCAATAACAGAAATGATGCACTTAATTACAGACTATAAATTTGGATTCCAAAACAAGTACATAATAGTTAACAAGATTAACGTTGACTTCCAATAAAAACGTTACTGTTCTGCTGCCTTTATTGATGCGTCAATTCAAAAGCAAAACAAAGCATTCGATAAAGTTTGGCATATTGGTATCTTCTACAAAATTAAGAATATACTCCCATATCCCTACTTCATGTTACTTAAATCCTACCTAACCAATAAACACTTCCTTGTCAGCCAAAACAAAAAATACTCTTCTCTGAATGCCATAAAATCAGGGGTACTACAGGGTGTACTAGAACCTATCCTCCTGTATTTGTTATACACATGTATTGATCTTCCTACTCTACCGATGGTTACAATAGCCACATTTGCAGACGATATAGCTGCTCCCTCTCCACACGAAGACCCAAAGATGGCATCAAGAGAACTTCCATTCTACCTTAACAATGAGAGCGAATGCACTAAAATCTACACATGTAACATTTACACTCTGTAAATAAATTTGCCCACCACAATAACTTAACAACAACAATAATTTACCTCAAGCTGAAGATGTAAAATATTTGGAAATTCACCTAGATAGGAGATAAATATGGCGAAAACATATTTTTACTACACGCTAAGGACTAAAGCGAAGCCGTCTATACTGTATCATCGGCAGAAACTGTAAGTTGTCTCTAAAAAACAAATAACTCTTCTACAAAGCCATTATAAAGCCCATTTGGACCTAAGGTATCTAGCTCTGGGGAAGAGCTTCTAATAGCAACATATTATAATACAGATATTCCAAAAAAAAGGAGAGTACAGGAAGAAGCTGTACTGATAATATCTTCTGCCTCAAACAACTAATAGAAAAAAAATTAAGCACAAATCAAGAAACCCACCTCATGTTTATTGACTTGCAGAAGGCGTACGATACAGTTCCTGTAAACAAACTCTGGAACGTGTTACGACAGACGAATATTAGTGTCACCTTAATAAAAGCCTTAAGACATTTGTATGAAGGGTCAACATCACAAATAAAAACTGGAAACAGATTATCGCAAAGCTTCCTGGTTAATAAAGGTCTACGTCAGGGGTGTTGTGTATCACCGACCTTATTTAAAATATATGTTGCAAAAGCATTGAAAGAGTGGAAACGAAAATGCAGAGGCATGGGCGTAGACCTTGGAGAGATTTGCTTATATACATTGCAGTTTGCTGATGACCAGGTTGTTATAGTAAACAATAAAGATGATTTAGAGTACATGGCAAGGAAATTACAAGAAGAATATAGAAAGTGGGGACTAGAAATTAATACAGAAAAAACAAAATACCTGCCAATAGGTACCGAACTATCGAACATCACATTAGAAAATAATGAAATCATCATGCCCTGCGACCATTACACATATCTAGGAATTGTTTTTGACACAACCGGGAAAGATGATGAAGAAATAAAGAGAAGAATAACACAATCCAGGAAAACAATAGGTTGTCTAAACAGCGTACTGTGGAATCATGAAATAGGAAAAAGAAGAAAACACAATATCTACGAATCTCTTATTAAAAGCAGTCTATTGTACGGAGCAGAAACTTGGCGGATAACCGAAAACAACAGAAGAAAGCTGGAGCCAGTAGAAATGGAAGCTTTTAGAAGATCAGTAGGAGTGTCACGCAGAGAGAGAATACGTAATGATGAGATAAGACAGCGAATGGGGGTTGACGGCTCTCTAACAACAGACATAAAAAGAAAACAGCTGATATGGTACGGACACGTCCAGAGGATGGATAACTCAAGACTCCCTAAAATAATTATGCAATGGGTACCACCATACCGCAGAAAGAGAGGAAGACCCAAGAAATCTTGGAGAGAGGGAGTAACGAAGGCAATGAGCGCAAGAGATCTTAGAGAGGGCCAATGGGATGATAGAGTGTCATGGAAATTAGGCATCGGACAACATCGCAAGACGTTTTAAAACCGATTGATATATATATATATATATATATATATATATATATATATATATATATATATATATATATAAATATATATATATATATATATATATATATATATATATATATATATATATATATATATATATATATATATATATATATATATATTCCAAAAAAAAAGACGATAAGGCTGATTCTTGATGCTCCGTACTACGTACCCAACTCGTTGATCCAACGAGACTTAGTAATTCCAACAATGCAAAAAGTTATAAGTGAATATAGTGCAACATATCTTGAAATATTGTTTGTATATCCTAACGAGTTAGCCGAGCGGTAGTTTGAAGAATTGCATGAAGAAAGAGGTTTAAAAAAATCATTAAAAAAAAGAGACTGAACTAATAGGTGTAAGTAATATTATACATATTTGTATATAGGAAAATATTGTAAATTGTAAATAGTAAATAGTGGAGGTAATGCTATGAAATTAGCAATAGCTACATTATGAAACACAGTGCTTAATAAAGCATCCTGTACACAAGTCATAATAATTATTTGTCAGCAAAAACGTTTATTGTCATTATTGATATTTAGTTGAATAAAGGAATCATAAAATTTTTTCAATATTTCGAATACTTTCCCTCTTATACACCGACTATAATACTGAAAATAGACTCCATCCCCCGCCGGTACCCTTAGAATATCTGCACTGTACATACCGGGCTTTCGAAGGCTAACGAAGAAGGAGCATTTTTTGGCGTGGGTTTGGATTTTATTGGTTGCATAATATAATATGAAGATATGCTGATGGCGGGTAGTACACTTTTACAGTTCTCGGTAAAGGGAAGACTACTTCAAAGTTTGGCTACCCTGCCTCTATGCTAGCTGGTATTTCTCTGTTTCTCTTCTGAAAGAAACAAGTTCCCATCCTGTACTACATCTGATCCTCGTATATCCTGTCCTTCGCGCACTTTGGCCAGAGGGTTGTTAGATATTCTTTACAAAGGGCAGCAGCGACCGGAGGTACCAGTATAAAGCGCAGAGGAAATGATTCTGGAGCGGCTTAGTATTGGACGTTCACAAGCAGTGCGGTATCAGCTGAATGGTTGTAATACTGGGATGTAGTGTAGAAAGGGAAATAATGCATTATGAGTGATGTCTAAGAGAATGCCTCAGAGGTTCTTCCGCAGTCCGGGTGACGACCGGAATTGAGTCTGTGTCAAAGCATGCGAAATTGGATGCCTCCTATGAGAATGTTAGTGATGAAGCATCGTGGAAATTTAGCTTCTGGTCCACGTAAATTAAACTTCAGAAAATTAATTAACATCAATAAATAGAACGTAGAAGGGCTAAAGACAATCCCAGATTCGAGCCTAAATACTAAAAGAGCTATAAAATTGAAATATCTGGACTAGCTAAAATGATCTTGGGATAAAAGAGCGTAATACTAGAACACATAGCGGCAATTAAATATATTTCTCTGGCGGTGAGAACCAGAACTATACTGATGCTGCTATTATGGTCTCACCAAAATTACAGCAATTTCTCAAACTGTGAGCGAAAGGGATAGATCTTCTGAAACTGGAAGGCTAATCACATAAACGCAGTATCATACAATTTTGTGCACCAATCAGCACAGCAGACGACATAAAAATCGAGCAAATCTACGAGAAATTTTAAACAAGTATAGGCAGTGTTTCAAATGACACTACACAGAGTGACCACTTAAAGAATGTACAAAACAAAATGAATGAACAAAAGAATGAAAAAAAGAGAGACCGCTTAATGAAGTTTGCTTTCAAAAATAACTATCCAATTTAAATACCATGTGCTTCAACTTGGAACTTGGACTATACTTGGAAACATCATCTCAATTATATGCCTCACTATTATTTACTGGAGATCATAAATCCAAACTATCAGATCATATTCAGAGTAATGTTCAGATCGTACTCGTAGCTAAAGTTAAACTGTAACTTAAATCATCCATCAAACGAAGAGAGACAAAAAAGTTATAACCAAGAAAGAAAAAATTCTTCAAAAAGTGCAAAAAACTATGCCCCCTATTTGCAGGGAGATATCAAAAAAATATGGAAGAATAAAACATTATGTAACAAAATCAATTAACATCCAGTTTATTTGTTAAATAAACATGTTTTCTGTTTTCTGACAGCAGTAAAATATATTTTGAATTAAATAAATTACATACATTCTTGTTTTTTGTAAATTACTTTAATCAAAAAAAATTGTGTTTGTACACCTTGTATTAATAATTAGGTTAATGTTTATATCGCTGAATAGAAAATTTAGTGACCTTTCAAATAGGCTAGCACATGACTTCTATTCTCATTTAGAAATGTCATCGATTACGTCATCACACCTAGATGGATGACGTCACTAGTATGATATATATATGCCAAAAATCATAATTTAAAAATAAAAACTGACTTGTTTCGGGATTTTTCCTTAAAGTCGCCGGTTTACAAAATAATGATTTTATTCCATTTGACTTTGTCACACTATATACCATAGTTTCGATAAGTGGTATCTCCATTGTTCTACATTTTAATTTCCATATTTTAAAGCACCTACAAGGTATATTTTAAATACAGTTTTTTGTTAAGTACCTATGTCAGTGATTTAAAATTATACCATCCGACAAAAGTTAATACCACAGATAGTTTTTAACTGTAAAATAGCTGTGGTAAAAACTAATTGCCTTTTTGTAAATTTAGTTTTTAATAAACTGCCATAACTACTAATATTTAACAAATATTTTCAATGGTCTATTACTCACTCAATAACTTTCTCATATTTTTTTTTATGTTTTCTTTCATTTTTTTCACATTTCCTGTACCAATTCAAAAATATATAATTCTCTTCCGTTCCAAGCGCAAAAAGAAAATTAAGTTTATACAAATCAGTCTGTATCGTCGCTTCCAAAGTAAACGTAGAGATAGGAGAATTCCTGACATCCCATGAGATGAAAAAACTAACATGTGTGTGTAGATGAAATCTCTACTTGAAAGCTTTGACTATTCTCTTGCCTTACAAATTTGTTCTGTACCGATTTCAAGTTTTGTAAAAAATTTGAGTCAGTCAGATCTTTGTCTTTTTGTTAGTAAAATTGAATAAGAAAATAAAGCCACCCCTTTTATTTTATTGTAATATATTTTAAGGGGATGGGTACGTATTTTCTGGTGCAATGCTATTCAAATGGGGATTAATTTTTTTCGAATCCTGAGAAAATTAATAAGTATTTTTGAAAAATTTAAACGCAGAATCAAAGGTTACGTTATTACCGAGGGCCGAAAGTCCCTGAAAACTTCTATATTGTTCATTTTAATAAGTTACAGGGGTGAAAAACTTAGAGAAAATTTAGTGTGATTTTTAATTTATATCTCGTTCAAAATAAACTTTTTATTTATTCTAATAGTGCAGTCGATATGTGAAACAATTGGTCATTGAATGGTAGAAGCATATAATTACGACCATATACACTACACATATAGAGGTTCAAATTTAGATACGGGGGCATCTCAGATTTTGCCTTTTACAAAAATGGCGGGCATTCAAAATGGTGACTATATATATGTTACTAATATCACGATAACTTTTGAACAAGACGTCCGATTTCAACCAAATTTGATACATAGGTTAATTTTTTGATGTTTAGGGCCGAGGTTATGGACCGAAAGAATCGGTTTACCAAAAGTTGTGTTTTTCATGGTTTTTATGTAAAAATAAGTTGTTTTTTATTTCAGTTCTTTCACCATGTTTATATTAATTTTTCAAAAAGCCATTACCGCCATTCAATATAGCGTGAAAATATTTTTAAGCAAATATTTTGAACTTTTTAGTTGTGTTAATTACCATTTAATAAATGCATAACGTATCTTCACCCATGCAACGAAGACTATTGTAACTCAGTTTTGGTTGAACTGAGATAATCGCGTTTGAAAATTTTTTCGCAAAGAAATCGCTCTAAGAAATGACGATATCTTTGGAAGAAATACGCCTTACAACCTGAAATTTCTGTTATATTATAGGTAAAGTGTTTTAAAGGGTTTCATAGTTCAAACGTAACAAAAAACACATTTTTTGCTAAATTTTGTAGACTTACTATAGTTTTCGTCGAGGCAATTAAGGAAAAAAACAGACTTACTCTATACTTAGTAACAGTAAATGATGTTATCTTTAGAAGAAATACGTCTGACAAGTTTAAATTTCTGTTATATTATATATATAAAGGGTTTAAGGGATTTCACAGATCAAACATAACAAAAAATAGTTTTTTTGCTAAATTCTGTAGACTTACTATAGTTTTCGTCGAAACAGTTAACGAAAAAATACTTATTCTAGACTAGACTTACTAGTAAGATTTATTGAAGCAAAGCAGTACTATTTAAAAAATTATAAAAAAACACATTTCTATAGTTAATCGGAATAACTAAACTTAGAGTCTTACTAGAGAAAACTATAGTAAGTCAAACAGTTTGACTCAAACTTGCAACACCTTCCGCTGTTTCTTGCAACGAAGACTACAGTAACTCAACTTACTATGGTTTTCGCCTGCAGGAGTGTGTGTCAGTAAACTTACTATATACATGCAAATGCTTTACTGGTTGCCTTAAATTTCATACTTGATATACCATACTTTTCTACCAAATAAAGCTTAAAAAGAAGGATAATACCAGAATAGTAAGTCAAATGTAACGTTTTTGAGTTACTATAGTCTTCGTTGCATGGGTCGAGTACCTATGTACGGCAGACCCGTGCAAATATTATAAGAATTAATGTGCATTTAATGGTAGAAGCATATAATTTGGACCACGTATACTACACATATAAATGTTCAAATTTAGATATTAGGTCATCACAGATTTTGCCTTTTACAAAAATGGCGGGCATTCAAATGGCAAGTATACATATGTGACTAATAGCACGATAACTTTTGAACGAAAGGTCCAATTTCAGCAAAATTTGACATCAAGCTTATTTTTTTGATGAATATGATTGAGGTCTTGAACCGAAAAAATCGGTTTACCAGAAGTTGTGTTTTACTGTTTTTATATGTAAAAATATGTTGTTTTTTTTCAATTCTTTCACCCTGTATATATTAATTTTTGAAAAAGCTAAAATAGAGTAAAAATATTTTTTAAGAAATATTTTGAACTTTTTAATTATGTTAATTACCATTTAAGAAATGAATAACCTACTTTCACATGTACCTATGTGCGACAGATTCAATTTGAATGCCCGCCATTTTTTTTAAGATAAAATCTGAGATGGCCTTATATCTAAGTTTGAATCTTTGTATATGTAGTGTGTGTGATCCAAATTATATGCTTCTACCATTAAATGCACAATAATTATAATATTATTTGCACGAATCTGCCGTACATAGGTTCATAGGTACATGTGAAGATACGTTATGCATTTATTAATTGGTTATTAACATAACTAAAGTCTCACCAGGGTCAGGAATTTTTTCATTTATTATAAATTAGTGGATGAAGATAGTTTCTGCCCTTGTGTGATCGGTACTCATCGGAGGGACCGCAGATGTTCGGATACAATTAGCGTGTCTTTGCAAAGACAATGACGTCGACTTTGCAAAGTAACAAGACACTTACTCAACATACCCACTACACATAGCACTAATACTCATGTTGTGACTGGCAGAATGACATAAAGACCATGACATTAAAAAAAAACTAATTAAAGAGTTCACAATATTTCCTAAAAAATATTTTTACGCTCTTTTCAAAGCCGGTATTACCTTTTTGAAAAATTAATATATACAGGCTGAAAGAATTGAAAAAATAAACAACATATTTTTACATAAAAAATTAGGAAAAACACAACTTTTGGTAAATCGATTCTTCCGGTTTAAGACCTCGAGTTTTACGTCAAAAAACAGAACCTATATACCCAATTTGGTTGAAATCGGACTTTTTGTTCAAAAGTTGTCGTACTATTAGTCACATTAGTTATTAGTTACATACTTATAGTCGCCAATTTGAAGGTCCGCCATTTTTGTAAAAGCCAAAATCTAAGATTTAAAAATCAAAGGTTTGAAGCTTTTTATATGTAGTATATGTGGTCCAAATGATCTACCATTAAATGCACAGTAATTCTTATAATATTTGAACGAATCTGCCGCACATAGGTACATGTGAAGATGAGCTATGCATTTATTTAATGGTAATTAACACAACTAAAAAGTTCAAAATATTTCCTAAAAAATGTTTTTATGCTCTTTTTAATGACAGTATTACCTTTTTGAAAAATTAATATATCCAGGGTGAAAGAATGGAAAAGAACAACATATTTTTACATAAAAAATCAGGAAAAACACAACTCCTGGTAAACCGATTCTTCCGGTTCAAGACCTCGATCATTTACGTTACAAAAAAAAAGAACCTATATACCTAATTTGGTTGAAATAGGACTTTTTGTTGAAAACTTGTCGTGCTATTAGTCACATATTTATAGTCGCCATTTTGAAGGTCCGTCGTTTTTGTAAAAGTCAAAATCTGAGATGGTCTCATAACTAAGTTTGAACCTTTGTATGTGTAGTATATGTGGTCCAAATTATATCCTTCTACCATTAAATGCACAATAATTCTTATAATATTTGAACAAATTTACCGCACATAGGTACATGTGATGATAAGTTATGCATTTATTAAATGGTAATTGACATAACTAAAAAGTTCAAAATATTTCCTAAAAATATTTTTACGCTCTTTTTAATGCCGGTATTACCTTTTTGAAAAATTAATATATACAGGGTGAAAGGATTGAAAAAAACAACATATTTTTACATAAAAAATCAGGAAAACACAACTTATAATAAACTGATTCTTCCGGTTCAAGACCTTGATATTTTACTTCAAAAAAAGAACCTATATACCCAATTTGGTTGAAATCGGACCATTCGTTCAAAAGTTATCGTGCTATTAGTCTCATATGTATTGGCGCCATTTTTAATGCCCGCCATTTTTGTAAAAATAAAATCTGATATTATATAGTGGAGTCACTGAAAGTGGATATGAGCTATTACCTCCGATTTCGTTGAGCCTCCATCGATTTGCATGAAAATTTGTGAGTGGTTAGAGGATATCTCAAGGAACAAAGGTGACATGGTGCCAACTTGCGCTTTTACCCTGGGGGTGGATGCCACCCCTTCTCGAGGGTGAAAATTTTTTTATTAGAAGTAACCACATAATTCGATAGAGGGACAAATTTCAAGTAAAATTTGTTATATAAAGTTATTAAAATAAATCAAAATTTTTTGAGTTATTAAAGATCAAAAGTTTTAATTTTTCTTGAGAAAAATACATGTTTTTAACCAATTTTTCATCAATAACTCAAAAGTGTAAGTTTTTACAAAAAAGTTATAATTATCAAAATTGAAGCTAATAAAAATGAAACAAACCCCTTACTACAAAAATCTTTTAGTGTTAACTTTATAGGTAATTAAATGTATATTTTTTTCGGCGATTAAAAAACTACATAAGTATTCAAGCTGAAATTACGGGAAATTGATGCATTTTATAACATAAAGTTAGTAAACATTTGTCAAAGTACTTAAAAATATCTATTAAATGAGCCCCCGAACATGTTGATAGCGTTAAAATTTATCCTCCAAAATTTTTTCAAAATTTATCTTTTAAAAATGTTTCCCAAAAATTGTTATCGTTTTTTTTTTAATAACTCCGTTCGTGTTTGCGATATCAGGTTCATCTAGCAACTGTTTGAAAGTTAATTCCAAGTGCTATTGAAACACGTTGAATCCAATCTTTTAAACCCCTTACTTTTTTAAAAATAAAAGGTTAAATGACCCCGGTTGCATGGTTCCCACAGCAAAATTTAAGATTTAAAAGTTTCTATTTCGGTTATTTTTTTACCATATAGAAATAGTAAAGCAGGTAAAATATTTGGCACAGAAAAAACTAAAATTTGGTTATATATAATTTTTTAAGTATATTGAGTATTTTTGGAGTTATTATCAGTAGTAATTGTACAAGAGCTCTAAAATTCAATATTAATTTTAGAGATCGAGTGCAATTTGTTGCGATTATTTCATGAATAAAACTGTTCAAAACCAAAATTTTATTGTAATTTATTTATGTAAGGAAAAATTAGTACAATTAAACACACAGTTGTTATAAATATGTATTTGACGGTTGAAAGTCATCACTTTTATACTTTTTAAAACATTTGTCATTAATGTCACTGAATGTATTTTTTCGTAGCAACGAAGGGCATCTGACGTAATATGCTTAACGACGGGCAGTTATCGAAAAAGTTATCAGTTTAATATAGATTTCTGTAGCTTTCTATTGGCCAGAATCTCCTATGAATGAAATAATCAAAAGAATATGAGAATTACAATAATTTTAAAAATTATAATTTTTTTAAATTACATGTTTTTTTTTTCAAAAATATGCATTCTGAACCGCTCAAAATTATTGAAAGCATTACTTATGCCAATATAAAGAAGTTCTTGTAAGGATTACTATAAATTTTATATTTTGTGGAAATGGCGTGTGTTTTATTTTTCATTTTCCTAAAAAATTCGAAAAGTTCTTTTATTTTCATTATAACATATTTAATTTTGACGCTATTACCTTGTTCTGAAGCTCATTTGATAGGTATTCCGAAGTACTGTTTCAAATGTTTAGCAGGAGAATTTTATACATTCCATCGCTTTCCCGTTATTTAAGCTTGAATATTTAGATTTGAGTACTCGTCGAAAAAAATACACATTCAATTGCCAATAACTCACTTTGAACTAACATTAGTTTAGTTCTTTATCATAAAAAACTGAATACATTCCTCACATAATGTGAGGAATGTATTCAGTTTTTTATTATCTTCAATTTCAGTAATAATAACTTTTTTGTAAAAGCTTATAGTTATTTCATTTATACGTGAAAAACCGATTTAAAACATGCGTTTTTTACGAAAAAATAAAATCTTTGGTCTTCAATAACTCAAAAAGTGTTGATTTATTTTAATAACCTTATATAACAAATTTTGCTTATAAGTTGTCCCCCTATCGACTTATGGTATTATTTTGAATAAAATAATTTTCACCCCCGAGAAGGGGTGGCAGTCACCCCCAGGGTAAAAGCGCCAGTTAGCATCATGTCACCTTTGTTCCTTGAGGTATCCTCTAATTACCCACCAATTTTCATGAAAATCGATGGAGGTTCAACAAAATCGGAGGTGAAAACCTTCAGCGACTGCACTAATAGCCTCCTATCTAATTTTGATCCCTTATATGTGTAGTATGTGTTGTCCAAATTATATGCTTCTATCATTAAATGAACAATTCTTATAACATTTGCACGAATCTGCCGCACTATAAGGGACTTTCAGCCCTCGAAAATAATTTGGTCTTTCATTCTGCGTTTAAATTTTTCAAAATATTTATTGGTTTTTTCAGGATTCGAAAAAAAAATACAATGTCCGTGGTAATATTTTCCAAATCTATCTTTGTCTTACAACGCACTCAGTCGAATAGAATATTTGACATGGCATCGGGAATATTTTGAGTTGCTGATTAAATAATATTGATATATAGTGTATTTGATAAATAATGGATTTAAGACATGAACTTGATAAAAAGATATTTATTGTGTATTATTTGTGGAACATCCAAGCAGAGAATACATCAGGATAATATATTCTGTGATCCAAGTATTTTGTTGTTAAGTTAAATATGTTCAAATTTTAAGCGTTCCATACTAACAATATATTATTAAAAAATCACTTTAACACTTTTCCTCTTTTCTCGAATGAGTATTAGTTTTTGTTGTACATATAAATTATTACAATCACTGAATACATAGTTAGTGAAAAAATTATCACATTTATTAACTGAATTAATAATTTGCAATTATACAAATAACAGTTATCCAAGAACATTCAAAAGCCATCTCTTTAAAGTTAATCATGACATTGTCAAGTAGAATGACATTCTAGTAATGTTTACATATCCATACCAGTGTGAATTTCACTACACGTAATTTGCCGTGTAAAGACAGAAAAGTAGAGATAGCCGTAAAATATTTGCGAATTATGTACCGATGGCCTTAAAATTAGGTACGTTTTTTAATATTAATATTTTTAACCGCATCAACCATATGGTCATTTTTATTCTAGGAGTATTTCTTCACATTACATGTTTACATTTACACAGCAGTTCTCTAAAGAATATAAACATTTTGTGAAATCTTACAGTAGTAAGGGAGAGTATGCTAAATTTGCAGTTCGAGCGTTATAGGGACCTATTGGGTTGTGAAGTTAGGTCCTTTAACCAAAAAGGCTAATTTAAGTTTTCCATTTTAGTAAGGACTTTTCATTTTTTTATTTATTTTTCCATTTCCCACAACCGTTTTTTTTTCGATTATAGCGCCATCTCATAATTCGAAAAAATGTCTCGAGTAAAAGTTACTTATTCTCACGAAAAGAATCCAAATCTCCAATATACAATGGGGCCTCGTCTTTAAGATTTTAAAATAACCCCCTCCACCTCCGTTGGTGGTCGTGTTGGATGTCATTCGATAGATTTTAAAAAAAAATATTGAACACACAGTTCGGTACCAGCCAGCGGAGCGAAAGAAAGCCGAAGAGTAGCCGAAGGAGTGGGAGTGACTTTGACTGTTGAACTTCTCAGTTCAGCTACGAATGTAAGCGTAGCAAGCAGTCGGGCGCTTCTCACTGTCTGTGGCAAGAAGGAGAGGCAAAAACCAATCTACTGGATGTGGTGAACTTAGGGAGTTTTATTTTTATTGGATTCTCTGAGACGCCACAGCTAGAGATTGATTAGCGGAAAAAGCAAAACGGGCTCGACGTGAGCCCGTTACGTGATTCTACTGTGCCTCCGTAAGGGTATTGTCACTACAAGGTGTAGTTTTTTTTTGAGGAACCTACATCGGGCAGCCCCAGCCCCTTGGGTCAATAGAACGAGAATTAGCAAGAGGAACCCTAATCCAGTTCTGTCTGGGTAAGTGATCAGCCGCGATAGGTCCAGGGAAGCCGACCCTGAAACCGTGCTGGTAACGGGCCAGACGGCAAAAAAAGACTAGTCAAAATTAGGACAGTCCGTCCTCAGATGACTGATCGAACTAGGTCTCGATCACCTCCCCCTTCTATAGCCACTCCGCCAACCTATGAAGATTCACGTAAAGTGAATCTTAACCTGTTTCAGGAGTTAAGTTCCGATGAAGCCGACGGTTATTCAACTGTGGATGACAAAAGTAAGAGAGACGGGGATTTTAAACTTGCTAGGAGTGAGAAGAAGAAGGAAAAGTCTAAAAAGAAGAGAGAGGAGAAAAAGAAAAAAAAGCGGCGAGAAAGATAAATCAGAGGAAAAGAAGAAAGACAAGGAAAACCTAGAAATAGAGGCCATGGAGGAAGAAGTCCCCGACGAGGCAGGCAGAGGTACCACCAAAAGGGCTAGGACAGCAAATGAAGCGAGTGACGAAGAAAACAACGACAAAGAAGAGCTCCTAAAAGAGCTAGCAGCACAAAAAGAACTCATGAGACAGCTGTTTGAAGCCACCAAAACCAGAGAAGCCCAGTACGAGGTATGGCTGGTGAAAAAGGATGAAGAGATAGCCCAGCAGAGGGCCGAAATAGCGGAGCTGAAGAAAGAAATATTGGAGATGAGAGACGCGATGGTCAAGTCACAAAAGCAGATGGTGGACCGGTTAGACGTGCTGATGGAAGCCCGAAGCCAGAACAACAAGATCCAACAACAACAGGACAAGCCACCATCAAAGCTGCCAAAATCGAAGCCAACAACTGAGAAGCCACAACCAACCGCCGAAGTTAAGAAAAAGTCCGAAAAATCGAACAAGAAAAAAGATTTCCCGTCACTGAAATCACCAATTTCGAAAGAAGAGGCGAAGACATTAGAACTTCAAGCAGACAACGCTATGACAACGCTTCACCCCAAATACAGTACACTCTCAACCTGCCCCAAGGACCAGCTCCACCAATCCACCCACCTACGATCACGGGTGGAGATACGCCTGCCCCGCGGCGTCCTAGTGATTCAGAGACTGAACAAATGGAGTCAAACCAACAAGAAGACACCACCGTGTTGCCCCATACCGAAAGCCGCCTGTAATTAAATTACAGAGCGTTAGCGAAACAGGGACCATCCTAAACATAGTCCAAAAGGAAAAGGTATATACAGTCAACAAGATTTCCAGGAGTGGTAGAGAAACCCTCATTCAGGCGAAAAGCCCTGAAGACTACAGGAAAATGGTAAGGATAGTGGAAGGATAAGCGAAGGAATATGACCCCAAATATAAAACCAAGAGGCTACAATGGATAGCCTTCCCGTTAGATGGGGACGTAAAACCCAGCGTGGTTTTAAGAGAGTTGCCCACTAACACTACCGAGAAGACAATACAAGAAGAAATGGCAGCACAATATAATATTGTCTGCCACTCAGCAAAAAATATGTCCACCAGAGCCGGCCTCACGAGACAACTCCCAATGTTCGTCCTGACTCTGGATCACGGGGATATCGAGGGAGCAATGCGGTTCGCCAACTTGTGCCATATGAAGGTCGTGGTTGAGGACCTACGGAAGGTAACAGGACCTACGCAGTGTTTCAACTGCCAAGGCTATCACCATGCACAGAACACGTGCCACAAAGATCCCAAATGTGTGAAATGCGGAGAAGATGACCCGATGAAGCTGTGTAAAAGAGCGAGAGAAACCAAGGCAACCTGCGCCAATTGCAACGGAAGTCATCCCGCAAATTACAGAGGAGCAGAGGATGCCCGAGATGCCCAAACTGGGGACGACCACCATCAAAGAGGCCACAACAACAGACGCCCAGACGACAACAAGCAACTGGGGTTTCATACGCCCAAGCTACGCAAAACAACCAACAAACGCAGAACAACACAACAATCCCCCAAGACGAAGACTACCTAGTCATAATGGTCATCAATATTGTGACTAAGGTAGTCCAAGAAGTGATCATAGGCACCAGGCAGACACAGAAGTAATGCAGGCAGATAGGGGATACTTGAGGATAGGCTCATGGAATCCGGGAGGCATACCAACAAATCAGAACATCATGAACGAACTTGCCAACAGATACGAGATGGACATCGTAGCAATACAGGAAACCAAGCTTACAAACAACTTTAACCTAAAGTTTCCTGGGTATGATGTATATAGGAACGACCTCACAAGAAGATCAGGAGGAACGGCCATTCTAGTCAAGAAGGGAATTAAACAAACAAGATTCACGACCCCACCATTTGTAAACATGGAGGCAACAACAATAGAAGTGAAAATGAGGCAAGGCGTAGTCAGAATAATATCAGCCTACGTAAGACCGCGAGACCCGTTAATGGACGATGACCTAGATCTTCTTCTTTAAGTACCGTGCCCAAATTTTTAGGCGTGGGTAGCTTCCATAACAATTTGCCGATATCGTTCTCGATCTTGTGCGGCATGTAACAATTGGTCTGCTGATAAGCCAGTCCATTGACGAAGGTTTCGGAGCCATGAATATTTCTTTCGACCAATTCCTCTTTTTCCGTCGATCTTTCCATTGAGTATTAACTGCAGCATCGTGTATCTGCTACCTCTCATTATATGCCCCAGATATTCAAGTTTTCTCTTTTTTATCATCTTCATTAAGTCACCTTCGCCTTGACCTACTCTGTTTAAGACTTCTCTGTTTGAAATGCGTTGAACCCAAGATATTCTGAGCATTCTACGATACGACCACATCTCAAAGGCTTCTAATCTGTTCATCATGTTAACCTTCATGATCCAGGTTTCACATCCATATAGTAATACAGGATACACATAACATTTTAGGAACTTGATTCTTAGTTGTAAGTTCAGCTGAGAGTTGCTCAGAATAGATCTAAGTTTCATAAATGCTCCTCTTGCAATTTCTATACGAGTTTTAATTTCTTCATCCGGATTTAGTGTCTCGTTTATCCAACATCCTAGGTATTTAAAATGGTTAACTTTTGTTATTGATTCATCATTGACAATTAGTTGCATAGGGCCGACGTCGTGTTTACTAACCACAAGTAACTTTGTCTTTGTTGCATTTATGTTAAGTCCGTTATTGGAGCATTCCCTAGTGACTCGATCTATAAGGAATTGAAGATCTTCGATATTTTCAGCCATGATCGCGGTGTCGTCTGCATATCTGATGTTGTTAATAGTTTCTCCCCCGATTCGAACTCCACATTGTCCTTCCAAGGCTTCATTAAAAATTATTTCTGAGTATACGTTAAACAAAGTTGGGGATAACACACAACCCTGTCTGACACCTCTTTGAATGCAAATTTTGTCTGTTTCTTTGCCGTCTACCAGAATAGAAGCTTCTTGATACCAATATAGATGTTGTAAAAGTCTCAGATCTTTATCGTCTATTCCAATCGTTTCTAGATATTCAAACAACCTATTATGTTGAACTCTATCAAACGCCTTCTCAAAATCTATAAAGCAGACGTAAATTGGTTTCTGTACTTCCCATGCTCGTTGAAGTAATGTTAACATTGGGAACAGAGCTTCCCTTGTTACCAATCCTTCTCTGAAACCGAATTGTTTGTTTCCCATTGTCTCTTCACATTTCTGCTTGATTTTATTAAGAATTATCTTAAGAAGTAGCTTGAGAGAGTGGCTCATGAGACTAATTAGTCTAAAGTCTTTACATGATGATGTATTAGGCTTTTTTGGGAGTGGAATAAATGTAGACTCTAACCATATCTGTGGCATCATGCCAGTCTCGTATATATGGTTATAAATGTTTGTTAGTTGTGAGACATTGTCGTCATCCAGAAGTTTGAGCCAGTCTGATGGTATTTGGTCAGGGCCTGGAGATTTCCCATTTTTGCTCTGTTTGATGGCTTTCTCTACTTCCGCTTTTAAAATACTAGGACCAGTATTCGCATACTTTGTGGTGTTAAGTGGTGGCCTCGTATCCAGGAAGAGCTCTTTTATATAGTTAGTCCATTCTTCCTTTTTTTCATCCAAGTCGAGAATTATTTTACCTTTGGAGTTTCTCATAAAGTGAGGAGTTCTTTTTCTCTGAGTGTAGGTAATTTCTTTAAGCTTTTTATGTATATTAAACTCGTCATGTTTTCTTTGTAGTTCTTCCATTTCACGACATCTTTGTTCCATCCAGTTCTCTTTTGCTCGCTTAACCTCGTATCTTATTTGTCGATATATCTCTCTATACCGAATCTCGTCTTTGTTTTTCCAATTTCTTCTTTGTTGAATAAGGTCTAGTATTTTATCGGTCATCCAATCCTTTTTCTTTATTGGGTCTTTTTCTGATTTCAAAACTTCGTTTGCTATGGTGACCATGGCGGAATTCATGATATCTAGATTTTGACCGATATTTTCTTGTCCAGATCTTTCTAACTGTTTTTTAATCTCACGATTTATCTTATTTCCGAACTCATCTGATATTACGGCATTTCTTAGGAGTCGAGTATTAGGTTTCTTCTGCGTTGTGGGGGCTTTTATTCTTTTTAGTTTTAGTTTGAATCCAGCACAGAGCAGATTATGGTTAGTTGCTGCGTCTGCACTTGGGTATGTTTTTGCAGATGTAATACTGTTTCTAAACCTTCTATTAATGATAATGTAGTCAATTTGATTTCTGACTATCTTTCCCTCTTGATCAGCTGGAGATTTCCAGGTATATAGTCGTCTTTTAGGTTGCTGAAACAAAGTATTTGCTATAATGAATTTCTCTTCTTGGCAGAACTGTATTAGTCTTTGCCCTCTTTCGTTCCTTTCTCCAAGTCCATACTTTCCGGTTATATCTTGTGTGATTTCGGCACCAACTTTTGAGTTGAAGTCTCCCATAATAATTGTAGCTTCATGTTTTTTTGTGCTCCGGAGAATTGACCTAGATGCGTTCCTAAAAATCGCTGAAACGTCGATAATAATAGGAGACCTGAATGCAAGATCCTCCAACTGGAACGATAGAGCTACGAACAGAAACGGACGACTACTAAATAACTATATAGAAAATAACGAAGACATAGTGGCAATGGGTTCAGAAGAACCAACACATTTCCCAGGAAATGGACTACCCACCCACATCGACATCGTTGTGGCTAAAAATCTAGGACTAAAAGCTAAACTAATCACCTTGAACGAAGGAACAACAGATCACAACCCCATTCTACTAGAACTAGGAACATGGGAAGAAACAAACCCGCCGAAAAGAATAAAAAGAAAATAAAGTGGACGAATTGCAAAAGATTAGTGAGTGAAGGAATAAACATAGTGCCAGTTTTAAATACGCCTCAACAAATATAAGAAAAAGTCCTAGAGCTAGAAAACATCATCCAAGAAGCAATCAAAAACAGCACCACAGAAGAAGAAGTCGAGATCCACACGGGAAGGTTCAAAGACATTCCACAAGAAGTACAAGACTTGAAAAGGAAAAAAACAGAGCGAAGCAAATAGCCAGAAGAACAAGAAACCGAGTAGACATAACCTGGGCAAACACATTAAACAGAGAGGTCAAAATGGCCCTTCGACAACACCGCAGTGAAAAATGGGACAACTTCGTACAAGAGACTAGTCTCAAACATGAAAAATGTCTGGAAGCTCCAGAAAATGATGCGAAGTGACAAAAAGCCCATCCCTCCATTACATGGAGAAAAATCACAGGTGATGAGGTCTACACTCGAACGAGAATGCAGGTTAAACTTCCACCAAGACGAGGACGTAGACTTCATGGAAGAAGTCGAAGTGCAAGAAGAAGGACCAGAGGACCCAGAAGACATCATCCCCCAACATCACCGGAAGGAATCAACGAACATATAAAAAACAGTTCACCGAGAAAAGCGCCTGGTCTAGAGGAAATAACAAAGAGAGCCCTAAAGTATTTGTCTATAAGAGCTATAGTGTACTTTTCAAACATAGTGAACGCGATATTAAGATACAAATATTCCCGAACAGATGGAAAGAGACCCATGTTATCATGATCCCAAAACCTGGCAAGAACCACACATTCCCGCAGAACTACAGGCCAATCAGCTTACTCCCAGCGATCAGCAAGATAGTGGAAAGAATTATTCTCAGCAGACTGCAAAAGGAAACAAACAGATTAGAGATTCAAGCAGTATACTGGAGCAGCATTCCTGGACGTAAGCAAAGCTTTGTACAGAGTATGACACAAGGGGCTCACATACAAATGCGAGGTTATGGGTACAGCGGAGCGATGACGAGGCTGATCTCCTCGTACTTAGGCGGCCGGAGCTTAAGGGTTCGGATAGGACACGTCCTGTCCGAGCTTGGAATCCCGGAGGCTGGAGTGCTACAGGGAGTGGTCCTGTCACCTCTGCTGTACACAATATACACCGCTGACGTACCTAGAACACCAGGTACCCTAATGAGCCTCTACCCTGACGATACAGCGATAGCGGCCAAACACCGATACGTAGACATCGCAGTGACCAACCTGCAAACAGCGTTAGAAGACATCGAGGAATGGTGTATAAAATGGAAGATAGCCATCAACTCCGAAAAGACGCAAGCGGTACTATATAAGAAAGGAAGACAAAAGCCAGAATAACAGCTGACGGTGCTGGACAACCCCATCGAGTGGAAAAATGAAGCTAATTACCTGGGAGTCATCATGGATAAAGGATTAACCTTCCAAAAACACGTAGAAGCCACAGTCCAGAAGGCCAATATGGCGAGAGCAATATTAAGAGGACTTACAGGAAGAAAAAGTAAATTAAGATTAAAAACGAGGTTAATACTAAATAGCATAATATTATCGGTATTAACATACGCATCTCTCGCATGTGGTCAAGTATGAAACACCCACAAAAAGAAGATACAAGCGGTCCACAACAGCAGCTTAAGAGAAGCAGCCAGAGTCCCAAGATACGTCGCAGAAAGGTTCCTGTTCAGAGAACTTCAACAGGTGAGAGTCACCGAAATTATGACAGATAAAACAAGAGTCAAATTCGCTGAGCTAGCGTACCACCCAAGTCACATACTGCGAGAGATGCTAGGATGAGACGCGTTCCACCTATGGAAGCAAAAACGTCCTAAACAGCAAATAGTGGATTAAAGTAAATCGAATAAAGCAAACAAAGAGTAACAAAGTAAAAGTGAAAGTAGTACATAGTCAGTTCGTAGCTCGAAACACCTAGTGCCGAAGAAACACGCAACACAAGCGTAGGTCAAACACCACGACCAGGTAAGTCAGCCAGTAAGAAAATAGAGGAAAAGGCGCAAGCCAACAAAAAAACAAAAAAAAGGCGTAAGCCACCAAAAAAAAACACAAAAAACACAAAAATCCTAAAATCCTTGAGCACCAAGCCATTGGACCGAGCCCAGTGTGGCTTGGTACATTGACTTGGGGCCCAAGCAAGCAATTTTAGTACGGCGGATAAGTAACTAGAAGATAAAGGCATAGAGCGCTTCACGCTGGCCTAGTTTTGTAATTCGATTAGGGCACCACATTGGAATCTTATTACCCAGGATTCCATTGTGAAGAGCATTTGGCTACGATAGTTGTGCCCCCATCGCGCATAAGCGTGCGAGTCCAGGGTACAAGGTTTCTCCCCATGTGATTTTCTGACGCGCTCGAGTAACTGCAAAAATCCCCGCTTGAGCTCCCCTACCACAATTTGTTATACAATTTACAATTTCTGAGTCTTCTTCTTCTTCTTTTACTTCTTCGAGATCTTTTGATCTGTTTAATTCTGAAGCTGCCTCTTGTTAATTTCATTTGAGGTAGATTGCCAACTATCCCTCCATCTTTTAGGTGGTCTTCCGGGGGGTATTGAACCGGGCGGGTTGTTTTCTAGGGCAATTTTTGGGAGTCTGTTTTCATCCATCCATCTTACATGGTTGTACCACATCCTCTTGTGTTGCCTTCCCCATCTTACAATAACTTGAATTTTGCATTGCTCTCTAATTTCTATATTACTCACTCTGTCTCTTCTTGTTTTCCCCACTAACTCCACTTGGGTCTGATGGGTGGATTAAGTAGCTCATCGGATGAAACTGCCGGTCCCAAGCCCGGATAAAGAAGGAGGGTTCCTATGGTGAGGTTAGCCACCTACCTAGGGGAAAAACCCACACTGGCTCACAGAACTGAAGATACAGCCTCGGATACAATTTCCGAGTAAAATAATGTCTTTTATTTTAGTTAATTTTAGATTGTGTTGTATTTTCGCTGTCGATCTTGCTGTTGAGTATACTGAACAGTCTATCATTATAATTTATAATATGTTACACTGGAATTGGTATTTGACAGTTGTGGCACATCGGCTGAGGGTTCTGTGTTCTTCTTGATGTACCTATCCGTGACAAATGTTGGCGATTATCATGGCAATCTTCACTTTATCTGCAGCAACGCGGAAAAGCTGCACGAATGTTATATTGAACCGGGTTCTGAGGTTCTTTAACACATTTCGTGCCACGTCGCTCATATATGAGAGACACAGATGTTCTGCCAATGGCCAGGTCGCTCATTTTTGATATACACGTAAGACTGACTTTCATTGCCGTGGATATGCCGTGGTTCTCGGGATTATTATCCCGATTAAGGCGTGGCACAAAAGCAATAAAAATTCGACAGTTACAATATATACAGGGTGTTTCATTAATAATTGTCCATATAGTAACTGGAGAAACCTTAGCACAAAATACGAATATTTACCTAAAACACTTAAATAAAATGTGGTTCCTTACTGAGTTATAGGGTGTTTTATCTAAAAATTTAAAAATTATTTTTGCTCAGCATTTTAAAACTATTCGAAGTATCCTTTTCATAGTTAGCAGAAAGTGCGACTACTGGACACCCTACTAAATTATGATAAACAAACGTTTCTAGCTACTACCAGAGGCGCCCGACAGGGGATGCTGACTAATTGACCCTTCTCAAATTCTACGCCACTGGAGGAATTACTATTTTAGTGCCATTTTTAGATTCTCCAATAGTTTATACGTAAATAATATACTCTTCTTGGAAACGATTAAGTCATTAGTTTTCGAGATATTTGAAGTTAAATATGAAACGGCACAGTTATTTTGATTAATTTATGATATGATTCATATGATTAAAATTTAAAAATTATTTGTACCCAGTACTTTAAAACTATTTGGCGTATCCTTATCATACTTGGCAGAAAGTAGATGTACTGTACACCCTACTAAATTAAGATAAATAAACCTTTCTAGTTACTACCAGAGGCGTACGACAGGGAATAGTGGCTGGTTGACCCTTCCCAAATTCTACGCCACTGACGAGACTTATATTTTAGTGTATTTTTGATTTTGCAATACTATTTATGTAAATAATATACTCTTCATTTGTAACGATAAAATGATTAGTTTTCGAGATATTTGAAATTAAAAATGAAGCGACACAATACACTGATCAAAATAACTGTGTCGTTTCATTTTTAACTTCAAAGATCTCGAAAACTAATGACTTTATCGTTATGAATGAAGAGCATATTATTTTCATAGAAAGTATTGGAGAATCCAAAAATTGAACTAAAATAGCAATTTCGGCAGTTCCGTAGAATTTGGAAAGGGTCAACCATTCACTTTCCCCCATCGTACGCCTGTGGTAATAGCCAGAAACCTTTGTTTAACATAATTTAGTAGTTTGTATAGTACCTATACTTCCTGCCAAGTATGAAAAGGATACGTCGAATAGTTTTAAAATGCTGAGAAAAAATAGTTTTTCAATTTTTATATAGAACACCCTGTAACTCAGTAAGGAAACACATTTTATTTAAGTGTCTTAGGTTAAATCTTCGTACTTAATGCTCAGGTTTCTCCAGTTACTATATGAACAATTATTAATGAAACACCCTGTATACGTACAGACAATACCTCTGGAAGAAGCGGCCCAGGCCGAAGAAGAACATCCTGGCTCCGAAATTTGCGAGAGTTGTATCAAAAGACCGCTAATCTGTTTTAAGCTGCCTCAAACAAAGATATCATTGTCAATATGATTGACAACGTTCGATAATCAGACAGGGTACTGAAAGAAGATAATTTTTTATGATGGAGACACAGTCACAATAATTTTAGAGATCGAGGGTAATTCGCTGAGATTATTTCATGAATAAAACTGTCTTTTTAAATAATTTTAGCTAATATTTTATTGACATCTTCACCTGAATATTTGCTAAACCTGTTTTTTTGGAGTTTTCTGTGACAAGTTGTAAAACATTAATTGCTAATAATGTCACTGAATGTTCATTTCTGAACAGTAATGAAGGGCATCTGACGTAGTGCTTGACGATGGAATATTATCAAAAATTATCACTTTAATTTTTATTTCTGTAGCTTGCTATTGGTCAGAATCCTCTATGAATGAAATAATCAGTAGTAATTGCACGAGAGCTCTAAAATCATCGATTTTTTTCTCGAGCGACACTTTGACAGTTTTAATTTCACGACCGGAAGGGGAGTTAAATTATGTCAAAGTGTCACGAGAGCAACAAGTCGATAATAATTTTAGAGATCGAGTGTATTTGGCTAAGACTATTTCATGAATAAAGCTCTCTTTTAAAATCATTTTAACTAAAATTTTATTGATATCTTCACCAGAATATTTTCGAAACCTGTTTCTTGATGTTCTCTGTGACAAGTTGTAAAATGTTAATTGTCATTAATGTCACTGAATGTTAATTTTTGCGTAGTAACGAAGGGGGCATGTGACGTAATGCTTGACGACGGGATATTATCAAAAATTATCGGGTATAATATCACAAGAGAGTGAGAATAAATTGAAAATAATGCGACAGTTTTTCGAAAATTTATTGTCTGGCAATAGACACGAGAGCCCGCAGGGATCGAGTGGCTATTGCCCAATGACAACAAATTTGAGTAAAAATGAAGCATTATTTTCTTATTTATTCTTACTGTCGTGTGATATTCGTAAGATTATGTTTTAATACGTATTTTATGGATATTTTCTTAAATGTGACAGTTGTCAAAACTAGGAAACTGGTTGCCATTAAACAGAAACAATCTACTTAAAAAAATTCTATCGGTAATTTTCTACAGTAGATAATTCGCAGTATAACTTTAATCTGATTGGACAGACTTAATAGGCTATTTACTATGTACTATAGAAAGGAACTACAACTTTAACGGGGTTTTATCATTTCATATGGTCAACGAATCTCTATATATGAAAAAACCGCGGAGTGCTACCATTTAAAGGGGTGTGTTTTTGAGAAATGGGTGCATTAGTCCCTGGGCACAGGTTACATTAGGGTAAGTTCTATGCACCTTTGGTACAAACACGTCTACATAAAAATTGTTCCTGGTAAAATTTCCTATCTAAATATAACTTTTTAAAGTCAAAGATACTTTTTTTACAAAAATGTATTCAAAAGAAAAAGCACAGAGGAACCAAAAAGAAAGAAATTTTGTTTTTTGTCCCATAACTTTTGTCTTCGGGGATATAGGTATAGGCATTGCTTCACAGAAAAAAAAAACTTACATATTTTTTCTTTAAAATTGTGTTTGGTAGAGGTCATTAGGATTTACAGTTTTCAAAGTATGATTTTTCAAAGTTCGCCACTCACAGCAATTTTGGGCAATTTTCCTTGTTATTTCGCAAATATTGTTCTGTAACTTTCTTATACGCAAATGTAGGCATATGCAATGGCACATGTAAAAGGAACAGAAATCAATTACCTTTAAAATGTTCTGCTGTATAATGTTGTACAACTTCTTTTAAAGAGGTTATCTTTTTCAAGATTTTATACTTTTAACGAGTTTTTATATTTTTTACGATTATTTTTTAAATTTCCCATTATAACTTTTTTTTTCTACATTTAGGTATATATCATATAATAAAAAAGAAAGCTTACTCTGTTTACTTTAAAATGGTGTATTATAAAAAAATTCTAGGATTATTTTTGAATAAGATATGCTTTTTCAAAATGTAATAAGTACTTGTAACGATTTTTGATTTTAGGATTATTTTTTAAATTTCTCATAACTTTTTTATGTGATTGTGTGTTATGATTGAATTTTATTTTTTATAGGAAATACTTTGGATCCACTTGACTCGGCCGGGCAAACTTCAAAATATGGATTAATTCCAATTTACTGTCAAAGCCCCTGCACCACAAGCTTTGGTTGAAAAAATAGCATGTAAATTTACCAAAGGATGTACAAAAACTGCGGTTGTAGGGAGATGGAATTAGTTGTTCAATATTCTGCAAAGGTGCATGTGCATGGGTACTAATTGTGGGAACTCTAAGATAACTGAGGTGACAGAGGGAGATATTGAAGCTAATGCTAACTAAACAGACGGACTTTGATTTTGAAAATGTCTTAAATGTCAACGTTTAAATAATTTTAAGTAAAGTGATGTTTTCTAAGACTAATGTTTATGTAATTTTTGTAAAAGAAATAATTTTAAATAATACAGGTAAAATAATATCAAAGAATCAATTGCCCAAAATTGCTGTGAGTGGCAAACTTTGAAAAATCATATTTCGAAAACTGTAAATCCTAATTACGTCTACTAAACAACATTTTAAACAATAATATGTAGGTTTTTTTCCATAAAGCAATGTCTATACCTATATCTTCGTGGACAAAAGTTATGGGACAAAAAACAAAATTTCTTTCTTCTGGGTTTCTTTGTGCTTTTTCTTTTGAATATATTTTTGTAGAAAAAGTATTATTGACTTTAAAAAGTGATATTTAGATAGGAAATTTAACCAGAAACAATTTTTATGTAGGTATGTTTGTACCAAAAGTGCATAGAACTCACCCTAATGTAACCTGTGCCCAGAGACTAATTCACCCATTTCTCAAAAACGCACCCCTTTAAATGGTAGAACTCCGCGGTTTTTTCATATATAGATGTCCATTGACCATAGGAAATAATAAAACCCCGTTAACGTTGTAGTTCCTTTTAGCTATCTTATTTTGAATATAATCAATAGCCTATAAACACGTGATCAAATATTATAAGATTGGAAGTTAAAATCATTAAAAAATAATCGCTGTAATTTTTATTTCTGTAGATTTCTATTGGTCAGAATCTCCTATGAATGAAATAATCATTGAAATTTTCAAACGTTTCTACATATAATTTGTTAAAAGTATTTGCCTTTATACTCATTAATATTTAAGCTGTGTTTTATTTGCAGTGAACAAATTTGTCTGACCGGAAAAGTTGCACTTGCAGTTTACTGCTTCGTAAATTATTTACTACCATAAAATATAATATGCAACTTTGTAAATCAACTAGTAGTGAAAATGACTACATGTTTAGCTTAGAGACTAAAATTACTGCATGTCGGAAAGTTTTGAAAAACAAAGAATACAAAGTGGTATATCAGGTATTATAGAACTTATTCATTTATCTAGCAAATAGGTATAATAATAGTGATCAATAAACTACAATAAATTTCTAACTCAAAGTCCATTCTAAAAAATATTCTGAACCAAAATATTCAGTAATTTATACAGGGTGTCCCAAAAAGATTGGTCATAAATTATACCACAGATTTTGGGGTCAAAAATAGGTTGATTGAACCTCACTTACCTATATACAATATTGCACACAACAAAAGTTACAGCCCTTTGAAGTTACAAAATAAAAATCGATTTTTTTTTCATATATCGAAAACCCTTAGAGATTTTTTATTTAAAATGGTCATGTGGCATTCTTATGGCAGCAACATCTTAAAAAAAATTAAAATGAAATTTGTGCACCCCATAAAAATTTTATGGGGGTTTTGTTCCATTAAACCCTCCAAACTTTTGTGTACGTTCCAATTAAATTATTATTGTGGCGCCATTAGTTAAACACAATGATTTTAAAACTTTTTTGCCGCTTCGTACTTTTTCGATTAGCCAGTGTTTATCGAGATATTTTGAATATTTTTCAAATCCACCACATATTTGTATATGGTTAAGTACGGTTATGGACACCTGTTAATAATCTGAAAATGTATTTATAGTTTTACATTTTTAGGTGTATTTTGTAAAAGAAGCCACATTATCTCGATAAAAGGTGACTTATCTAAAAAAGACTAAGAGGCAAAAAAGTTTTAGAAACACTGTGTTTAACTAATCGTACCACAATAATAGTTTAATTGGAACGTACACATACATTTGGGGGGTATAAAGGAACAAAACTCCCATAAAATTTTTATGTAAATATATTAAAAAAGAAGCTGCATCTCGATAAAAACTGGCTTATCGAAAAAATACTAGAAAGCAAAAAAGTTTTAAAAACGTTGTGCTTAACTAATGGTACCACAATAATCAATTAATTAGAACGTATACCGGGGGGGTTTAAACAATAAAAAAATTCAAAAAATTTCTATGGGGTGGAAAAATTTCACTTTAATTTTGTTTTAAGATGTTCCTACCATAATAATGATACATGTCCGTTTTCAATAAAAACTGAATAGTTTTCGATATGTTGAAAAAAATCGATTTTCATTTTGTAACTTCAAAGGGCTGTAACTTTTTTCTGTGCATGTAAGTTAGGTTCAATAGAATTATTTTTGACCCCAGAATGTGTGGTATAATTTATGACTAATCTTTTCGGGACAGCCTGTATAACTTGTAAAATGTTATATTTCTCTGGAAGTAATAGAAAATCTTGACAGTTAAACTTACTTAGCTTAGATCTTGGGATCATCATATCCCAGAGGGATAAGGTGTTTCCGTGACTTTTACCTAGCCAGGTTTTTGACCAATGTATAGACCACTAGTCCAGAGAAATAAGGTTATTTTCAGGGCACTTGACCAACTACGTTGCAAATGGAATTTTTGGGAACTATGTACCTAATATATTATACATACAGAAATGCCCGTTACAGTTCGGGCGAGAATTTTGGTAACTAAAATTCTGTCACTGTAACTTAATAACTGTTATTAACAAATATAAGGGTCAAAAGTAGCAGTTTTTTCATTTAAATCGCTACAAAAAAACTTAAATCTTATTTAGAGTATTCACCTTTTATAGTAGATGAGCAAATGTTTAAAATGGCAGATTTTAAATTTTGGTCAGGTTATTAAATTTGTTGCCACGGAAATTGTAAATTAAGACTAAAATTTCGAAAATCAAAAATTTGTTATACCTTCGGCGAAAAAATGAGCTTAAGACTTTGATATTGCATGGAAAGTTGAGTCAAGCAGTCCATAAAATGTACAAAAATTTCAAGACGATTTGTCAGTTAGTATAAATTTTATTCAATTTGTTTATCCCACTGAGATTTTTTGCAATGTTGTTGCTCAGAAGATAATATTGATACAGCGGTTCTGCGGATACTATATGAAACAAGAAGACTTATATTATTTGCAACATATTTAAAAATATTCTTGTGATCTGCTTCTTATTTATTTTATATTAATTATTATTTATTTGACTAATTATTTAATTGTCGCAAATCATACATCAAAATTGAATAAAAAATCTCAGGGTGCTTTTTTATACTATTAAAAAAATCCAAATTATCTCACATTATACTTATCTTCTCTTGTGGGTTCAGTATCTCTGAATTGATCCTAATCGGGATAAAATAGGGAAAAGAAATAAAGCAAAGTATTAAAATAAAAATACAGAATTGTCTTTTATTTATCAAATTAATACTCTGAAATCTATCGAATCTAAAAACCTGTGGACACAGATGTCCGAATGAAATTTATACCACTTAAATTTATTATCGTTACAAAAAAAAAACAATTTATCGGTTTGTTCCCGATGATTTTGGTAAAACAAACTAAAACCAAACAAATTATGTCTTCGCAAGATTACCTATATTTACTATTTATATTTTGAAATATTGGAATTTTAATTCATATGCTTTTTACTCAAAAATTTATTTCCCGAACATAAAAATCTCTTTCACATAGATTGACTGACCTTTTGCTTCCCTTACTCGGATGTCTTCTCGTGACCCCAAACAGCTCTCCCTCGTTGATTATGTTAAAGGCTACTCATCAAAGCCTCTCTCCGTTGTCCAGCTTCAAAACTGTCAGCATACCAACACTAATTCTCCAACAAACCGTGTTTCTTTGACACGTTCTCGATTCAAAAAAAACTCCAAAAATTCTCTGCTCTCCTTCTCACAATACTACAGAATCAAAGAGGTATTTCGTCTCGATTTGATCTGTCGCTCGTTCCACTTTTCAACACTATTCTCCACTATCAACCAACCACTGATATGTGCTAACTATCTCGGCACTTAACACGTCGAAACCGCTTCTTCTCGCTGCCAACCACATAATGAATAATTTTTCAACCTCTCTCAATCATCCAATCCATCTTTTCCCCTTCCACATTCCAAGAATCAAATCATTGACTTTTCCATTTGACAAACAACAGTCACCCTCAAATTTGTTCCGACAAACCTAATTACTTTCGGAGAAACTCTCCCACATATACTCGTATTGAAATGAAGATATTAAAATTCCAACTTTCTTTTCAATTATCAATTTCAAGAAATATTGATAATTACCTATACAGTAAACAATTTCTTTCCATTTTAAATCTAAATACATAGTTGTTTTCACTTTAATTATTCACAAAAGTCTTTAATGGTTCCGCGGAAAGCTCGTTAAAAGAGAAATCTATTTACATCCTAACTAAATTCTAATAAATTTTAAAACAGCTCAATATACAGGGTGTATCAAATTTATGTGCCCGCGTTATTAAAAAAATTTAATTTAATTTTTATTTTGCTTTTGATTGATAAATTGAAAACACAATAATACACATACCGGCAAAATTAGCCGAACACCTTAAAAATGGGACATGTTTGATGTCTCGAAATTCCTAAACCTGTTATCCGATTTTAGTGATTTTTTTAGTATGTTATAGCCTTGCTATTTAAGAATATCGGTGTAATAATATTGTTGCTAGACAGGTAAATGTAATTTTATACCGGGTGTAACAATCATACTGTGTTTTTTTTTTCTTAAAGTTCGGAACACCCTGTGGAATATTCTAGCCTACATAAAATATTGAAATTAAAACTAAATTATAGGCTTAGGCTCTCTTAACATTTTCTTTTTTGACTTATTTGCTTATGTTGGAAAATAAAAAAGTTATGGGCATTAACAACTAGCCATGTTCTTCATCAATAAAACCTCATAGAGGGGAGGAAAGTATGCTAAATTTGCAGTTACTCGAGCGTTATGGGGACCTATTTGATTGTGAAGAGTGGGTGCTAAAACCAAAAAAAGTTAAGTTAAGTTTTCCATAAAGTGGGACACTTTCCATTTTTAATTTAATTTTCCGTTTCCACCAATCGTTTTTTCCGATTATAGCGCCATCTATCCATAATTGGAAAAAATAATGCGAATAAAAATTGCTTATTTTTATGTCAAGAATCCAAATCTGCAATAAAAATTGGGGGCTCCTACTTAAGATTTTAAAGTAACCCCCCCACCCCACCCCCGTGGGGGTTGTGTTTGGTGTCATTCGATAGATTTTTGAAAAATATTGAATACGTGTATTTTGCAGTTTTACGATCTGATGTTCATTTCGCGAAATATCGTATTTAAAATTTTTAATTTACCCTCCACCCCTCTCCGTGGGGTGACGTGTTTAGTATTATTCGATAGATTTTTGAGAAATATTGAACACTTATTTTTTAGTGTTTCAATCTGACGTTTATTTCGCAAAATATTCGCTCTTTTTTGTGAAACTTTGTGACTCACCCATTTTTCTTACGCCTCGCTCAAATCGTCAGATTTTTGAAATATACACTATTTTCCATGTACTTAACTTACCTTATCTTAATCCTGACGATTTCGAGTTTTTCTAAGAATAGATTTTTTCGGTGCCCCCTTAATGGATTCCTCGGTGTTAAGAACTAATATATGGTATAGGTACATTTACAAGGTACAAGGTTTCTCCCCATGTGATAATCTGACGCGCTCGAGTAACTGCAAAAATCCCTGCTTGGGCTCCCCTACTCTCATTATCTGCTTAATTTAGTAAACAAGCCTAAAGTAGTTCAATAGATGTATTAAATAAATAAATTACTAAGCGATGTAAGCGATGTCACAATAACGACCTACCGTGGATTTCAGCTGAACTAGCTTCGAGGGGGGTTTTATTGTCAAACGCTGAGCGCACATGCATTTGAATCAAGTATGTAATATTCATTATTTATTTTTGCATGTTTTTTTTACAAATTTTATATACATACAACATGGGCGAAAAATGAACATCAGATAGAAAAACTGCAAAATACACGTATTCAATATTTTTGAAAAATCTATCTAATGGCACCAAACACGAGCCCCCACGGAGGTGGGGTGGGGGATTTAATTTAAAATCTTAAATAGGAGCCCCCAATTTTTATGGCAGATTTGTATTCTTTACTTAAAAATAAGCAACTTTTATTCGACACATTTTTCGAATTATGGATAGATCGCGCTATAATCGAAAAAAACGATTGTTTCAAATGGAAAATTAAATTAAAATGAATAGTCCCCCACCATATGGAAAACTTAACTTCCTTTTTCTGATTTTAGCACATACTCTTCACAATCCAATAGGTCCCCATAACGCTCGAGTAACTGCAAATTAAGCATACTTTCCTCCCCTACTATGAGGATTTATTGATGAAAAACATGGATAGTTGTTAACTCACTTAACTTTTTTATTATCCCACATAATTAAATGAATCGGAAAGGAAAATGTTAAGAGAGCATAACTCTATAATCGAGTTTTAAATTTAATGTTTTACATATGCTAGAATATTCCACAAGGTGTTCCAAACATTAAGAAGAAAACACAGTATAATTGGTACACCCGGTATAAAATGATATTTACCTGTCCAGCAACAATATCCTCACAACGATATTCTTAAATAATAAGGCTATAACATACTAAAAGAATTACTCAAATCGGACCACTGGTTTGGGAAATTCGAGACATCAAACATGTCCCATTTTTAAGGTGTTCGCTAATTTTGCCGGTGTGTGTAGTATAATCATTTTTGGCTTAAAATCAATTTGAGTAACTTTTTTAATATTGACTGTAGGCTAAATCCACTTTTATATTCGGAAAACCGGTATTTTTGCCTAGCTCAATTAGGGTCAAAGTTAGCCACTTTTTTATTTAATTCACAAAAATTTTAAAGGTAAAGTTTTCAATCCTAATAGCAACATTAATGATATTGAAAAATATTAAAATATTTACTAAAAGATTTTTAAATTGAAAACGTATTGGTTATTTCCATGGTAACACCTCCATGGCTTCTAAAATTTGCAAGCCAGACGGATGCTGCAGTGAAGATAAGAGGGAATTCTAAAAAGTTGCAATTATTTACAATCCCCATCTGCAGCTTGGTAAAGTTTCAACGGAAAATGGACCTACTTACTCTATAGGAGTAATACGAATATAAAATAAAAATGTATACCAGTTTTATTCAGTTGCAATGCGAAGGCAAAACAATATTTTTTTCACTTAGAACAAGGAGCGCCGTCCAGCACTCTGAATCGACGATTTTCGACTCTTATTGGAGTCATCATCGGAGAGGCGTAGGCCTGCTGCTCTCTGCTCGAAGTGGCCAAACCATGAAAGCAAATCTCCGCATTGCAACTGACGTGTATGGAGTAGGTGACTAGTGTCATCTGGCAACTGAAAGGTAAAGTTTTCAATCCTAATAACAACATTAATAATATTGAAAAATATTAATAATATTACTAAAAGATTTTTAAATTGAAAAATTATTGGTCCATTTCCCTGGTAACACCTCCATGGCCTCTAACATTTGCAAGCCAGATGGATGCTGCAGTGAAGACAATGGGGAATTCTAACAAATTGCAATTCACAACCCCCTGTTCTAAGTAAAAAATACGATTGTTTTGCCTTCGCAGTGCAACTGAATAAAAATGGTATACATTTTCATTTCGCAAAAATTTTGTTTATAAAAACTAAACAACCTAACTAGCCGCATTTTGAAGTGCAAGGAGTATAGTTTATGTGTAGAAGTTTAAGTAAACTTGTATCATCAACAGAGCGGTCATTAAAACTTTAAAAATAAAGTCCTAACAAAATCGACCGGGGGCCGGTGTAGGGGAATGATAATATCCCTCAATTTAAAAAATGAAATTAATTCTTTAAACATATGCTGCGATTAATATCTCCGTAAATTGTTGATGGATTTTGATCATTTTTTTAAATTTGTAGGTACTACGAGTACATTATGTATATCTACAGTGATGAGAGCGCTAATAACCGGCAAAATAACGCAAAATATAGAAACCATAATACATTGCGAAACAGAAAGTGATGAAACAAGTGGAGGTAAAAATTATCATTACTGACGTATAAACAATTAACGTTACAGTACATAATTTTTGACATTTTTAGAATTTTATAAAATTTTACTGTCACAGTGACAGTTGTCATGCTCCTCTGATACGTCTAAAGGCGGGAAACTATGTAATGTAATGTTAATTTATACGTTTATAACGATAATTTCCACCTCCACTACTTTTATCTCTTTTTGTATCGCAATGTATTATGTTTTCGATCCTTTGCGTTCTGTTGCCGGTTATAAGCGCACTTATCACTATATATCCCCACCAAAATATGTAAAGGGGGAACCTCCTTATAACTTAGAGGTATGAAAAATAGATTACGGCCGATTCTCAGACTTACCGAATACATACATTCCACAAAAAAATAAAAAAAAAAATAAAATAAAAAACACGCATTTCTACAATCTTCCTCGAGGCTCTTACGAGTGGAAAACTATGTTGCAAAATTTTTCAAAAAGTTATCATGGAAAAGGATAAAATGTTAGATTTTTTCTAACAGCTCGACTGATCCCGGGTAAAAAAATAGGGGTTGGTGATCGAAGGGTGAAAATTAGATGTTGTATGTATATTTTAATTCAACATCATATAAAATTAAGGTAGGCAATTTTGTCCAAAAATATAAAAAATATTGTCAGGGGGCAACCCCCCTTATCATTTATGGGTATAGAAAATAGATGATAACCTATTCTAGGTCCTACAGAATATACGTGTAAAATTTGCTAATAATTGGTAAAGCTGTTTCGGAGGAGTATGGTAACTAAATAAATATCAATAAAACTAGGTGAACTCATGATATAAGTAAAAAAAATTAAAAATTTTTAAAATTCGTGTAAAACACCTGCTTTCCAAATACCAAAATGGATTTAGTCTACAGTCAATATTAACAAAGTTATTCAAATTATTTATACGCCAAAAATTACTCTATTAAAGAATCGTTTTAAAATTGTTTGTGCATTATAAGGACTACACTCGATTCAGCTTTTCGTGCAGCATCAAAGTCTTACGCTATTTCTTGTACCTGTAGCGATTTAAAGGAAAAGCCTGCCTTTTTTGACCCCTATTTGTAGGGGTTAAAATAACTAAAATTCTCGTCTGAACTGTGACGGGCATTTGTTATTTATAATGTATTAGTATACAACGTTGTAAATTATGATTTGGAAGTGCTCCTCGTAACATTCAACGTATCTCGGTTTATTTATTTCTAGTAATTGTGATTGTAGTGTAGAGCTCTTTGAAGATGGCATCTTGTAATTACCTCCAGAACGCTTCTATTTAAAAAAACGAAAACTGGTACGCCTATTTATCTTTCAGAGACAAATCGATTTCATCAATTGCGAATTTCTAGTACCGGTCCGTTTTGGGTAGGGCAAAATTTATTTTCTCGCATAACTTTTTGTCATTAACTTTTAAGTTGACACTGAATTATTAAATTGTGAGGTATTCTAGTACTAAAAGGTCCTTTTGTTTTAGGTCCGTAGGTTACACTGATTTCTAGAAAAATCGATTTGATTTTTTTTGGTTTTTTGAATTTGAAAAAATTTACAAAAAAAACTAATTAGAAAAAAGAAAACTGGCACTTTTATTTATTTTCCAGAGGTGAATCGATTTCATAAATTGCGAATTTCTAGTACCGGCCATATGCGTCCGTTTTGGGTAGGCCAACGATTATTTTATCGCATAACTTTTTTGTCTTTAATTTTTAAGCATTTTTGACATTAGATTATTAAATTATAAGGTATTCTAGTACTAAAGGTCTCTCTTGTTTTAAGTTGTTAAAATACACTGATTTTTTAATTTTTTTTTTAATTCAAAGACCATTTTCTGAAAGGAATTTTAAAATATACTTTTCTAGAAAAAGCAAGAGTACCTTTTAGTAATAGAATAGTCGTATCTCAGAATTTATTCCAGTGTCAAAAATGCTTAAAAGTTGAAGACAAAAAGTAATGGGATAAAAAATAACCGTTGCCTACCCAAAACGGGGGCCTATGATCGATACTATAAATTCGCAATCGATGGAATCGATTTATCTCTGAAAAATAAATAGGCGTACCAGTTGTCGTTTTTCTAAATAGAAGATATCTGGAGGTATGTATTTAAAAAAACTAATTACAAGGCGCCATCTTCAAAGGGTTCTAGCTCCCTTATGGAGTATTTTGGGGTTAGGTGAATTGGGTTAAATTGTCATAAAATTATCAGTAGTAATTGCACAAGTGCTCTAAAATTCTATATTAATTTTAGAGATCGAGTGCAATTTGTTGCGATTATTTCATGAATAAAACTGTTCAAACCAAAATTTTATTGTAATTTATTTATGTAAGTACAAATTAGTACAATTAAACACACAGTTGTTATAAATATGTATTTGACGGTTGAAAGTCATCACTTTTATAATTTTTAAAACATTTGTCATTAATGTCACTGAATGTATTTTTTTGTAGCAACGAAGGGCATCTGACGTAATATGCTTGACGACGGGCAATTATCAAAAAATTATCAGTTTAATTTAGATTTCCGTAGCTTTCTATTGGTCAGAATCTCCGATGAATTAAATAATCAGTAGTAATTGCACAAGAGCTCTAAAATTCTATATTGATTTTAGAGTTCGAATGCAATTTGTTGCGATTATTTCATGAATAAAACTGTTTAAAACCAAAATTTTATTGTAATTTATTTATGTAAGTACAAATTAGTACAATTAAACACAAATATTTTATAAATATTTGACGATTGAAAGTCATCACTTTTATAATTTTTAAAACATTAATTTTCATTAATGTCACTGAATGTATTTTTTCGTAACAACGAAGGGCATCTGATGTAATATACCTAACGACGGGCAATTATCAAAAATTATCGATTTAATTAAGATTTCTGTAGCTTTTTATTGGTCAGAATCTCCTATGAATGAAATAATCTGAAAAATTTCTGGTCGTCATTTGCCAGGAGAGTTTCTGGACACCCTATACAGGAGTTAATAAGTGCGACAAACTTTAAGGGGTGCATGAAAATATAATGAAGTTTTTTCTATAAATAATGTATGTCCGCAAATGCTTCCTTTCCGAGATACGGAGTGTTGAAATTTTTCCTACAAACTGGGCGTTTGTTTATTTCTGTAAAACCGCATGTTATATTCAACTCAAATTTGGTGGCCTTTAAGAAGTAGTTATTGCGCATTCTGTGACATGAAATGAAGGATTTAATATTCGTCATTGACGCACATACGGCTAATGGTCTCAACTTTTTAAAGAAAAAATAACGCGCCACTTTCAAATTAAAACGATGTACTTCTGAGATATTTGAAATTAAAAATAATTTTTGAATTACTTGTTAAATTTGTGACAAAAATATATATATATTTTAAATAGTGATTTTTTGAATAACGGCAATTCGGTCAGATGAAATAAAACTCTATTTGTTCTAGGTCTCAATATTTCGTCACTATTTGGTGACTTCTTCAGGAGAAAACTGTAAATTTATTAAGATTAGATATGGACAAAAGACAAAACATTTCATTACTTACAACTATAATAGTGATAATTTAAATTCGTTTAACATTTTATATTGAACATTGACTTGAGAAATGACTGATGTTATTTTGACATATATTTGGGAGTTATGGTAACTGCAATATATTTTATGTTAATAGAATGGTGTCTAATATTGAAAAAAATTTTAGTGAATACGTCAAAGTAAACAAGAGAAAGTATTTGCGAAATTTTAAGGTGGAAAGGTAATAGTAGACAAATGAAAAAGGACTTAAAGTATTTTAAATTGACTATAAAATGTAATTGATGGTACGTAATGAGTTAGTGTAAGACTGGTATTCAGAACTTGAATAAAAATAAGATAGATTCATTGTTAGTAGATTAATTGAGAAATTTGTTTGTATTTTTTAAATTTTGGGAAAGAATGTTATGAATTACTTAAAATATTACAGTAGATATTACTCAAATGGTTAGTGTCAGTCTTATAATTAATTGATTCTGGAGTTTTGTTAATATGTACCATCTCAAGGAAGAGTCGTTTTTTATAGTTGTCAACTTGTTCCAAAATTTTTACATTATTAAAATCAAATTTATGTCCTGTGTTTAAGTGGTGATCTACTAAGGCACAACAGTTTTTTCTTATGTTGCAGTCACTTTTATGTTGAGTGACGCGTTGCTTAAGCCACTGTTTACTTTGACCAATATAACAACCTTGACATTCAATGCAGTTTATTTTGTAAATTATGTTGCTCTTTAATGTATTTGGAGTATTAGCTTTATATAATACTAATAATAAATTAAAGCTAATACTCCAAATACATTAAAGAGCAACATAATTTACAAAATAAACTGCATTGAATGTCAAGGTTGTTATATTAGTCAAAGTAAACAGTGGCTTAAGCAACGCGTCACTCAACATAAAAGTGACTGCAACATAAGAAAAAACTGTTGTGCCTTAGTAGATCACCACTTAAACACAGGACATAAATTTGATTTTAATAATGTAAAAATTTTGGAACAAGTTGACAACTATAAAAAACGACTCTTCCTTGAGATGGTACATATTAACAAAACTCCAGAATCAATTAATTATAAGACTGACACTAACCATTTGAGTAATATCTACTGTAATATTTTAAGTAATTCATAACATTCTTTCCCAAAATTTAAAAAATACAAACAAATTACTCAATTAATCTACTAACAATGAATCTATCTTATTTTTATTCAAGTTCTGAATACCAGTCTTACACTAACTCATTACGTACCATCAATTACATTTTATAGTCAATTTAAAATACTTTAAGTCCTTTTTCATTTGTCTACTATTACCTTTCCACCTTAAAATTTCGCAAATACTTTCTCTTGTTTACTTTGACGTATTCACTAAAATTTTTTTCAATATTAGACACCATTCTATTAACATAAAATATATTGCAGTTACCATAACTCCCAAATATATGTCAAAATAACATCAGTCATTTCTCAAGTCAATGTTCAATATAAAATGTTAAACGAATTTAAATTATCACTATTATAGTTGTAAGTAATGAAATGTTTTGTCTTTTGTCCATATCTAATCTTAATAAATTTACAGTTTTCTCCTGAAGAAGTCACCAAATAGTGACGAAATATTGAGACCTAGAACAAATAGAGTTTTATTTCATCTGACCGAATTGCCGTTATTCAAAAAATCACTATTTAACACAGTACGGTCGAAAATATTTGTACAAATATATATTTTAATACATATAATATAAATTATAAAAAAGATATTATCTGCTCCCCTTGTTTTCATAGGACTCGTCGTTTTTATGCAAAAAGTAAAATATCATATAGTTTACAAACTATTCAAAATAAGTTTCTATACATTCACATTTATAGAAACTTTTACAAACTACTCAAAAAAGCTAAAACAGATGGAAAATATGGTTTAGATTTGATTACAGTACAGAGCCTCTACTATGTGCTTATACGTATTTCGGAATAACCGTTTCCTCATCGGAGCACCTGGGTAGAGGCGAATCCTCATACCAATATTGTCTTGTGTACCTCTGTTTTTTGTTATGACACTTCCAAGATACGTAAAGTTTTCCACATTTTCAATCTGCATGTTGTCGATAGTAAATAGCGTTTTGTTCCTTGCATTTATTTTCGTGGACTTGGTTTTACTAATACTAATTTTCAAACATATTTTATTGGCTTTAGTGGACCGTGTTTCCAATCAGTTACATCCTTCGGTCAGTTACATCTTAGAACCTTTGTCCTAATAAGCAGATATCGTCGGCGTATTATATATCGCTTACGCGTGTGCAAAACGTCCTTTGTATCCCTCTTGTGTCGAAGTCTAGTTTGGAGAGAACTTAGTCTTCTTCTTCTTTAGGTGCCGTGTCTGTATTCAAACGTTGGCCGTCATCATGTTTACAATTTCCTGAAACCTCTCTCTATCGGCTGCTGCGCGAAATAATTCCTCTACTGTGCAGCCACACCATTGTCTAATATTACGCAGCCATGAAAGTTTCTTTCGACCAATCCATCTCTTTCCCTCCACTTTTCCTTGTATTATAAGGCAAAGCAGATGGTATTTAGGTCCTCGAACTATATGGCCGAAGTATTCTGTTTTTCTCCTCTTTATGATGCTTATGAGCAAACGTTCTGAATTCATCATTTGAAGAACAGCTTCATTGGAAGTGTGCGAAACCCACGATATCTTTAGTATTTGTCAATAGCACCACAATTCGAATGCTTCTATCTTGTTTAGCATTGTGGTTTTTAACGTCCATGTCTCACAACCGTACAGTAAGATAGACCACACATAACATTTCAGGTCCTTCTTTCTAATATTCCTCGACAGGTTTCTGTTACGTAAAACTGGTTTCCAGGTCATAAAAGCCTTCAGTGATATTTCAATCCTAGTTACTATCTCTTCATCAGAGTCACAATTTACATTTAACCAGCTACCAAGGTACCTGAAATGATTTGCCCGTTCTAACTCCTCTCCAGCAAGAGAAAGCTGACCCTGATCTATATTAATCTTTCCAACTACCATCCACTTTGTTTTTGAAATGTTGATTTTCTGAAATGTTGAGGAACATAGTCTATAGCTATGTTAAAAAAAACGGAGAAAGCACGCATCCCTGTCTAACTTCAGTAAATACGTCAAATTCGTCACTGTTGATCCCATTGTGTGTCATTCTGCATTTCATCTCAGTATATATTGACTTTATAATGGAAATTATATTATGCGCGATGTTTCTTAGCTCTAAAATTTTCCATATAGCAGCATGAGATAAGCTGTCAAAGGGAAGTTCGAAATCAACAAAAACCATGTATAGGGATGTGTACCATTCAACCGATTGTTTCAATATAACCGTCACAGCATTAATGTTGCCTACGCAGGACGACTGTGGTGTAAAGCCTGCTTGATTAGCTCGAAATTCAAACTTATTTGTTAAGTAGCAGTAAAGTAAAAGATGGTTTTGCTTGTTTTTGATTCAGAGGGATGCACAATCGCTGGACAACTCTTTCCACCATTTCAGGCTTTCTCAACAGCGCTAGCGCGCAGTCCTCTGAATCGAAAAACTGCTCGACCATCTACTTAAGGGAAATTTCAAAGATCATTGAAATTCCCATTGGGACGCGATCCAGCGACATCTCTTAACAAATTGAAAAGTCTCACATGCAGAATTCACCACTATAATAAAGATAAAATGGTAAACAGTTATTTAAATCTGAAGCTTTTAGTAATGAAAGTTCTTTCTGGTACATCCTTAATCTGCGACTTTTACAATTTATAAGACCCCAGACGACGAATATAGCAAACTGAAAGTTCTCCACTATATTATGCAATCACCTTCCGTTTTCATTCGTCTAACAAAAGGACAGGAGGAAACTTGCTAGTACTCAAATCTGAGTACAGATAGAAAAGTAAAAGATGGTTTTGCTTGTTTTTGACTTAGAGGGATGCACAATCGCTGGACAGCTGTTTCAACCATTTCAGGATTCCTCAACAGCGCTAGAGTGAAGTCCTCTTAATCTAAAAACAGCTCGACTATCTCTTAAACAAATTGAGGGTGTACTCATTAAGTATGTACCAGAAAGAACCTTCAACACGAAAAGTTTCAGATTTAACCCTGCTGTCCTCTTCGGGTCTATTTGACCCAAAAAATAATTTAGCTCTTATTTTACAAATTATTACGCGGTGAAATGATTTGATGTTTCGTGACTTTATTACATAATATGAGGTCTTTCAATTACATATGAGGTAAACAAGCAACTTTCTGATTTTTTTGATAAAAATCAAATTGTTACCTAGGGTACGTTCGGGTCAATATGACCCACGTATGTAAACCGTTAAAAAATACCTGTGTATGTGTGTTTAGTTGGCAGTACATATTCTATATTGGCAGTACCTGTGTGTCTGTAAATAAAAACAGGTTTCTCCTAGCTAGAACTTGTAAAATAAATTGTAGTATATCTGGACGATGTTGCAAACCAAATTATAAATATGATCAATATGGACGGACAGCATGCCTTTGGTACCAACTGGAAACACATGAATAAAGTTGGTTTCCAAGCATACATTGGTCTTTTATAAGTCCCATGGTGAATCAACTAAAAGTTTGTGGGATGCAGAAATGGTTCGTAGTATATTGCAATCAACAGTGTCAATGTTTGATATATTTACAAAAAGTTTGCAAGAAATACGTTTTGATAACAAAACTACTAGACACGATAGGAGACGTTTTGATAAACTTGCTGCAATACGTGAAATTTAGGAAACATAAGTAGAAAATGTAACAACATTTTTTAACCCTGATGAAAATGTTACCGTCGATTAGCAAATCGTTGCCTTTAAGGACCGCTCTTCCTTCAAATGGTACATCCCACATTATTACGTGTAATAACTTTTTTACATCGTAAAATTTAGGACAATTTCTTTTAAGACAAAGTAAATACAATGCCGGGGACTATAAGTAAAATAAACCGGAGCATTCAGCAAAAATCGCGAATAAAGAAGTTCATAGCTCGTCTTTTTTGCTTCACGCAAGATACCACTGTTGCTGACAATATGTATTCCTAAAAATAATAAAAATGTTGTTCCTATGAGTACTTTGCATCATGAAACGATGCATCATGCATCACTTTCATCAAACGAAAAAGCCCCAAATTATTTTAGATTACAATTCCAATAAGGGAGCAGTGGATACTCCAGATGTCTAGATTAGCTTGTTGGCACGTATAGGTACATGTGAGAAGAAATAATTCGCTGGCCATGATTGTTTTTTATAATCCGCTGGACATTTCTGCCTACAACTCGTTCGTGTTATGGGCATCAGTAAATATCCAATGGAATACCAATAAACTGGCAAAACGGCGAATTTTTCTTGAGCAATTGGAAAAAAACTAATGAACTCAGTCATCATTTCCAGAAAAAATATACCAATAAATAAAGGCTCTCACGAACTGATAAAAAGGACACGAGCAGAAACAAGTAGATAAGATGGAAATGCTAGTAAACCGTTTATGGACAATCTAACTCCGCCTTCTAAACGAGCACGCTGTAAACTTGCCCTAAAAACGATAACAAGACTAATATTATGTTGTATATATCATAAGCATATTTGTAAAATCCATTATTTTTATTACTGTCCCAGTTGTAAACTGACTTAACCCTCACAAAATAACTGTCAAAGTCGTGTTCGTTTTTTGGAGTTCGTCCCAAAGAATTATTAATTTTGGCAGTTTTTTGGTACATTCCGGCCTTGTTTCCACGTGCAGAGTTTTATCAATAGTTTCTGTTTTGTGGTACTTTGCGGAAAACTAGAGTTTTGAAGACAGATTTGCTGTACAGAAAATGTCAGGTAACGGGGGCGGTCCTGGTCCGCCCTCGGTTAATTTAAATACTAATATTCAAATAATTAACAATGATAATCAAATTAATGTTTCTTCAATGGATACAGTATCCTCAGGTTTCGAAAAATATGACTTTGATAATAAATATCAACCAACGGATGCAGGTCCGTATCAGGTATTTTTGGAACATACTGATAAGAATCTTGGTCGTCTTTTTCCTATCAGAATTGGCTTTTATTTACAACAAGTAATTGAATTTAGAAATGATGTTATTGATATTCATTCGGTAGGTTTAAAACGTGTTAAGGTAATTTTTAGAACATACAAAATCGCTAATTTATTAATTAATCACGAAATACTAACAAAAAATAAGTTGATTGCTTATATTCCAAAATTTTTCACGCATAAACGAGGCATAATACGTGGCGTTGATACCTTTTTTACTGAAGAATACTTGAAAAAAGCAATTAATTCTATAGTTCCAGTGGCGGAAGTGCGAAGAATGAAACGAAAAATTATAAACCCTGAAACCAAACAAGAAGAATTTGTCAATAGACAATTGGTAGTAATAAATTTTAAAGGTAATAAAATTCCGTCCTTTATTAATGTACAAGAATTCATCTGTACTCAGTAGATATATCTTAAAAACACCCTGTAATTATCTACGATAATTACTTTCAGTTATTTATGTCATCAAAACAACATTACAACCTTCATTCGATTATATAAATATTGTTAGCCAAGATCACGATTCACTAATAATTGCAGAGTCAAGTATAAACACTTTTGATGGTCGATGCTGAATAGGCATTTCTAAATATATAAACAGTTAAACTATAACAAGGGAATTCTTTATTATTATATTAGACATTCGTCATTCTGTTTTGGTGATCAGACGTAATATTTCCACATTAAAGATAGTGTCTCTTTCTACACGAGATGTTCTTTGGGTGCGGTGCTACCAGCTTATGCTAATGCGAGTGTAAATAAAACAACTCAACAAGTAAAAGCGTATCAATTATTCCACCCCTCGGATAAGGGATAACCACCCTCACCGGGAGAAGATAGCCTTAGTGCCCAGGGCTGTCATATGGCGATCCAGAACCAGGGAAGAACTAAGGACTGGTGAACAGGACAGGTATGAAGAAACACGTCAATGTTCAGGCACCTAGACCACCTTAGACAACAGTGTGGTATATGTAAAATGGATGGAGACATCAGGCCGACGCGGAGCTGAAAATGGAATAGGATGGAGATGGAACATCGTGGGACAATGGAAAATGGACAATGCTATGGAACGTGCAGCGAGGACTTGTGATACGAACAAAGACGCGTAAAAGTGGTAAGTCCATATTAGCTATTTTTATGGTATTTCCTGATTAATATAAAGTATAAAGTATAAACATTATGTGCTACCTTAATTACATTAATATATGTTTCAAGTTTACCTATTTTTACTTAATTATTCTATTCTATTACCAATATTTATCAATATAAAAAGATTTTTTTTACCCTCATATTAAGTTATTATAGGACGCAATGATACAATTTTATATGATTTTTACATATTTATCAACGTATACTTTATCCTTGCTGACTTTTATTCATTTATTATTTGACTACTGATTTTTAGTACATTTTTGCAAATTTTATGATTTTAATATTTGCTATCGTAAATATACCTATCAAAATAAATATACGATATAACAAATATACGCTATATGCATAATACATTTAAATTATTATTCTAACTACTTATTTACAAGGGTTAATATAACGTTATTTATTTTTGAATTTTTATTACTACTGCAATTTTTACATATTTTTACCATATATTGACGTATTATTTTATCTCTATATTTTTTACTATATATCTATATACTACATATCTATATACACCGTAAGACTATCGAATTTATATTTTCGCTAAGAAGTGCAGAAGCTGGAAAAAAGAAAAAATTATGTATAAATGAGTAGCAACAAAGTTACTTGGGAAGATTTTGTCAAAATAGTTGAGGAAATTGCACAAGAAATAGACAGGCAAAGCAGAAGAGTCTTAAAGAAAAAAGTTCCGAAATCTAAGGACATAAAGGAAGAAGTAACGACACAGCTAATTAAAGCTTATAACAAGTTCACACAATTGACTAGGAAAAACTGGGAAGCACTTTCGGACAAACAAAGGGAATCGTGCAACAAATATTTTGGAAAAATCAGAGACAAAGTTATACGATCATTTCAAGCAGTAAATGTGAGAACAGTGGTTCCAAGTTCAATACATCAACCAATCGACAAGGAAGTTGAAGAGGAACAAAGCGATGAGGAAATAGAAGAAGGAAAAAGCGACGAGGAAGGAGAAGAAGAAATAATTAACGACGGAATAAAAGAGAAAAAAGGTGACATAAAACAAGATATAACAATATTAAACATGGCTTTGACAATCACTGAATTTTTGAATATAGCAAGCAAGATATTGCCCAACGAGTTCGATGGAAGCTCAGGGAAATTACAACCATTTTTAGACGCATTAGAACTACTTGGAAAATTGGCAGAAGGTCATGAAGACACAGCTGTAACGCTAATAAAAACGCGACTCACCAATAAGGCTAGGAACCTAATAACCACAGAAGATACAATTCCACGGATAGCTGAAGTACTAAAGAAAGAATTAAAAGGTGATAATCCGAAGAATTTAATAGCCAAATTAGCAAAAAAAAGGCAAGGACATAGAGATGCAGCAGTGTACGCATCTGAAGTGGAAGATTTAGCAGAACAATTAAAAGTAGCATACATAGCGGAAGGAATGCCACTTGACTTAGCAAAGAAATATACGACGGAAGCCGTAGTAACAACAATGAAACGAAACGCTAATGCAGAGAAAGCTAAGCTAATACTGGAAGCAGGTAACTTTACATCACCGCAGGAAGTAGTATCTAAATTTTTGTCGATCGATACGACTGAAGAAAATGCACAAGGAAGAGTCTTAAATTATAGGACAAACTACGAGAATAGGAGAGGACAGCAGCAATACAGAAGAGGATACCATAACAAATATGACAGAGGAAGAAGAAATAACTTCGGACAACGGAACGAAGGAGAAGCAACGGACAATCAACGAAATTATTCGAACAGAGGATACAGACAATTTAACAATCAAACATACAGAGGAAACCAGAGAGGCGGACGTAACAGGAACGTAATGTTACTAGAAATAGAGGACAGTCAAGAAGAGCAAGAAAACCAGCAGTTGGGGTTTTGAATGAACAAGAAGTTGGAAGCACACAGGCAGAAATAAAATATAACATTTACAACTTCGACCTAAACCTAACGAACTTTGTACGAATGAAAACAGGAATTCTTGAAAACACAAGCACTTTTATCATAGACACAGGAGCTGACATTTCAATACTAAAATGTTCACAAGATTTTATGAAGGAACAGGTGAAACCAAACACAAAGGCAAAAATAAAAGGAGTCACTAAAGGAGAGTTGCAAACAATGGGAGAAGTTGAGACAACACTCGAAGTAAAAGGAACTCGATTCGAACACATCTTTCAATTGGTAGAACCTAACTTTCCAATTCCAACAGACGGAATCATTGGGAGAGACTTTATTTCTAACTTTCAATGTATACTAGATTACGCAAACCTTAAAATGCACATTAAAGAGGACAACGATTGTTACATTAGTACGAAAATTCTGGATAATATAGACAATGACACCATAATAATACCGCCTAGATGTGAAATTTACAGAATCGTAAAAATTTTTCAAACGTTAAAGAAAGACAGGATAGTGGAACAGCAAGAAATACAACCAGGAATATTCATAGCAAGAGCAATTATTTCAAGTAATAATCCATACATCAAAATTTTGAACACAACGTACGAAACAGTAAATGTAGACGCAAGCACAATCAGGACGTTGGATATTAAACTATTCAATATATATAGGCTAGTCAACGACAGCAAGGACAGAAAAAAAGAATTACGAGAATCACTGAAATTAGACATACCAGAATACATACGAGACAACTTAGTATCGTTATGCGAAGAATATTCAGACATATTCGCCCTAAGGCATGATATGTTAACCTGTAACAATTTCTACGAACAGAAACTAAGAGTTAAAGACCAAACTCCGGTATATATCAAGAATTATAGGACACCTCATGCGCAAACAGAGGAATTAAATCGACAAGTACAAAACCTAAGAGACCAAGAAATCATAGAACCATCTACATCCGAGTACAACAGTCCAGTAGTACTGGTACCGAAAAAAGCTATAGATGGAGGAAAAGCATGGAGATTATGCATAGATTTTAGACAACTGAACAAGAAGATAGTTACAGACAAATTTCCATTACCAAGAATAGATTCGATATTAGATCGACTAGGAAGAGCAAAATGGTTTTCAGTTATAGACTTAATGTCAGGCTTTCACCAGATACCATTAGAAAAATCATCGAGAAAATACACATCGTTCAGCACAGAAAATGGAGCATTTCAATTTACCAGATTACCTTTTGGATTAAATGTAAGCCCAAATAGCTTTTCAAGAATGATGTCAATAGCATTTTCAGGATTAACACCAGACAAAGCATTTCTTTACATGGACGATATCGTAGTAATTGGAATATCCGAAAAGCATCACTTAGACAACCTGAAAAAGACATTCGAGACATGTCGAAAATTCAATTTGAAACTTAACCCAGGAAAATGTCAATTCTTTAGAAGGGAAGTAACATATTTAGGACATGATCTTTCTCAAGAGGGAGTATCACCCGACAAAGCGAAGTATGCAGCAATTGAACAATATCCGACACCTAAGACAGCGGAAGAAACAAAGAGATTTGTAGCATTTTGCAACTATTACAGACGTTTTATTAAAAATTTTGCGGAAATATGCAGACCACTCAACAAATTATCGAGGAAAGGAGTAGAATTTTCGTGGACCGAGGAGTGTGAAAAAGCATTTAAAAAGCTTAAAGCATCTCTGACGAAACCACCAATTTTAAAATATCCCGATTTCAACAAACAGTTTATCTTAACAACAGACGCATCCAATGAGAGTTGTTCAGCAATCCTAAGTCAAGATTACAACGGAATAGACCTACCTATAGCATATGCATCAAGAAGTTTTAGTAAAGGAGAATGTAATAAACCTATAATCGTTAAGGAATTACTAGCGATTCATTGGGGAATTAATTATTTTAAATGTTATCTATATGGAGCACCAACATTCAAAGTAAAAACAGACCATAAACCTTTGACACACCTATTTGCAATGAAAGAACCAACCTCAAAACTCACGAGGATCAGATTAGACCTAGAAGAATATGACTTCGAAATAGAGTATATAACAGGGAAAAGTAACTACGCAGACAGCCTTTCAAGAATAACATTGCATCAACTAAAGAACCTATACATAGACAACACCCATATACTAGCTATAACAAGAGCTCAAGCAAAAGAAAAGGAGAAAGAAGCAAGACAAACAAAGGCCGAAAGTGAACTCGCACTACAGCCAGAAGCCACCAAACAGACAGTAAGGAAGGTACTAAATAATTTAGAGGCGCATAGACTACCAATTTTGTCCTTTGGAGCAGAACTAATCTCACCAAGACTGAGCATTAGGGCCAAAAACAAAATAAAATGCAGCAAAAGCATAGCCACAGGATTGAATCATTTCGATTTAAACCAAGCGTTGGTACAGCTTGATAAGCTGGCGGTAGAGAATGCAGTACGTAAAGTAAAAATATACGTAAATGATATTATTTTTAAAATGTGCACAATTGATGAATTTATTAAAGAAGGAAATAAAAAATTGAAGAATATAGAAATATACATATGTGAAGTACCAGAAACAATAAAAGATGACAAAGAAAAACACAGATTAATAGAAGAATACCATAATCACCCGATGTTCGGAGGACACTTAAAGAAAAATAGACTAATAAAGAAGCTAAAAGCAAGATTTAGATGGAAAAATTTAGAAAAAGACGTAAAAAAATACGTTAAACAATGCCATGAATGTCAAATTAACAAACCGAATAGAACACTTGTCAAAGAAGACGTGATATCGGACACTTCTTCGGAACCAGAGGACACAGAGTACATAGACACGATAGGTCACCTCACTAGAAGCAATGAAGACAAAAAAGAGCGGCAAGAAGAAAATAAACCCAAAACAACACCACAACACTTTAAAAGAGGAGACCTAGTCCTTGTAAAAAGGGAAGAGAATGGTAAGTTTGATAGTCTTTATGTAGGTCCTTTCACAATAACAGAAGTAAATAACGTTAATTGTAAAATCAGAATAGAAAACAATAAAATCAAGGAAATACATAAGAATAGATTATATGCTTACAATCCGAAAATACAGTGAGTGACAAGTGTTACGAAACAATGTTGTTAAACGAACATTTTATATTATTTATGTATTTGCGTAGGCTTAGGAAGTTTGTATATAAAATAAATTTTTTGTATTGATTACAACACAGTATGGGTTGGTAGTACGACTTGCAAATTTCCCTCCCCGTAGTCGGAAAATTCCTAAAAAGGGAAGGTGTACAACAATTCATCTGTACTCAGTAGATATATCTTAAAAACACCCTGTAATTATCTACGATAATTACTTTCAGTTATTTATGTCATCAAAACAACATTACAACCTTCATTCGATTATATAAATATTGTTAGCCAAGATCACGATTCACTAATAATTGCAGAGTCAAGTATAAACACTTTTCATGGTCGATGCTGAATAGGCATTTCTAAATATATAAACAGTTAAACTATAACAAGGGAATTCTTTATTATTATATTAGACATTCGTCATTCTGTTTTGGTGATCAGACGTAATATTTCCACATTAAAGATAGTGTCTCTTTCTACACGAGATGTTCTTTGGGTGCGGTGCTACCAGCTTATGCTAATGCGAGTGTAAATAAAACAACTCAACAAGTAAAAGCGTATCAATTATTCCACCCCTCGGATAAGGGATAACCACCCTCACCGGGAGAAGATAGCCTTAGTGCCCAGGGCTGTCATAATAACCTTAGTGCCCATAACCATATAAATATGGTTAATTTCCCTGTAGAACCATACATCCATCCAGTTGTCCAATGTGGAAAATGTTTACGTTACGGACACAATATCGTTCAATGTAAAGGCAAATCTCGTTGTTCTCGATGTGCAAATGAGCATTCTTCCGCTGAATGTAATTCCGAGTTGCAAATGTGCGTTCACTGTAAATCTTCTGATCATCCTTCAATTTCAAGAGATTGCCCAATGTACAAAAAACAACACGACATAAAAAAAGTAATGGCTTTCGAAAATAAAAGTTTTAAGGATGCCGAATTATCGATTAACAATCCAGCTTATGCCAAAATTAATACCAACAATAGGTTTGATATATTAAATAATCTTGAAAATTTTCCCGATTTAGCACCAGCAAACAAAACAATTTATTATGCTCCTTTAAATAAACCAAAATCAAATTCAACCGCATTAGAATCAAAAACAATTAAAAGGCGAAGAACTGACACTTCTTCTCAGGTTCCAAGCACTAGTAATTCAGATTTAGAAAATTCCCATCAAAAAAGACAAATTTCTCTTCCTCCATATACACCCGCTCCACAACAGAATAATTTCATGTTTTGTCGAGATAAACTTATCTCACAGATATATTCATTAATTACAAATATAATAAATAATCAAGGAAAATTTGAATTAAATAAAATCAGGGACAATATCATTACAATATTCGATAATAATGAAGATAATTTAGAATCCATTCTCACAGATAGTGAAAATGGCTACTAAAAATATTACAGAAAAACTAACTATATTACAATGGAATTGTAGATCCATTTATAGTAACAAAGGCGGCAGTCTTATGCATCATATTAACAACTACCATACAGATATAATAGTTCTATCAGAAATATGGCTCACATCCGGTCATCATTTTAGACTTAACGGATATAACTTTATCAATAAATGTCGTGAAGATGGTTACGGTGGCGTAGGTATTTTCATCAGACAGGGAATAGATTACCAAGAATCCGAAATTAATAATAATTTCGATGACAGTATAGAAGCATGCGCAGTTTTTTTGAACAAAATTAATCTCTCATTAGTATCAATCTATAGATCATCAGATGTTAGAATAGAATTAAATGACTGGATCAACCTATTCCTTCAGTTTAATATTGCAAAAACTATTTTTCTGGGAGATTTTAATGCTCACCACGGTATGTGGGGGCCAATTGCAGACGACAGAAATGGTAGAATATTAGTGGAGGCCATGGATTATTGTGAAATAATTACATTGAATGACGGAACACCAACAAGAATATCCCCAACTAGTAATCATTCAGCCGTTGACTTAACTCTAACATCTCCCCTTTTAGCCGACCGTATAGCTTGGTCAGTAGATTCAGATTCATTAGGTTCAGATCACTACCCAATCAATATAGAAATTCAAATCAATCCCTCCTCCTTTGTCATCAACCCATCAACAAAATGGAATGACTCTCGTGCTGACTGGTCTGTTTTTGGAAATATTTTTGAATTAGAAATTAGTAAGCTCAATAATTTAGATAGGAATTCAACTTCGGTAGACAAAATCGAATTTTTCCTCAATGCAATCACGGTCGCAGCATCGAAATCTATGCCTATTAAGAAATCTTTCACACCTTCTGTACCAAGACCTTATTGGTGGGATGAGGAATGTTCTGCGATTGTTAAAAAACGAAAAGAAGCTCTCAGCGAGTTTAAAAAACAAGGTAATTTTATCAATTATCTACAATATCAAGACATTTCTGCTAATGTCAAACGTACGTTCAAACTTAAACAAAAAAACAGTTGGAAAATGTTTTTGAATAAATTAAATAAAAACACTCCTCTGACTGAGATATGGAACACTGTAAGATCTATTTGCAATAAACACCATCAAAAAAGAAAACCACAATTAGACGAAAGCCTTATTCAAAAAGTTCTTGATACATTGGCTCCTTCATCTGCTGCAGGTCCAATTTTTAACGACAACATTAATCAATTTCACTTCCATCAAGACTCAGACACCTTCTCAAAAAATTTTAGCTTTTCGGAATTAGAATTAGCCTTAAAAAAATCAAAAAATACTGCACCTGGACTTGACGGGTTTACTTATACGATAATAAATAAATTGCCTGAAAGTGGTAAACTTCTTCTCTTAGAAATTTTTAATGATTGGTGGTTGAAACAAAAGTATTCAGATAGTCTTAAAAATATAATTGTGTGTCTTCTAGCGAAACCTAAGAAACCACCTGACTTACCTTCGTCCTACCGACCTATTTCATTGTTATCGTGTATTACAAAAACTTTCGAAAGGCTTATAAAATTTAGACTCGAACATTTTGTCGAAAACAGATCAATTTTACCAAAAAATCAGTATGGATTTCGTAGAGGTATAGGCACAATTGATGCAATCTCCCATTTAGTTACAGATGCTCAATTGTGTCTATCAAAAAATAATTACATGTTGTGTCTTTTTGTGGACCTTAAAGGGGCTTAAGATGTGGTAGATTTGGAAATATTATATTCAAAAATGGTAACGTTTGGCATCAATAAAAGAGTCTCTATAAATATTTTAAATTTGTTTGCTAATAGAAAAGTATTTTTGCGAGATAGTCATAACGTTTTACATGGTCCAAGAGTACTTTACAACGGGCTTCCGCAAGGCTCTATTTTAAGTCCCCTTTTGTTTAACTTATACACTGCAGACTTGCATGATTTGATGAGCGATGGCATACAAATTATTCAATACGCGGACGATTTATGCATTTATGTCACCCATAATACCTACGATCGCTGCATGATAGACTTAAGACGTACTTTTGACAGGTTACAAAACTGGTTCGACGATATGGGTTTTAGTGTTTCACCAGAAAAGACAGCTGTGATGTGTTTCACAAGGCACAGATATCAGTTAGTCGATAATTTCTCTATAGGTAAATACACTATTCCTATCGTTAAAGAATATAAATATTTAGGTATAATTATAGATAGTAAACTTCTATGGACCAGTCACATTAAGTATGTCAAACAAAGATGTGAAAAGGGAATTAATCTTCTGCGCTTCCTCTCCAAACAGAGCTGGGGCGCGGATCAACAAATTTCCTTAATGTTCTACAAGTCTTATATTCGCTCGATTTTGGATTATGGGTGTACTCTCTATGGTTCTACCTCCAATACGAACCAACTTACCCTTGATCGAATACAATATAGAGCTCTGAAAATATGTTTGGGAGCAATGGCATCTTCACCAAATCATGCCATTCTGGCAGAGTCTCAAGAACTTCCTCTTAGTTTTCGAAGACAGTTTTTAGCAAATAAAAGTCTATTAAAATATAGATGTTACAACAGTGATTTGATCGCAAAAATTAACTTTCTTGTAATTGAGAATTTGACAAATCATTATTGGAAAAAGAAAAACTCTCCTCCTTTGGCAGATGCATTTATTGATACAAACTTATTTCAAAATGATATTGTTAAACTTAATAAAATACCATTGTATGCACACAGTTTCGATTCTATAATTGACAAACCTATCACCATATTCCCTCGGTATTCAGATTGTAATATCTTAAACCAAGCCATGATAAAATCCATTGTAAATGGTCTCGGGTCGAACTTAACTAAAATATATACAGATGGGTCAAAAACGGAGCTAAACACAGGTTCGGCATTTTTTGTTTCAAACATAAATCATATTGAAAAGTACAGAATCTCAAATTATTGTTCCATTTTTACCGCCGAGTCCTTTGCTATTGAAAAGGCACTAAAATGGTGTGCAACTCAAACATGCACGAATGTGGCAATAATTTCAGACTCAAAATCAGCATTACAAGCTATTAGCGGTCACCCAATAAACCAATTCCGAAATTCCTTAATTTTGAACATTAAAAAATTAATTATGGATCTTAAACAAAATAATGTAACTGTTTGGTTTATTTGGACGAAAGGACATTGCGGAGTCGAAGGTAATGAAATTGCGGATATAGCCGCAAAAAGTAGTCACAGTTGCCACCATATGGACAAAGTATTTAATTTAAAAGATTTGAATAATGCTCTCCAACCTAATATCAGAAGGAAATGGGAAACTGATTACAAAAGAATTGCAAATAAATCTACAAACCCTTATTTCAGAATTCACCCTACACTTCCAAAAGACATTCCTCATTTCACCTTTAATTATAATAGAGCACAAATGTCAGTATTGACTCGTTTAAAATTGAATCATGCTCGCTTTCCATCTCACTTATATAAAATTGGAATACTTAACTCTCCTGTCTGTAGTTGTGACAATGTATCCATTGGTGATCTAAATCATATATTTCTAGAATGTTCTCTGAACTCTCAATCTTCTTCAATTCTGTATCAAGAACTAATTCATCACGAGTGTCCATTGCCACTAAATATTACAGCTCTCCTTTCTTCCCCAGATAAAGCGGTACTAGATTCCATCATTAATTTTATCAGAAATTCAAAAATAGCGGTATAGTTTAGAAATAGACAATATGAAATCATTTAATGTAATTAAGAATTTACATGTTTTGTGGCAAATAGATTTTGTCTGATGCCAGGATCTCACACACACACACACAACTGACTTAAATTTTTGTAGATATTTGTTGAATTCTGCATCTAAGACTTTTCAATTTGTTTAAGAGATGTCGCTGGATCGCGTCCCAATGGGAATTTTAATGATCTTTGAAATTCCCCTTAAATTAGTGTGACCAACTAGCCCGAAAAATCCGGGACATGGCCCGAATTACGAAGTTGTGTTCCGCCGTCCCGGACAAGGCTTCCGGGTCATCCGAATTTTCAACTTTTTGGTAAAAATCTATATTTTCGTTTTTATTCTAAGAATTTACATCAAATTAAATTGTTGAGACGAAAAAAAAATCGTGGTATAAATTTTAATAGTTCTATGAAAGAAAACGAAAACTGTGGAATTTTTTTTATTTGCGTGTTTTAATTATCGTCTTCCGAAAAGAACATTCAAAAACAATAATAATTCATGTCACAATGAATCATGCCTAGGCACGCATGCCGCATCGAACGATGTAATGTAATGATTGCTGATGCATCTTTTTTTTTTCGGTTTTTTCAACCACTTTAAGTAGATAAACCTCTCGAGTTCGTTCGCGAAATATGATTAATTTCCAAACCGTTGCATGCTTTGAGCCAAGTTCAAATCTGCTGCGTTGCAATATGATTTTTTTATCTAAACATTTATTTTATTGTCAGTACAGTAATCAGTTTGAATCCGAAAATCGATTAGTGACCATCTCGGAATTATTGTTTTTGACCTGACTTTTTCATTCCAACGTATTATTACTGTTAATATGAATATGGAACCAACACAAGAAACTAAACACAGAAAACGATATTGCACTTTCAATAAAATATTGGAAGAAGAATTTCTATTTTTGAAAAAAAAATAACTCTAACAGTGACATGAAGTGTGATACTTGTGGATCGGAATTTTCGATCGCCCACAGTGGTAGAGCGGATATACTAAGTCACATCAAAAGTGAAAAACACCGAAGAGGTATCTGCTCCGCGTCCAGCAGCAAAAATTGACTCAATTTTTCAAGCCAACAGCTTTATCGAGCATTGATTTAGAGACAGCAGCTCGGGAAGGTGTTTGGGCCTATCATATGATTAAGCCCATCAAAAATATCATTGTCAACATAAAAATGTTAAATAACCAATAAAATGATGATATTAGGGTCCTATATTTAAAAAAATAACAAATGGCCCGATTTTCATTCAAAAGTCCCGGATTTTAGGTATTTTTTTCAGCATTGTCCCGGATTCGACTGAATTGGAGTTGGTCACACTACCTTAAATAGATGGTCGAGCTGTTTTTCGATTCAGAGGACTGCACGCTAGCGCTGTTGAGGAAGCCTGAAATTGTGGAAACAGCTGTCCAGCGATTGTGCATCCCTCTGAATCAAAACAAGCAAAACCATCTTTTACTTTTCTATCTTTACTCAGATTCGAGTACTAGGAAGTTTCTTTCTGTCCTTTTCCTAGACGAATGAAAACGGAATGTGATTGCATAATATATGCATATAGTGGAGTCCTTTTGGTTTTCTATATTCGTCGTCTGCAGTCTTATAAATTGTAAAAGTCGCAGATTGAGGATGTACCAGAAAGAATTTTCAACAAGAAATGTTTCACATTTAAGTAACTATTTACCATTTTAATTTTATTATATTGGTGAATTCTGCATCTGAGACTTTTAATTTGTTGTTTGTTAACTTTATTTATAGCGGTAAGCAAGGTTATTGCTCTAGAATTTTTGCACAGTTGTGAGGTTGCCGTTTTGGAAGCCTAATAATATTACGCCATAAACTTATTTAGAAACACCCAGCATAAACTCGATCTACGCCCACAATACCAATACCATATTACACTTAAACAAGAAACATGCAATTTCATAAACCAACAAACTTTTATTCTTCATAATACAAAACAAATTTATAAATTTTTTCCTGCTTCTCCGCTAAAACTTTCCAAAGTAATAGCTGGGATATAAAAGCAGAAAAGTTCAAAGGTACACGATATCGGCGCTGAGATGAACTGAAACCCACGCAGCAAAAGAGGATCAGAAAGAAATGGAAAGGCTTCAAACGGAGCTTTTAATTTAATAACACCTACCCAAATTCAGAGTAGTAAATATTTAATTTCTGACAGGCTGTTCTAAGTTTATTTTGAGATATTACCTTTGTTAAAATGTCTGTCATTAAAAATGTAAATGGTTTATCAATAAACATTAAATGCAGGTGTACATACAATGGGCTACGATGATGATGATCACATGTAAATTAAATACAGGATGGCACACGCAAATGAAATAAATTCGCCGTATTAAGAATATTGCATATTTAACCTTCGGGTAGTGGCGCTATAGTTTCTTACAAGTTTAACCCTTAACCACTAGCATGCGGTATGCCATACCGCGCCGAAAATATATTTTGTTGTAAAACTTGTTTTATAAAAGATTTCTAGAACACTCTCTGTGTACCTTCAAGTGGTGTGTAATTGTTGCTACTCCTAAGCGCTGCATATTTAGTATGGTTTAGTCTTTGAGCTACGTTGACGTAAAGTTTTCTTGCGGTATCACGTACCGCATCTCAGTGTTGACATTTCAATAGTTAAAAGCAGCCCATTCAGTATTCTTTCGCTATTAGAATAGCAACAAGTTCGTCCAGTTATTCTACTTTCAAGAACAGTGGAACCCCGATAAGTCGTATCCCGATAACCCGGAAGTCCGTCTAACCCGGACCAATTTTCCTCAGACAAACATTTCCACAATAAAAATGTATGTAATATAATATTTGAGAGATAATGTGTGTCTGTGTAATTTGAACTATACGATAGTAAAAATGACTCATGGCACACGGCGGCAGAGCGACGTTCATTGTCTCGGATTATCGGAAACAACAAGCACCTGTATTCCTTTGTTTATTTCAAACTGTCTTAGCACTGTTCAAAAAAGTCTAAAAGACTATTTAAAAAATTATTTTATCTACTCTATGTCATACTACGTATCAGATTTTAGTTTGGGAAAACTGCCATTATAGATAGCAGTGCGTGAAGGGTTTAAAGTGTGCGTGAAGTAACAATGTATTTTAAATGGGATTTACTTTTTCACACACTTTCAATGGGTTTTTTGGCATACTTTCATATCATCAAATATCCTTAACTATCGCGTTGTCATGGTGATGACAAGATGAGCAATGACTTACAACAAAATTTTTGACAGTTTTGTGGTTTGAAAGTAGTTAGGATTTAAAAAATCAAATTTCTAAAAATTGTAGAATAGAAATGACTTCCAGTGACGAAGAGTTATAGTTTTTTTATTTGTTTATCGAAGAGTAGATAAAATATTGTATGAAACTGTGCGTGAAGTACTTTTTGCGAACTTACACGATATATAGCTCTCGCTCCGTTGTCGCTCTGTTTTATAACTGTTTCATAAATAACTATTTTAAACAATGGTTTCGGTCTTCACTGTTTTTAAATAAGATAACATTGTTCCGATTGTGACCGTATTGTGTGTAGTACAGTCGTATTTTTCACTTCCGTCCTGTAATCGTGCTTCAGATAGGTTTGTCTTTGCGTGTCTTTTTGTTCACGCATGAGTTTTTTACCAAGAAATGAATAATACTCTATACTCTATACAACTATACGTAATTTAGATGTGTACTGTGCATATATTTCATGTTATTTTAATTATAACGGAGTTTATTTGTAAGTATACCGTATTTTATTAATTTTTACCATATTCTCTGGCTAACCCGGATTTTCGATGACCCGGATCGGCCGCGGTCCCGATTGATCCGAGTTATCGAAGTTCCACTGTACATACTTTCAACAACTTTTTTACTTGCCAATTCTTGTTTTTTTTTTGTAATTCAGTATATAAAGGCTTTTGTAAGAACCTCCATAATTTTTTTAATACTATGCATGCATTCATATAGTGTAGGAAACAGAGGTTGAACCTCGCACAATGGACACAAGTGCGGTTTTATTTTTTTTTGTGGTATATCAAGGGGTGCTTATTATAAGACTAACTTTTTCTTAAAAAATTTTACCCAGAACCCCTTTTTTTATCCCTTTAAAGGGGGTAATTTTTGGTTTTTGCGAAACGTTACACTTCCTGTACGTTTTGCAAAAAAATTATTTAATCCTTAACCGCCCAAGGGTGGGTAAAAAATGTCCACCTAATACGTATTCCTTTGTAACATATTTATCACGTGTTTAAAAATTTTCCAAAAATTATTCATTGTTAAAAAACAGCCTTTCATCGAATGTTAAATTGTTTCTACCGATATTTTTAAAAATAAAAGTAATAGCTTGAGTTAAATATGGGTGGGCATAAAAAGTACACCTTGGTAAAACTTGTTACTAAAGGTTTCTATATAATTTCTCCTTGGTAGGAACATAATACATATAATTATCGACGTATAATTACATAATCGACATAATTATCCGCCAATGAGAAGCTGAAAGGAAGAATATGGAGAAAATAGACAAATTTGAATTACTGGATTTTACTGGTATGTTAATTTTGATGTACATTGTAATTTTGTTGTAAGGTTTGTAAATTGTTTATATTAATATTTTACACGATGCTGTGTTTATTAAGCATAAGATCCTTAAGGTTTAATCCATTTCCAACAACACTCAATAAATATATTAGCTATTTTCGAGGTGGACATTTTTTACCGACACTTGGGCGAACATGGAACCTAAAAAAGGTTGGGCGTTTAAGGGTTAAGAGTAAAATAAAGAGGACTATATCTCCTACTTTTCATTTCCCGACAGCATATGTCTGTCACCCACCGTTTAGCGGGGGTGGCGCCCCAAATTTGACAAGTTTTTAAAAAAGATATTTTTAAAATAATATATTTTTCCCTAACTGTAATGAAAATTAAGAAGAAACCCTGGGGATTAATTACAAATAAGTGGCTGATTTTTTGCTATAGGCTTTATTTAAGAGAAATTGACGGATTCGACCGTTACTTGATGGAAGTTTATTTTATCCCACAATAAAACACTGAAAACTTTTGTTTTCTACATTTCCACAAAATTTATTATTTACAACTATGTGACTACAGCCGAAATTATAGTAAATTATATCACTTGAGAAAGGCACTCTGCCGAAACAGCTGTAGTCACATAGTTGTAAATAATAAATTTTGTGGAAGTATAGAAAACAAAAGTTTTCAGTGTTTTATTGTGAGATTAAGAGAAATTGCCCATTTGTTAATTACAGGGTGTTACATTTTAAAAAACCACTTTTTATACCATCTCTACCGCCTATGCTAGAGTAAAAAAACTTTCAGCAATTTTTCATATACTGGTGTTATTTACAAATTTCTATAATGCACCCCCATTTTTTTCCGGAACCACCCCAAAAAAGGAGAATTAATAAAGAAAGTGATTTTCTTGGAATCCTTCACACACCATGCCCTTTATTAAATTGATTCATATATCATTTTGTGCACGTTCTTATTACTCCTGCATGTACACCAAAAGCGATTTCTTAATGCAACCCCTGTAGCCAAAAAAAATTAGTAATAGAGGGTTGAAACAATAATTTTTTTTCTTTTTGACCCATAGAGACATATGCTCGATCAATAGGGTTTTTAATAAATATATATGTTTATTTAACATCCCTGCGGAAGCTAATCCCATCCTTGAAAATAAACTGCAGAAACTACCCCTATCCCTTGGAGAGCATGTTTTGACGATTTTCTCATTACCTATGCAATTTTGTTTTAAACAAATCTTATACAGAATTAAAGATCACCATTTTCTCTACAAATAAGGTCCTATGCATTTTTTTCGTATAAGCAACCATTAAGACACAGTGGCGCCGTAAACTCCAGAAATGTTTTGGCGGGCTCTAGTTTTTTTTTCGTCACCTATTCATTTAATGGATAACGTACTTATTGAAAATAAAAGAACACACTGTCTGCTAAATATTATAACCTATGCATATTTTACGTTCTTTGATTATTTTCTTAATTAATTCTCCTTTTTTTTGGGTAGTTCCGGTAAAAATTTGGGGGTGTAGTATACAAATTTGTAAATAACACTAGTACATGGATAATCGCTGAAAGTATTTTTACTCTAGCATAGGCGGTTCAGATTTTCCCTTAAACGAAACCTATACCAAGAAACCAGCCACTTAGTTGTGATTAATTGCCGCATGGTTTCTTCTTAATTTTCATTACAGTTATTAAAAATGTTTTTTTAAAACATCTTTTTTAAAAAATTGTCTACTTTGGGGCTCCACCCCCGCTAAACGGTGGGTGATAGACATATATCTTGTTGGGAAATAAATAGTAGGAAATATAGTCCTCTTCATTTTACTATTAAGTAAATTTTTTGAAAAACGTACAGGAAGGGCTACGTTTCGCAAAAACCACAAATTACCCCTTTTAAAGGAATGAAAAGGGGGGTTTCTGGTCAAAATTTTTTAAGAAAAAGTTAGTCTCATAATTAGCACCCCTTGATATAACAGAAAAAAAATAAAACCGGACTTGTGTCTATTTGGCGAGGTTCAAGCTCTGTTTCCTACATTAATAATTTTCTTGAAATAATAAAGTTTATTTTAGTATTCAGTCTGAAGGATCATGATGAAGTTGATGTAAAAACAAATACAGTGATATAAGACAAATTCGTATTGAAAGCAAAGGAGAATAGACAACGGTATGACATGCCGCATGTCAGAGTCTACGTCCTGAAACATTCCTTTAAGGACTACGTAAACGTCAGTAGTTAAGGTTTAAGGCATTTCCTGATTTTCCGGGGAATCACTCCGAGTTACTTCTTTAAGCCCCGTATTTATAGTCAGTACTCAAGACCGATCTCGAGATCGGTCTCAGCCAAGACGATCTTACATCGACGTCGTGCTCAAGACCACGTTCTTTTTTTTTTTAAACGAGTCTTCGGCTATTCTCGGTCAAGATTGATCTCGAGGCTGGAAAATTAGGGATTTTCAGCGATTTTGACATAGAACACCAACTAAAAACGATATTCTGTCAATCGTCAAGTCAAATATATTTGCAATGTTTTTATAGATGTAATTTGTTTTTGAAAATAAATTATTACAATGTTTTGAGTTAAATAAGTTTATTTTATTGGTGGAAAGTTTACATTTTTATTTTTCTAAATCAATAACATGCTATTTTTTCAAAGGTTAATGACCTCTCATAATTTCTTTTCATTATGAGGTAAAGGATCTCTTTTCTTTGTGGTAAAGGATTGCATGTTAAAGGAAAGTATAAATATTCTTTGATATTACCCCAGTATAACAGAATACTGTGATATTATTACTTTATTCTTGGTTGGGAGTAATGGGTTTTAATGAAATATTCTAAGTACTCAAAACTCTGGTACATCCTAGTAATACTTGCCTTTTTATTAATGGTGTAAGCTTTCTTCTATGTTTAGAGACTTCATCTGACTTAAAACAAAGAAGAAACTATGACAGGTGGAACTTATGTAAAAGGCAATTTACTATTTTCATGGGAATAAGCCGCAATTTAAGCTTGAAATTAAATTTATTAAATGTTTAAGGTTGATATGAACCCTTAATTAATTTGTTTCTGATCCTAGAGATGGCTCTACTGTAGCATGCCATTGTGGTAACATTTTCAACTTAATTGTAGATTTCTACATGATGACTCAGTAATATGTAGAAACCTGAACACTTTTTTACCGTTACACCCATCAGCTCAATTGGCTATGATGCCAAATTGTTTAAACAGTAATTTTATCAACGCCTAATAACAATGTTAATAGCAAGAAACATTTAGTCCATGTTATGAGGCCGCTGCCGTCTGAAAGAAAATTATGTTTCGGTTTCTTTGCGGATTCCTGTTCAAAAATGTCCCTTTAAGGAAATCTGAGGGCGAAATTTTTGGCCAGAAATTCTTAAACTCAAATTCTTGAGTTAAAGTTGATTTTATGTAATTGAATTAACAATCTTTCAATAAAATCGTCCCATGAATGCAACTGGCAACACTAGCAGTTTTTTTGATTTTCATTTTGTAGTTCACATTCTATTTCTGAGTTGTTGATAAGTTGAATTTGACTATCTTTGTCATTGTGATTATCTTTTGCCTTATACCAACATGCTGATTCTAAGTGGTAACGTGTTCCTTTTTTAAGCTTTTCACAAATACTGCATATGTGTTTTTGTTCTTTGTATAATCTTTGGCTGGTTTTGTATTGTTTTTCTTCAACTTTTTCTTTAAAATCTAAGAATACTTTCTGTCTTTTACCTTGCTTGTTTACCAAGTATTCATTCTTGTTCAACTCACTAAATAGATGAGTAGTTGAAATCAATGAATATTTATCAAGTTTATTCATTATGTCGTCTGGCAAACCTAATACAATAAGGTTTATTAATGTGTCATTGTCGATTGTTTTATTTACTTCCAATAATAATCTTTCTTTTTTTGTTGCATATTCTATAAGAGAACCACTTTGATATTTGAATGTGAATGCGTATTTGATTTGAGACCAACCTTTCTTTTCATATGCATCACAAAAGTTTGTTTTCCAAATTTTCCAATCTGATTGTACTGTGTATTTAATTATCATGCTACTGTACCAATCTAAACATTGTTTTTCAAGTAAGTATTTTAATGACTCTATTTTCTGTTCATCATCTATGATTTCAAATCGTTCGCACTCTCTCTCAAAGTCTTCCATCCACTGACAAGCATTCGGTATTTTTATAGAAAATTTTTCAATCAAAAAACTTTCAGTTACTCTGCTTAAATTTTTTATTGATGGTATTTCTTTTTCATAAGTAGCAACTACAGATTGTGTTTTCTCATCTAAATACTGTTCCCCAAATTGTAAATTCTCACCATCATCTAAATATATCTTTCTCATTTCAATATCTAATGGTACCCATAAATTTCTTTTTTGACCTCTTTTTTTCAAAGAATTTTTTACTTTCATAAATACATTAGATTTCGCTAGGTATGTATGTTTATTTACCTGCTTGAATTCTTCTGGGAGCTCAAAAACACGTCCATCTGGAGTTTCAATTGCTGTTATACATATTTCATTCGTTTTTCCATCTGCGGATCCCTGTATTGTAAACTGGAACTTTAATTTCTCCATTTTTTTGACTAGTAATGTCGTTTTGTAATGATATTTATAGGAATAAGGACAGCTGTGTTGCTCTAGAATAAAGTATTTTATTAAAACATGTTTTAATACAACATTTACAATATTTACCTAGAATAAAGAAACGACATTTAATGTCAATATTCCCAATCTATGATTATTTCTACAAATAAGTGAAAATAAAAGTTTCATAAATGCTTGACATTTCATAAATGACCACGTCTGTCAATCCAATCTCTTCTCAGCTAGTGACGGTTCGGCAGGCCAGGAGTGTGTTCCGAATTTCTAACGTTGGCTGACTGCGTTCCAATTTGAAATTCCAATTTGAGATGACATCTTGGAGCACAGCAATATTAAAATGATGAAAGTATAATATGTAGTTTCATTACATGTATATATATATATATTAGCGACATTGTTTTAAAGTCACCTACTCTAAAATGTATAAATATATGTTTGAATTGTCAATATGAATGAGTCAGATAAAATTAAATTATTAGAAGAAGTTTCTACCAAGCAACAACAATATTGATATAAAATATTAACAATATGACCCAAATAACAGCACAAAAGTAAATATATCCTACCCATTTCTACTGGACATTAACGCTCCCCCTCCAATTCTACACTTCTATATCATCCAAATCTCCTTAATGCTTCGAACAACTATTTTCATGGTCTTTCTCTTTTTTTTCCTCCAAAAATAATGTCTTACATGTCGCTCTTACATTCAAGTAATGTTGACCTAGCCACCTGACTTTCCATATCTATTATTTTTTGCCAGTCCTAACTCTAGAACTAGAAGTCTACCAGAACTGCCAGCCCCTACCAGAACTAGATGTCTATTTTCATTTCATTTTTCTTATTTATTCTTTCAAGTGTCACAAGCATACAATGCCATTACTCAAATAACTGCTTCATATACATATTTGCATTATAGCTGTCTCACATACATTTTTGACTTCAATCATATACCATCGATCTGCTTTCTCTTAGTAGTATCTTTTCAATTTCTTTTTCTTCTTCCCATTTATCAATTATTGCCACTCCTAAATACTTGAATTGGCTGACATTTTCAATTTTGTATGCCTTTGTTCCTGTTTTTAGTGTGAAAAATTTATTCTATTTTATCTCTCCACACATTTCAATACACTTTATATTTTGATTTTGTTTCATTTATAGACATGCAATTTTCTTGCTTCACCTCTCAAGTTTCTAAACAATTTCAGTTTTTTTTTCTTGTTAAGAGGACTATGTCATCTGCATAAATAATAGTATACAGTGATGAGTGTGCTAATAACTGGCAAAATGACGAAAGATGGAAAACGTCATATGTTGAGAAATAAAATGAGATGAAACCAGTAGAGGTATACAATTATCAATAGGAACCTATAAATTTACATTACATTACATAATTTCCCACCTTTAGACGTCTGTGACAATTGTCATACTCCTCCAATACGTATAAAGGTGGAAAACTATGTAATGTTTCCTATCGATAATTTTACATCTCTTTTATTTCACAACATAATGTTTTCCATTTTTTGCGCTATTTTGCTGGTTATTAGAGTGCTCATCACAGTATTGCTGTTTACGTTTCTGGACCTCGGAGGTAATCTACACTACGTCGACATGGTGTTTTTTGAATAAGTTTCTTTAATCCACTTATTTAATTAGTTGGATTATACAAATTGGTTATATATTATCACTAAAACATAGTCATGTTGTCATTCAACTAATTATGGGATATATCAGATTTTTATTAACAATCTAAATGCTCTAAACTTTGTTGCAAACACACGCTAAACACAGTTGCGTTAAATGACAGTGTAGTTTACCTCCGAGGTCCAGATTTGTAATTAATTTTATATTTGGTAAGGAAAGGTTTTTCAAATAAATACTTATTTAAAAAGAGGGAAACTCATACTCATTTATTTTAAAATAAAATTTAAAAAATATATATTAAGAAATAAAATTAAAAATAATATATCTAACATAATACAGATTCAATAATGTATTATCAGAATAAATAAACAAATTGCAGTTGAATGTAGAACAAGAGAAAGACAGAAAATAACTATATATTTATATTCCAAAAATATATGGTGAAAGTACAATAGTAGAGTACCTTTGACTTACACCACTTTTGCTCTCAGGGGCCCATTTATATCTATTACCTACTATTTATTTAGCAATTATCAATAAATATCTGGCTGTAATAGTGGGGTAAGTAGATAGTGTCTGCATGCATACCCACCGCCATTATATTCCTATTAATAATCCTGGATTCCAAGAGCAAAATTCCATTTTAGCTCTTAACGCTCTTAGATCAAATAATGAATGACTTGATAACCTTGTTGGACAACAATATACATAATCTCTCTTCTAGTACCTACAATTATTCATTTATATAATAAGGGCCTAAATAACAAATATGTCTTTACAGTACCTGTACATTTGGAAAATGGGCAACCTCATAAAAACTGGTTATATTCCAATAAATAGCATAAAATCTTTGTTGTTTAAGTTAATGCCCTGATGAACTTCAATATTGTAATACTCCATTGGATTTTAGATATAATTTTTATCACGAATTTGTATACTTTCCGAGCGATTTTCTTCTTCAAAATAATCAATAAACTCTAAAAATTCTTCATATATTTTTTATTGTAATTAGAAAAACAAAAAATATACATTGGAAATGAATTGCAAAAAATTATTATTCAAAATTCAAACCAAAACAAACAAAGTTAGGTTAGAAACGCAGTCTCGGGGTAGGTCGATCGAGGACTTGAGCTTGAGATTCGGCTGTCATTTTACACTTCCCAAGACAGCGTCGGGTCTCGAGATCGGTTTATAAAACACAAATTTGGTTCAAGGTCGGTCTTGAGCATCGACGCTGTCTTAAGACTCGACTATAAATACGGGCCTATGTCTCAGATTCCGCGTTCTCACAAGATTGCTATGAGCTGCTCTCCTTTTCCAATGTGCATAAAACAATGCGTTTGCTAAATCTCTTAAAAAATATCGTCGCTGTATAATGTAGATATGCGTTGTCTGCTTTATAGTATATCACCTGAGTATTGATAGCGTAGAGACTATTACTGATTTAGATTTACCACCACTGTTTATGTCAATATCATCATGATGTTGCATACTTGATAATAAAATCTCATTTTTGCGTTCCTTTGGGATATAAGAGATTATTGCAATATCCTCGATAAAGCCAAACATGCTTGTATGTGGGGTTTGAAAACTCAACTGGTAGTCCTGTTTTATTTTTCTTTGCGTTCGAATTGTAGTTATTTTGTAATCCCAAAGCTACTTCTCCACAAGTAAAGTTGTGCTCACTTCGGAGAGCAATGGATTGTATCCTTGCTCCGACCCTTGCTCCCTGGTATTTATATTCGTGAATTCTCGCATTTAAAATAATGTATTTATTTTACATAGCGATCGATAATATAGTTTCGATCACTATGTAAAATAAATACATTATTTTAAATGCGAGAATTCACGAATATAAATACCAGGGAGCAAGGGTCGGAGCGAGGATACAATACATTGCTCTCCGTAGTGAGCACACCCTAAAACTGATGAAAACCATTTATCTATTGTCAAGTTAATGCGTGAACCAGAAACTTGTTTGCACAATCATAAAACCACATCATTAGGGGTGTTAGAAAATGTATATTTACATAACATTTTTGAAGTGTAAACTACTTTTCAATTACAAACTGCAACTATGTATATTGAGTGCGTATTTATTAAGTTTTGAAGCAATGTTCTGAAAGAACAAAAATTTCCCTATGAAACATCTCATCAATGGTAACAAATGCTAAATGATTATAACCATTCTGACAATATTTTACGAACTGGTCACACGAATGGGAGCTAACTTGTCAATTTTTAATCGCTCTGCAGGTGTTTCCTCGTCGTCATACCTAATGCAACGAAAAAGAAATCGGTACATTTTTAGAGTCATCGTAAGATAAAAAGTCTCTATACCATAACCGTCTCTCCTCCAAAGATCTTCTGCGGTGGGACGATTACAGTGAGGCAGATTTTCGTTTTATCAATGAAATTAGCATTTCGCTCTCGCGAATAAATGTCGCCTAATCTGCTTGTATCGTAATTAATTGAATTTTGATTTCTGTTTATGTGGTACATTTCGAGAAATGATCCTGTCTTATAATTATTTTCTTTATCTAAGGTCTTTTTTGTGCTGCGTTATTCTTTGTTTCAACCATTGCGATTTGCGATAATTGTCCAATATATTGCCCATCACATTCGAGACAAGAAAGTTGATAGATAAGATGACTCTGATTTAGAAGCGGTGTATGGTCTTTCAGCTTCGAGAATAAGCTGTGTTTTGACATGCTGTTATTTGTCGCTATTTTATAGCAGCTGACTATATCGTTGGTTAAGCCATTTATGTATGCAATTTTGGTCTTTTAATCCATATTTCGAAACCCCATCGAACAAGGTTGTAACTCATTTTTCGCGATTTTACAGGAGAGGCAAAAAACGAAAACATGAACTTTTAAAAATTTGTAGCGAAATGATTAGACTCTTTTACACTAATGCGATATGATATTTACAACATGATAAGGTATTATGTGAGATGTATGTTTTGTAATTTTATTAACTATTGAAAATCTTGAGTTTTAGTCCAGAAAGCCACTGCGCATCCGCTATAGTATAGTATAGTTGATCCAAAAGATGGCATAACCCAGACATCCAAAGTGAAAGTTATCCTTCAACACCAAATTGTTCTATATGACCCACACAATGTTCAGAAAAAAGTCACACCATTTTGAGCGTCGGGTTTGGGGGGGAGAGGGGGGAGAAATCGGTAAATTCGTAGTTTTTTAAGTTTTTCGCCAATATTTCTAAAACTATGCGGTTTAGCATGAACAACCCTCTATACAAAATTGTTCTACATTAAATTTTAAATAAAAAAGGCTCTATGCATAATCTTTCTAAAATGAATGGTTCCAAATTTACGGAGGTAGTATAGTTTAACTGGTCCAAAAAAGGCCTAACCCAAACATCCAAAGTAAAAGTTTTCATCCAACACCAAAATGTTCTATATGGTCCACATATTGTTCAGTAAAAAGTTACACCATTTTGAGCGTCCGGTTTGGGAGGGAGATGGGAGAGAAGTAGGTAAATTAGTAGGTTTTTTACGTTTTTCGTCAATATTTCTAAAACTGTGCTTTAGTGTAAACAATGTTACATACAAGAATATTCTACATGAAATTTAAAACAAAAAATGTTCTATACACAATTGTTATAAAATTAACGGTTCCAGAGTTACGGAGGGCGAAACGTAGAGGTTTTCGATACTTTTTATATTTTTTGGGCAATATTTATGATATAACTATACCAAAAACCCAGACATCCAAAGTGAAAGTTATTCTCCAACACCAAATTGTTCTATATGGTCCACATAATGTTCAGGAAAAAGTCACACCATTTTAAGCGTCGGGTTTGGGGGGGGGAAAGGGGGGAGAATTTGGTAAATATAAAAAGTATCGAAAACCTCCACTTTTCACCCTCCGTAACTCTGGAACCATTGGTTTTATAACAATTACGTATAGAACCTTTTTTGTTTTAAATTTTATGTAGAACATTTTTCTATAGAACATTCCTTACGCTAAATCAAGGTTTTAGAAATACTGACGAAAAACGTAAAAAACTACTAATTTACCGACTTGTTCCCCAGCTCCCCCCCCCCCCCCAAACCGGACTCTCAAAATGGTTTAACTTTTCACTGAACAATATGTGGACCATATAGATCAATTTAGTGTTGAAGGAAAACTTTTATTTTGGATGTCTGGGTTAGGCCTTTTTTTGGACCAATTATACTATACTACCTCCGTAACTTTGGAACCGTTCATTTTAGAAGGGTTATGCATAGGGCCTTTTTTATTTCAAATTTAATGTAGAACAATTTTGTGTAGAAGGTTGTTCATGCTAGACCGGTTAGTTTTAGAAATATTGACGAAAAACTTGAAAAACTACGAATTTGCAGATTTCTCCCCCCTCTCCCGCCCAAACCCGACGCTCAAAATGGTGTGAATTTTTTCTGAACATTATGTGGACCATATAGAACAATTTGGTGTTGGAGGATAACTTTCACTTTGGATGTCTGGGTTTGGGTCTAACTATACCATACTACTAGGAAAAATATTCTGATTCGGATTTTTTGCACAATCTTACTCAAAAAGTACTCCTTTTAACAAATTTGCATGTTGCCAAGACCATATAGTGGTCAAAAATTTTTTAAAAGTTTTTTTTGTTTTTTTCCTAAAATTATTTTTTTTGCATGGAAAAAAGTTTTTTTTAGGTTTTTTGGATCATTCCAAACAAAAAAGGTTTTTAGTGACTTTTCTCTAGAAATGATAGTTTTTGACATGTAAGCGATTAAAAATTGAAAAATTGCGAAATCGGCCATTTTTAACCTTCAAAATCTATGTGAAAAACTGAAAATTTGAATGTTGCCAAGGTAGGTAGATATTCTTTAAACATCGATTGATGAAATCCCGAAGAGTTTTTTTGCAATACAATATTCAAAACTCCTTTGTTTTTTAATTGCTAATCAAGCGTGCGCGACACTATATTCCACCGACAGTATGGTGCAAATTAAAGGAATAAATTCGTTGTTTCGTAAACCGGCGACTTTAAGGAAAAATTACGAAACCGGTCGATTTTTATTTTTAAGTTATGATATTGTGGCATATATAGTATACTAGTGACGTCATCTATCTGGACGTGATGACGTAATCGATTATTTTTTTAAATAAGAATAGGGGTCGTGTGCTAGCTCATTTGAAAGGTTTTTCAATTCTCTATTCAGTTATATAAACACTTACATATTTATTTATACAGGGTGTCCAAAAAAATTTTATTAATTAAATTATTTGGCCAAAAAAGAATTAGAAGGACACCCTGTATAAATAGTTATGTAAGTGTTTACATTACTGAATAGAGAATTGAAGAACCTTTCAAATGAGCTACCACACGACCCCTATTCTCATTTAAAAAAATAATCGATTACTTCATCACGCCCAGACTGATGACGTCACTAGTATACAACATATGCCACAATATCATAACATAAAAATTAAAATCGATCTATTTCGGGATTTTTCTTAAAAGTCGCCAGTTTACGAAATAATGAATTTATTCCTTTCATTTGCACCATACTGTCGGTGGAAAATAGTGTCGCGCACGCTTGAGAAGCAATTAAAAAACAAAGGAGTCTTGAATATTGTGTTGCAAAAAACTCTTCGGGATTTCATCAATCAATATATTCTTTTAGACGTTACATCGCACATTTATTAATCAGATCTCTTAAAAATGAGCAAGCTTGTAAATGACATTTAATTGCTTCCAAGCAGTTGGATAAAACCAACGCACTAACAGTTTCAAGGTTTTTGCAAGACAGTTTAGCAATTTTTTTTCTTTCCTTAACAACTGTTCCCAATGACAAATGTTTGCTGTTTCTTTCAGATGCTGCACTTTACATGGTTAAAGTAGGAAACAATTTGAAAATTTTTTATCCACGTTTCCACAAAGAAATTAGAAATAAATTTCCTCTTGTTAATAATTTGAACTCAAATATGAAAAAAATATTTCTTTGCACCTATAAGAACAAGAACTCAGTTATATAAAAAAGATTTGTATTTAAACGGATTATGAAGTGCACATTTTGTTTAAATAAATGCATCTATAATCTATATGCATATTTGACACAAATAATATATGCATATACATGCATATTTGACATAAATAAATGCATATGCATGCATATTTGATAGAAATATTATGCATATATATGCGCATATATCTTACTTTTCAGCCTGCATATTTGCCTGATTTTGGTAATAAGATTTATCAACTGACATATAAATATTCTCACTGATGATGGTCTGATATGACCGAAAACGTTTTGATGAATTTTATAAATCCATTTATATAATTTAGAAAGAATTATGGACCATTTTACATTTGAATTTTTTACTTTAATCTCGTAAGTTTTTATAACTATGGTATAAAGTATACAGTTAACTACAAAGATTTCCGTTTTAAATGTTAATTAATAAATTATTAAACTATAACTCGTCATTCTATAATTTTCCTCAAGAAATGATCCGTTTTCATCAAAGATGTTGCTTATGTGGAAATATGTTGCTAGTATTGATGCTCTGGAGAACATGCGAGGATACCAAGAGACTACAGCGACATGAAAGCGGCCATCATGGGGCCACATTATTATGTCTACCGGTGAACAATCACCTCCCAACAATTTCAGTCTCCACATCCCAAGTCTAGTTAAGTCGGATATCACAGCGACGACAACGAAACTTAAGACAGTGGCGTCAATTATTGGAGGGTAAATTAAACAAGAGGAGATGTGTAGATATTTAGCGAGATACTTATATTCCAAATTCCTTATAAACGGATAGTTACGTACAGTAAAATGCTAGTTACATCTACTCGTTAGATTTAGGTATTATTTATGACTAATTAAATTAATTAAATTATTATTTTTGGATAATAAAACAAGAATAAAAAATTGCTAAACGCGGTAAAAATGAGTGGCGCACACAATATTCCAGCGACAAAAGATCTGATATGAATTTTACGTGGCGCAAAGTTGTATATTTATTTTGATGGAGAATAAAATAATAGTTGTATTTTGAAAAAATTTTCTATTATATTTGCTAAATTTGAAGAAAAACGCGCCACAAAAGAGCCTCAAACTGCAAACTTTATCAAAGGTTTTCTTTTCCACAAGTACAAGTACTAGGTACAAATTTAGCAAATACTAGGGAAAAATATTTCGAAATAAAGATATAACAAGAATAAAAAACCGCTAAAAGCCGTAAAAATGAGTGGCGCATACAATATTCCAGCTACAAAAGATCTGATATGAATATTACGTGGCGCAAAACTGTATTTTAATTTTGATGCAAAATAAAATTTTAGTTTTATTTTAAACGATTTTTCCATTATATTTGCTAAATTTGAAGTAAAACGCGCCACAAAAGAGTAACTTTGATACAGTTTGAATTTTGAAATTCTTTTGTGGCGCGTTTACTTCAAATTTAGCAAATATTATGGAAGAATCGTTTAAAATAAAACTAAAATTTTATTTTGCATAAAAATGAAAATACAGTTTCCCCCCACGTAATATCCATATCAGATCTTTTGTAGCAGGAGTATTGTATGCGCCACTCATTTTTACGGCGCTTAGCGGTTTTTTATTCTTGTTTCAGGAGTTTTTCAAAGTTTTTTTATAAATTAACTGTATGAAGCTGAATGCAGTTTTTCTCGATTACACGTTAAGCTTTATAAATGCTTGCCTTTTGTCGCATTATCTCACAAATGAGCTAGTGTTCATCGAATGTACACTAGATTTTTTTTTCTATTCGAAATAGATTGAAAAAGAATATTGAGATAGCCAATTAATGAACTCGGATTGTCCGCTGCCAGATCAAATTTAGCGTCGTAACCACTACAACTACATAAACCATTTCGAGAATAATCGTTAATTTTATTATACGTTTGTAGCTTAATAACTTCTAAACGGCTAAACCGATTTTGATCACTAAACATGAGTTTCAAACGTATTGATAAGTAGTATCTTATACATATCTATTACAGGAAATATTGAGTTTGAAAAACCGTTTTTCCTATAGGAAATAGATTGGATCGTATTTATGAAGCCTATTACTTAAAAATTCGAATTTTCATGAATATGAGGTAAAAACCGTCAGATTCGTCTAGAGTCCTTCTACAAACGGTCAGTTATTGGCGCAATTCGTAAGTTGAAATTTTAAGTGATTGTCGAAAAACCAAAATTTTTAAAGTTTAGTTTTTCAGTTTTTCGGCGATACTGAGCCGTGTGTATGTCTGATCCTGACAGCTTAAACACCATTTGAAAGCTTAACTCAACACTTTTGATCTGGTGTATCTGCGGTTCTCACGTATCTTCTTGAACCAAAGATATATACCCCCAAAAATTATGCAGTTTTGTACATACCAAGTCCTATAGTTGGCATATGGGTGGTCAAAACTCACAAAATGCACTGGTTCTAAATCGACCCTGAGCTTCTCTTCAAACACAGAAAAAAAATTCAGATCGGTTTAACTGTTCCAGCCACATACATACATACATACAAATCCACAAATATTTTCCCTTTTTAAATAGAAATTGAGTAATATTTCTGAGCTCGGTAACTGTTTAATGGTACAACCGATTTTCAAAATTAGACATGCGTTGCAATGGTAATGATCAGTACTATTAGAAGCCGTAAAGGTCGCCCTTACATTTTCGAAGTTTTTGGGAGTTTTGGGGACGAGAACGAAAAACAGGCCCTAAATAGGAAGGGCCGTAAAATCCACACCCTTGGACCAAAATGGATGGCTGATATATGAAAGAGTGAGTCTTTTTCTAAACTTTAAGATGGGAGTTGGTACGATTTTCAATTTCGTCAGATTTAAAAAATCGAAAATTTCGTGTATATAGTGTCGCGTGTAGGGGGGTGTGGGTGTGCGCCACTGGCGAGAACTGCCGTTCTCTAGTAATCAGATTTTTCGCAGCGTAGCTAAGGTATTGTGTGCGCCACTCATTTTTATCGCGTTTAGCAATTTTTTATTCTTGTATCAGGTGTTTTTCAAAGTTAACACGTTAACCGTTATAAAGGGTCGATTTTTTCACCCAAATGTTTTAGCGGTTACGTCACTAAATTTAAGATAGGCCAATTAGAGTTCATATCCCGGCCATAACAATATTTTTTTCAATGTAATTCTTTGTGTCCATCGAATGTATGTAGATTTGTATCCACTAGGTTTTTTTTCTATTCGGAGTATATGGAAAAAATATATGGAGACGGCTGGCAAATGAACTCGAATTGCCTACTCAACTTTAGCGTCGTAACCACTAGACCATTTCAGCGATAATGGTTAAATGGGTTATTATACTTTTGGAACTCGATAACTTCTAAACGACTTAACCGATTTTGATAACCATACATGAGTTTTAAAGGTATTGACAAATAGTGTCCGATGCACCCAAGGACAAATATGATATCTGGAGATATTATGATGTCATTTAGTGAGTCCGGAAATCCATTTTTTCCATAAGAAATGGATTTGATCATATTTATGTGAAATGTATTTATCTCTATCTATCTAATCAGCCCTAAACATCCATACTTGGATATAGGCCTCCTCTTCCTTCTTCCATGCCTCTCTATCTTGGGCAATTTGCATCCAATTTGACCCAGTGTGTTCCTTCAGGTCATACGACCATCGCATCTGCGGCCTTCCCCGTTTTCGTTTGTGGTTCGTATGTGAAATATAACTTAAAAATTCGAACTTTACTAGATATATGAGGTATACACCTGTAGAAGAGTCTGTAGTCTCCCTATAAACGCTTAGTTATTGGTGTACTTCGTAGATGGAAATTTTGAGTAATTGCCGAAAAACCAAAATTCTAAAAGTTAAGCTATGCTAAGCCCCGTGTATGTCGGTTTCTGACCACTTTGGCACTATTTGGCAGCTAAAATCAAACGTTATTGATTTGGTGTATTCCTGGTGGTTTTCCTGTCTCTCTTTGAACCTAAAGTATATTTACCCAAAAAGTATGCCCTGTTGTACCTATCCAGTCCTATAACTGTCTAATAGTGGTGAAAAGTCACAAACGACATCGGTTCTGAATCAGCCCTGACTCCCTCTTAAAACATAGAAAAAAAATTCAGGTCGGTGTAACTTTTCTACAAACATACATAGCCACAAACATTTTCCTCTTTTTAAATAAAAATTGAGTAAAATTTCTGAGCTCGGTAACTTTTGAATCGTATCACTGCTTTTAAAAATTAGTTAGGCGTTGGAAAGATACTGATAAGTACTATCAAAAGCCGCAAAAGTCAAAGTTAAATTTTTAAAATTGTTGGAAGCTTTGGGGATGAGAACCAAAAACAGACCCCAAATGGGGAGGGCCGTAAAATCCAGATCCTTTGACTAAAATGGGTGACTGCCATAAATATTTGGCCGTATAAAAAACCAATGATTTGGCCATAGTTATCTCAAAACTCATCTAGGATATTTTTGTTGGCAAGATATATGCAAACTCGGTTGTTGGAAAGGCGGGAGGGGAAAATGATATTATTAGGTTGAATAATGTTACCAAGAGGGAATTAGGTAGTCATGAAGAGGAATATTTTCGATTGCACTAAAGACTAGTGCTTGTTCTTTTAAAGAAAATTTAAATTGATTTGTTGCTACTAAGTAGCTTTTGGGTGAGTGAGTTTTTGTTATGTTGAATTTGTTGATCCATGTTTGCTTCGGTGGAGATCATTTTAGAAGAACAGGTACACCCGCAAGGCAAGAGTGCGG